>NC_086249.1:8614385-9214385 GCF_021018805.1 Prinia subflava | reverse complement strand
TAAAGGTATTATTTGATCAAGGACAGTAGATGTGAAGTATCCACCTTTTAGATGCAGCCTGTTTCCTTGCACTGGGACTGCTGACACCTTTGTGCAGCTGAAGCCAAGTGGGTGAGAGGTGAGGTGCTGCTCCATGCACTGTGTTTGTTTGGAGCTTTAGGCTAGGGCCAGTGCAGGACACTTGGGCCAGGGACAGTCTCTGCTTTGTCTCTTGGTAGCTGCAGAAGAGCAGCTCCTGCCTCGTGGGCCACTTTCCCTGGGTGCAGGGAGCCTGGACAGAAGTCTGGAAGCCAGAAAAGTCAGCAAACTGGAAGTGCTTTGCCTTGCCCCTTCCTGGACTCTGGGGTGGTTGGGCTGACGAGGTCTCTGCTGAGCTTGGGTGAGCTCATTTTTACCTCCTCACCTCAGGAAGAACTGCAGGTTCCTCACTGAGATACTTCAGGCACAAAAATATAGTTGGTTTCAGGCCCTTGTTTACACCACTTGCACTGGGAAATGATGTATTTCAATGAAGGTAGCAGTTTCCTTCAGTTGATTTAGCTCAGTATAGGAGAGCTACAGCGTGACACTGCCCTGTGTGCATTAGTGGTGTTGGCAGCAGATAAACTGTGAGGGTTCTGCTGCATCTCAAAACAACTGTACACAGTGTAACCTTTTCTGGCAAGGAGTTTAACAACTGAACATCTTGCATAACAAATTTTGAATAGTACAAGGCTGAAGAAGGAAAGAGCAAATCGGACAGTCCTCTTTAATTACTCTCAGCAGATTGCACAGATAGATTTGTTCAGGTCAGTCAGAAATCATGGAATTATGTTCGGTAGAGTTCTGAATTGAAGAAACTGAATTTTTGAGAAAAAAATTGGATGCCAGGCAAAAATGCTAAACTTGAGTACAGTTTGCTGTACATAGTTTGTGTGTTTGTATTATGAAATTGGCCTGCTCAGCTGCTTGGCACTTTGATGGCACTTGGATTAGTTATGGAGAGAATTCAGCCTTTGGACATTATATTTCAGCAGCTGGTTTATTTTGTACATAAAACATTGCTGTGTTTTGCTTGATGAAGAGCCCACCAGTGGAATGCTGTTACATCATGAGACATAACTTCAATTAGTATCAGCTTCTAGACTGACATTTGAATTAAATATTAACATTTTCTGTGCTTTGAGTAAGTAAACAAAGGACTCTGTTTTAATCTCTCTTCTCAACAAGGATGAATAAAAGGGGAACATGTATTTTGAACAGCAAAACTGGAAAAAAAGGTTGACTACTCTTTTGTCTGCCTTGATTCAGCAAGGTCAGACAGGTCTTTCCTGGGCTGATATTTTAGATACTTTTTAAATCTAAAAAGAGGTGTGACAATGGTAGTCTACTTGCTTTATTGGGAACGCTGTATAATTTAGGGTATGGGGAAAGGTTAGACTCTGTACAGACTCTTTCACAAGGAGAATCAGGAACATGGAAATTTTTCACAACCTTTTTTTCCTACCAGTATGTTCTAAATTGCTGGAATAAATGCAGAACCTCTTTGCAATTTGTGTTTCACTTATTTGGCACTGTGGTGTTGAAAACCTATTAAACTGATGTGGTCTGTGACTTAAGTCTTTACTTGGGTAGGACAAGTTCTGGGATCAAAGTCTATTGCTGGAGTAAGCAAACTGTGTCTTTCCAAAAAAAAAATAGCTAAGATATGTGATAGAATGGGAGGAAAGTTAATTGTAGATTATAAACCCAAGAAAGTACAAATAGGAAGGCAGATCTTTCCTGTGCTTCTATGATGAGCATGTTTAAGGTACTTCAGACATTTCTTCCTATCTTCTCTTAATCAAAATGCTCTTCTGTAACTAAGTGATTTTAGTTAAGATGCTTTTTGTCTGTACAGAAAAGCAGGCATGCAGTTCCACAAGTTCTGATGTGTCCAGAACTTTTGGACTTTTATTGTTTGCAACCCAGAGTCATCTTGCTCTTGTACTCTCTTGGCTCCAGGCTCTGTGTTACACTGTGGAGTTCTTTGTGGGTGTGCCTGTGGACACTTTCATGTCCTAGGCAGACAGATACCTGTTAATTCATGTGTCCATAAAATGGGAATGTTATCAGTTCCTTACCTGCAAAGTTAATTTCCAATTAAAAGGTAAAATTTAAAATAAAGTTTTTTACCAATTCCAGGTAAATACCCAATTTCCTTACTTTAATGTGCATCCCTCAGATCATATAGGAATGGGAGGAGTGGACAGAATGCAAAATGTTCAGCTAATGCAGGTGGAATTCACTTTCACATGCAGAGATGTACTCTGTGCACTGAGGAGTAGATGACAGAGGCCTACAAGATAAATTTTAGATGGCTGAACAATGTTTCATGTCAATTTGAAAACTAACAGTTACAGAATTCATAAAATTCTTGTTGTAAAATGTAATTTGCCTATTGTGTAAAATTATTGTTCCTTTTATGTGATTAAGTGCAGAGATATTTTTTATTACACTGTTTTATTGGCAAAAGCAATTGTCTTCTGGTGAAAATATGTTTAACAATACTCCGCCTTCTGAAATAAAACTTAACATTGCAGATGTCTAACACTTCATTTGTTTTGCTAAGGCTTATTTGGAAGAGTTTTGTATTGTTTGTAGAAGTGCTTAAAGGTTTTTTTATTTTTCTTCTTTTCAGTCATTATTTAACCTACTGGAGTTTCGAAGACTAGTTTTGAATTTCAATCCTCCTGCAAATGCTCAAGATTTACCCCGAAACCAAAAGGTAAACCAAGAAGCTGACTTCCTCTCGTGGCTGATGAGGGCGTTTCTGCCTTGTACTTGAATTTTGCACTGTTCTCTAGCTCATCTCAGTGTGGGTTTTAGAGGTGCCAGCTAACAGCTCTCTGAGCTTCCTGTTGTGGATCTTACATAAATGGCATCAGCCTCCCAGCAGAGTATGGGGCAGGGTGCTGAGATAGGCAGAGCATTTTTCATGTGAGTGTAGCTTGCCTTGGCAAATGTATTTTAGTCCAGTTCCCTCCCACTCATGATCTGACACGGAGCTTTCATTTGTCAGCTTGTCTCTTCTGGCTTTTCCAGGAGGTGATTAGAAGTATACATTTTTTCATGTTTATCCTGGTACTCACGTGGGGAGGGGAAGGCCTTGGCTTAGGTTTCTTGTGGCTTCAGACTGGCAAGGGGGAATGGTCATGGAGTGGGGAAAAGAGAGACCAGTTTTCCTTCCTTTGTGGGCATCCTGTGAGGAGAAATACAATGTGGGCCCCTTGGTTTCTATGCTATGAAATAGGAAGGAAGAAATGGAAAAGGAAGTGGCTGTATGAAATGTGAAGACACTTGGTTGCGGGGACTTACAGAGCAATGAATTTTTGCATATCCAGAAATTAGAATCATAGAATGGTTTAGGTTGAAAAGAAGCTTGAAGATGAACCAGTTCCAACCCCTGTGCCATGGACAGGTGCACCTTCCACTCGATCAGGTTGCTCAGAGCCCCATCCAAGCTGACCTTGAACACTCCCAGGGATGGGGCATCCACAGCTTCTCTGGGCAACCTGTGCCAGGGCCTCACCACCCACACAGTAAATGAGACTTGCCTGTTGCCCCTTTCTGTCAGATTAAAGAAGGGAGTGTGTTGTCAGCCTGTTCGGAGTTGTTTGTCCCTTCAGGCTTGTCTGGAATGTTCACTATCATTATTAGAGGAGCAAAAGAAAACAAAGAGAAGACAGTGTCCATTTTCTAAACCTCTGAGTACGTTCCATAAAAGGGAGGTTGAATGTTCAGTCAGGACTGGATAATTTCTCCGCTGCCCTACCCCCTTCTTTCCTCACCACATTCAAAGTGCAAGAAGTCACTTTTCCTGGTTGGAAAGCATGTTTGCATTAGGTCATGAGATGGTGTGGAAATAAAACATGGGTATTGTTCCCAACACAAGGTAGAGATGGAGCAGCCTATTTTAATAAGAAAGACAAGTCATGCTTTACAAAGAGTTATACTATTTTTTTTAAATTTTATTTTTAGATTGACTTTCTGCCCAGTATTTAATTTTTCATTATATAATTTGTTTTAGTAATATCTTTCAATACTCAGAAATTGTGTTCATTTCTCAGCATGTAAAAAGCAATTGGCATCTAAAAAGTGGTATGAAATAGCTGATAATGAGCTGTTGTCTTCATAAACATCTTGCCAAATCATTGATGCTTGCAGCCAAATGCCTTTAGCAATTCAGAAGTGCTTTATTTTAAACATTCTGACCATGACAGACAATAAGTTTGTGTAAAATGGTGTGACACCAGGCAAGTGCGTGGATTTGTGCAGAAACCTTGCTTTCTGCAGGCCTGCTAGAAAGAATCTCTGGCAGTAGTTTGTGTCCTCTCCTTTCTTAATTTACATTCCAGAATGAAGTAGCATTATTACTTGGTGTACTCATCTGTCTTATCTACAGCTGAAAAAGGATTGAGGAGAATTTAGGATAAGAGATGGCTTCACTAGTTGGAATTTATACAGATAGAAGTCATAAGCATGCATGCCCCCAAATATGGTGCCTTTATTTCTTTATAAGTGAAGGCAATTAAAGGCAAATTGATTTAGATTTGTGTTATAAGTTACCAGTTGACAGTAGAAAAAAAGTAAATCTCTGAAATTTACTTCCGACTGTTTACTTATTTTAAAACTATTTTGCCTTAGTTTTTGTTTTGTATTTATTTTTATTCCAATATTAACTACCATATGTGACTGACATTCTCCAGGATCAAATTTCCTTGCTAATAAAGGAAATGTTTTAGCAATCCCAGATTTTGAATACTTGGGTTTACATCCTGTTGTTCTTCCAGTTGGTGGGAATTAGAGTTTAATGCTGGGGTCATGACAACCTCTTGATTTAGAATTAAAGCATGTGGTTGTACTTCAGGGAATATTGCAGAGCAGGAGGTTTGTTCTTTCCCATCAATATATTGAATCCAAATGCTGTGAATAATTTAGCGTGTAAACTTTTTAATCCAGAAGTCACTGGTATAAATTTTTGCTTAAAAAAAAAACCCCAGAAAACAACAGAAAACCCGCCCTATGTGTCTCAGCTAACTGGGCTTTGATTTTCTGGATTTGGGCATACACTTAAAATCTTCAATTTGATCTTACTCTTTTTAATTTAAAAATAATTTGTCTTCCTTGGTTTCTTTCTGTAGAACAAATGCAGTTCTCTGTAGTTACTGCAGCTTCTTTGCTGTCCCAGTTCTCTCAGCTCTTGCTGTCACATGAACAGATGTTTTTGCTGTGCACACTGAGACCAGCTAAATATTTGGCCTCAGCAATATCTTCAGGAAACATTTTATTATCAGAGGAAAGGGATTACTGTGCTCCAGGTTAGCACGTCCTTCCACCTATTCTGATATTATTGTAATATTCTCATTATCCCACTCTCCTGGCAAACTGACTTGCCATAATGAATGTTTGCTATGTATTAAATATGTAGGCTGCTTCAAAAGCACTTATAATAATAAGTTATTCCAACATGTATTAAGAAATTATTTGTGCAGGCAAGATAGGTGATAAAATGGAGAATGTCTTAGATTATGAAATTTCCATACAGTGATTAGTTAAAAACTTATTTTAATCTTTTTTTGTGTTGGTGCATGTACAGGATGCTTTAGAGGTGAGAGCAATATGCTGTGCTGTGGTCACTTTATCAGTTCTTTGTTTTGATGTGCAAGTCCTTTTGTGGAACTCAATACCTTATCTTAGGGACTGGCACACCTTATTTTGAAGATTTTAGGGTTTGTCCTGGTCAAGGATGATGTCTAATGCATTAAATTGAGCTTTTTCAAAAGCAGCAAGGATTTCCCTTGTTTTAGAGAGCTTTGTAGTTATTTGTTCTCAGTAATCCTACTGACACTGGTAGGCAGTTGTTCAAGCTAAGGCTACAAGTACGGCTAAAATTCAGCCAAAGTTGCAGTGTAAATTTGGGTAGTGCAGTAATGTATGATGTACATTATGATAATGCCTGTGTACTTCAGATTTAACAGGAAGAAGGTAAGATCTAGGGTATTCTGCGGTTAATAATTTGTATTATGCCTATGAACTATCACTGGTATTGAAGCATGTTTAGAAAATGTATCTAAAATTTGAAATTCCATGTTTTTATAGAACACTATGAAAACAGCAAGAAAAATACAGCTTTTGCAATTTGTTTCCTTCTTTGGTTATTATATAGTGCTTTAAGTATCTAAATGGGAGACTGATTTTGTTCATAAATTATGATCATTTGATGCTGAATTAGGTGGCACTTGAAGTGCAGCCTGTTCTGTGAACAGTGTTTATAACTGGCAGGTGTTGTGCTAGGTGGATTAGAAGAGCAAGTTGAATTCAGAGACTTACATGACTAGAAGTATTTCCTTGGTATTATGTGGAACACAGTGAATTTACTGTCCACTTTTTAAATCTGAAGTAAACCAGATTTTATGCACAAAAAGCTTTATGCCTCCTGGATTGACACAGGAGTGACTAAACAAGTTTGCTGTTTGATGGTCATGTGAAATAATTTGTCATCAGGTAATTCCAGTTTGACCAGTATCAAGACATCTGTGCTGCCTTTGAATGATAACTTTGTTCTAAACACAAGTGGATATTACATGGGGTTTAATTTCACAAGTATTCACTATCTACTCAAGAGTACATATCCAATCTCCACAGCATTGGTAATCTGTGATTTAATCTATGGTATTTGTGTTTTGGTTTGTTTGTTTGTTTTTCATTATGCAGGCAGAAAGTATTTCTTCTCTTCTGGAAACCAGCAAAAAAAAATGCCATAGTCACGTAAACTGTATTTCAGAATTGGGTAGAAAGGAGAGCAGGCCATTTCACTTGTCAAGAGAAATAATAAAGGTTAATATAGACATTAGAAATTTAGTCTTCAGTAAAATAAGCTTTAAAAAGGTGCCAAATACTGTGTAGGCTCACAAGAAATTCTTCTGGAGGTACAGAGAGTCTAATTCTAATTTGGATAAAATTGTGCACATTGTTGCAGTGTGTTACTTAAGGCTTTGAAAGTCTTGAGAGAAACATTTCTGTCCTAAATGCAACTCTACCTGTCCAGTTGTCAATTCAGGCCCACTTCAAGACAAACAGTGTCATCTAGATATGATTTCAGGGAGATTTTAGTTTCTGAAATGGAATTTTCTTCCCAGAGAACTACATTATTTTGTAACACTGACAAGTAAAAGGCATGCAGCATTACCTTGGTAGTACTAGAAGTAATCTTATATATTGTTATGATTATAATCGTAATTATATGACTATTGGGCAGCAGTTTATTGGGTAACACTTCTGTTCAGTAGATTTCTGTCATCACTTTGTTAAATATTTGTATTCTTCACATACAGGAACATAGGAATCTGCCTTTCATGCGTGAATTGAGGTACCTGTTTGCACTTCTAGTTGGTTCAAAGAGAAAATACGTTGATCCATCAAGAGCAGTTGAAATCCTTAAAGATGCTTTTAAATCAAATGATTCCCAACAGGTAAATTCCGTGAATTTTCAATCAAGTTTATGCATGTTTTTATATGGTCATATTGTAATAGGAAGTACTTACAGAATTTCCAAATATCCACAGAAAAGCAACTTCTAATTATCACAGTTGTTGACCTTTTCCTATAATATCATGAGATTTCTAGTTACTTTTATTAGAAATATGAAAAAAAAATATTCCAGACATCAGGACTATTTTATTCAATACACTTTCTTCCTATTATTTTAGAAATGAACTATTAGTTGAACATTCTTACTTTTCGGATTTAGTTTAGCTTCTAAGTCTGTGGGCTTTTGAAAGAGGAATACTGTTCTGATCTAACAGTACATCCAGGGCTATACTGTTAATGCACAATCCTGTTATACTGCTTGTTTACATACTGGTTTGGAGAATACAAGTATTCATATTCAGGGTTATTGCCCAAATCTTAATGTGCATATTCTGCTTTTTTTGAAGAAACATTCTGTTTCTTCAGATGCTTTGTTCTTCCACATGATGTTATATGGCTGAGGTGTTTAATTACAATAGTACACTGAATTTAGTGCTGGATGAGAGTAATATTAGTCACCACTTGCTAGATACCAAAGGGCTTGAACAATGGGATTCATGAGATGCCTTTGGGCTAGCATGGTGTGAAAGCTGAGCCCAAGTAACAAGGATCACAGGAGAGTGTCACTGCTGAGGAACACCAGAGCCACTCATAAAAAAAGCAATCATGGCACAGTCTTAGACATTGTGTGGTTTTGGAACACTGGTGGAGAGGGAAGGGAATTGTGCTAAAATGATCTTGTAAGGTGACACTTTGTTGTGTTCTGTTACATATGTGAACTGATTACTTTTTTTTTTTTTTAACAGCAAGACGTTAGTGAATTTACACACAAATTATTAGATTGGCTAGAAGATGCCTTCCAAATTAAAGCTGAAGAAGAGAGGTAAGATTTTTTTTTTTCTAGTTCCACATGTTGAATATTTGGATGAGAGAAAAGCAAACCAAATTACTAAAAATCCAATTCTCTGTATGGCTGAAAAGATTTTGACTCTGTAGCTTGTTTTAGTTCAAGTGTGTTTTTTTCCATACATGTCAATACTTCCATTTTTTTTCCATGAGTTGTCTTTTTTCACCATCTTATTTCATGTTAGAAATCTAGCTCCATAAAGTCCAGAGTATATAAAGAGTAGAGGTATTTTGTAGATAATCAATTAGGCTTTTTTATTTTGATGCCATTTTGCTTTTTTTGATCCTGTAGATAAAGTACTTAAAAACCTTGCACCTCTTTCTCATCTCAGAAGTAAATACTCACTGTTTGTATCAGTGAGCATCTGGAAACTCTTTTGAATAGATGATTTTTTCTATAATGTGTCAAGAATCAGTTTTTACAAGGGTTTTATATAGTTTACCACTCATCATTGAATCCGGTTTGCATAGATTGTCTTAGAATGAACCACTTCTGAAAATTAGTTTTCAGAATATACTTTTCCCTGCAAATAGCTGAATCATTGTTATTGTGATTAGACGAAAGTACAAAAATAAATTAACAGTAAAATGGACATCATTTCTATAATAAATTCAGAGCAGTTTGTTCATAGTTTATAAATCTAAGGCTGTAGCTTTGACTTGGATTGTTTTGCTCTAACACAGCTCCTGTTTTTTTAGGGATGGAGAGAAACCAAAGAACCCAATGGTGGAGTTGTTTTATGGACGATTTCTAGCAGTAGGTGTACTTGAAGGTATGCATCAGGATTTGCTTGGACTTCTCTGCTCATGTCTGTTCTATGCTTGTCCAAGCACACAGGTGATAGATGCAGTTTTAGGATTTTAGCTACTTGTGCAGAACCAGATGTGGAGAACACACATACACACATTTGTCTGTGACAAATGGTTCGTCAGGTATGAGGTTGAGGAGAAATGCAGTGGCTGCAGGGATCCACAGAGACTGTTTTCATAACCTTCAGGTGCTGAGTGTATGTCCTCAGTGCAGCAGTTGGAGTGAGATACTGAAAATATATTCTTGGAAGAAATGATGGGGGCACTGTTATCACTTACTAACATTATACAGAAGGCAAAATACTGTATTTCACATTTCCTTCTGCACAGTTTCTCATATGGAAAACTCACCCTTTTAAAAGTACAGTTTGCTGGAAAACAAGTCAGTGGAAACCTGCCCAAGGGCAGTGTTGGAGAGAGGCCTAAGAAAGAAGAGACTGTTCAACAAGCTTCTCTTTATCTTACATGTATGTAATTAGTTGATCTGCAGAACTGTACTGTTCTCTATTTCCAAGTGGCCATGAAAGTATTTTTGAGTCATTTTAATGTTGGTGATTCTGCCTTCCATCCAAATGAATGACTTTTACATTTGAATGAAGCAGCTATAGTCTTTTAAGTGGCTTCCAGGTTATTCTGTGACATGTTTCCAATGAGTTGTCAGATTTCAGAAGGATTCTGCAAATTTCTTGCTAGTAGCTAGCATTCTTACTCCTTTATATTTAGCTACTTTCATCCCTTACATTCTCATTTTAACAGAGGAGATATTTAAAAATCAAACAAATGAAAAGAAGCTAGGAGATGCAAGGCTTGTTACTGACTCTGGGTTGAAATAAATTGGAATTCTAGGTTGAAATCACCTGTCCCCCATATTTCTCCTGATGTTTGCACTTACATCTTCATACAATGTTACCAAATTATAATCTTGTTTTCAGGACAGAAATGAATGTTCTCTTTTGTGGCTTATTTTTGCAGTATGTACTTACACAAAGGGCTTTTTCATACCAGCAATTCCACTGACTTTGCTGATACATTTGTGTTATGAATCTCCTTTTTGCAGGGGAGGACTTTGATTTATATGTGTAAAACTTCCCATATGTCTGTGGTGCCAAGTAATATTGAGTTTTGCTTATTACCAAAAGATGCTAAAACAATATTAAAAATGGGCTGAAGAAGAAAATACAGTAATTTTCAATATTGTTTCAGCAACATTTTTTAATAAATTCTTTGGACATATAATTAAATTGTTCAATAAGAAAATGTGGGTATTGTTCAGTAGACTAGATCAATTGACTTAGGATTGATACACTTTTATTCAAGGTAAATGTTTGTTCTAAAACATTAACTATTTAATTTTTCATGTGAAGGTAAAAAATTTGAAAATACAGAAATGTTTGGCCAGTATCCACTACAAGTTAATGGCTTTAAAGATTTGCATGAGTGCCTAGAAGCTGCAATGATTGAAGGGGAAATTGAATCTCTCCATTCAGAAAACTCTGCAAAGTCTGGTCAGGAGGTGAGTTAAGTGCTCCTGTGGACTTCTCTTGGGATGTTGTTGCTGTGCCCTTTATTTTTTCTTTAGGTTTCATGTCTGGTTTTTATGGTTCATGGCACCTGCTGTATAGATGGGAATCCTCATTGCCTGTAAAGGCTGAGCTACTTTTTCTTTAAACAGCTTTTCATGTTTCATCACAGTTATTTTAAAGATGTGAAATCTTAGGAGGTTTTTCCTACTTGCCTAAAAAGTTCAGATGTGATTCCTTCCTTGATGTCAATCTTTTGCAGTAATGAAATGTTGCTTTCCTTTAATCATATCAAAGTATACGTTGAGTTTAATTGTGAAGCCTAGTGACACTGAAATCATCCTCCAGTCTGAAGTTCTGGTGTCAATTCTGTGTTTTAAAAAAAATGTTTTATGGCATCTCTTTTGCAATGAGCATATATCTTGAATTATAATTTGAAGAAAACAAAATCTCTTAAATTTCTTGGTACAATCCCAAGTTTAGTTTCTTCATGCAAATGATACCTTGTATGTACCTACTACAAGAGCACAATTGTTCATCTTATGAACTAAAGGTTGTCTTACAGTTATAACCTGTGTGTATTCATGCATAAAATGTCAGGTCTCTTATAAATGCTTGACTAGAAATGTCAGAGTTGGATTTTGTGGGGTTTTTTTGTTTTGGTTTTGACTTGTAATATTTTAACGTGTAATTCTGGGAAATTGGGAAACAGCAGGATAGTGAGGATAGAGTACAGGTCTATACTCTGAAGCTTTGAGTTCTGTGACATTGTCGGCTTGGCTTCTTAGCACGTGGAAATAGAAGTGAAATAGTCACGTGACAGATTGACAGTGGTGGAAAACCAAGAAAAGTAATGTATTAACTCCTATCCTATTAAAAACATGGCTTCATTATTACCAGGGCCAAGGTAAATCAGTTATGTTTCCCTGAGGTAACCCACAGTGATATTGCTTCTTTTAGTAGCTGTGTTTAAAAAGAAGGGCCTGAAAGATGTTACAATGCATTGGAAGGTTTGGAAGTACTGAAGAACTCTGAATTTCTTGTGGCTGTAACATGGTTTGTCTCAACTGAACAAAGACTTCAAGTAACTTTTCTCTGAGTTGCTTGATACTAAAGCTTAAAGAGAATAATAATGTGATACTCACATGTGTTGAAAGATCCTCAAAGTAACATTCTGTTTTTTTTCCTCCCTCTCACCATTGACTTCAGTGGAGTACTATTATTATTAGTATTACTGTTAATATTGTTATCATGATGCCTTAAAGCCCCAGTTACAGAGCAGGGTGTCAGCAAGTGAGCTAATGTAGGAACAGAAAAAACAGACATTCTCTGTCCTGAGGAACTTAAATCCTGCTTCAATAGAATTTTAGCCATAAGCACAGGAAGAGAAGGCTGTTTGCCAGGTATTGTATAAAAAAACTACTCAAGACATTTGGCTGGATAGGAGAACTTGAAGTGAGTCCTGAGTCAAATGCCACATCTGGGCTGTGGCACTGATGACAAATATGTGTCAATGGTGTCTGCAGCAATCAGAGAAACTTCAGGTGATGGTTAGACACTCAAAACTTATTAAATGGGTAGACTGTGGTTTTTATGTTTGAGAATGGAGAGGAACAAAAATACCTTCAGTGCTGAAACTGGAGCTGGATTTGTATTGCAGTTGAGAAACAATGTATGTTAAAAAAAGAGAGGACTATGGATAGACCTCTGCTGAGTAGTCAAAGGCAAATGGGGTAAGATGATGACAGCAATAATTAGAGACATGAGTAGAAACTTTAGGCTGTTAGTATGGAGGAAATGTCAAACACTTGCTGATTGTTTTTCAGAGGGGTCAGAAGCTTTGAATGATACCAGGTGAATGAAAGGATCAGAAAGCTGAGTCTGAGAGATCTACAGCAGGAAAAACACTTGCTAAGTGTAACCCTTTCAATATCATTGAGGAGTTAAGGAACAGAACAGTTGGCAAGGCAGGTATGCTCAAGCATGAGCTGACTTTTGTATGAGCAAAAGAAATGTGAGTGGAACAAGTATTTCTGCCTCCTCTGCTGGAACACAGATAGCAAAGCTCTTATGCAGCATGGGCAACAAATGGTCTGTGTTTACACTGAAGGGAGAAAGTGGTAGTGTTGGGAAACTGATGCTGACCCACTCTCTAAAACCAGTTTCTCTCACAGCTGTTGGTCTGCAGGTACTGTATCATTATTACTGAATTTCTGCTATTGGAAGGCATTAATTTTGGGAATTTCTGTTTCTTCATCTAGCACTGGTTCACGGAGCTTCCTCCTGTCTTAACTTTTGAGCTCTCAAGATTTGAGTTTAATCAGGCTTTGGGGAGACCAGAGAAGATACACAACAAATTAGAATTTCCTCCAATTTTGTATCTAGACAGGTACGGTGTAATAGCATCAACAAAATTCTAATGTGAATGTAAAATAAATCTTGTAACTTTGTTCAAGTTGATGATGTGTCTTATGCTCACTTGAATCATAGTAAATTTATGTTCCATTTAGACAAGTTAAAGTTTTCATGAGTTTCATCTGTTTCAGAAAATACACACAGATCACAATTTAGGACACACTGCTGCTTTGTGTCAAAAACCTGCTTCCACTTTCATTTATTGCTAGATACTTGTGTACACAGGCAAAATACTCTGAAAAATCACACCATTTTTGGGTCCATTTGGGAAACAGGGTGTCAAGTTGGATATTTTGTGGTGTTCCAGATACTCTTCAAACGTGCAGTCAATTCTCAGCATGAGTGCATGCAGTTTCTCTGTAGAGCAGAAATACCAGAATGACTTTCAGTTAGCTGCTGAATGTTATTTGTGACCCTAAATAATGAAACAGGAGTATTGCTCTGTGGTTGCCACTTAAACTGATTAAATTTGGGATCTCTCTAATAGTGGCTTTCTAATACTATGTTTGTCATCCATGGTATCAACAGGGGAAAAAGCATCTTCTGAAAGTTGTGGAAGGAAAGGGTCAATTTCTTCTCAGTTCTGTTTTAGTGCTGAGTATGTTGTAAGTTCTGGAGGGTGTGAGTTTTTACAGACCTCAGTTTCACTATTGGGCTGACACTTTCTGAATTTATATTTTACAGGTATATGCACAAAAACAGAGAAATAACAAGAATTAAACGAGATGAAATCAAGAGACTCAAAGAGTACCTCACAGTTTTACAACAGAGATTAGAACGGTACTATAGATAACTGTGTAAATGCAAATAGTATTATGGGCTACATAGAATAACTCTTTGCAATTATACCCTTTGTGTATAATTATTTACCTGAGATTTCCTTTCTATATCTCTTTTCTTTTACCTTTTCTTTGGGAGCTATGTTGTAAGAGTTGTAATTCTGATTCACTTTTCTGTATTCTAGGAAAGGTTTGCTTTAATTAATTGCAGTCAATCAGAAAAAAATACTTTTTTTCTTTCTTTAATTTTTTTTTTGGTATCTGTGAGTGATGGCATTAATACGTTTTGTGGTTAACAGATATTTAAGCTATGGTTCTGGTCCTAAACGATTCCCCTTGGTAGATGTCCTGCAGTATGCCCTGGAGTTCGCCTCCAGCAAGCCGGTGTGCACGTCCCCCGTGGATGACCTGGGTGCCAGTGCCCCCGCCAGCGGCACACTGCCACCTCAGATCCCCCCCAGGTAAGGCACAGGCCAGAGCAAGCCAGCCTCTAGGACAGAGGGAACACGTTCTGCTGCTTTGTTCACCACCCCAGTAAAACTGGGCACTCCTAAGGGGGCTGGTGTAAAGTTTCTGCTCATTTATTTCAGCACAGCAAGCTTAAAAAACCAAAAATGTTAATGACCTGCGTTTCTCTCATGCATTTACAAAAATGGCTTCACAAGGAGATTACCATTTTCAAGCACAGCCCAATTCCATCTACAATTCTAAATAGACAGAAGATTCTGGTGAGGTCATTGATTCATGTGTGTTGTTTAAGAATCTAAATTGGACAGTGTGTATGTGCTGCATAGGATCAAGGTTTCTGGTGTGCATTTTATCTGTTACTTTTTGCCTGGGAGCTAAGCTCCTTTCCTGCCATGCAGTTTGTGTATCTTACCAGATTTGTCAGGAACCTAAATAATCTGACTTCTTAAATGCAGAGTAGCTAAAGTACCAGAGAGATAAATGTCCAATAATGTTGTTTTTCTCCCTATTCAAGCTAGTAACTCAGGATAGGGGATTGAGTTGTATGTTCAGTTTGCAGATGATGCTCAGCAAAAAATGACCGAGGGAGTGCTGGTCACCAGTGGCTGAGCAAGAGCCAGCAGTGCCCGGGTGGCCAAGAAGGCCAAAGGCACCTGGCCTGGATCAGCAGTGGTGTGGCAGCAGGGCCAGGGCAGGGATTGTCCCCTGTGCTGGGCACTGCTGAGGCCACACCTCAATCCTGTGCTCAGTTTTGGGCTCCTCACTGCAGGAAGGACATTGAGGGGCTGGAGAGAGTCCAGAGAAGGGAACAGAGCTGGGGAAGGGTCTGGAGCACAAGGCTGAGCAGGAGCAGCTGAGGGAGCTGTGAGGCCTCAGCCCAGAGGAAAGGAGGCTCAAGGGAGACCTTACCACTCTCTACAACTGCCTGACAGGAGGGTGTAGCCAGGTAGGAGCCAGCTTCTTCTCCCAGGTGACAAGTGACACGACACAAGGAAATGGCCTCAAGTTGCACTAGAGGAGATTTAGATTGGATACTAAGAAATATTTGTTCACAGAAGAGGTTGTCCAATGTTGGAACAGGCTGCCCAAGTCAGTGGTCATCCCTGGAGATATTTAAAATATGAGGGACATGGTTTAGTGGTGGACTTGGCAGTGCTGGGTTAATGGTTGGACTTGATCATCTTAGAAGTTTTCTCCAACCTAAATAATTCTATCATAGAGTATACCTTTGTATAAGTGGACACTTAACAGTTTATAACATACCTTTGTGTATTGTATTTGGACAGTAGAGCTCTGTCTTCTGGGTCGGTCAAGATTGTTAAATTTGTCATTCAGAGAAGTGAAGTACATGACTCTAAAAAGGCTTTTAAGATTTCCAATGCCTTACTGATATAATGCCAACAGAAATTGTGGTGATTGATAAGAGAAGACAAACTTTTAAAAGTTATTATTGCTTGCATGAAATGCAATATCAAAAGTAACAAACTATTCAAACTCCTTTATAGGAAGTATGTTCTATAGAAATGTAAGTATTGTGACTTTTTTTGTCCATGTGTAGAAACACCACAGCATGTTATATAGAGTGACGTTTTCAGCTCATAATGTTCTCAGAACTTTCTAAACTCCTGAAGAATCCAAGTTCTTCAAACTGTATCATGATGCTGTACAAAAAATAAAAAATCAGTGGCATGCAAGAAAGATCTTTAGATTCCTCCTATGCAATAGTGTAATTATATAGAGGTGATCTTGTTGACAGGAAGAGAAAAATCTGTAACAAGTCTTCATTTTTATTATCCTGCTGCTCTTGCAGAATTCTCCTAAGATGGCTGCTTTGCAATTCAAGTTGAAGTGGTTTGGAACAAATATAGACCTGTTGGTAGTGCATTTCCAGTGTGGCATAAATATCAGATGTCCCTTCATTATTGCTGTTTGGCTAACATAAGTAGGTAGGACATTAGGAAAAGTATGTGTGATAGGCATAAGACACATGAAGTCATTAAACTGAGAATTTGTGCTTATTGGGCTCTATGGTCATTGGCCATAAGAGAAATTGCTGTGATTTCTCTCTCTGCCATTTGGCTGTAAATGTTTCAAACCACAGTTATTTATGTGTATGACATGATTTGAAATTATTCAGTAGTGTTTCACATACAGCAAACTTTGTTGTTGTGCTAATATGTAATACGGCACAAAGCTTTCAGAATTGAAACACTAATTCCATGTTGCTGTTGTAGATACCTGTTTTGGACTGCACTTTAGGAAACTGTTACTTTTAAAAAACCTTATTTTTATGGTGTCCCTTTTAGTCTGTCTATGTGCTGATTCAATTTTTACATTTCATGTTTTGAATGAACGCAGCACAATAGAGCAGCAGGGCCCATCATGCTCAGATGTCCCAAGCACCTCTCCCGTTCAGAGATCAGTAATTCACAAACCGTTCACGCAGTCGCGGATCCCCCCCGACCTGCCCATGCACCCGGCCCCGAGGCACATCACGGAGGAGGAGCTCTCTGTCCTGGAGGGCTGCTTGCATCGCTGGAGGACTGAAGTAGAGAACGACACCAGAGGTGATGCCACACACTGGGGAAGGCACTTGCTGGAGGAAGGGATTTGTGCAAGTGGGGGAAATCTTCCGTGCAAGAAGGTTTAGTGTTTGGCATATATATAAATATACCGCGTGTGAAATGCACCCCTGTTTGGCTTTTCCTGAATTAAAGATGTAACCATGTGCAGTTATACAGCCTTGTGGAAGAGAGGTTCTTTCTTCTCTTTGTCTTCCAGATTTACAAGAAAGTATATCCAGAATACACCGGACAATTGAATTGATGTACTCTGACAAAACAATGGTGCAAGTAAGTACAGTTTTGGCATGAGATAATTGAAAATAGAGACTTTTTTGGCACTTTTAAAAAGTTCTTAGATGCTTGAAAACAGAGCCAAGTATACAGAGTTATGTAGTGTTCTGAGAAATTTCATTGGAAAGTCATAATGGGTTTAGTAAGCCCTTGAGTTGTGCACAGTCAGATGAAAGACAGTGTTACAGTATTTTACAGGTGACATGCTTAAATTTAGGCAGCTGTGGTGAAAAGCCCAGATGTGTTCTGTCTCTGATCCCTGTTTTTTACCTGGATGGAGATTTGCACAACAAAATTTTCTTGCCCTGGTTTGGCCATATTGCTCAGTAACCTTATGGCTTTAAGGTGGTGAAGCATTAGACACAGGAAAGTACTATTTACTTAGCTGCTTAGTGCCACTGTGTATTGCAACTTCTGTGCTAATATATGGAAAATCCAGGCTCCTGATTTTGATTTGTAGTTAATCCCACTGAGTGGTTTTGTTGCTGTTGGCTTGTTTTTTTGGGTTTGGTTTTTTTTTTTTCTTTTGAAACTTTGTCTAGATTACGTATCAGTCACAACTTTGATTATTAGTCTAAGCTGTCTTCTAGCAGATTCTCATTCTGTGTAATCTGAACAGTGTTTTTAGAATGTTTTACTGTGGAGTTGTGGGTCCTCTGCTATTTCTTATGTTCACGTACTCATGTTCTCTCACTCTGACAGATTTTAAGGTTAAGGATTACTTCCTCTGTTACTTTCTGTTAGTAAAAAGAACTATTTTCATTCCAAGTAAGATCTATTCAGCTTAAAGTTTCCTTGAGGTATGTTTTCATTTTGTACATAGCTTCTAATAGTTACTGGCAGCAGAACTCTGATGTTAAGGATTTCAGGCAGATTTGCCTAGATGACTTTCTTTAAGCTTGCTACTAGCAGGCACTTTTATTCATTAATACTTGTGTTACGAAAAGAAGGGCACAGGCTGCATATCATCTAACAGTAAAATGAATTAATTTAGTAGCTTGCATCTGAATAGTCTACCTGTGTTGGCTTAGGTGTTACAAGAGGAAATACCTCTGGATAGCAAAGATACCAGTCAGCTGTCATTACAAAAGAAAAGAGATTATTTAGTGAAACACAAAGTAGGTTTACTACATCTGAAATCACAGGCTGGAAGGGAGGAAGGGAAGCTGCCCTTCCACAGCTCGGCTGGTTTGTCCCTGTGGCTCTTTTGGCACAATAGGAAGGAGGCAGGTACACAGAGTGCCTGCCTCTGTCTCTGGGTGATTTGATAGCTGGCTATTGCCCCATTCCCTGGGAGCAGTTTCACACTATTGGTGTTTCCCTCTGCACAATACAATTGCAGGATTGCAGTCTTGAAGTCAAGTTCTAGGCACATAAAACTAGACACATTTTTAAGACAAAAGTACAATATCTGCTTCCTAGTGTATTTATGAACTATTTGAGAAGCTCTTTGTCTTCTCCTTTTGTCCTTTCGGATTCTAAGGAGATACAGTAGTCCATAAAACCTTTGTCAAATTGTCATATGAAATACATTCCCAAAATCTTTATTGTTTCATTCTCCTGAATGAGTGTTTCATCAGCTGTTATTTATTTCCTTCCTTTTGTGAACTTGCTGTTGGGAAACAGACACAGCTGTTTTTTCTGTGGGAGTTCATCTTGGATATAGCAGCTTTGACATACCCGTTCTGCAGCTACTTGTGATGGGGTTGGTGAAGCTCCACTCGTGCTTCATGAGTACTAAGTGTAAACTAAGAAGTTTGATGCCACCTGTGCTTGTGTTGCCCTGTGCTATTAATTACTGTTGATATAATGGCTTATCACAAGAGATGCCTGTTGGCACTGAGCTCACCTGTCCCCTGGTCACAGACTTCTGTGGGGAGCATTCCTGAAAGCTCAGTGTGGATGGATGACAGCTGCTTCTCCTGACTAGGAGGAAATGGTGGGGACCCTTAAGCTGACCCAGTTAGCATGGTTTGAAGTAAAACGATTTAAATTCAATGGGGATTTTTAGTTCCTGATTTTAGAGTAAGCAAATTTTATTTTGACAAAGTCTAAAGAGACACATTTTTTAAAATCAGGATCTGCATACATTTTTGTGCATATATACAGGCTTGCAGTCATTTTAAGGATGACTGCAAGCCTGTGTATTTGCACAAAAGATTTTAAGGCTTTCACACTGGTTTAATAACAGATGTTAAAAACCCCAGAGCATTCAGATTTAAGGACTTGCCAGGATTTCTTCTGTGTATACTTCTTGTGTTTGGGAGATTTAGAGTGCCGTTTGGTCTCTGGAATGACAGGCTGTTTGATTCCAGCTGCTGTGCACTCACTCTACTTTACAGTTCAAGGGGAGTTGCAAACTCTCCAGCACTTGCACATAGCCTGGAAGAGACTGATCAGGTTAAAAATAACTTCAAGGGGTTTCTCCAGTCACAGTTGTGTATTTACGAGGGTTGTAGTACTCAAACGATATTTGCAAAAAATACTGAGTACACCTTGAGTGTGTATCTTCAGTCCACATTGTGACACCAGTACAAGTCAGTTTGGGGTTTTCCATCCTAGCTGAGCTGTTGTCACTGAGGCACCCTGTGCACAGCAGGGGAGCTCAGCTTTCCCTTATATGTTGCATGTGCTATTCCAGCAGGTTAAAATGAGTCAATCACTAAAAAGTTTTTAAAAGACTTGTAACTAAGGAACGACTCATTCATTCTGCTTCTCTCTCTCCTTTGGTTTCCCATTGTTCTTACTAGTTGGTTTACAGGTGTAGCCTGGAATTAATTTTACGCTTATCCTAGAAACTGCTAGCGTCCTTTGCCTCAGGAGGAGGACAGGACCTTTTCAGGTCTTCCATGCTTTATTTAGCTTTTCCTGATACAGTATAAAATACTGGAAAACAGTTATATGCCTGTTCTAATGTAGGACTTCTATTTTTGTGTAACTGAAGCAGATATAAATTTAAATAAATTCTTTTTCTGTCACACAGAAAACACTGAGGTTATTACCTTGAATTTGCATGTGGCTTTCCAGACTTTTTGACAGGTTTGCCAGGGCAGAACTGAAGCAAATCATAGACAGTCAAGGCTGACTTATTTGAGGGGGTTTTTTGGCAGATACAGTGAAGGTAGGAATACTAAGGAATTAAGAAAAGAGGATGTGTGGCACTAAAGACAGCAGAGTAGACATTTATGTTGTACACTAATATTTTTAAGATCTCCTGTAACTAGTAGTGGTAGGTAACATAGTTCCAAGTCCTTATGCCTAGTGGGTTACTAGTTTTACTGGTTTTTCCTCTGTGTTGTGTTTTGATTCTAATTAACTTGATTTCAGTTATTTTTATTTCATGTAGCACTTACTGCTGACATACAATTGGAACTAAATACTGTCAAGGAGGGTTTGACATTTGTTTTATTTTCTGTTTTGTTTTTTTTTTTTTAAGGTTCCTTATAGGTTGCATGCTGTCTTAGTTCATGAGGGTCAAGCGAATGCAGGACACTACTGGGCATATATTTATGACCACCACCAGAACAGATGGATGAAATATAATGATATTTCTGTGACAAAGTCAACTTGGGAAGAGCTGGAACGGGACTCTTTTGGTGGTTACAGGAACGCCAGTGCATACTGTTTAATGTATATCAATGACAAGGAGCAGTACTTGATACAAGGTAATGTTATCAATACAGATTCTGCATGATATAGAATAGCTGAATACATTGGTAAAGCAAACGTCTTTCAGATGGATTTCCAGATTTTTGATATGTTTTTGGTAGTTATTGAAAGTTTTATTCCTGCTCCTAAGTGTTTGTTTTTGTGGGTTGAACAATTGCTGTTCAACCTACAGATCATTAAAGATAATGCCAGTGTTTCAGCATTATTAAGACAAAAAACCAAACTCTTTGATAATTTGTAAATATTTTAGAGAAGGGATTGAAGAACTTTGGAGGGTTTATCTCAAGATTAGAAGAGAAGTATGGAAATAGAGAAATGAGCCTTTTGACATTAAAATCCTCATGTAGCTGCTTTTTTCCCCCTAAGCTTCAGAGCCCTGATACACTCTACTGGAGCGTGGAAACTTGAAAGCTTATGCAGTAAATTGAAATGTGAATGACTTAGCCCTACCAACCACACATCAAACCTAAGTAATACATGGGTTGGGTAATTTTTTTCATGTAGGTCACGTAGGAGTATACAGCTAGAAGGCTTTGTATGGAAATGTTTAAAGAGAGGACAGAGATCCCTTAGCATGAAGTTTTTGATAATTGTAGACAGAGAGCTGTCTGTGAAAGTGTCCAGAGATTCAGTGGAAGGTCATGGAAAATATTCAGGTTCCTGTTTTTTCGTAGGGCAGAAGGCTCAAGTGCTCATTTTTAAATGAGAGCCAATATTACCCTTGACATTCGTAGGCTGCCAGGTTGGTGGTGCATTTGCAGCCTTAGGGTGTTTGGGCCCTGTAGGCTGCCTGTGCCATTCCAATTAAATCTGAGGCCTGCTCACTGTGGGACAATTACTGCTGGTGGATTCCCTGAGATCTGGGTACCCCTGCAGAAACCATTCTCAAAGCAAAAGGAAGATGACTCTAAGTGGTGCACTTATCAAATGGCTTTCTGAATTCCTGCAGGTCCACTCTCCCACTCTCCTTCCCCTTTTCTCTTGGGAAGTTTAGCTGTGTCCAGCTCTCTGTGACAGTAATACAGTTAAGCAATGGTGGGGATTTTGTGAGTATTCTCTGAATGTTCACACAGAGTGCTCACCAGATAGTAAAACCAGTTAAAACTAACACAATTTTGGGAGTCTGGTGTTACACTGTATATTTCTGGTAATTCACTTGAGGCTATCTGCCGAACATACTTGCTACTCTCCTGTCCTATTCTTTCTTTTTCTGAAACTTCTATTTCATGTTACCACAGATGAGTTTAACAAAGAAACGGGGCAGATCCTCGTTGGAATGGACACGTTGCCTTCTGATCTAAGGGATTATGTCAAGGAAGACAATAAACGTTTTGAGAAAGAACTTGAAGAGTGGGATGCAGAACTTGCTCAGAAAGCACAGCAGGAGAAATTGTTATCTCAGATACCCAGGGCACCAGCACCCTCACCTGCTCCAGGTTAGTGCTTCTACCTGTTTGGAAAGGGAGTGGCACCAAAAATCACTGGGGCTTGTGTATATCATTTTACAACATAACAAAGGAAGAAAAAGTTAATTTGTGTAATCTTGAATTACAGCTATTTACTTGGCCAAGGTAGCTGTACTTGAAATTTAGCCTGTTGGGGTGGGTTTTTGCATTTCATTTTTTATTTTAAGAAAATAATTATTCATTGATTCTTCTGCCTTTTACCTCCCAGCTGCCCTGAGCTGGTTTTTTCTTTCTTTTTCCACCCCATAGAAACTGAGGCTTTTTAAGATAGGTTTTGAGGATTTGTTAGTCTGTAAATGATGTATTTCTTCTATTCAGGACAATTTAGTGTGAGACCTGCAGTCACATTTTAAATTAGAACAGCATTTATATCTGAAGAGCAGAGTAATATATTTGGTGCAGTGCCTTGAATAGTTTTAATGATAGTAGGGCCTGCATAAGAAATTACTGTGTGGAAATGAGGGTGTTAAAATTGTGGAAAAGATTCTAACCAGCAACTCTGAGGCCAATGCTTGTAGGAACCTAGTTAGTAAGGACCACTGGCAATTTGAATACAAACCAGAGCTGCCAGGTTTTGGCAACATCCACCTTTTGCTCCATTGCAGTAGGCTGTGTGTGTTACGTGAGTGTAAGAAGTGCAGTGATTTAATGGCATTGTTTGTTTTGCAAACTCTATGGAGAGTTGCTTCATCTCTTGTTATGTTTAGAGTTCACAAACACTTTGAGATTCATGCTATTTCTTTTGTTAGTAATGGAAAGTACAAAATGAATACTTAGTCTGCCAAAACTTGGTTTCATCATGTAAGGAATATAAGACCCTATTTATACTAATAACTTTATTGCTCTCAAATGAAGGAGACTGAGATCTCCCTTAAGGCAGAAAATATAATGCGTTTATTACTTTGCAAAGTGAAAATAAACCTTGCACTCAAGTGGCTGGAGATCATTCCATATGTTGAGTCTGTATCCCACAGAAACTCCAGCTAGAATCTCACATTTGTTCTCTGTCATCCCTGATGGTTGATTGATGAACACCCCTCACTCAAGAGCCTTAATGGGTCTATAGACAGGACAGATCAGTTGTTCCTAATATAAAATCAGGGATCCACTTGTGGGGAGGTGTTTAAAATGACATGAGATGCAGACTGGTGTAAGCTGTGTTTGTGAATTGTGTGACCTACCCTGCATTTATTTATCTATGAGACAGTGATCTAAAGAGAACTAATCAATTTAAAATTCATGCTGATGTTAACACATAAAATTGTTATCTTATTTCTGTCACTAAGTTCAAGCAGGAGAACCAGAGTATTTAGAGCAGCCATCAAGAACTGATATTTCAAAGCACTTAAAAGAAGATTCTGTACAAGCAATCAATAAAGCTTTAGCTGAACAAGAAGATAGAGGTCCAGAAGCCATAATGGATACGGTGAGGATATTTTGAAACTTGAAATACTTGTTTTGCTTTTATTTTGCAAGTGAAAATGACAAAAAAACTGATAAAAGGGTGTGAGTCTGGAAACTTTGAACTGAAAATTGCTTTTGCTTCAG
This sequence comes from Prinia subflava, assembly GCF_021018805.1. NCBI lineage: Eukaryota > Metazoa > Chordata > Aves > Passeriformes > Cisticolidae > Prinia > Prinia subflava. Next base: position 9,190,398 of record NC_086249.1, on the reverse strand, counting down.
GGACTGTCCAACACTGAAGTCCATCCAGAAACTGTGTACAATGGTAAAGGGTGTAGTGCAAAAAAAATACTGAGATAGGTGTTCTCTGTGAGATTAAAGTGCTTGTCAGGAGTACAGTATATTGTTCAAATTACAACCAGCTGTTTGTGCCCACCATCTTTTAAAAAGGTTGGATGATCCCATGTACTTTTGAGGAGTAAACATTGGCAGTTCATGTAAAAGATGTGAAAAATATTGCTTTAGACATTCAGGTTTTTATCTGGGAAATAGAAGAATATAATTGAGTTTCTTTGACAGACTTGTGGAAAGTAATGTAGCTTTCAAAACTGAGGGGTTTTTCAACAGTATTCTGTAGCTTTAATGCAGATTCACAACTTGACGAAAATCATTTTTTGTGATTCATAGGATGCCTATATTAGCTTAAAATGTTTATAATAATCAGTGTTGGGTGTTTTTGTTTTCACTACAAAGTATACTAAGAAGAATGGGACATGAACTATTTTATGGGTTATTAATGAAAGTAATATTTGATTTTTTTTTTTCTTTCAGCAAATATTTTTGTCCTTCCCTATAAGTAGGTAGATAAATGGCAAATGTGTTTGCCACAAAACTAAGTGCCATTCAAGCAATATATGCATCTGCCTTGGAACTGTATTCATAAATGTACAGTATAGCTCCTTAGGCATCCCTAGTAACCACTGAGGATATGAACAGTTTAGATCTGTGCAAAATGCCTCCCAAGATCAGCTGTGAATCCTCATTAAACAGAAGCAGTCTGGCCCCCAAATACCTTAAAATCTTTGAAAATTATGTGACAGCTTGTTGGCAGTCTGTTGATCTGCTGGGTTTTCCACTCCTCCTGTGGTGTCAGGAAGGCAGGGAAGGACATTTCCTGTGCTAAACTGAAATTGAAGCTAACAGGGAAACTTATCTAACTCTGGATAAAAAGATGTTCTGCCACTAAAGCCTTAGGCTGCTGCATCTTGGCCTTTTTTGGGTTCTCACAACAGCTTAATGAGAGGCTGTTTAATACATGTTACTCCAGCTGAAAAGATGGCTATGAAGGTACCAAAATGCACGATAAAATGTCTTTCATAAGGCTGTTCTCCTTCCTGGGTTTGTGGGCACCATCCCAGTGGGATGTGAAAGAATCTTAGACTTTTTTCCATGGATCAAGTGTTGCAGTTCAGGATAAGGGCACTTGGGCAGCTTTGGGACTTTACAAGACTGTGGCTGGGGAACACCATGATCTGTTTAATGAGACAAAAGGAAAAAAAAAACCAAACCATGCAAACATTACTTAGAATTAAGTGTACTTCAGCTGTTAAAATGTAAATTTCTAATTAGTCTGAAGGTATTCTGTTAACATTTCAAAGCTGTTCTCTGTATCCCCAAATTTCACTTTTGCTGAATTGTGCTTCCTTCTCAGTGTATCAGCATGTTTACTAATTATTCTGCTTCCATATGCATTCAGACATGCAGGCATATATTCCATTACTTCACTTTTTGTTTGTCCATTTTTAAAAGAAGGAAAGCCAACATCAGCACATGTAACAGGATTGTAGGTTATTCACCACATGTCATTTTGTCCAGTTTATGCCTTTTGTCCTTTTTTTCTGCCCTCTGATTGCACAGCCTTCCTTTGTATTTGTATGTATTTGGTATAAATAGATACTGAATGTGTTTTTGGACTCTTTGGTAAAAGGTGAGGCTATTGTTACAGTTGCAGAACAAGCAGCATAGCACTTCGAGATTGCTTGGATTAGAGTCAAGGTTTAAGTTCTGCAAATATTGCAAACTGCCTATTATTCAATGATAGACCATAGGAGCCAAGATTTGACTCCACTGTTGTTTAGAACTTAGTTAAACATACCAAGAATTTTAGTGATTAGGATAATTTTCTCCTGATTTTCTGTTTAATTACTCTTCTAAAAAATAAGCCAGTTGAATGTAATGCTCCTTTAAGTATTCTTTAAAATATCTTGGTTGTTAGAGGCTTTTTTGTGTATATTTTTTTTTTCTCCCAGCGCATCGTGAAATGTTAGCTTTTCATTTGTTTCTATCCTTTAGTGTGACTTCATCAGGTATTTCAGATATGAAGTATCTGACCTGGCCCTCTTCAAGGCCAGACTGGATGGGTCCCTGAGCAACCTGATCTAATGGGTGGCATCTTTAGGACTAGATGATCTTTGAGGTGCCTTCCTAAACTATCCTGATATTTTATGATATACTTAGTAATTTTGGGGTGAAATGTACAAAAAATGGTGATTCACAGACTCATTCTTTGCCAAGTAACTTAAATTTGTAATAGATATTAGAGTTGTAATACTAGTGTACTAACCTATAAAGATAGACTTAGTGAATAAAGAACAAATGAAATAATTTTAGTAATTGTGGCTTGTAATTTTGTTATGGCTAGTAATTTTAAAATGTACTGCTTAAAAAATTATAGGTATCACTTATATTCTCTAATTAGATACAGTTTCTGAATTTTTTCAGATTTTCAGCAGTGGACACCATTGTACTAGATCAGCCTGCCAGTTTGCATCTCTCCATAATTTTACTGTGTTTTCTGGTGATGATTATGACGATTCTTTTTTTCCCCAGACACGTACTGATGGTGGTTTTCTTCTGCAGAGCTCTGGTAATGCCCCAGCTCAAGCAGCTCCTCCCCAGCGAGTGGTAGAGGTGGCGATCCCTGATGTAGGGACTTTTGTCATTGAGTCAGAGGAGGGGGGTTATGACGATGAGGTACCTCTGATTGCAGTTGTGTGCACCGCTCCTCCTCGGGGCTCCTCGTGCTGCCTGACCAGAGTTTTTGGCATGTTTGCACACTGTGACACCTAACAGACTCGTGCAAAGCTGAACGCTTAGCCATTTGTGATCTTGAACGTTTGTGGTGAAATATGGAAGGAAAGCACTACAAGCTCTAATGGGGCACGCTTTGCATGGTACCATTTACACTGGAGGTGGATTTGTCTCTTCAGCTGTGGAGGTTGAATGTTTGTGTTAGGCCAGGTAACCTTCAGAATGCTGGTGATAGACTGACTGCACACCTGCTGCATTATTTAAAAGGTCCTGTCCTCGGGACGGTGTCCTCAGACAGGACACTGAGGGATGTTCTTAATGTTTGTGCTTTCTTGTCACTCCAGTAAAGCTGATGTTCAAGTCTGACCTCTTATTTACCAAGGTTACGCTTTTCAGGCTTTGGAGATGAAATTAGCCATGGAAATAACTTGAAACTGATATGTCTGGTAGAATTGAATCTTGCAAATCTTAAAAATAATTCGGGCTCAGGGTGGTATATGTAGCTGCTACTACCTGAGGAGTAATTGAAAGGCCCATTGTTTTTCTGAGAGACATTATTTTGTGCTGCCCAATTTCAGCAGAAAGCAACACTGCTGGTCATCCATCTGCCCTGCCTTGTCACTGCTTACTGCACGTTTGTTCTGGCTGGGAATAGGGTTGGTGCAGCCTGTGTTCTCAGGGCTCTGAACATGGGTTCTTGGGGCTCTTTAGCTTCCCTAGGCAAATGGGTGTTTCAGGTCATTCTGCCCTGGAACTGTGATTGGTTATCACTGGGAGGACGGGGTGGGGAATAAAATGGTTTAATTGACATCATCACACTGAGTTTAGCTTCTCACAGATGTGTAGTCTCCACCTTAAAAGAAAGGGGGATTTAATCTCATATAATGACCTGCTTGTTTGTTTGTTTTTACTTTTGCCCCCATGCCATTGTTTTTCTAGAGGATAACTTTCTTGCCTGTTTCCCTGTTCATTTTGTGAGTGTATTCACTTCTTTAAAATGGTTTTATGTGTGGGAGACTTGTAGGGAGTTTAAGATTCTTCATTGTTTGTTGCTGTGCCAGCAATACCTTGAGCAGGGAGAGGAGGAGTGTTTTCCTTTGCTTACAGATAAAAAAGCAGAAAGGCTTTTCTGAGTAGCTTGAATGTATCAAATTGTGTGTAAGTGATGTGAACAGCAGTGTGAGATGTCTTGTGTTGGGCTTGGTGTTTGTTAATTGTTTTGGGTTTGATGTTTAAGAAATTGTCCGCAGATGCTTCAGGGTTTGATTGCATTTACAGCAGTGAGTCTCTTATTTTGACCTTGAAATATGCATAAAATACAGGTGGTTAGTTTACCATGGCTTTAGTGCAGTATATCTGAAGTGTGATTGGGTGATTTTTCTACCTGAAACTTCTTTTTTTTTTTTTAATCCTTAGATGGCCATGGGTAGCACTCATTGAGTGTGTAGTTTCTGCTTGGTACTAATGCTGAATTGTGCATGTTCCTTTCCTGCCAAGTTTGTTCCATGTAACTTTTTTTTTTTGACACAGTTTTCTTCCTTTTTTTTTTTCTTTTTTTTCTTTTTTGTAAGATTCCTTTAATGTTGTTACAGTAGACCTGTATATACACATGCCATGATTTGATTTGCAGAATATGCTCACCAAATCTGTATTGAAATGTGCCATATCAATGTATGCATGCATTAAGTTGCTTTTTCATCTTGCATGAGACTAAAAGCATATTGAATTTAATCATTAAAATATTAATCATTCAAAACTTTTACCTTAAATCCCTTGTGGCAGGTCATGCTGACCCCGAACATGCAAGGTATTATCATGGCTATAGGTAAAGCCAGGAATGTTTATGACAGGTGTGGGCCAGAAGCAGGGTTCTTTAAGGTACAACCTTTTCTCCTCTGACTTTTCCTGTTAGATATGCTACTCCCTCTACCCCTTTGTGTATATAAAGTCTTTTACAGCATTTATACATACTTGTCTATATTAGTCCTTCATTTAGATATTTCTCCCTTGAGAAATAGACAGATATTTGCCCTGTTGATATCAGCAGCTTACATACCTTTCTGATTTTTAGTTTTATAATAATAGTGGTGAGTAACATAATAGTAACATGAAACCTAGATATGTAATCAATAAAAATATGGGGTTTTTCTCCTGTTAGTAATAAAACCTGTGCCTTTGCTAGACTGTGGGACATCAGGTTTTTTACCCAGGTACTTTTAGTCATTTGTTATTTATTTCAAAGAGATGTTCTTGGTTTGCACTCCTTAAAAGATTTTTAATAAGTGTAAATTGCTAGCTTTTGTGTAACTGCATGGGTGTCAATACTATTTATTTAAGCAGTTTTTTATTACTGGGAATTAGACATTAGGCGTTTTACTGTGATTAGTCTTCACTGTGTGACACCAGATTTAAGAATGTGTTCATTTTCTTAAATTCACAAACTTCTGAGCACCTTTAGCTTGTGGCCTTTTGAATTTTCAGGGTATTAGAAAGGGAATTGCTTTGACACGATGTAAAATCCTCTCCAAAGTGATTTGGAGAGGAGAAAGAAGTTTCTTGCTTGTCACTGAGCAGCAGTCTGTTTGCTTTTTAATTGTTATGGCGTACTTCCACTAGAAGAAGTTCTAAAAGCCACAAAACCCCCAAATGAGCAAACAAACAAACAAAAATCCTAACATGACCAACAAAAAGTTCTGCAACCCCTTGGTAAGGCAGTTGAAACCTCATGGATTGGTTGGTTGTTTTGTCTGTTTGCATGGGTGTCAGAAGTGGATACTTAGAGAAGGGTTAGAACGGTGATGGGTTTGCAGGGCTGTCTCTGTTAATTGTGCCTGAGCTCAGGGAATGGAGAGACACCTGCCACAGCCTCTGTTCACTGAAACTGGGTTTGTTTGGCATTCAGTGCTGGTTGCTTTTTTTTTTATTTTTCCAAATATATTAATGAAAATATGTCATTTTTTTTTTTAAGTTGAAAAAAATCCTCATTTGATCAAATCACTCCTTACCAGAAAGTTCAATTATATCTAATTATATTTTTTAAATATGAAGGGTGCTTTGATAATTTTAAAAGAGAAAATTACTTCAAAATAAAATTATATTTAATGTTTTAATTATCAGAACAATGCTCAGTTGAAATGATTTTCAGTCTTTAATTTTGAATCTTTAAACATTTTGGCTTCATGGAGGCAGAATGCCTTTGAGTGAGAAAACGTTTTGACAAAGGTTCCTTACTCACTTTCTGCTGAATTGTGTTTGCAGTAGCTTAGCAGAGGTGAAACATGAATATGAATATGAAAATAAGAATATTGAAGGAATACATTTGTATGAATGGATGCAGATGAAGTGGGGTTGTATGGGAACAAAATTTTTGTTTCGGCATGTATCAGATGAAATCTCACTTTTTCCCATAACTTGCTATAAAAGCTTCTGTGATGTCCTTTAATGCTGTTACTGTGTTCTTTTATGTGTTTTCAATTAAATTAGTATTTTTCAGAAAACTGGGGGGGGTTTCTATATCTTTGTTTTAATGTTACTCAGGTGAAACTCCTTTGGTGTGGGTCATTGCTACTGCCAAGGTTTCACTCCCCTTCTAGATCTCAGGTTTAAGGCATGGCTAACATTCAGATATTTCTTGATCAGTGATCTCTTCAAATCACCATTCTTTAACCTTTATAGACAACTTGCAGAATGTTTCCTTTAAGATCTTTGTATAATATTCTCAGTGAGAAAATGAAAGTATATAATATTTTTTCTACTGTCTCTTTTTCTGTGTAGAGAAATAGTGTTTTCTTTTCATTTTGTGTAAGATTTCTGAATCTGTAGAATACCACATTATTTTTAAAATTACTATAAAAATACAGAGTTCCTGTTGCATTTTTTCCTACTTCTAAGTAATTACACAAAAGTTAAATAATAGCAGTTTACTTTTCTTTCCTTAAAAAACAAGGTTTAATTGTTAGCCATGTTTACTTACTAATGGTAGAACTTCTGATGGAAGGTCATAGAAACTCTGTGGCTTTTGGCTTTTATAATGTTGTCCTGAGCAACCTTTTTTACGGTAATGGAAATCATGAGTATTTAAAGATATTGATGCAGAATGTTCTCCTAAGTTTGAAAGGTCTCCACATGCTCAGTGTTTAAACTTCTATGACTATTACTCTACATGTTTAGTCCTGAAACAAACTGTATTATTAGCAGAGGATGGGAGCCCAAATTTCTGACAGTTAAATGTCAGGTATTACAGCATAAAGGTGTTTGAAATACTGAACAGGTTTTTGGGCTTTTTTTGTGACTGCTTTGGTTCTTTATTTTGTACATACATTGTGTTGAAACTTTGCTAATGTGTTAGGAAACCATCTGATCACCTCCCTGTTTTCAGAGGGAGGTTATGGAATGTGTGTTAACATTTGTCACAGTTTTTCTAATTCTTTTTCTTGTTGCTCCTGTTCATGCTGTATAGTTTTAGTAAATAAAATGTAATCAACATATCAAATGATGTTAATTAAAATCTAATGTGCTGGCAAAGCTGGAAAAGTAAATTATTCTGATGAGCTCTAAAATTTCTCTAAAATATTCAGAGAGGCAGCATCCTGCCCTATAGGGCAGTACTGTTGATACTGAATTATTATTTTCTTCAGATATCCTATAATTTCTTTTTGATTGAAAGACATATTTCATTCCCACTTAGTATCTTCCAAATCATACATGTTCACTAAAGTTTCTGTAGGGTATTTTCTATTCATGTCTTTGCATTTAACCATATATTAGAGGTACTCTTTTTACCTTATGAGACTTTAGAAAATTTCTTAAGGTCAAATGTCTGAAATTTTATACTTGTCTTGGTATTAAAGAAATTTCTCTAAGGATTGGATAAATCTCCTCTTAGGGAAACATAGCAAAGGAGTGGAACTGCTCTTGAAGGGAAGGTTTACTTGGGATTTTGTCAGGCTTAACTGGTGAGAGAAAGTACTAATTTGACAATTGATCTGTGGTTTTGTTCATTTTCATTTTAGAAACGTAGTTTAAACGTCTTAGAAAGGTGGTCTGTGGAACTGTTAAAAAATTTTATAGACAAAACACGATGGCACATAAAGTGTCTTTTGTCTGTGGTGTTTGAGTTAAAAGCCAGAAGGAATGAATGTCTATTTTTTTTCAATCATGTAGGCAATTAAATTGGAATACACACGTCTGCTAAAATTAGCCCAGGAAGATCCACCACCTGAATGTGATTATCGTTTGCGTCATGCAATTGTTTACTTCATCCAAAACCAGGCACCAAAGAAGATAATTGAGAGAACATTACTGGAGCAGTTTGGAGATCACAATCTCAGCTTTGATGAAAGGTAATAAGATCTACACATCTCATTTCCTGTGTTCATGAATGTTCTCTGATGTGTGGAAACACCCCTTCATATTTGGCTGTGTGCTTGGCTTTATCTCCTAGTTAATAGCTTGCAAGTTTACTTTGTAAAACAGATCATTTTTATAAAAATCCCTGTTAAAAGAGTAATGAAGAAGTTGAATTTCTATTCATCTAAAATAAGTAGAAATGCTCAGTGTTGATAATTTTGCACTTAAAGTTCTGTAACTTCTTTCACTGTGTTTCCTCACTGCCCTGAAAGCCAGCAGTAGAGATCAAAGCCTTTCCAACTGAGTGAGTGACTGGCTTGAGAGCAAGACAATGTCTCTCTTCCACTCAAAATTCCATCTACTTACTTATATAAATAGGTAAATTAAAAGTTAGAAAACAATCGTATTTCTGTGTAGGGAATGATCTTCTAAACTTCTGCAAAGCAACTGTCAGGGAGTTTCAAAGTATTTGAAATTTAAAATTAAAAGAAAGACTGAACAATGTCACAATTTAGTGAAATAAAAGAAATAATCCTTTAAATAGCACAGGCCTCCATCACACATACTTCAAAAGCGTTCCCTCTCCTGCTGATTATACCAGGCGTAATAAAATGTGCATTTTCCATGGCATTTTCATACTGGTTTGCATAAGGCTGTAGCTTATACTGTTTGAGGCACCTGTCTTTGTGAGGATAATATCCTCTGTGAATTTCCAGTAATATTTCATGATTTTTTTTTATTGCTTTTTGTAAGGTGCCGCAACATAATGAAGGTTGCTCAAGCCAAACTTGAAATGATAAAGCCAGACGAAGTAAACATGGAGGAATATGAGGTCAGTATTTCCTATGCTTTAAGTTGTAATGTGAAATAGTTATCAGTAAAGCTGAATTTTGTCATCACAAATTTCTTCTTGTCTCAGACTGAGAAGTTAAAACTGGCTATTTATTTAAAGACCCCTTATTTGTCCAAAGGCTGCTCTTGAGCTGAAGCTGTTTTTTCCCCATCTGTAATTCCAGTGTTTGAGCCATAAATAAGTGTCAGGTTGGAATCTGTCCTTACTTTGTTAACGAGGCTTGACGTCACTAACAAAATTTTGTAATTTATCACCACATGAGCCACATGGCTTTTTCCAGACAGGCACAACTGGCAGGGAAGGAGGAGAGTGGGCTGTGCCCATCCTTGCTCATCTTGAGAGCTGCATAGCAGGCACAGTCTCATTTGGGCTTTTTCCTCCAGCTGTCTCTGCAGCCATTCCCATTTCCTTATGAGCAGCAGATTCTTTTCTTTGCCAAGACCATGCATAACCAGCTTATGCATTTAATTTTTCCTCCTGTGTTGTTTAGAAAAACTTGGAGGGAAAGTGAGAGTGAATCTTGGACATTAAATAATCGTGACTAATAGTTGCTAAAATAGTTCATCTCACATTTAAAGCTAAGCCTGTAGCTGATTTTCCAGCATCAGTTTCAAGTCTGGGTAATAGTGTTCATTAAGACCTCTTAGCAGTGGGTATTTATGTCCTGGGCAGATTCCAGTGCACTGCCCATTACCTCCTTGTTGTGCAGGTGGATTCAAACAATTTGATCAGGAGGATAATGGGAGTAATCTTTCTCTCACAAATCCAATGAAAAATATTTTAGTTGTCCCTTTTCTTTACCAAGTTTAGGACCTACAGTAGATGCTAGTGCATTACTGTGTGCCTCCCTAGTCACTGATAGGGAAGGATCCTCAGAGTGGCATTTTAGTTCCATTTTCTTGGTTGTGCAAGGCTCAGTGTTTTACCATTTTCTGATTGATGCTGCACAGAGACAACAAACAATTCTGGACTTAGCTCTAAGAGTGGGGAGTGGAGGTATCTTCTGTTCCTCTGCAGAAAAGTGCCCCTTTTTTAGCTCCTGCAATAGGTACTTTGGGGTTTCTCCATAGATTGTGTCAGTCCTGTATGGTGAGTTGACATTTTGTGAATGCTTTCTCAAGCTCTTTCTGTTGACTCTGCTAGTAGCTGTGTTTTATGGTGTGCTGTCCTCTATTTTATCTTTAATGAAAGTCAGCAGTTAACCCTCTGTAGAGAAAAGTGCCTTTCTCACCTGGAGCATTTACCTATAAAATGAACCAGGAGTCACTTGGTATAAATGGTGATGCAGTAAGATAAATATTCTGCTCCAGCACCAATATCTCATCTGAGTTGCATTTGGGTTTTTTTTAGCACTTCCCATGTAAAGTGTTGAGACTTTTTCTGTGTCATTCTTGTCTTGAAAATTAAGCTTAATATCTGGCATATGAAAAAGCTTTCCAGCACTTTCTGGGTAATGTAGGGAAGAAAAAACAAGATCCTGTATAATTTTACCTGTGGTTCTCCAAAGACGCTTTGTGTTCCTTTCAAATGGTCATGGGTTCTGTAAGAATAATCTCACCTGGAAATGTTTAAGACATTTAAGACTTTTCTTTTTATTGAGGGAGGGTGGATTCAGGTGGACTTTCCACATATACAAGCCTGCTGGCGTCCTCAGTACTGACTTTGATTATTGGACATTAAATTTAAGTTGGGGGCGGTGTGTGTTTAAAAAAATAAATTATATTTCATTTTTGTGGATGAAGTTCTATTTACCCTTTCTTACATGCAGAGATGGCATCAAGACTATAGACATTTCAGGGAAACAACCATGTTTCTCATGGTAGGATTGGAGTATTTCCAAAAAAAGAGGTAAGTGGTAGTATAGAACTCAAATGTAGTAGAATGATGTGAGGGCAAAATGTAATATTGATAAGTAAAGGTATTTTTTAAAATAAGAAGTGTTTAATGTATTCTTCATTTCAGATAAGCATTTATTCAGTCTACTAAAATCTTCAGTCTTGTGTCTTCCTATTCTAAATTTCCATTTCCAATCTCTGTCAAGCCATGAGTTCTTTTCAGAGCACTGTCCACATGCACCGCTCTTCTTCTTTCTATTCTTAAGTGCTCTGAGTATCACTCAGCCATGAAAATCCTCTTCCTCTGGCACCACCCGGGCACAGACATTTATCTGCTTTCATCAGCAGACGTAGTTAGTCATGTCCATGTCTTTCCTGCTTTTTGATAGTTCTTCCCACTGAAACAGTTTTACCTTCTTCAGGAGTCTGAGCCAAAACTCTGCCTACGGTGGGCTCTAAAGGTCAGGAAAACAGAACATATTTGAGAAAAACTATCATGCATAGCTGTCATAGTTGTAGCTGATTGTCCTTAACTCCATGGTGATTCATTCCCTTCTCTTTCTGAACCGAGTCAGAAATTGTGGCTGTATAAAATGGGTGACATTTATGTTCTTAATTCAAAACAGCTCAATTTTATTCTGATCTACATGCAACAAGAATGGTGATTACAGTATAAATATAGTCAATCACTGATTTTTCACATATAAAACAATAGGTAGGAAATTTATAGCAGGAGTCAAATATAATTCTTTGTCTTTGTGTTGTGTAGTAAATTGCACCATATTTCTCATCTTGTAGCTTCCCAAAGAAGAAAAGCCCCAAAAAATAAAGGAAAATTGATTGCAAAAGACACAGCCTTGCCTTTGTGACATGACATGTCTTTTTATACTGGCTAACACAATGAGCCCAGAGTCTTGGGTTGTCTTTAGGTTACCACCATGTAATAAACAGTACATTTACTAATAATTTAAATTGAAATATGCTACATAATAGTTATCTTAAACAGTTTGTCTACAAAAGTTAGTCAGGAGATTGCCTGGCTTATCTGAAAACTAAACACCCTGGTGTTGCTGCATTCCTTAAAGAGGCAAAAATGTCAGAGGCATTGGAGTGGTTTATAGGAACCCCTTCATGCACTCTCTAAGATTGCAGGCAGGGGTGAAACATCTTTAAATTCCTTCGCACTAGGACTCCAGAGTGGCACCTTCAGTTGTAAAATACCAATGATTTCAATAAATTCCTTCTTGCCATATCATATTCTGGTTATGCTGTGGAGGAGAGAGGGAAGCAAAGGTTTCTGCTGTGTGCTAAACTAAGTTCTCCATTATTTACAATAAACTACAGAATTAGGACGAGCTGTTTGTTAGAAGGCATCTTCTTAATTTAGAAAACAAGCCTATTATCACCAATCTTACACTCTTAATAGGAATCGGAAATAAAAAGTACAATTTCAGAAGCACTTCACGAAATGTTTGATACAAAGACAGTAGGACTAAGTATAGTAATGGATGAGTGAAATCTGGGTATCCAGTGACCTGCTCCAAAGACAACTTCTGCAAATACCTACTTGTGTTTGAGCTTCAGGTTCCCAAAGGGCTCAAACTTACTGAGGTTCCCACCTTGCACGCCTGAGAGAGCAATGGTACCATCCTCATGCTGGAAACGAGACTATGCTGATCCCTGTCAGTTCATTTAATGCTAAAGTCATAAAAACATAACTTTAAAATATTCATGAAAGGATAGACTTTCATAATAGAAATATGATCTTCATTTGTAGGACTGTTTTGAGGCTTTTTTTTTCACTGCAAACCCACCTCTCTGTTGACAAGCTTTTCTCTTAGCTTCAATAACACTAAGTGATAACCTAGCAGCACTTGATGTCTTGATGGATCCAAAAGTCGACTTTTATTCAGGCAGTATTTATTTCTTGAATTGTAATGTGTTGAACAAACACAAAGACCAACATTAAAGTAGTTTGTATCTTTATCAGGCCTACTTTCAGTGGTCACTCATGATCCCTGATGGTGGGTGACAAGGCCCACTTTCCAGTGCAGGTGGAGAATTAAGGGGTCTTTCAGGGAAATCTTCTCTGACTGTAGTGTGGAGTAGTAACCTGCTCTGGCTGAGACAAACACAGCCAGCTAATGAGCCTTGGTACGAGTTTTGCCTGCAGCTCACTCTTGTGGTAGCAACTTAAAAGTGAACAAACTGCATGCTTTACCAGTTGCCTTTTAAGTTTCTTAGAAAGCCAATATAGGTTTTAGGTTTTGATTGAAATGCCCTTTTCAAAGCAGTGCTAAAATTTTGCCATTCTGTGTCTTCTGCATCTTTTCCAAAGCCTTGACCTAGTGAGCTCCCGAGTTTTGTGAGCAGCTTCAGTGATTTTAGGCTTAGGCTGCACAGGCTTGAGCTTACAGGCAGTCCACCTGTGAGAAGGCAGAAAGCAAACCGTGTCCTGGGCTGCATCCAAAGCCCCGTGGGCAGCAGGGCAGGGAGGGGATTCTGCCCCTCTGCTGAGACCCCACCTGCAGGGCTGCATCCAGCTCTGGGGGCCAGCACAGCAAGGACAGGGACCTGCTGGAGCCAGGCCAGAGGAGGCACCAAGGGGATCAGAGGGATGGAGCACCTGCCCAACTAAGACAGGAGGAGAAAGTTGGGGCTGTTCAGCATGAAAGAAGAGAAGGTTGTGTGGAAACCTGAAAGCAACCTTTGAGTATCTGAAAGGAGCCTACAAGAAAGATGGAGAGAGACATCTTACAAGAGTGTGGAGTGACAGGACAAGGGGGAATGGCTTCAAACTGACAGAGAGGAGGTTTGGATTAGTTATCAGGAAGAAATTATTTACAGTCAGGATGGTGAAGCACTGGAACAGGATGCCCAGAGAAGCTGTGGCTGCCCCATCCCTGGAAGTGTTCAAGGCCAGGTTGGATGGGGTGTTGTCCAACCTGGTTTGGTGGAAGGTCCCTGCCCATGGCACAGGAGTTGGAACCAAATGACCTTCAGGGCTCCTTTCCAACCCAGGCCACTCTGTGACTATGGATCTGATTGCTAATTTTACTGTAGTCCCATTCCTCAGACTCAAGATATTTAAGGAGTCTGAGCTTGGATATACAGTCATAATAATCTAAAATAACTTACCTTGGTGTTAAATGGCACCACAGTTGTTTCAGGAAAGGGTTGCACACAAGTGAGGGAAGGAGCAAGAAGAGGGTGACTGAAAATAATGCCACTACCACCACTGAGTTTTAATTTGCCTCAACAGAGCTGTTGACACTCTAGCTTCAACCTGCAGTTTGACAAATACCTGACTTAAGAAGAGAAGGAGAGGGTCCTCCTCCTCTGGCTTTATAACCAGCATTTTCAATTCTTGTAATCGTTTTTTCTTCCCTTTTCCTCCTACATTAAGTTTTCAGCTGTCTGGTCAGTTTTCTTGGTCACCATTGGTATGAAGAGTTTTCATGGCTAGGAAAAATGGATTTCAAGTAGCCTTTTCCCTTATTTCTATACTGTCACATTGGGAGGTATTACCTTATGTCTTGAGTCTTTTACTTTGAAAAACTCTTGACTTATATTTAGGTATGCTCTGTATGTGCACATAATTTTTAGCCTTTTTTAGTAGCTTGGTAGTTTGATTTTGGTCGTTTCAACTTGACCCATGAGCTCATACTCCCATCAGGAGGGAGTGCACATTTTCATGTTCCTTTAACCAATCCATTAGGAAATTTCTCTTCCTAGCTTTTTTTTTTATTTAAATAAAAACGAGATATCAAACTGCCATCTTTTTAGGGTAGCTGCCAGAACTGCTTTCAGTGCTTGTCTGTCATAACTGGGTCTTTGTCAATCAGAGAATTAACCATTTCAGGTGTTTGCAGGAGGTGGTGTGAGGGGAGATTGTTCATTTGTGCATGAAAGGATCTCTGTCAATTATTTCCTGATAGGTTCTTGGGTACTCTCTTATTCCATCTCTACCAATTAGCCTTCCATTTATCTTCTGCATTCAGAATAAAGACAGAAATGTCAACAGTCTAACAGCACTTCTGCTTCTGAAATGCTGTGATGGCTTCTTCCATCACAGTAGGTTTCAAGTAACTTAGAAGAACTTACAGTTAGCGAAGCTTAAAAATTCACAATTTTTGTTTTAGAAATAAGGTGACAGCTTTAAATGTTATTTGCTGAGATGTAGAATGCTATCAAGACATTCATGGCAATGGAAGCTCAAACCCAATGTGACATAAATGCGGTCAGGAAAAATTAAATTTTCATGGATACTCAAGGAATGATACCCGTTGGTTTCAGTGAGCTTTGGATCAGACTTTGTGTGTACTGATCTAACCTAATAATGAAATAATTTGTCCTAATGTATGTAAAAGACAAAATTGTATGGTTTAAAAAAACCCCAAAACTGTGGAGAGATTGGTGGGAAGGGGTGGACTTGCCATCCAGCAAGTGGAGTTACCTGTTCTTTGAGGAACACAGTAGTTACCTTGAAGCGGGTGGTACATGGATGTTGCCCCTAATGCTTTTGTTTCTTCACTTCAGTTACATGGAAGCCTTGCTCTACCTTATCTATGCTTACCAGAATAACAAAGAACTCTTGTCCAAAGGCCCATACAGAGGGCACGACGAAGAGCTGATATCTCACTACAGACGAGAGTGCTTGCTAGTAAGTGAAGGAGGAACTGAATGTCTCAAAATGTTGAGTTTGCTGCTTTGCTCTAGTAAAATTAATTAATAGAAAAGTGTTGCTGTCATGTACAACAATGCCAAAACCTCCCTGCATAAGCAGTTTAATACTGAGGCTTGTAAGGGGGAAAAAAAGCAAAAGTAAAAAAGAAAACATTATTCCCCCCTGTTTATGAATAGCCAATCATTTTCTTTGTGATTCTAGTGGGCTCAGTGCTGTCATGTCTGGGCTAGGTGGGAGCAGTGTAGGTGAGCAGATTCACCCTGCTGCTGTGGTTTTATGGGGAGACATATATTGGGCAAGGCATCAGCAATGATGCCTTGCCTGAAACAAGGGATTTTTTTCCTTGTTATGTCACTTTTAACAATAGTGAAAAAATAAAAGCGGGCAATATAATCTCAGTCTTAACAAAACGGCTGCAAAATTGGAGTTGGCAGGTATGAAATGAAGTGGCTTGAGGAACAGCACAAGTTCAAGTGGATTAGTAGAGCATATGCATCAAGGAGTAAATGTTAAAACACAGCTGTGGTTAATACAAATTGCCAGGTAATTCTGTAGGAAGACTGTGCTTTAAAACAAACTGAGAATGATGCATAGAAGACTGTGAAATGCAGTGTACTTAAAGCCTTTCCTTTTTTGTGGTGGTTTCTGAAGAAACTAAACGAACATGCTGCAGCACTGTTTGAATCAGGAGATGATCAGGAAGTCAATAATGGCCTGATCATAATGAACGAGCTTATTGTCCCGTGTTTGCCATTACTACTGGTGGATGAAATGGAAGAGAAGGATATTGTTGCTGTGGAAGATATGAGAAACCGTTGGTGTTCCTATCTTGGACAAGAAATGGAACGTAAGTCATTTATCATTAAGGTAAAAGCCCTTGTGAACCTTTTTTATAAGTATGATGTTTTCAATGTCTGGAATTAAACTTGGATCTTTTGTGCCTTAGTAATTTTTTTGTGCTACCCTGACTTTTGAATAATTGTGTATACATTTAAATAAAAAGTTTTTCCATATGTTGCACTGGGATATCAGGCTGTAAAGGAAACATGCTTTTTGAATGGAAAGACATTTGTGGTGTTAGACCATCTAAAGGGGAATTTATATCAACATCTTACCAGGAATTGGTATGTCCTAGTTATTGCTGGTAGGGCTAAAGAATCTGAACTATTCCAAGTGAAACTCTTCCTCTTCTACCCACTATTTGAAACAAAATGTCAACACTGGGCAGAAAAAGGACAATTCTACATGCAGACATAAATGCTTATGTTTGTTTTTCTGGTTTGATTTGCAGCCAACTTGCAAGAAAAACTGACAGATTTCCTGCCAAAACTGCTAGATTGTTCTACAGAGATTAAAGGTTTCAATGACCCGCCAAAGCTACCCTCCTATTCCACACATGAACTGTGTGAAAGATACGCCCGAATCATGTTGTCACTCAGTCGAACTCCAGCCGATGGAAGATAAATTCTGCAGACCTTCCTAAGCACATTGTATAAACTTTTTTAGTTCTTAAACCTTGCCTTCCTGTCACAGGGTTTGCTTGTTGCTGCTATAGTTTTTAACTTTTTTATTTTAATAACTGCAAAAGAGAGATGACTGTACAAACTTTAGCCAGACTGCAAACGATTAAAGCTGAGAATCGCATGGCACTCAGTTGTTTCAACCAGAATTGATGCAACATGCAAGTCTGATCATTATGGCAAAACTGCTTTTTTGCCATTATCTGTTACAGTATTACTTTGCTTTTACCTTAAGATCCTTTACTTTATCAACAGCTGTCTGGATCATTTTGTGACTGCAACTACTTTAAGTGTCCAGTGCTGTGTAAATACATGGTACTTGGTAGCTTGTAAATGAAAAGAAAGAATAAAGTTTTATTTATGGCTACTTCTGTGTTTGCAAGCAGATACCTTGTATATTATTGTAAAATACGGGTATTTTTAGAAGAGATACAGTATATTGATGGGTTAATCAATTTTATAGACAAGGTTCTTCAGGATTCATGGCCAGTTTCCTTTCAGGTACTTGGAGATTACTGTATGTGAATATATTGAAAAACTGTCACAGTATTATACACAATGGTGTTTTGTATATTCTTCACTGGTCTGTATGATACTGCACCCGAGCACTTTAGTGTGCGTGTGAATGGCCATGCCAAGTCTTTTCTAATAGCAGGGACTGGCTTTTGAAGCAAAACAATAATGGCACCTTCCTTCTATTCTCAGAAAAAAATTGAAGTAAAAAAAATTAAAAGTATTTTCAGTATAAATATATTACACCCTCTAATCAAAACTTCTGAAAATTTATTTAAGTAGAAAAAATAAAGGTTTTAAAAAACTGAATTTATGAAGCTTAAGGATTTAATCCATTTTAATTGCTTTTTGAGTCATGTAAGTGACCAGAAATAAAATCTTAATTTTAATTCTTTACTTAAAATGGGTTGCTATTGTTGCAACAGAATATCTCAAAAATCTTTTCTCTGTCCTAATTAAATTTCTATTGGAAGTAAAAGAACATATCTATTGGGCTTGTTTTGTAGAACTGAAATACTGTCTGGTTTTAATGAAGAAACTTAATTATTTTGTGGAAAAAGAGATTTAATGCGTCCTTAGGTAATGCTGTTACCTGACACTATTTTGATTCCTTCTCTTTTTAGAGAACGTTTTGTGTTAGATCAGTAAAATATGTGAATATTTATTTGTATGTTTTTATTGGAGCGACACAACTTTTCCTTACAGGCTTTCAAGGGATGTTTGAATATCTATCTGCTAATAAAAGGCCACAGAGGGAAGGGAAGGAGTGATGAACTTCAGACCACCTAGAAATGCAGTGGGAGAAATGTGGGCATCTCATGTGCAAGAGGCAGCAGAGTTCAATCTTAGCACATAAAGGTCTGAGAATTTGTTCACTCTGGAGAGACACTGGACCACAATGTACAGGAGGATCACAGGAGAATGTGGCCTTCAATTCAAAATCTGTCCAGGGCTGTTCTCCACTCCTCTTTTCAGTATTGCAGTGCTTTATCTTTTTCAAACCACCCATTTATTTTATCAAATTCTTTTTATAAAAAAAGAATATTGACCTTTTACAAGTGAAATACTGCACAGGAGCATTATTCTAGGTTCTGAGACTGTTGATGTGTGAAATATCCCTCTTAAAGAAAAAAGGTGGGCTTACTATGAAATGGGAGAGGATACATTTTAAAAGCTTTTACATTTTGCACCTGTTTCACTTTGATTTGAAGAGTATGCCTACTTAGCACTGTATTTTTAAACAAGGTTTTGAACAGATCAGACTTCCAACTTTTTTAGTCATAGTAAAAAAGAATTAGATGTGAAAGAGCAACTTAATTTTGTTATGGCTTACAGGTTCTGAGTTTGAGTGTTTGTGGAATCTTAAGGAAAGCTCCCCTCTTACCCCAAAGGAGCTAGTTACTCTCTGGTCATCTGTTTAATCTGTCACAACACATGGAGAAAGGCACTCTTTCTAAGGTAATAAGAGAAATAAATTATTTAATTTGGGAAGAGTATCGAAGATATTTAAATTAAAAGGAAGCAAGGAAGGATGAGACTTGGCTTTTGTTTTGGTTTTTTTGTACTCAGTTTCTGAGTTTCCATTGAAGTTCATAGTACTGAAGATAAATTCCTTTGCAAAGATAAATTTTTGAGTTGAATTGAGAAGACAGAAGAGCAGAAATAAATATATATGTATTTTGCTATTTTAATATATTTTAAATATTGGAGTTTAAACCTTCAGTGAAATCATTAATGATTACATTAATGTGAAATCATTAATGGTTACATTTATTTTCTCTTAAAAGCCTTGCTTTTCTCACTGCAGTAAGGCAGTTGATAGCTTGGATTCACAATGCCCAGCACAAAACCTCTACAAGTAAATGTAATATAGTAAAGTATCCAGTCCATTTCACTACCTGATAATCTGTGACTGAATTATGTGAGGAGGTACAGTCTCTTCATGATGGGGGGTTATGAAGGGTTTCATCAGGGGCTTTTTTCAGTTAACAGAACACAAAAAGATTAAGGAAATGTAACCAAAATTAATTTACAAAATCACCTGTGCCATTAAGTGAAAGGTGAGGGTTTTTCCAGATGTTGCTTCAGTGAGAAAGAGCTTGAACTTACCCTCTTTCAGGTAATTGCCTTTTTTTTTATCTCTCCCAAACATGTCTGCGTTTTAGCTGCCCAATCCTATTGCTTTACTTGAAGTGATATTTTGGTATTTTGGTGCAAGAATCCTGTTATTTCCAGTTCAAGCTCCCATAGCAGCTCTGTCAGTCTCAGCCCAGCAGAAAGCAGTGGGCAGCAGCAGAACTGAGCTGAACAAATGAGGAGGGTGGATGGGGTCAGTTTGTACTTAGATGTGGGATATTTGGAATCACACCAGACACACACAAGAACTTTATCTTCGCTAGTGAGTCAGTGCTGCTTTGTGGACAGTCTGTGCTTTACTGCAGGGAACAGCTTTGCTTGGGAAAACCTGAAGTATGAGCAGAGCCAAAAATGCACGCTTTGTGTTCAAGCATTAACATACTAAAATTTCATACTATCTGCATTAAGTATCTTTCAGGTTATTTTTAGGCTACTCCCGTGAAGATTGCAGCTCCCAAAAGGAACTGGGTACCAGCAGTAGCTCACAGGAGACAGCTGGATACTGTCCAAGAAACGTAAAGGTTCACAAAGAGAGACAATGGTTGCTGCCCATAGTCTTCATTTTGTCACGTTGCCTTCTCTCAATCTCCAGTGAGTCCAGATGTCTGTGGGAGGCCTTATATAAGCACAAGGTAAAGAATTTTGATGGAACAATGCACCACTCTAGGTCTGCAGTGAGTCACCTCATCTGTGCAGCATTTTTCAACATAAATGTGTGTTTAAAAAAAAAATATTCTAGGTTTGAGTCTATAAGAGTGCAAGAAAAGCGAGGATCAGTCTTGGCAGTGAGAGGAAAGTGGCTGCATCTTTCTCTTTTCTGGTGAGGACAATAATGCAGATATGAAAATGCTCTTATCTAAAGAGGTTCTTTTAGCAAAATGCAGTAGGTAGAATTCCAAAGGAGAGTGATTCAAGTGAAAACAATTATTTTTCATGTGCTTGAGATACAGTTTTTGTTTATGTACCATGTCCTTGAAGATTTTCTGAAGTCCTGATCTGAGTGGTAAGTTATTAACTGGAAACTCTTTTAACTCCTGAAGAGCATTTTATAGGCAAGAATCAGCAGGACATTCTGCTTGGTTCTGCATTTCTAGTTTCATTCTCATCCATATGGAGGCAAAGCCTCTGCACTTTTGCAGACCTGTCTGTTGCACATGTGTGCTTCAGCTTTATTGTCATGCCCTTAAAATGTTGGACTTGTCTGTGGAATGTTCTCAGTTATGAATTTCAAATCTTTGCCATAAGTAGCAGGAAAGGACTCATGCTCTCAAAAACTGTTTTGTGAGGTAGCACTTGGAAAGAACAGCTTGACTTGCTTTCTGGTGGTTGGGATCAATGCATAGGGAAATGCATTGTGAGAAAGGCTTGTTTTCAGGATGATGGTCACAGGATGGATTCATCATGAATGTTAGGATATGGCCATTCTTCATCACTTTCTTCATATCTAAGTACTTCTTAAATAAAGTTTGGGCTCCATGGATCATTCTTTCACTTTTTATTTCCCCCTCCCCTGTTGTTCCCAAGTGATGTGACTTGAATATTCACTTTTCAGGCTCTGTAGTTGGTTAAGTCTTTGATTCACCATCAGCTTGAACCTAACCACTGTGCCTTCACCCCCAGGATACAGAACCAGGATTCCTCTGCTTCCATCTGATTAGTGTGGGCTTCTGTTTCTGCCTTGCTTTTCCTGGAAATGCCTGTACAGGATCTGCAGGTCATCTAACACCATCCACACACATATTGTCTGGCAGCTCAGCATTTGAGAGCCTGAAAGAGGGAACTTATGGATAGTTTGCCAAAGCTAACTAAACTGCAGAGTTTTTCTGTACCATGTCTTGGCATATCAAGGGAAAAAAAAAAAAAAAGAAAACCAAAAAGGAAATAATTTGTTGAATTTGTTGGAGCCTGACTTAACTGAGCACTTCAGGAGTGTGAGGGGTGTCTTGTGCATTGTATCTCAGCACTATTCTGGTTTATGAAGGTTGGAGAGGCTATTCCTCTTGTGCAATAATATTCAGTTTACTCTGATCTTTATACTTTGTCTTGAAGTATTGAAACTGCATTCAAACATAACTTCTGGCCAAAAGCAGCTTTTCCTGCTGTGCTGATTTCAGTCAGTAACTCTGCAGTCTTGCCCATGTCTGTGTTTTGTGACTGGGTGTTGCCTATCAGTGTTCAGGACTGTATCTGCTTTGCTACCTGTGTTGCAGTTCCCTGGATCCATTTGTACCTTGTGGATGTACAGACAATACAGGAAGGGCAGTAATTCCTGTAGATATTCTTCAAGAAACAAAATTTGCATTTCATCTGTGACCTTTATTCTGTAACAGTAAAACTTTCAATTGAATGTGGATTAAGGGCTTGGGAAAACTTGTGGAAGTTTGGGGAGGTTTTTTTTTAAAAAAAATTATTGATGATACAAGACCATGAGATGGAGGGAATTGCTATGTAAACATAGTAAACTTTTATGTGGATTAGAAAAAAAACATTAGTTGAAATAAGTTTTAAGCAAAGAAGTCAGTCTTACATAATGCAATTTGAAGAAAACCTCCTGTGTTCTTAGGGAAGAGGTTGGAGTGTTTGGCTTTTATAAGGAACCTTGATCAGTGAAACTGAAAATCTTGAAACGTTTAACAGCTCAAGGTAATACATTCTCGTAATCTGTTTATGAAGCTCTTTTGTCTGGAAAGTAAAAAACACCAAAAAACAGTCTCCACAAAGTCAAATAACCCCTCCATTCCTCCAGAAGATAATACTGTTCTGTGAAGTCCAAGTTTAGTTTGGAAGTTCAAAAAACTTCATATTTCCTCCCTCCCTTGCTCAGTGTGTTTGAACAAGTACGTTATGTTTTGAAATGAATATAATTTCTCTTTGAAGGAAAATTTGCCATCTCCAATACTTTTCAGTGTGAGATTAAGACCTGTCATTGTATTTGGCACAGGCACTTGTTCCACCCTCAGCTGATGCTGATTTTTAGTTATTGTGGTTGTTGCAAGAAGCTTGAACAGATGATTTGTCAGTTCAGCTTCCTTCTGTAGGATGTAATCCTCAACATTCTTTGCATACAAAGGTTTATACTGCTGTGTTTTAGGAATTTATTCTCCTTCCCTCTTATCTTGGCTCAGTTTAAGGCTGTTATTCAAATGCTTTGCACTGAGCAAGTGAAACAGCACTGATTCCGTTTGCCAATATTTTACTCCACTTGAGACACTGACATCTCTGTGCTACTTGGACTTCTTAAGCGATTTTATGGTGTTTTGTGCTCTGTGAATTTGTTTGAAATGGAAGGTGATGGAGTTAATTACCTGTTGGTTGAGTTGACAGAGAAGAGCCATAATGTTTTTTTCTATTTAATAATAAAGTAAAATGACATAATTTCTCCCTTTACACGTATCCCCACAAGATTAGGAAAGCTGTGTATCTTTTCTAGGGAAGTTGAAGTTTGTAGGTAAGATCTGGTAAGTGTTCAAATCAGTCACAATCCCTTCAGGAGGACATTTGCATGGATAGTGTGTTTGTCCTTCTGTCTTTGTTCTAAACATACGGATTTAAAAGTATTTATGGTGGATTTTTATTTGCTCTGTAGTAATTTTATATTTTCTTTGAATAGGCCTGTTTTGTAAATGCCTAATGTCAGTTCTTGGTGTTAAGCAGGAAAGTATTCCATTCCAATGGGAATTTTCTGTCAGTTCAGTGAAACTGTGAAACTTTGCAGTAATTATTCTCAGTTGCATCCATGCTATTATACCTGACTCACTCCCTGTCCCCAACCAAGGCACTTCTAAAACTAAGCAGTGGGCTCAGGGCAAACTATAATTTTGCTGATTGCTTGGATTTGGTTTTTTGTTGGTTTTGTTTTGTTTTGTTTTGTTTTTTTGAAGGAAAAGACCAGTTGTGTGGCAAAGAGAGCTACAAGAGTTGTTTAAGACAGATACCAAACACTGGTAAGCTGTGGCTAAGAGAGGAAGAGACAGGTAATACAGCCAGGTTTAAATGTATATGTCTTGAGTATATTTCTGCTATTAAGAATGAATAATTTGGAGTGGTTGCAAATGCTGTTCAGAAGCTGTCTATAAAAGGGTGCTATGCAAAGAATCTCTACAGAGAAGTGATGGATGATGAGTAAATGTTGAGGGCCTCTAAGTACTGTAGTTTAACACCTCTTTCCACAGGGGAGAGAGTATTGTGGAGTTTGATCCCTGCAGAGTTCAGAAAAGACATGACACAGGTGGTGTCAACTGCAGAGACACTCAGAGGTGTGAGTGGCCAGAGATATTCCATCAGGATTTCTGCAGGTGGCTTCATTCCCTCTTGTGTTTGATTAACCACAGGCTCTTTGCCCAGAGGAGACTCAGTGCTTCTCAATGATGTAGCTAAAGTTGGCTTTGACCATGAGAAATGGAATGGGGCTCCCTACTGTAGAAGAAGGGAAACGTATTTTGGACAGTACCCTTAAGGGGACAGGCATGCCTTTTTCTGGAATAGGGACAGCTGAAAACAGTTGGGCAAACCCCATCTTTTCCACAAGGGTCACTGTGCACACTGGCTGTTCCCGTCCTTGTCACCAGCTGGGTTTCAGTGTCTGCTTCCTCAGCTGAGTGCCAGCTTTGCCACACTCCTGTGTAGTGTCACACCTGCAAGCTCATTTTTAAGTCCTTTCTGAGCCTCTCCTTTGCTAGGATACAAGCCCTGTTGGATAAGGGAAGGACGGCCGTACTTTCTACATAGTGAAGGGGCATATCCTATTTTAAACCTGCACTCAGCTGAATTCAGCTCACTGAGTACTCAGCTACATTGTGATTGATGCATGGCAAAATGTATCCTTCAGGTTTTTCAGATTTCTGTAGTCACTGCTTGTATTTCAGCTCCCTGATGAAGAGGTATTTGCAGGACGTGACTCCTTCCCTTCACTAGTAGTGCTTCCTCTGGAAAGAAGTTCTCAGTAAGAAGAAACCCCTCCTGTAATGATATCACAAAAATATCTATAGAATAAACAAAAAAATCGTGTGCCCTGCGTCCAAGAAGGCAAATGGGATCCAGGGATGCATTAGGAAGAGCACTGCCAGCAGGTCAGGGAGCCAGGCCACCCCTCTGCTCAGCCCTGTGAGGCACCTCTGGAGTGCTGTGTCCAGTCCTGGCTCCGCAGGACAGGAGGGACTTGGAGCTCCTGGAGCAGTCCAGGGGAGGTGACGAAGATGATGAAGGGCTGGAGCATCTCTCACATGAGGAAAGGCCGAGGGAGCTGGGGCTGTTCAGCCTCGAGAAGAGACAGCTGAGAGGGGCCCTCATCAGTGTCTGCCAGTGCCTGCAGGGAGGGCCAGAGCAGGGACCAGGCTCTGCTCGGTGCTGCCCGGCAGTGGGACAAGAGGGAACGGGCAGGAATTGATGCACAGGAAGCTCCAGCTGAACATGAGGAAGAACTTCTTCACTGTGCAGGGACCAAACACTGGAACAGATCACCCAGAGAGGCTGTGCAGTCTCCCTCACTGCAGAGAGCCCAGAGCCATCTGGATGCAATCCTGTGCCCTGTGCTCTGGGATGGCCCTGCTGGAGCAGGGAGGTGGGACCAGGTGACCCACTGTGGTCCCTTCCAACCTTACCCAGTCTGTGAATCTGCAATAAATCATAACTTTTGGTCCTGTGGCCACCTCAGACAGCATTAAAAGCTGTAAGATTGTAATGAGAAAGCTCAGATGATTAGTGGTCTCCCTGAAGGGAATGTGTAGCTCTGTGTAGCACCTGGTAGAGCTGGATTTGGCAGAAGGCTTCTGTGACACCAGCACAGTGTGCCCTCATGGAATGCTGTGCACAGGCCTGCAGTGACAGCAAATGTTCCGACAGCACGTGCAGCATGTGGGAATCGACTTCTACATGTTAAGCCCTAGAGTTAAAAATTTCAGCATCAGGCTGGCTGATTCAGGCCTCCTACACTGCAGAAAGGTAAAAAGGTTAAGATGACATAAAACACACTGTAAATGAACACAGATCTGATGAAACTGAAACCTTTGCTCTCTGAAAATCTTACGTGGTGACAGCCTAATGATAAGGAATGCAGCTAAAATACTTAGAGTTCAGTTTTGACCTGAAGTTCAGTTTTTATTACAATATTTTAAAAGTTTTTATTTCTTATATGGCCCATCTAGTTAAACTAAGAATCTGTAAGTTTTCACTGAAGAGCTCTGTGGCAGTGCACATGCCTTTTGATCTTTTTTTATAAACTTGTTAAGCTTTTCCTCTGACCTGCGTAGGAAATAGTTTAAAATTAATATATTAATTTGGACAGCTTTTAGTCTGTAAATATATATAATATGTGTGCTATTGACAGTGCTTTTAGACTGTAGATTTTTCAGAGCCTGGGGGTTTGTCTGGGCTGAGGCTAGTTTGCTTTTATGCCTTTTTATGTTTTCTGAAGAGCCCAATGCTGGCAGTGATCCCTTCAGAGCCTCTGATGCTGCACTGTCCTGGGGAATAGGCACAGCTGAGGGCTGAGGTGTGTGTGCCATGCTCCACAAAAAACGTGAATGCTGCCCTCAGCCACGGGCACAGCCGCGTCTGGGAAGGCTGTGGCGACCTCCAGGGTGAAAGGATTCTGGAATACTCTGAATTTCTTCAGTCTGTGTATATTTACTGAGAGTACCGAAGTGTGGACTTGGTGAGAACTGTGGGCTCCCTGGCAGCTTGTGCGCTCCCATGGCTGGCAGCATTCAGGGCCAGCCGTATGGGGCTCTGGGTGCCCTGGTGCGGTGCCAGGGGCAGGGGCTGCAGCCGGGTGCAGGTCAGGCCCCTTCCAGCCGTTCCTGCTCCCTGCCCGTGGCAGGGCTCAGAACCGGGCCCAGGTCAGGTCCTTCCCGACCCAGGCCGCTACCGCTCCCGGCAGCCCATGGCAGGGGCTGGGCGCACTTTAGTTCGCTCCCGGCCCAGGCCGTTCCCGGGCAGCCCATGGCAGGGGCTGGGCGCAGTTTAGTTCGCTCCCGGCCCAGGCCGTTCCCGTTCCCGTTCCCTGGCAGCCCATGGCAGGGGCTGGGCGCAGTTTAGTTCCCTCCCGGCCCAGGCCGCTCCCGTTCCCTGGCAGCCCATGGCAGGGGCTGGGTGCAGTTTAGTTCCCTCCCGGCCCAGGCCATTCTCGTTCCCTGGCAGCCCATGGCAGGGGCTGGGTGCAGTTTAGTTCCCTCCCGGGCCAGGCCGTTCCCGTTCCCGGGCAGCCCATGGCAGGGGCTGGGTGCAGTTTAGTTCCCTCCTGGGCCAGGCCGTTCCCGTTCCCTGGCAGCCCATGGCAGGGGCTGGGTGCAGTTTAGTTCCCTCCTGGGCCAGGCCGTTCCCGTTCCCTGGCAGCCCATGGCAGGGGCTGGGTGCAGTTTAGTTCCCTCCTGGGCCAGGCCGTTCCCGTTCCCGGGCAGCCCATGGCAGGGGCTGGGTGCAGTTTAGTCCGCTCCCGGCCCAGGCCGTTCCCTGGCAGCCCATGGAAGGGCCATGGCAGGGGCTGGGCGCAGTTTAGTCCGCTCCCGGCCCGGGCCGTTCCCTGGCAGCCCATGGCAGGGGCTGGGCGCAGTTTAGTTCGCTCCCGGCAGCCCGGGCAGCCCATGGCAGGGGCTGGGCGCAGTTTAGTCCGCTCCCGGCAGCCCGGGCATGCGGCGCCTCCCGCGGGCCCGCAGCGGCACCTGCCGGGCCGCGGCCGGCACTGCGGGCGGGACCCCCGCCCCGGGCGGGGCCGAGCTCCGGGATGGTTCCTGCCGGAGAACCGGAGCCCTGCGAGCCCGTCAGGACCCGGGCGGGCCGTGTAAATGAACTTGGACATTTGGTGGTTCCCTCAGGGAAAGCTCCGCTGGGGCTGAAGGGCTCCGGAGAGCTCCCCTGGGAGCTGCTATTTCCCTCACGGCACTTCAGACCTGCTGCAAGGGAAAGTAACTTTATGCTTTTAGTGGTGTGTTCGCGTGAATCAGAACGATTCCTTCCTTCCCTTGGCCTGAAAATGAGGTGTGTATTTTACCAGGGAAAGCCCGAAGTGATTACAGACTACTTTAGGACAGGCGGGTTCTTTCGGTAGTTTGTTCTAATAGCTGCAGTTCCTGTGGCAGATTCATACTAAGCTGCTTTCTGAATTTAAAACAGCCTGGGGTGGTGCTCTTAGCAAATGGCCTTTTTCCTCTGAAATTCACTTTGTGATTGGTACCACTGCCATGGCTGGGGCAGCATGTACCAGCTAGCTGGAAGCATTCCTCAGAAAATCAGTGGGGTTTTCTGAGACTCAGGTGTGTCTGAGAACAAGAGAATTTACGACAGTTTATTAGCAGATATTAAAAAAAAAAAAAAGAAAAAAAAAGGCATATTGTGAATTTAGCCTTTCTGCCTTTAAGGTTGTGTACAAATGGGAGATTCGGGATAGCCGTACACTGGAAATTTTCAGGAGATTTTGTTGTAGGTCCTTTTGGATTGGTTTGGCTTAAGTGTCTATGAAAATAGTAATTTTACATAGTTATATATTCACTTTTTATGTCTGCTAATGGTGTGTAGCAGGAAAGAGAAAGAATAGCTTATGAAATAATGAAATAAGGTTTCATTTGGAGGCCTAGAGCAGGTTAACTGCTAATTAGTGGGTTAGTAACTAACTGATGGGTTTCTTGCATATTTGGAAGTGTGTACATGTGAAGAAGCAACATTGCATACGAGATGATCTGGCTTAGTTGAGGTCACAAAGGAAAAGTTCCACAGACATACTTGAGTGAGAAATAAAATGACCAAATTTTTTTCACTGCTACTCTTCCTAGCAAATCAGATAATTTTGACCTCATGTGCCCAAGAACAGCAAAAACAGCATGTGTGGCAGTACTTGTCACAATTGAAGTATCAGCATCATGATATCATGACAATGGAACACAAAGTTTGTGGCTTGAGCTTTTCTGCTGGGTTTGAACTTGCTCTGAAATTCAGACCTGAGCTTGCTCAGGCCATTCCGGTACCCACCTGAAAACTGAGGCATTCAGGGGCTCCAGCATCCTCTTTGCTTCCTGCAAAAGAATGAAGAACAGATTAATCTTTATTGTGTTCACCTAGTTTGAGATTCAGGAGGCAGACCAAAGATTGCCTTAGCTAATTAGGCCCTCTAATTGGATTTTAAAAGTTATTAACCTTTCAAATAGGCTCTCCAGAGTGGCATGTCAGCATGTTCTGAGCTAATGTGCAGCCAGCTATTGGTTCCGCCTGCAGGTCTGACAAGCAGAGGGCAGGCAGGGTTGAGTTGCTCCTTGGGGAAGGGAGGGCAGGGAAAACTCGGTGTCCCTGCTCTGCAGTGGCAGGGTTGCAGGAGAGGAAGGTGGTGCAAGTTCTCAACATGCCCAACTATCTGCTGCCTTACATTCTCCATCACTTCCTGCTCATAGAAGCAGCTGAGATTTTACAAGAAGGCTGAAGGAAGAAATAAAACTCTCACAAGGAGTGCTTTTATTTTTCTCCTTTGAGGCTATCTTGCCTTTGTGTTTGCCCCTTTTGTGGCATATATTGCATTTTTCATCCCACAGACTGTAAGGTGTTCCCCCTGAAACTCACATTACAGAGTACTGGGAGTGGCTCCAAACTGGAGGGGGATGTGTGTGTGAAAAGCTACAGAATAGAATTATATTATTTTCTGAGCATGTTGGAAGGTATAATTAGTCTTCTACAATTTTTGGACCAACTCTGTTGGCAACTTTTTAATTCTTGATGAATGAAATTGTCCTTCAGTGTTTGTGCTTCTGTGCCACTCAGCCACACGTGTGCAAGACCAAAATAGCCCTACATGAACGTGTCAGAGATAACCTGAGATGTTTAGATATTGTGACTTGTGGTCAAAGTTATAGAGATGGATGAGTTTGTGTTGCTGTAGCATGTCAACAGGAGCTTTCCTGCAGGCATTTTTCCTTGCCCAATGTGCTTTAGGACTTGTGAAATTTTCCTTTTTCCCAGTGTGCAGTGTATGAGATCATATGGGCAAGGAGGAAGATAGATGTGTGCTTACTCAAAGTTTCCCTATGTAATAGAAGCCAACATAAAGGAGGAAGTCTCTCTGATATTCAGTTTTCATGTAACAAGGAGTTTAAACCCCCCAGCTCTAAGGACCCATTGCATTTTTCTTTCTTGCCATCATAATTACTTTTCCATAGCTGGTAAGCTACTCTGCAACCTGAGGCCAGCACTGAGCCATTTGTGTTTGTGCTAAAGTGCTGCCATTTGATGGATTTAATTAACACAGCAGCTGCTCCATGCTTGCTGCTCCCCTTCTTTCCCCTTCCATTCCTGTGCTGTCTGGAATAAAGCTGATGCTCTATCTGCTCCAGAGAGCTCAGCCTGGCTTTCCCAGCCGTGTCACACCATGCCTTGGTGGCAGCACACCTCAGGGCTCCATGACGATGGACTTCTGTCAATGCTCAAAGCTCCAGGGCTGACAGCAGCCCCCAGCTGCCAGACTGCTCTCTAGCACAGAACCAGAGGAAATATGTCACGCTTCTGGTGCTGAGCTTCTTCCATGGTTCCACTTCCAAATGCTTTGCTGAGAAGTGTCAGGAGCTTTCTTCAGCTGCACATCGTACTCACTGTGAAATATTCAGAGAGAAGAATGCCAGAAGTCAAGGATGCAGTTAATGTGTGCACTCAGTGATAACTCTCAGTTCTTGTATCTTTTTATGCAAATTTGCCAAGTTCCACCTCAAGTGAGAAACCTGTAGCTATGGAATTGCAGGCTGAGATACGGAATTTTTCTTAATGGAGTACTTACAGTGGTGGAAGAAGTAAAGTAAAAAGGGCAATTTTCTTAATATAAACTGAAAACCCCCAGTACTTTGCCTGCCCTTACATTATTTCCAGCTATATTGCTGTCTTGTTGCAGAACCAAAGCATGCAGTAAATTGGGTTTTTTTGCCATTAAAGTCCTTGTTCTTGCAGTTGCTAAACTCTTTCTAGAATACACTGGGAGATTTCTGACCTGATTAGTTGTCCTATGTGTTTAAAATAGTGCAGTGCTATCCCTCCCTCACATGTCAAGGCTTGTAAGTCTGGTGTGGTTCATTCAGCAGAGTTTGTGCTGTAATGGAAATGTTCACTGGGAATAGGTAGTAGTAGTGACCTGTACAGTCTGAAATGACGCACACTTGGAAAAAAATCTTAATGTGATATGTTGCCATGAGGGCTTATAAAAGCATGAAAAATAGGTTGCTGCCCTATTCCTCCTCTGAAAGATTGATTATACACTTCTTGGAAATGTGGTTTCAATTTTGGAGAGCCACGCTGTGGTTTATGAGCAGGTACCCCAGAGCAAAGCCAACGCTGCAGCAATTGGACCTGACACTCACTCGAGGTGGGGAGGGACACAACACTTGGGGATGTGTAGTCTCATCATCACCTTCTGGTTTGTGTTAGAATATGTTCTTGAAACCCCAGCTGAGAGAAAAGTTCTGCTGTTAGAGTAGCAAAATCAGTGATGGTAAGAGTGAATAGTGATCTTGAACATCTTTAAATTTTAAAAGACAGAGTGGAGAAAGATGTGTCCTCCCCAGTGCAGGGAAAGGAAGTTGAGCAGCAATAAAAGAAGGGTAAGGTTGGGCCATGTGTTTGAGGGCTGCATTTCTATTTGGGGCGCTGTCTTCCTTCCAGAACCACAAGCTTCTACTGAAGCTGGTTGAATATTCCTTCTTTCCAACTCAGGAAAACTGAAAATATGTTTAAAATGAAAACATCTTTAATATGTGCTATGAAGTCAGTCTTCACCTGCTCCTCCTATAGATCAGACAGAACAGTTGCTGTCTGTAATCTGGAACTGGCACAGACGAGTGTTATGAATAGACCTTTATATATGCATGTGTTTGTGTGCTTATTGTGATTCTTCCTCCACAAAGAAGAAAATGGAATATGCTGTGTGCTCAGAAAAAGGCAAAACCCTTCAGATTACATTTGAACCTGTCCTGGGTGGCTGTGGGCTGCCACTCCAGCAGATTTGTTTGCAAGGGTTTGGTAGTCCCACCTTGAAAGCTCATAATCTATATTTTACTTCAAAGCTACTCAAACTTCTGCAAGCACACGGCCTTAAAATAACCTTAAAGTTTGTTTGTTTGTTTTGACTTCTGAAAAATTAATACTTTAAAAAATCACTTTCATAAGTAATGAGCCATATAAAAAGCGTAAAAGAAACTGGAAAAATCTATAGAGTTCATAGCAAGTGCAGGTGTCCAGGTTTTAGAATGCTGTGTGGAGTCAACACTCTCCAGAAAGTTAGTTACCCAGGGTATTTGATATATTCACATCACACTTATTCTGCTTTCAAATAATCATAACTAACATTTTCTTTATAAAGTTACCATTTGTCACTTTATAAAGAAAATGTTACTTATGATTTAGTTGAAGGCAGAATAAGACTCATTTTAGGGTAACTGTAATGTCAAAGTCAATTAAAATTCAGCTTTATTATGCTGATATTAAAAATATTGGAGTGAGTGCACCGTAGCAAACTGTTCACCTATTAGCCAGTACTGTGCTAAATGGAACTTAAAAAAAGCTGTTTTGAGAGGGTGAATGCTAACAATGAAAGTGGACTAAAGGTAAAGATAAAAGTGGACCTTTTTTGTCTGTGTTAAAGCCTTTG
The DNA here is from genome assembly GCF_021018805.1 of Prinia subflava. NCBI lineage: Eukaryota > Metazoa > Chordata > Aves > Passeriformes > Cisticolidae > Prinia > Prinia subflava. Next base: position 9,158,090 of record NC_086249.1, on the reverse strand, counting down.
AGTTCCAAGTGAACTGTAAGATTCCAGTGGTCAGAAGTGTTTTGTGTGTGGCTTTTTGCATGGCTGCTATGGATCACTGTTTGCACAAACATCAGCAGCCCCTTGGATACCAATGCAAAACACCCTTGCTCAAATGTCCATAGAGTGGCAACTGGTCCAGGATCCAGCTTTTAGTCCTTATTTAGTTGTACTTCTCCTGAAGGAAGAAGAGGGGAAGAGGCTTTCTGTCATCACTCATGTCAGAATGAGCTGCTTTTCAGTCCTGTTTCAGACTGCACAGAATATTGTGAGTTGGAAGGGACCCACAAGGATCAATCAGCAAGTCCAGCTCTTACGTGTATGGCCTGGGCATGGATCAAAACCACAACCTGTGCTATTAACACAGTGCTCTGCCCAGCTGAGCTACTCTCAGGGTCTCATAGTAAATCAAACCCCTGTGTTAGCACTCTTGGGAGCAGGTGGAATAAAGAAGTCCACAATAAACATGCCCATCACATGATCCTTGGAAAGTTGAGGGGAAACAGACTTGAATGGAAAGTTGCTGGCATGGTACTGATGATGCTGCAGAGATCAGAGAGGCTCACAGGAGATGCTTTCACACAAGGCATGCTTGCTTGCAAAAAGTCTTCAGCACTCTGCTGCACAATTACTGTAGCAGTGATGCAGTCATAGTAAGAGAAATTGCAGTTAATAGTAAGGCCCATTGCCCCACCAGGACTCCAGGGACTGATGAGTAAGGAGGATGGGCCTTTGCAGTCTTTAGCCCTGATAAGTTTTTGATGTCAAGTGCTCCTTGTAAAGTAATAGTGGTAATACTGACAAAAGTTATTACCATTTTGCTTTACAAACCAGTGCTAAGTGTACTCCTTTAAATCCCTCCTCCAGTCTTCAGAGCTAAGTGCTCTGCTTGGTTTGGAAGAGGAGGAAACAAGCAGTTTTTGAATGCTAGTTTTGGAAATCTTTTTCTTTCTATAATCATGGAAGGCAGAGAGTAACATTAGACACAAGTGTAAAACATGACTTTATTTTCCTTTCTCTGGTGAAGTCCCAACTGCTTTTTCTAAAATCCTTTCAGCACTTTGAGGAAAAGTTTGAAGTGCCAGAAAAATTTGAGCACAAGGTAAAAAGTGTTTATAAAAGGAGTGCCAGAACTGGGAGAATGTGTAACTCCAGCAATATGAAACTCTGGATATATTGCTGCTCTGTTTTCTATAGCTGGTACTCTGATTACTATTACTTATACAAGATTATTACTTATACAAGATTATGTTTCTCACTGTAAGAAAAGATCATTAGAAAATAAATGCTATTACTTTGCTATTATAAGTGAATGAAGAACTGAGGTTTTTGACTCCCATTTCTGCAAAATAATTTTGGTGCCCAGTCATAACTCACTTTTTAAAATTTGTTTTGTTTAGGTGGGATTTTTTGTTTGTTTTGGAGGGGTGTGTTGGTTTGGTTTGGTTTTTTGCAGCCGTTTGTCTCCTAAGTATAATTTTTTACATTATCGGGTTGCTTTTGTTTGGCTCTAGGCATTTAAGTACTGTGAAAAAAATGGGGAAGACTGGTGAAAAATGGGTACTGATGATTGCTACATCTGTGTCTATGCCTTTCACAATTTTTTTAATTTAAGATGAGCTTTCAAAACAGACTTCTTCAGTAAACACCTTAGCATCATTGACATGGGGGAACAACACTTAAGGTTAAATTTCTTTAAATCTTTGAAAATCTAAATCTTTTCTAGGAGATGAAGAAGTGTTTAAGCAATAGGATGCATAAAGACTGTCTGTTCTTCCTTTAAAAACAAGAATGTGATCTATAAATGCTTTCATAAATTTGTTCCTCTTATGTAGATCTGCAAGTTTTGATCATACCTAAACAATGTGGGTGTGCTGTTTTATGGTGTTCATGTGAATGTACTCATCTTCTAACAATAATGAAGTGCAGAGGAGCTGTGCTGTACTGGTTTTAAACTTTTAACTGTTCACTTGGACATCTGAAAGTCAGACTTGAATTGTGCTTTTAAATATTGACTTTTCAGAGCCTCAGTCAATCATTTAAAGACATTGAGGAATTTTATCACAGGCTTGGGGAACGCTGTACTCTTAATATGTCTACAATATTGCTTTTTACTGCTAGTTCAAAGATCTGATGTTCCTATTTCTTAAAAAAGGGTTTGGGGTGTTTTTGGTTAAGTTTCTCCTATGAGAAAACATTTTAAAATGTTTTTATTACATCATCTTAAAGCTTAGGATTGTATAACATATAGCCACAATTGTTCAGTTGTTGGGCCCCCACTAACTACTTCATAAGGTGTCACATGCTTTGGTTCAGTTTCCAGAAAAAGACTCCTTTTCCTAAATGTATTAGGTGATGATGAGGTTATCTGATCCAATTTCTTCAGTTTTTCCTTCCATCTGAATTCTTTGCTCTATGAGGAACTTTTCTTGTTGAGGTGCAGATAAATGAGTCGTATAAACCCAGGAGGGCTTTTAGCCCTGCTGTAGCCCTGGAAAGAAATGCCTGCTGGCTCTGTAAGCCCCAAGGCTGCAGGGCTGGAAGCTGGGAGCAAACAGCAGAGCAAAAATCATGGTGTGCTTACCTGTGCTACCCCTAGGACAGCATTAGGGACAGGATATGGGGCTGCAAGAGCTTTTGACTGTGGCCAGTAGAGACCTTTAATGTGGACTTTTGTGGCAGCTCCTCTGACACACCTTGGGATCCCCCGGAAAGGCTGGGCTGGGAAGGCTCCCTGCACCTTCTGTGGCTGTTCTCTGCGTGTTTCTGCAAGAACAGGTGCACCTGTGCTCAGTCTTCCATGGATCCATGCATTGCTGGCCCTCCATCAACAAGTGAAAACCAGCACCAGCAAGGTGTTTGGACAGGGGGGAACAGAAAGTAATTAAATTGAGAAACTTCTGTACCAGCTTATACTTTGCAGTGCCTCTCAGAAGAAAAAAATTTTTTTTGTCTTTCTCCTGTCTAAACTAAGGCTGAAATTTAATTTGAATGTCTTCTGGTCATGTAATGTCCTGGAAATGAATCTTGTAAAACAGCCTGTATCAGGCCTGTACAAATTGTAGACGTGCTTAGTCTGAATGAGCTTTAACTTTGTTATGTTAGTACAGAATAATTAGCAGAAAACTGAAATGCAATTTTGTCTGAAAGAATGGCAGTTCTGGGGCTTTACCTCACCTATAGCCTTGCAAGGCTTTTAGTGTCCTGTCAAGCAATCTGTCAGAGCAGGAATGTTGAGTGCGTTCATTTTTTACTTCAGTTCTTTTCTTACAGGAGCTCAAGTGACTCCACTGAAACTCTGGCATTTATCACAGACAAAATTAGGTCAGAAGAGAGCACAGAGGTATTGAACTGAAAAGACATAAATTCATCTGTAGCAGAAAAAAGAAAGTCCCAAGCTTCAAACTTGGGTTTAATTTGTCTCCTCCATGTAAGGTAAGACTTTTCCTAAGGGATTTTCCAGGCAGCCTAATGGTGTCTGATATAAATGTACTAATAATTTTATAGGAAGAATATTAATAATTTTTTTGTTGAGGTACATAATTTAAAGGAACTGAAGAACATTATTTTTCCTAAAAGTAAACAAAAGCAGCCTAGGGAAGACTCTGTCCTAGTGTGGTCTTATGGTTAGTGTCCAGTGGTGGAAGTTGAAGAGCACGTTTAGGTTAGCAGCAAGAGTGGTGGGATTTATTTTTCATCATTAATTGCACGACCTCAGTACTTATATTCTGGTTACTGCCAGCCTGGTGATAAAGCTGATAGGTAAAATCTGATTTATGGAAGACTGACTGGTGGTGTGACATTATCTGATGTGAAAAATTGCAGCTTTCCAATTTGCATTTAAGGAAACAAATATTAGCATCTCTGCCACAGAACATGTTCCTTGATTGAATAGGCTGTTACAATGTAGATAAGGTTTGAATTTTTTGCTGGGCCTGGTGGAATATTTAAATACAGAAATAACACGCTCCCAGGAAATAACCTCTTGAGGAAGATGCCTCTTGTTTTACCTAAATATCTTTCAGAACACATTGGTGCATTAGCCACTTTCTCTGCTTCTCATGTAAATCTGATGTTACCCAGATTTTTTCTAGAGGAATTCTTCTTGTCCAAAAGCTTTTGCAAGCAATTAATTCTCCTGTGATTTCACTATCTAAAGCTGTAACACTATTGCCTCTGTCAATAAACTGAGTGAGAGTGGGTAACTCTAAACTTATGTGTTACTTAAGATACAAAACCACAGTAATTATTGAAAACTTTCTTACAACCAACCTACAACTCTCTGCAAGGGTTCACACCATACAGCACTACACATAATATTTAATATTCCTGGTGAATCAGAGTCTTTTGCAGCAGAGGGGATGTGGGGAAGAAGATTGGAAAGGGCAGGCAGGATAGACAGGAGGTGGTTTCTGACAATTTTTCTAGTGATAATAATGTGTTGCATCATGCAGTGTGTACCAGTTAAAAAAAAATATTTAAATCCAGCATGAAGAAAGTCAGGGAAACACATATGGTTACAGATGTTCTGTGTTTTGTATCAAATCAAGGTTATCAAGAGAGCCCACATAGTCCAAGTGAAAATAGAATAGAAGAGAATTTGTGATTTGGACCTTAATACTGGTTCCTCATAGATGGGATTGAGAAAACCACCTAGATCTATTTTGAATACAAAATTGCTACTGGTTAAAAAAAAAAGTCTATCTGAATGAAGGTCTTGTTTTCCCTTATCTCTTAAGAAACTGTGTGGGAGTGTACTGCTGCTATGCAAATTGTATTTGACAAAAGCAGTAGGTGTCTGTTTAAGAGCATCTCTTATCACCAAGTCATTTCTAATAATAATTTAGCCTTTGATACTCCTCATATTACAAATACTTTTCATAAATATTTTATAACAAATTGTCAAATCCCTATGTGAAAGCATTTACCCTATTTGCAGCCATATCTTGGGATGTAAGACAATAAATTTTTTAGCTAATTTATTTTTATAATTATTATTCTCATTTAGCACATCCCATGGTAAAGTCAGATTCTGAAAGGTAAGGACAGACTTTTTATAAGATTGGTAAATCAAAGTTAGTCTGTCAAGATCCTACTGATATTGCTAGAACATTTAATTAACCAGCTTCTAAAGAATTACCACATCTGCATATGGGAAGAATAAATCACTGAGGTAGAAAGCACAAGACCTTCTTAATGTCCTTGTAAATAACATGGAAAATCTGAAGATTTGCCTGGAAGCTGTTGTAAAAGAAGAATCTGGTTTAATGTGCTGACCTGATTCTGTTCCTCCTGGTAACCTTGCTATAAGGTTTTAAGTCAGATGGAGCATATCTGACAATATAACAGAAAGCAGAATAGATAATGAAATGTTTTAAATGAAATGCAGAGAAATACTGGTAACTTTTGATTTGGAGTTGGGATTTTATTCTTGTTGTTGGGTTGTTTGGTCTTTCAAGTATGGTAAATGATTTTAGAGCATAAGTATGTACATCAAAGTGTGTTTGTTTTCTTATGCTGCCACTTAAATTTAAGAAAGGAAAACCTGTATTTTTGTGCATTGGCATACATATGTATGAGTGTACACACACATTATATTTCATTGAGATGAAAGATAAGGATTGTTTTCTTAAGGGTAACAGATTGCATTTTAACACAAGCTTTAAGAACTTAATGATGTTTTTTATCTATTCCAACCCCAAATGGATGCAGCTATTATTTTCTTCAGATTTAATGAAAAGAAATACATTAAACTTTTCTTCATCTTAAGGATCAGCCTTGTCAGGTACCACAGCTTAAAAATAGGACTGAGAAAATTAAGCTGTGTGTTTTGCTAAGCAATAGTATATTTATAAAGAATATGATAACGGGGAATTACAGTAGCTCAAACTACTTTCTCTGATACCAAATGCTAGAGCATTTCTCTTTGAAATGCTCCCAAAGCTGCAGTTGCTCAAAGGCTATAAGGGGCAATCATTTGAGACAAGGACAAGTCAAATGTCTCTTTTGAAGTGCCAAATTGTAGTTTTTCAAGCAGTATTCTCAAAATAGAAGATAAAAGTTCAGAGTCTTTTTCATGAGAGCTTCGGTGCAATGTGCACTTTGGAGGAAAGTCACTATGGTTTAAGTGTAAGTGATAAGGAGTTTTTGCTGTACTAAATGAAAGAGCAGGACTTCAAAGTTCAGTGTTTGCCTTGCAACAATTGCCAGTTTCTGATGTCCAGACTCTGAAGTGAGGTTGATCTTTACTCTCAAAATAACTCATTTTGTCTCAGAGGTTGAATTTGTCAGAGAGAATCCACATCCCCCTAAAGCTGAATTCTGGCTTTTATTTCAGCAGACTGCTTCCAGGTAGGAATCGTCAGGATGCCTGCACAAATCTGCCTTGTATGAGTGGAGATGATGGGAAATTCTCTAGGTAAAGAAACCTGCTCTGATTCATAAGAAATCTTCCTGACCACCCTTTGGGTAAGAGGAAGAGGAGAACAGGGAAAGGTTGGGCTGTCGAGTAGCAAGTAGCACCATTGTGAAAGCTCCTAGCAGGAAGCTGAGGTTCATGTTGAGGTTTCTGCCTTGCCTGCATGAGTGGAAGGGCTTCCCAGCCACCAGCTGTCCAGGCAGAGTCGTCTTCTTTCACTGTTTATACAAAGTGAGATAGCTCCAGCAGAGCCAGAGGTACTTTTTCCAAAATAACTGGTGATCCAGTTTCAGCTTTGGGATCTTGGAGGTCAGAGTTCAAAACCTCCTTCTGAATCACTGAGAAGAATTCACTTTGGAAACAGCATGAGCACGTAAGACAATGTTTCTCTGTCATGTAAAACTGCACTCTGAGCAAGTTACATGTGTCTCTGTGCCTGCCTCAGAAGGCCAGGTGAGCCCTGAGAGCCAGGGTGTTCTGAATTAGAGGCCATAATTGTGAATGAGTAGTAAAATTTGAAATCCATTGATTTCTGTCCTGATGAGACTCTTGGTGTTTAACTGTTGACCTTTCTCAGGATTCCTCTGTTAGTTTGTAGGGCAGTCTGGAATAACACCACAGGGATCGTGCTGACAGGGTGAGACGGGCATGTGACCACAGGAGCCTCTCTTACCTCCCTCCTAGCTCTTACAGAGTGCTGAATGCCAGGCATTGCTGCCATCACCTGCCAGGAGTGAATCAGGGGTGTGGAGGGTGTTAGATTGTCTGTGAGATCCCAGCTTTGCCCTGAAAGGAATGGAGGTAAGGAGGAAAGTGCAAAAGAAGGCAAAGAAGTACAGGTAGTTTAAATATTATCCCACATACAGTGAATTAAAAATTCCTGCCTAAAATAAGTGTGGTCTCCACTAAATGAGCCACTACTTGGCTGGCTAAATAGAAGATGACTGCATGATAGTGGGCTTCTTGAACTGATTCTTATTTCAGCGAATGGGATCCACTGCCCTCCTATAGATCAATCTGTTCTGAGACATCCACGTGACTTTAGCCTTGTTCTCTTGTCCTCTTCATTGCATCCTCCTTGCTTTATTCCCTCACTGTCCTCTCCAGGCCTCTAATCAAACTGCTGCCACTTGCTCCTCGCCTCCTTGTCTGCCCTGCCTGTGCTACTGCTGTCAAGGGCCAGCAAGTTGATCAGAGGGATGCAACACCTCTCCTATGCAGAAATGCTGAGTGAATTGGGATTGTTCAGCCTGGAAAGCCTCTAAGGTGATCTAATTTCAGACTTCTGTTACCTGAAGGGAGCCTACAGAAAGGATGAGGACTATTTAGAAAAGTATGTAGTGACTGCACAAGGGGGAACAGCTTCAAACTGACAGAAAATAGGTTTAGACCAGATATTAGGAAATAATTCTTTGCTGTGTCAGGCACTGGCACAGGTTGTCCAGGGGATTTGTGGATGCCCCATCCCTCGAAGTGTTCGAGGCCAGGTTGGATGGGTCTCTGAGCCTGGGGTTCTGGTCAGGTATCCCTCTCTCTGGCAGGGGTGTTGGAACAAGAGGAGCTTTAAGGTCCCTTCCCATTCAAACTATGAAATCAGACTGAACAAGATTTTCCCATGCTGTACCCAAGTGTGTGTTCAGGAATGCTTGAGGGATTACAACAAAATTAAATTAAATTATTGCACTTTGAGTTGCAGAGAATTTATATATCAGTTGGGCTTTCTGTCTTCCTAAGGAAGGCCTATTTGGAAAATGATCTCTAAATATTTTTAACTGTCAAAATATACACCTAGATGAAGACTTATTTCTTGCACTCAGATAAACATGTATTCCAGAACATACTGGAAAAAACCTTGGTGCAGTAAATGCAGTTTTCAGACATATGAGAATAAAGGCAGCAGTGTTAACTGCACATGCAGTGTGTGTGTGATTGCAGGACTGTAACCAGTCCAAGGTTACTGGGACCACAGAGCCCAGTGTCCCATCCCTGGCAGTTGCCAGAGCTGGCTGTTGAAGGAAGAACATGTAACTTATCAGTAAACAGTAAAATTTCTCAGGAATATTTTCCTAACCTTCAGCAATTTATAGTCAAGGAACTTCATGAACCAAGGGTAGTGACTCTGCAGTGAAAAACCTAAGAGCTACACATTGAGTATTTGTAGTCAGGGAGTGAAGACTTATTTAGCAAATGTTATACGAGCACATAAAGAAAGTCTGTTCAGTCTGTATATGCAAATGAGATGGGGAATTAATTTCCCATTTCCTGCCTTATCAATGTTTTACTTAAGAACATTTGTACTATTTTTAGTCAAGTTCTGAAAACAAGGATGAAGTCCCATGGTATTGAGCAATTTGATAGGGGAAATCAAAGAGTAATAGTTAAAAAAACTTTTAGAAGTGTTCTGGATATTGGGAACAGTGAACTATTCCCATTGCAATGCTAGTTTAACAGTGAGCAAATTCTTTTAAATCTTGAGGCCTGGTCATTCATTTATAGGTGAATTGATTTAGCATTACTAGGAAATTTAAACCATCATATAAGACAGTAATACAGAAATAAGGATGGCCAATTGTTTTGTTTGTGATTTCATTGTAGGCACTGATACACATCTCTGGGGAATACTTTCGGGCAGCCTGAATAGCTGTTTCATGCAAAATTTCCTCATGTGCTGTCTCTAGGAATCTTCAGACATGTTCAAGCTTTTGTGTAAAAGTATTGAACAAGAACTATTTCTTTGTTGTTGTTGTTATTGCAGAGATGCAATGAAAAGTAATAAGGGAAGATTAATTCTGGGGTTTTTTGGAGAGCAGGATGTAGAAAATGCATGTAATTTAATTCCTAATGCAAATTTTTCTGTATATAGATAACTTCATAACTGTATAATTGCAAATCTCTCTGTATATCAGTATGGGATCATATTTGTGATCCAATTTTAGACTATGGTCCTTAAAATTCAACCATAAAAGATCATAGTAAGAATATTCTGGGAATCTGGTGCTTTCAGTTCTAAACAAACACTTGGAAAGTCTGTTCAGGAAATCTTTTATAGAGGTGCCTGGACATCTTTCCAACTTAGCCTATCTGGAATCTGAATCTTATCTAGCAGGAAGGAGATTTGTTCCAGGCCTCACTTCAGTGGTGACTATTTATACATTAGTCTGTAGTCTAAAAAGTAGAAGTAATATTGGAGTTTAAATGAGTTTAAGTTATCTTTCCTTCCTGCACAGGAATGGCAAAAGGCCAGGTCCTCCTGCCAGCAGTCCTTACAGATGCACCAGTTTTCATCTCCTGACTGCACATTGGTGCAGGATGGAAAACGCTCCTTGTGGGAAGGGTCACTTGGATTGTAAGAGTGTATTGTAAGATGTGCACATGTCTGGAATCCAGTTGTTTCAGTGCCTAAGAAAATGGTTCAAATATGATTCCCTTTCCATGAAAGAAAGATGCTGTTGGCTTCCACTTCTCTGAGTGGCACAGGTAGAGATTCAAGTGTCTGTTCAGGCTTATTCCTGAATCAGCCTTTTGAACTCATGTGTGCCTCAATTCTAGTTCCTGGTTTTTTTCTCCCTTTAGGTACCTAAGTTGTCAGTAGATTTGGCCTTCAGTCTCCTGTGATAACTCTTGTTCGTGCCAAAATCCCTCTCCTCACACTTCAGAGTCATTTTGTGAATTTGTGTAGATGTGATCGATTTATGTTAAATTTGTGTGGGTAATTTCCATATTACCAGAACCTCTAGTGGCTGGTTTATTTGTGAATAAGCTGTTAAGCTTCTGTCAAAGAAGAATTTTAGACTAATACAGGAAAGCCATAACACTTAAAAACCTGTGAGGTGATGTGGATGTTCTGGAGCTGTAGTTCCCAGTGCCATGGTTGTTTGCCAATCTTCTATCTTCTCTAATTGAAGCATAACAACCCTGGCCATTTATCATTAAGCATTGCAACATCAGTCTCTGGCCTTTTGCTGAACTCTGAAGAATTGTGACTTTTGTTTGAACTCTCAGCTTTTAGTTCCACTGACCCTATGGCCCATTTATAACTGCTGTGCCATTTATCACTCTGGGGCTTAGAAATATGGTTGGGGGGAAAGACTCAAGTGCAATCATTCACACCTATGATCTCTTTGTATTTGGACTTCACAGTTTCTGTGTAGTGTAACTGATAGGAAGAGATTAGTTACAAAACTGTAATTCCATTGAAGGATTGTGATAATACCCTACCATAAACTGTATATGATGCTCAAGGGGGTTGACAGCATTGGGGTTCTGAGATTAAGTTACAGCATCTACTGTTAGTCTCTGTCAGTATCTGTTTTAGAAGAGGCTTTTTGTGCAATCCCAGTGTAAAATATAGGGTATTTTCTGAGTTAGGAGACTTGCTGTTGCATTAATCGTCTCAGAATCCTGTTAATTTTTAAACTATAGCATGACATAAAACAGATTTGGTACAAAAAGACAGAAATATTTCTTCTTCCATGCTACAGAGGAATTCCCTGTACTGACTACTAACAAGGTCTTGGGATATCAGTTTGAATCAGAACTTCGTCGGCATTTTAACTGTTTTGTGTTCTGAGAAAAAAAAAAAAGCAAGCAGCATGTAAAGCTCAGAAAGAGTTACTAGTGAGCCTGAAGTATAATTTCTGGAAAGAAATCAGTGTATATTTTACACGCAAAATAAACTGACTCCTTTTTATTAATTTACTTTACTCTTTCCCTGTACAGCTTCTGCTATTTACACAAACACACGTGCATACACACTTACTGTTCCTGTGCCCCGAGGAAACTATGACTTTCCTCCTAAGCTTTTCTTTACATCTTTGTTTTGTCTGATTTTATTTAATTTCTCCCTCCTCCTACTTTGTCTTGTAAATTTTTCCATCACTTATGAGAGCAACTGCTGAGTATGCTATGCCTTAGTGTGATTTAGGCCAAATAATACTTATTTTTAAAGTGATTTACCCTTGCATAGAAGAAATTAGGATTTTAACACTCTATCAGCATATGAAGCTGTGCATATGGGTGAGAGATCTTTTCACATTTCATATAAGGGCAATTAGATAAGGGAAGAGTTCAAACAGAACAGTCTATCCAAAACTTTAGGAAGATCTTTCTTCTTCTGAGAATAACTCTCCTGTTATGAGAAGAAGATCAGGATATTATATCAAGGTTTGAAATGTTATGCTATGGAAAAAAAAATCTTTGAAATGAGAGAAATGTTTGTTTATTTCTTCACTACAAAATGTACCACTCAGAAGGAGAGTGATTAGAATAATTATTTCATTTAGCATGCTCTAATCAATGACCCCCATTTTTATGTAAGAATCAACAAGTTTATTCACTATTCTTCCTTATGCTTCTTTTTGCCTCCCATGTCCAGACTTCCTGGTTGGGTGGTGTCTCCTGCCATTCCATCCTTTCATGAACACAACATTCCTGTGCCATGTTATGATGTAGGATGGAAGGAAGGCTGCACAGGTGCCTGAGCCCTTTTCCTAGCATCTACATTCAGTGTACTTTTTTAGGACAGAGAAATGTTAAGTTCTTACAAAGATTTCAAATTATGCCCAAAAAGTAATAAAGTATTTTGAGATATATGTCAAATTTCACAGTAAAACTGAGTCAAGGCATCTGACAACTTTCCTTGCATTTTCAAATCCACCTTTCTTTTACTATAGAACATGGCTCCCTCTCTGGTGCAACTTGGTTTGAGTATGAGTTTTATGGAAATTTCCAACTTTATTGTAAGGAAAAAGTGAGTGATAAGAGATGAGCTATCAAAAGGACCAATTAGCCAGAAATTCTCAAGGCATGAGAAAAAACTCAGACAAAAAAAACCTGTGGGCATAATTTTTCTTTTTCAGCTTTGGATCCCCAGTGCTTATAGATACTTTCTTGAAATTCTGATTAAAATAACTAATGTCCAGGTGAGACATGGAGAGATGGAGTTTTTCTTCAGTTTCGGCACTTCCAGTTACTCAGCTGTAAGTAGTTACACACCAATATTCAAACTTTGCCTCCTCAGCCTTACATTAAGCTTTGCAGTAATTACCATTTAGAATAAAGAAGTGTTGTGGTATCCCAATGCAGCCATTGGTGAGGGTGCAATGCCACTTATGTTTAATTAGCAGATAATTGGTCATTAGTAATTGTAAATGTTGTATGCACTGCAAGCCTTTGCTGTGTTGGAAGGGTCTCAATTTTCATCCATTCAGGACAAGGCACTTAAACCACTTTGTCTCTGTATTCAAAGTTAGTACTCAAATGAAGCCTATAAATCTTTGTTCTCCCCAAAGGGGAAAATGTAAATGACACGAACCAGTCACCATCAGATGTTTTAATGCTGGCCGGTTCAAGATGATATCGTTTATACAGTGTTTCATAAATCAGTTGGGTTTTAGTGTCATTTAAAATACTCCATTTGGTTTTAAAACTAAACTGAGGCAGAGGCATAGAAGAAAGGGAAGGTTATGCTGGTTTAAATGTAGAAAAACTGGTCAATTGTTTGATTCTTACGTTATTTACTGGAAGCTTCTCTGGTACTTCTTGGCTCTTTTAAGTATTGTTCGGCAGTATTTAGTTCATATTTTTTCAAATTTCTATTTCCGCAAAGATTGAGACAAACGTTTTGGTTGAAATGGCAATAGATTTGTTTTGGAGCTTATGTATTACAGGTAAAACAGAGTTAGTATTACTCCTCTTTTCTAAACGATCAGACACTGTGTTCTCATAAAAGCAAAACAGAAAAAAATGAATATTCTTCTAGAATTGGGAAAAGGGATCTTAATTTTATTTTTTGTGGACGATTGAGGATTTGATTTAGTTACATAAAAGGTGGCTCTCCACAAGGGAGTTGATTGCATAACTCTGCCTCTGTAGCAAAAAATTATTGTCTGTCTAAGAAGTAGGTGCATGCCTTTTAGAGCTACCTGAGTGAAGTAAGTTTTAGTTTTTCTTAAACAATTCAGAGATCACTGAGCATTGTTCTGTGTGTCATAGTGATATAACGTCTTACTTTTCAGATAGCCTCCACACATGCTCTTCTGTTTGGGGAGTAGCATTAACTTTTTTATTCCTGAGGCAGTAAACCCCAGGGAATTTCTCTCCCAAGTGTGCACAAGGAGAAATTGGGGCCACTGGTTAGATTTTTTTTTCTTAGTGTTTTATGAAAAATCAAAAAATTGGACTAGAAATAATACACTGAGCTTGCTCTGATGAGGTGTGCAATGTTGTCCCTCTCAGTAGGAGAACAATTTAGACTGTAAATGAAATGCCCAGGGACTGAAGGGGCAAGTGGGAAAGGAGGGACCAGCACAAGCTGCACAGTGGTAAGATCCAACTTTTAATTCACCAAACGTACTCTTGCTTCTGCAACTCCACAAAATGTAAAGAGGTTTTTTTGTGGTTTTGTTTTGTTTTGTTTTGTGTAGGGTTTTTTATTTTGCTTTGTTTTTGTTTAATATGGTTTTTGTAGTCTGTAATATATAGTATTACCCTTTCCTCTCAGATTTGAAAAAAATTGTAGTGGCTGCTGACGCTGTTTTGTAATGTGCTTTTTTAACATCCTGTTCTTCAAATGTGATATTCAGGAAAAAATCTTATTTTAGTGGCAGCAAAATGCCTGCAGCTTGGATTCCTTGAAAAACGGAAAATGCTTTGTGACATGAATGCAATTTACCCTTAGCATTCTCTGTACAGTGCTCTCTAATCTGTTTGCTTCCCATGTACTTTCAACCCCACTGAAAATGCCTTAAGGTCCCACTTGATAACACTCGTGAGCCAAAGTGTGCTGAACTTCTGGAAGATGATCAGAATGGTCTGCAAAAAAAAAAAAAAAAAAAAATCATGCACCTGAGTGTTCAAAAAAGCTTGGGAGAAACTGCTTTCTTCCAGAACTGGCTTGCAGTTTCAGATTTGCAGTTTTCAGATTTCAGTTTTCAGATTTCAGATAAATCCCTGCATGGATTTATGTGCACATATTGAGGATTTGTTTTTGCCAGGTCTCTACTTCTGAATATTACAGTACATGCAAATTCAGACACGAAAATATATTTTGAAAGGTAGTATCTTGATTGATATTTCCTTGAGTTAAACTATTGTAGGAGAGTAAAAGGAAGAAGAATAATGATGAAGCAAAAATGATTCTACAGCTTTTATGTGGGAAGTTGTGAGGAGGAGATGCTGACTCAAGGGGGAAAAAAGGAAAAGAAAATCTAGTTGTGGTGCACCTAATTTTGGATCTTTTTCTTTGTTTTTATTTTTGTTTGTTTTGCTTTTCCATAGTTGCATAATTTGGTGTTATGTACAAGTATGATCTTGCATATGATTTTCTTTTTTTTTATTTTTATGGAAAAATTAGAAAGGTTGGATAATTTTCCTTTAATTAATTTAATTAGAAACAACCTATCCTAATTCCTTCTGAGGAGGAAGCAGATGCTGTAAATACAGTAGCACATGTTTAAATATAATCCATCAGGGAGGGGTGGCTATTATGTGTGTAAAAGCATTATGTAGAAGTGGTAGGCAAGAGTGTCCACTTGATACATTTTGAGCACTGACAGTGTTGTGATGCCCATAACTTTGCTCTTAGGACCATTTTGTACTTACCTTGAAAGCTCTTAAAGCTTATCACAGTCTCTGTCCTGTGATCTTCACCCAAGTTCAGCTGTATTCAGAAAGCCTTTTGTTCCCCTCTGCAAGGCAGTTCCATGTATAGGCATATAGTCTAAAAGATGTATTCTGTAACCAGTCACAAATTATTCATCGTTTGTGCTGAGACTGAAAGAGTTTATCATTGACCACTGTCCAAACATTCTGGTTTGCTACATCCCTTATATGATTTCCTTCATATCCTTCCGTTCCTAGAGACCCTTAAGAAAAAGTAATAAACAGAAAGGACTAGAGTGTTATCTTTATTGTAGTTGTGCTTGAAAACTCCATCCACAATTATGATTCTGCTGTCTCATTTTATGGGGAAAGAGGCAAAACTTTATTTTCTTATAGTCTTATCACACAAGACTGAGATTAAAAAAGGAATAGTATTGCTTATTGTGCAGAGAGAGTAGAATGAAATTCAAAAGAAAAAAAAAAAACAACAACAAAACTAAAAACTCACAGGGAGGAGATTTTCATGGCCTCAACACAAGGAGTTTAGATGATTAAAATTGTACAATTTCAGATTCTGAACACTCAAACCTATGTGTCTCCATGGCAGTAGGCTCCTTATACATATCTTCTCTGTATTTCAATCACCAAATAATTACTAAAAAAAATTGAAGATGATGGCTGAGGATTTTGAGTTTTAGATATTGAGAAATCTGATTGTTCTTGATTTTAAAAAGGTAACATAAGATATCTTTGGCAAAGGTAGGGGAAATCTCACTGAGTTTCAGTGCATAGTTCAAGGCATCTTTTCTATATATCCCCTTAGTTTTCCATGTAGTTTAAATCTGTATCATGATCAGTGGGTTGTTGGAAAATATTTGTTCAGTTTGTGAGTCTTATTTGTAGAGGACCACTCTAGAACATAAGCCCCATCTTATTTTAGCAGCTGGTACATCAAGAATTGTGGTTTGGCTTCCAGCTTTGGATCTTACTGTTATAAATTGAAAGAATTTTTTCACATTCAAATATAATATACTGTTCTTTTTCAAAGTAGTTTGTTGCTTGTATTTAAAGGATAAATAGTATGATTTCATTAAGCTCTTCTGGCCTAGAACCTTTATTTGTACCTTGCCCCAATCTTACTGTTGCAAAAGAAAAGTCACTTAAAAATAAAAGCCACTTAAATAACCCCAGCCTTGGAAATAAAAGACATGACTTTGAAATGTTTGTAAGGCCTCAAAAATCTTTGTATTAATCTATTTGCCATTAAATACACTTTTTTTTTTTGACAATGGTGGGAATAACTTTCATGCCAATATCATAATTAGTAGCAGGAATTTCACTGTGTTCTGTATAGTCAGAGAAAGGCATTGCTTCCCAATAATCTTCTCTTCCCTTGTGTGTTCACTCTTTTGTTCTTTGCTCCTGTAGAGCACCTATCCTTCAGACTGTGTGAACCCTTTCTCCACAACACCCATACACAGTGAGCTGGCTGCATCACGTTTGTAAAGAGAGACTCTTGCAGCACTGTCTGTGAGTCTCCTGAGCTTCTGTCTACTACTGTGAGCCTTGGTCATCACTTCTCTTCCTTCTTATCACTATTTCCTTATCAAATACTTCCACTGGATTTGTAAATTTTCAGGGGAGAAACTGTTTCAGTTCAAGAAATAGTGCAAAAATTTACCCGAGACTTGAATTTTTTTTTTCCCTTTCTTCTCTTCTTTGCTGAATGCAGTGAAATTTTACTGTGTGTATATTTTTGAGATTATTCAACTTGGAAAATCTGAAAAGAGATATGAATGCTTTGCTGTGAGAGGTGGTCCCTCTCTTTATGAGGATACCAGAATGTCAGTCATGGGGGTGCTTGGAAAGGCTTCAAGTAATAAAGTGTGAAAGGCACCACCACAAACATGCTTGTTATTAAAAACGTATGGATTTAGCACCTGCTTGTATTCCATTGGAAATCCGGTGCCTGAGCATAACTTGTGTGGCCAGCTCACACTGGAGCTGCCTCCTGGATCTTCCAGATCCTCATCTCCAGCTCTGTCCTTAGTGCATCCCCATGCAGGTCCTCTGGGAAAGTCATGCCTGGCTCCAAGTCTCCTTGTATTTAGCACTGGGTGGAAAATGGAAAGCCTCTCCTCTTGCCTGGCTCGGCAGGAATGCTGGCTATGGGGCCATGGATGCACATGAGGAGTCTGCCCTCCAGCCTTTGGTGCAGCACATGGAGCTGCTCCCAGGTGTATTCCCTCCCCTCAGCACTCAGTCCATGGTGCCCTCTGGAGTGATGTGTGGCTCCATGGAGAGCCACAGTGTGCCTGCTCTTCCCTCCAAGGCCAATATTTGGCTTTGTTGTTTCCCCATGGGTTCCCACAGGAATCACTCCCTCTGGAGTATGAAGGGAACAGGCATGCAGAGCAAGCTATATCCTCAGGGGCTTGGAGCTCTGTGGGTTGCTGAAGGCATAACTTTCTGAAAGAAATAGCTGTTGTGAATGAAATTAATAGATATGGACAAAATTAAGTCTGAATAGATTTCTTTGTTGCCAGTCATTTGGGGAGTTTGGTTTTCCCCTATTGCTAAACCAGTTAGAGAAACAAGGATCTTTCTGACTCTCCCTTATGGATATTTTTATATAACCCATCAGACCTGAAGTTGTGTTATTCTAATGTAAGAATCATTTTATTTTTCTGTTTCACATCTTTTCTCATCTTTTCTTTTCAATGAAATCTGAAAATTTCCAGATTTAGATGCTAAGACCTGTAGTGTAGGAGCTTGTTAAATACAAAACAAAAGGACTATATATATTATTCTGAGGCTGAGCTAACCAAATACTCTAATATCTATTTATGGGATGGAGAAAGGGAGCCACACATTTGTTCAAAACTGTAAAGGATTTGGTATGCTACAGATTTGGAACACAGAAGCTTACTTGGCCCTATGCCCCAACCACCAATAAATAAGGCTTCTTCTCATTAGAGCTCAAATATAATGTGAGCTTTTGATCTAGTACTGAGGGAGAATCCTGCCCTTGATTTGAAGATGCATTTAGTAAGCTTTGTGTTCTTCCATAACTGATTTGTGACAAGCACATTTATCACCTTATGTTATGTAAGAAGAAAACTGGCGTGTGAGATGCTCCAGAAGGTGTAAGGGTAGGAAGGAGATCCCCCTCACACTCCCAGTTCAACCTCCAAAGTGCCAGATTTTTCTGTGGGAGAATATGCAACATTTGGGTATGCACCGATACAAGCTTGCACCATTTAAATATTAGGTTACATCCAGTCATTCCATTCTGTTAAAATAATGCTGGTTTCAATGCTGTTCTTGTCAAATGCCCCTACCAAAATGGTTCTTGCTCTCTGCCAAAGCTTTGGTTTCTGCAGCAGGCCAAAGCCTATTTTTTTTAACAGCCCTGTTTGCTGGGCTGTGTCCAGACTTTCTGTTCTTGCATGGTCCAGATGGCTCCAGGTGGCTTTGATTGATGGTGTGCAGAGTACACACCTCCCTGTGTGGCTGGGGACTGGTTTCAGCTGCTCAGTGTGTGAATTACTACAGGATCTTCCCTTTGGTGCTCCTCACAGTCACAGAATCACAGAATCATTTATGTTGGAAAAGATCTCAAGGACCATTTGGTTCAACCATGTTAACCAGACCATGGCACCAAGTGCTATGTGCAGTCATTTCTTGAACACCTCCATTGGAGGATGACTCCCCCACCTCCCTGGGCAGCCCGTTCCAATGTCTAGCAATCTTTTCTGTTGGAAGAAATTCCTTCTGGTGTCCAACCTCAACATTCCCTGGTGCAGCTTGAGGCCATGTCCTCTTTTCCTGTCGCTGGTTGCCTTGGAGAAGAGACTGAGCTTCATTTCTCTGCACCCACTTTTCAGTAGTTGTAGAGAGTGATAAGGTGTCCCCAGACTCCTCCAGGCAGAACAATCCCAGCTCCCTCAGCTGCTCCTCATAGGACTTACATCCACCTTGAGTGTCTGCCTCCTCCTGGGCCCCTGGAGGTGCCGTGGCTTGCACCAGCTGAGACCTCACCTGGTGTCTCCTGATTTTACAATAGCAGTCCCAGCTGGGATGATGAGCTCTGGCTTTCTACGTGTCTGATACAAGCAGAGTAGAACAATTCTAAATTTGACTCACCTATAGCAATTGCTTTAGCAATCACCAGAATGGCTCAAGATAGTGGAAAAGTTTTATGAGCCTCTCACAAACTTAAATTGTTTTTATTGAGAAAAGTAGTCAGCCTAAATGCAACCTTTCCAGGAGGTTTGATGTCACTCCTAATGTTTTAGCAAATGATGTGATTGCATTGTAATGCAGAACTACACATTTCAATATCAGTTTCCAGGCTCTTAAGTTTACTAACCTCTTCCAGGATTTGTCACAAGGGAATTGTGCAGAATTTGTGATTTCTGGTATGAACCTGTAAGGGTTAATCATTCTTTTGTAAGTACCTGAGATTTTAGCAGTTGTTAAGTTTCTTGCCTAATTCTGAATGAATATTTTGAACTTAAGATTAATTTTCTAAACACTAGGGGATACGATGGGAATGTTTGTATCTGTTTTGACTTTCTTTTTCATTACCTTGATGGACATTCAAAAATGAATATGGATAAATAATCAGATTAAAAGTGAGTGCAACAACTAAGCTCTATATATAGCTGGGAAAGATATAACCCAGCTGTTGAGGTGAGCTTATTGGAACATTACAAAGTGCTTTTTTTAGCATCCTCTTTAGCTGCTGGTGGTTATTGCAGCCCTCTGCTTCTATAACCTGTAGTGTCTTGTAATTAATGTAGAAAAGATGCTGGGAAGTGCTTGTTACATCTTTTAATTATTGTGGGTTTGCTGAAGTTCCACAATTTAATCCTGCAAGTCCTGATTGCTTCCAGTAGAGGTCAGGATGACATTGTCAGATATTTTGTAAGCATGTTGGCCCGAATAGGAACCATCTAAGACTTTCTTTATTCTCACAGGCAAAACGTTTGGGTGGGGTTTGTTTGTTTAACCTTTTTAATATGCAGATAAAGCACAGTATAATTACTTTGGTTTCCTCTCCGGACTTCATCAACAACTTTGTAACATATCGAGTTTTTTCAGAAAATGGGATGATTGGGAAGAAGGAGAGACAGTGGGAAGGGGATGAGCCTGAAGAGCTAATGCTGCTATTGAGGTAAAGGTCTGTGCAAATGTTAAGAGTAGGGGCCCTGAGAAATTGGTTTAGAATAGTTTTAATTTTTTATATTATGTATAATTTTTTTCTTACACATATATACACATATATATATGCATATCACACATACCTACACAGACATATTTATATATATAAGCATATATATATTTTTAGCTAAGACTGTGCTACACACACACAGCAGCAACACTTAAGCAGCCTTTGCTTTGGCAACTCATCTCTGCTTTTTCATGGCAACTGCTGTCTCCTGGCTTTAGTAAAAGAGCAGATCTTCTTTTGAAAGAAGGAAAAAGTAACCCTATAGAGCAGAGGAAATAATATATTTTTGGGTTTTCTTTTTCAGCCACACCAATTACTTGATTAGTTTTGCAGCATAGCCATGCAAATAAACATATCCACCCAGAGCATTGAGCCGCTAGTGGAAGAACTGCCTAAACTGTCTTGGTGACTGGAAAGAGCTAGGAACATAGTTTGTATTTTAAAATATTAAATCCTTTTCTAGACCCTGGAACACAGTTTCCTGACTGGGGTAGATTTCGTATCAGGTTCTGTAATGCAGAACCACAAAGTCTGTGTAGCCTTGTATGCTGGTGCTCTCACCTAACTCTGTGCATGTGCTCGTGCACAGGCACATCACAGAACTGCTTCACCTCACTAATTTTGCACAGTTCACTGCTGGCTGACATTGCAATATTTGTTTCTGTTTTCAGGTTTGTGTTGCATTAAGATCTCAAATATATCTACACACGTGCTTGTACAGGAACTGCACATAAGAAGTTACCTGGGTTGTGTTTAATGCCGCCTTGTGCTTCCAAAACTGTGGCAGTCAGGCTCCATGTACTCACTGGCACACTGGTTAGTGACACACCAGCAATTTACAGGTTTCACACACAAACCCTTTTGTAAAATGGGTGTTCTTCTCGGCATGTGTGTAGGGATCAGCTCTTGCAATCCAGCCTTCAGTGGGCATCCACTGCAGGTGCACTCATGTCACCACTGTTCAAAGACACTTCAGCATCTGTGTTCCAAAAGAGTTGGAGCAGCCTGGTGTTTACTGCCCCTTAGACAAAATGGCTTTCTCCACTTTCATTAGAAACCAGCTACAAAACACATGAAAAATCCAGGCCCCAAAATCAGTTTGGTTACCTAAACAGGACAAGATGATGTTCACCATTTCTGAGTATAGAAAATGTTATGAAGGAAGATAAATAGCTCAGGGTGAGGTGCAATAAGATGACTATGAAATGAAATCTACTTTTCCTGATGTCTGTCCTAAATTATCTTGACATTAAAGGTTTTATCAGACCATGACATACCATCCTAGGCAAGTGGTGAAAGTTCATATTGCTGGTGACATTAATAGCTAGACTAGAAAAATCACTTGGAACGCTTCTAGCAAATGAGCCAAAAAGCTCAGTGAGACATACAAGGGAGTTCAATTGGTCTTTTTTGATCTGTTTATTCTGACAAAATAAAATCAAATATCATGTTATATCACTCCTGTTTTAGGAACTATTTTGTGCCCACATGTTTCATCTTTGAATTGGGAACAAGTATATTTTGAAATCAAGCATTTCTGGTCCAAGATGGCAGCAAATGAAATGAAGCAGCGCTGTCTCATGTTATCTGCTCCATAATTTATCAAAGTAGACAAGCACAGTTTACAAATTACAAGGTCACCTTACATTTTAGGAGTTTGGGTTTTCTTACCATAAAGGGGGTCTATTTCCTCTTAGTGATTCTTATTATTTAAGTCTACCTAACTGTGTGATGAAAATGTACTTATTTTCACATGAATTCTGAGAGAAGTTCATTGATATACTAGGTGTTAAATACAGTTATTGGGTAAAGAAGAGCAGTATTTCTCTTAAACTCAAGGATGTTCGGCCCGTTAAGACCAAACTACTTCTTCTGAGATAAAAACTGTCTGGGTCCTTGAAGTTCAGGTTTATCTTGACTAATCAACTATTAAAAAAAGTAATTCTGTAGCAGAAGTACATGGCAGGCATTATTTACGTGTTTTGCTTAAGTCATTTTAAAGAGAAGAGGTGTTTTCGGTAGATATTGCAGTGGCCCTTGGGCTACTTGGGCTTTATAAAGAGTTCTGCCTGAGACATCTTTAGGGTGTTTAGCCCAGTTGCTTTTTACTTCTTGTCTGTCTCTGACTGGTGTTTACCCTCAGTATAGGAATAGAAAGCACTCTCAGGTACTGCTATCTTTTATTCTGTTGGATTTAAACAAGCTGTGTTCCTGCAGAGGCCTCCCACAAAAGAGTCCCACAAGTCCCCTGCTTCCCCTGGTAGCTGTTTTCTGTCACCAGCCCAACTTTAATTCATCTTCCCATGGATAGAACCCTTCCAGATGTCCTTGCACTGTGGCACTCGTCCTGTCTTGTTGCAGGTGCAGCTGGCTCTGAGCAAGGCAATGCTGATGGCGACATTGCTCTGTCAAATGGGGTACCAAAACTCAATCCTCCTTGCCTTTATTTTCCTAACTAGCTGCCTTCAGCTATGCCAGAGCACATGGCCTTTTGTCTGACTATAAAGCTATCATCCCATTTCACCCTTTGGAAGCCTTGATCTCTTGTAATACTCCAGGTAAGACATTTTCCGTGGTCACTGTCATCATGCACATCTTGGCAGCACCTGGCAGATAAGGAGGAAGGATCTCTGCTTCAACTTTGCCGGCTTCTAATCTTGCTGGCCAAGTTCTCCTCTCTTCTTGACTCTTGGGTAAGGGTATTTTTTGTCATTGGTTTTGTGATTTTTTTGCTGATTTTATACCGGAAGCTAGAAAACAACTCACTCTAGCTTGTTGTTTGGAACATATGAAGAGAATAACGATGAAGTATGCATTCTCCTTCCTGGTCAAAGCACAGAGTTAACGCTATTGATGAAGAAGATATTAAAGAAATAAAGCACAGAAATATTTGTAAAAGTGATACTTTATTCTGGAAAAAAATACCCACTTATTTCTACAATATGAAAACTGCCTGTTTTCCAGGGTAGTGTTTTAGGAATATTCTCTACTGAGGAAACACCTACCATAATTATAGTTATTGTGGTTATTGCCGAGTAGTAACTCAGCACTGTTTGTCTTCCAGTTCAAAGATCTAATTTATATTTGATTTTTATTACATATATATTGCAGTCTTACTTCACTTTTCTGAATTCCTTTACAGAGAAGCAACAACATTTACATTCTTATTATTTTTAGTTTGTTTTTGAAATATAAATTGAAAATGACACGGGGTATCCAGGATATAGACTTAGCTCGTATTCTGTTTTTTCTGCCCAGATCCCTTAGCTGTTATTTTGAATTTGGCCTCTTATAGTTCAGATCCACAAAGTACACACACTTTTTATTTCTGATGTCCTAATAGGATCCACTGAAGGCAGTGAATAGTATCTATCTAAAGACAGTTTCTTCTCTGTTTCTGAGCTAATGTAGCCTTTCACACACAAAAGAGTAGTCTCTTCTTATCCTGCTTTCAAATTTAGTTTATTTAGTACATCACTTTTAATAACCAAAAAGTTATGCACAAATAGCACCATTTTGATAAAAAGAATAAGGTCTTTTTCACTATTTTCAGATCATGGTTTCATCAACAAATATAAGCTATCTATTAAATCTTGAATGTTTGAATTAATTTCAGTGGGTAATCTTATGAGTGTAAAAAAGATTAAGTTCCATTGTGTCCAGATCTGTGTTGAACCTTATTGTGTTTACTGTTGCTCCATTCCATATACTTCTTACTTATATACACCTGCCTCCCAGTTAAATCTTCATTAACCTCTGCAGAGGCTCAGCTTGTTTTCATCCAACACGAAAGACTAGATGGTTTAAACCATATATGTATATATACAAATACATCTTTAGCTTATTTTTCTTCTGAACTTCAGAAAGAAGCACAGAATTAATGGAAAACCCAGAAAGGGAAAGAGATGACAGTGTCAGAAAAACCTTGAGACTGAGAAGTTTTTTTAAGTCTTGCATGGCTTCTGTTTTATTTGCACTTTATTATTATTATTATTATTATTATTATTATTATTATTATTATTATTTTAATTCATTGCAAATGTAAATGTGTATGACAATTTTCATTACACTGTTTGGGACTGAATGTTGTCTGGAGTAGTTGATGTTCTTCCAAAAAAAGCTCTGATTTAATAAGTGAAAGTCTTCAAAAGTCTCCCAGTTGTGGAACTGATTACAATGGGAAGCAAGTGATCCACTTTACTGCTGCACTGAAGGAAAATAAATTTCCCCCTGCCATTGACACCTTAAGTCAATCATGCGTTGTACATGTTGTGTCTGTCTTCAAATGAACTTGCATTGAAACTCTGACTGTGTAAGAAGATGTAACAAATGCTCACTGGTATAATGATTGGTCTCTGTTTGGTACTAGAAGCACAGAACTAATGCCTGGAATACAGAGGCTGAATTGTTACTCCTAAGGACAAAAAAAAAAGAAATATAACCATTACTTCAGGTCACCACTAAGGTCACTGACAGCACAGCATGGGGGATTCAAGTAGAGCAGCATGACTGTGGCTCGCTTATGGCTGTGAAAGAGGTCTTTAGTCCTCATTTCCACTATGTGATTAAATTGGAAGAAGAGAGAATACATTCTTTTGTATTTAATTACTTTTTTAAAAAGAGAGTAAAAAGAAAATTTGAAAAATGAAATTTGAAAATAATCCATTGTAAATAAGCATTGCTGTTGGTCCTACTGTTTACTTTCCGTGAAGATTTTGTCTGTTAAATTAGTAAAATCAGGGGTGAGTGGGTTGGTGCGGAGACCCCTCTGCAATCCATGCACTGCTTGCTTTAATAATTAGATATGGTCCTGTTGTCACACTGGAGTCCGGCTTTTATCATTCTTGGCAGACAGAGCAGAGCAACAGTCTGGCACTTGACCTGCCCATAAAAATTTGAACAGGAAACAGCAATAAATAATCCACTCAAAAGGCCCTTGAGAAAAGCATTGCACTTGATTCCTTATAGGAATTGCACGTTACTCCAGTGAGAAAGTGGGTTCTTTCAAAACACAAGGTTTGTATTGTTAGCATTTTTAAAATTTATTTTTTTATGAATAAATGTCCTAATGGTAGCTTGCAATATAGTTTTTTTTGTATGTAGAAGACCTGAAGGAGGCTTCAAAGTTGTATCGAATTTTATTCCTTTTAAACATAGAAATAAACTTACAGCATATACACACACATCCAAACAGCATCTCAAACAAAGAACAAACCTGCCAACATCTTCCTCCAGATTTGGTCCTGGCTTCTTTCACATGGGGGCCCTGATTTTTCTGGTTCTGTTTTCCATGGCAACCTTCATCCTGCTGAGGCAACCTTAGAGTCTAACCCCAAATCCCTTGCTTCAGTCAGAACCCTCCTCCTAACTTGGGGCCTGGTCATTGAAATTGGCATGAGGTGCAAAAACTGCTCCAGTTTCTCTAGAAATCCCTTTCCTCAGTTTTTGAGGGAAGTGGAAAAGTATTTCATTTCTGACTCTAGCCTGAAAGAAAAGACTTATTCTGTTTGTATTTATTGCAACCTATTTATAGTCTTTGACGATGTGATCTGTTCCACAAATATTTGCTTTAATCTCTGGCTTTTCTCATGAAGTAAACTGGAGAGCTAAGGGAATCATTTGTAGTGGGTTTAGTCACACACAGTAATTTTTTTTCTTGTGTGTACAATAATCTAATTTTTCATGTTCATTTCAGTGCCTTGAATGAACTTGTACTACTTGGTAAGGAAAAGGAAAATGTTAAACATTTGCCAACAATATTTTGAGACAACAAGATTTGGAAACAGTACTATCACACTTACCTTTAGTAAATTAAAGTTATTATTACTAAAATGCAGGCTTGTTTTGTTGGGTTTTTCAATTATTATTTTCACTCATGTAGTATTTGTTTCTAACTTTTAACTAGTCATGGAAATTTTAGGGGAAAAAAACCCCAAGTTTGTTTGTTTGGGGTTTTAAAAAGTTTATTTTCAATGAGATTAAACAATACTCACTTTTTCCACTCTTTAGAAGCCAAACTCCTAGATTTTTGGCTTATTAGATGGGTCAGTTTTATTGAAATTATTCTCTTGGCTTGCTAAATATACATGTATTTAGAGATCAGGACAATGATTTCTCAATCCAGAAATTCCATGATTTTTTTTCCCCAATTTGTCAGGAATGCTATTTTTGAGAAAGAAGTAGTAGAAGATACAGAGAAGATTGGTAAAGTTCTAGGTCTTCCAGTTTTGTGTCTGGTCTTGTGCCTGAATTCAAGAGTTGCAAACCTAAATGATCATGAATCTTATCTTAGGGAGGTACAGAAATCAATGTCTCTATTTGGTTGTACTTTTCTTCTTCTTTGTTTTTTTTTTTCAAATTTTCTGCCCTTTAGCCTCCCAAAAAGCACCTGGAGTACCTAATTTAGAAGGGTACTTGAGACCAGGTTAACAGTATAGCAGTTTGAAATAGGTGGATAATTTGATAGATTCTCTAATGCTATGATTTCTTATACGGCACACGTTAAAGGTGACAGTGAGACCCACACTCAAAGGGACCTTGAACCCTCTGAGGTCTTTGGCTGGCAGTGGGGTCCACCTTCTGTCTGTGCTTGCACACCAGGTGAAAACAGATGCTCAGTACCACAGGATTCTTGGCCTCTCTGTGCAGGGCCAGGAGCTGGACTCGATGACCCCTCTGGGTCCCTTCCAACTCAGCACATTCTGTGATTATAGGACTTGCATGACTTTGCCTGTTTTGCAAAGGGGCAAGAAAGTGGTGGTGGCCAAGTGTAAGGTGGTCTTGTGGTTGCCACTTGTACTCTCAGTGAGCAACCTCATCCCAGCCGTGTTCCTGCTGAGATTTGCAGGTGGGGCTGTGTTAGTGCACTGAAATATTTCATTTATGTGCTTCACTGCTCGATCCTTCCTCTTTTTTGTAAGCAGATATTAGCAACAGCTTGAATGCCTTGAAATTCTGCTGATCTGGATTTTCAACCAGACTTAAATACATGACTAATTTGGAACCAAGGACAGGTAAAACCTTTGTGTTCTGCCTAGTATATAATTATTAACATGTTATCTATTTAATTTTTCAAAATTTCTGTTCAATGTTTAAAAACATTTGTGTTTGTGGCTTTTGTAAACATCCACCTTTGTTATATATTTAATTTTTTGAGAGGTTTACCCTTCTACCAAGTATTTATTAGCCTACATGGAATTCATAGGCTAGTGGAGAACTCATTTATTTATTTACTAATTTTCTTGGTTATTGACTATGCAAAAGTTTCCACTAATGAGAATTCTTCCCTGTTGTGAATCATTAATACATTAAGTACACTTCAGATTCCTCCAGTAATGATACAATGAGAATTGCTTAGCTGATTTAAATGACACAGATGTAGTACTAATTATACATTTTAAATTGGCAACAAACACAATTAATTTACTGATTATCAAAAACAAAAGTAAACTTTTTTATTATAGTAATTTGCTATAATTTATCAGACAGCCATTTTCTTTGTGTAATATTTATGCATTTGACAAACCTACAAAGGGATATGTAATTAGACCTGTTTCATCCATCACTGGCTGCCTTTTAACCAGAGGTTTTATGTGAACAGCTTACAAAGACACTATGAGATTAACGAAATCATAATGGTGACATCTTTTAAACCAACAAATGCATTGGGGTTTTTTTTGTAATTTATGTGGATTATCAAAATTGAGTTGTTAAATTTAACTTAGGTTGCTGAAGATATTTTGCAGAGTGCTATTGTTTGGGTAGTGGTTTGCTTGGTTGTAGTTTAGCAGAACTGTCAGAACTGCAATTTTTTTTCTAAAGATTCAAAACAAAATTCATTGATTTTGGCATTTTTGAAGAGGAAAGCCTCAAACAATGTTGGACAGAATAAAAATCTTTATTCCCATTGTAGCAACAACCTTGTCTCTAAATACTTTGTGCTTGGGAAAGTTTGGAATTATTTGTCCATGGATTTGGGAAATCTAAAATGAGTCCAATATTTTATTTTCATTTAAGGCTAGATTTTGGGCATTAAAAATCTGCAAGCATTAGAAATCTCCATATCAAGCCCTGTCATCAAGTCATTTATTTGCCTGTTACATACTGTCTTTGGAGAGTTTCATCCTGGTGCCTGTAGTGCCATGGAATCTTGCCAGATGTATGGCATCATTAAACTAGTCTTTGAGGTCTGTATTAAAATAGGATAGACAGGAATATCTTGGAAAAGGTAATTCTTGGCTCTGGTATAATTTTTTACACTTACTGTAGAACTAGGAATTAAAACCAACAAACCAGAACCAAGTCCCCATCTTCTAGATTCCCCCCTTCCCAAACAAATATAGACAAAGCTCCCTCCCTCAGATGCTGGTTCTATATTTTCATGTCACTGGGCTCTCTGGAGGAAAGGTCTATGAGTCATGTTTTTATGGATTGAAAGGTCTTTCAGTTCATTTAAAAATCATGTACATTTTCAGGTGGGGACACTGTTGTGGCCACTTTAGGCTAGAGAAGCAAATTTTACGAGAACAATGTGATGTCTTTTGACCTGTACCTTCATCAGTCTTGAGATCCTTGTTTTAACTGAGAACTGTTTTGTTTTCCACTGAGTTTTTCTAAGTCAAAAATGTTGCCACTTGATTTTTCTAGGTGTTTGATGGTTGCAAAGGGAGTATGAAATCCCCTGTTTAAAATGGAATTTTGAGATGAAAAGTCTTACTCATTGTGTGTTTTTCCACTCTGGAAGTTACTATTAATTTCTAGGAAATAATAATATATCTAAGAGGAGCATGGGATCTCCTGAAGAGAGTACAGAATTTCATTTCCTTGGACACCATCAATAGCAGTGCTAGTGATGACAAGTGCCAACAGCAGCAGCGGAGTTCTTGTCCTGTGTGAGCACAGGTGCATTTGAAGGAAATACGTGTCCATTCTCTCTTCCAGAATGTTTATTAGAATGTCCCTTATCATCTGTCTACATCTAGAATCCCAGCCAATTGCCAAGAACCACTTTTCCATCTGTTTTCTCAAAGTATTCCTAAAAAACCCCAGACAATGCTCCCCTCCACCAACTTGTCTCACATTTTCAGCTAAACTCAGGGAGAAAAAAGCATTCATTTCTGTTTTATAAAATATTTATTTCTGCTTTTATTTCTTCTTTATTAAACATGATTTTGGTGATGAACACTTCCACAATGTGTTTTCTTCCCAATTTTAATTTATTTGTATTTTTTTTTTTTTTTTTTTTTTCCCCAAGAGGGAAGATGTGTAGTGGCAAGTGTAGGCATGGACATGTAGTTATCTGTAAACAACTAAAATTCTCTTTTAAAAGTATAAAATAACAATTTCATTATGTAATATCATTTCAGTGTGCTGTGCCTTTAAAGAGAAATATGCAGTTGTTCTTGAACTATTAAACTATATGTGTCACCGATTTATCCTGTTACCAAAAGGATCTCGTGTCACTTGGCAGAATGACAGCTTTTTTTCCCAGTCTATTGTATAATTGTGTTTTGTTAGCTGTTTTTGTTTTATAAATACTGTGCTGAAAGGATCTCTGAAGATCAAGATTTTTGATGCAGTATTTTTCTTTGCTGGTCTTTGATGTTGACCTTCCCCCACTCCCCTCACAGCAACAAGCACAATATTTTGTTCTCAAAATGTTACCAAATCTATGTCAGGAAAAAAAGCATTTATTATTCACATCAGAGTTTTTGCAAGCAGGCCAAATCCATTCCAGCAGATTCCTCACTGAAACTCTCCTGAAGCAATTCTCCCAGAAGAAAAATAGCCTTGTGAAAATTTTCTTTACTTGCAAATCTGCAGATCCACTGCTGTCATTCTTCATATGTTTGACTGCACAAGCTTGGAACACTGGCATTAGTATTTGCTATTTTTCCTTCTGAAAATTCTCCCTTCTAGCAAAAGCCGTGACACAGAGTTTCTGCCTGTACATTTAGAATGAGAAGTTTCTCCTGTAATATTTAATTGAAATCCTTCTTATTGAAATATAATTGAATTAGATCTTATCCTAGCTTTTGGTAGTTATGGAAAGAAATTATTTGTTGCTTGCTTTGCAACAAATTGTAGATATCGTTCTTAAGAACTCTGTTTTTAAGCCCTTCCTTCTCTTTATCTTGTCTTCATTATACTGAACATATCATATTCCCTTAGCCTGTCTTCCCAGATCCTGCTTGTGAAACATCTTGTCAGTCTTAAGGCTTCCCTGGGGGTTCTCTGCAGCCTCCCTGCCTTTCTCACAGAGAAATGGCCCAGCCCAGCAGTGTTTCAGCTGAACCTCCTCATTGTCAGGAGAGCAGAAAAATTCACATCTTGCCACTTGAAAAATAATTTTTCAGATTGACGTTTACTAGTTTTGCATTGGCATTCAGTTTTTGACTTCTGTTCAGTCTGAGCTGCTATAACATCAACACTGTTCCAACTGCTGCTTACTCAGGTAGCTAACATTTTGTATTATGTTTTCATTTATTTGAAGTGAAATATTTGAATTTTGCCTTCATGGAAGTGAATCCTATTGATATTATAGCTCTGATCCAATTTCTGAAATTAGTGTGAAATCTAACCTTGCTCTTGAGGTTGCCCACAACCCCTCCCAGCTCAGTGATAGCCATAAATGCTGTAACGTATTTTTTATCCCAGTTGTTAATGAAAATATTTAAATTTACCAGACTTTTACCAAGACTTTGCATGGTACAACCTGCAGGTTTGGCAGTGAACCCTTCCCTTGGGAACTGCCCTTCAGCTTGTAGTGCATGGCATAGCTGTTCTAATGGCTCAGAATTAGATGCAAGTCTATTCTATTTTGTATTTCTTAAAAAAGGTGCACCTCTTTTAAGAGCAGGTGAGGTACAAGCCTCAAAACTTTTGTGCTGGCAGTGCCTGAGCATGTTGAGCTGGAGGAAACTTCTGGAGGGGCAGCAAGCACAGAACTGTTCCTAAGAGATGTGCCATGATGATTGCAGGAGAAGCCTGTTCTCCAGTCTGGCTTCCCAGTGTGACAACTTTCTTTGGTTTCAAGGGTTGCAAAAATTTCATACCTAGTCTCTCCCATGTCCTTAGGAAAATGACATCTGGTGGGTGGAGGTTGTCAGCCCTGTCTATTATTGTTGTATTTATACACTAGGAGGAGCAGTTGTGAGCTTTAGGAATTAGTTATGTTGTAGACATAGATGTTTTTTGAGATTTTTCTGACTACACCAAATGTAGTCTTCTGTAGAGAGAGTCTGCAAAGCTTTCATCATGGCCAGAGCCACGTGTGGGATGGAGAAACCCTTCCAAAAAGCTCCTGTGGCCTGGAAACTTGCTCTGCACTGTCTCATCCCAGTGGCACAGGGGGGCAGAGAGGGAGCTGGGGAAGGTGTCACCATTCTCCAGCCTTCTTGCTTCGTGGACACCAAGTGGATGACTTTGGCAGTCAGGATAACTTCCTGTTATTGAGTCAATATTTAAACTATCTTTAAGACATTGATGATAAGTCAGAATGTGAAATTATATTCTAATTATCGGATTAGACACTTGCAGCTGTCCTGGTGTCTTCAAGGTTGCAATATTTGTCTCAAACCACTCAATCGAAAATGCTTGACCTGATGAGAATTTGTGTTCTCTCAAATAAACTATAATTTATACAAGAATATATTCTCAGCACATTTGAAAACTAAATAATCAGAAGTATCTGAGCATAGGAAATTTATAGTCTGGCTTAACTGTTGACTTCTGGAATCTGGGTTTACAACTGATAGATTTTATAGCTCAGCAGGCTAACTGATATAATGACATGGCCTTTTAGAATTGCCAGCTGTAGAACTAATTTTGGCTGGAGGAGTGGCCAGATGTATTCCTCACTGTCCTCAGTCTGAACTGGGTTATAGGAACTATAAATAGCTCCATAAATTTTTTACTATGTCTACAGTTTTGCACTGATGTAAAAGATAGGAGGATAGATTGTGCAGGTTCCTTTTGAGTAACACTAAACAGGGTCAATTTAAAAAAATACCCTTTCTTTAAATAAGTCCACTTTCTAATATTTCTGTAATGTTTCCCCTTTGGGCTGGCCAATGCTTGGTAATAGCACCATTCTTCTTCAAGTGATGCTGGTGCTGAAAAAATGACAATAAAAATGGTGGTTCCTGTTGACTTTATACAAGAAAAAACTATTCTTAATGGGAAGATGAACAACAGAAATACCTTTGTTCAAACAAAAAGGGAGAATTTAGTATTTCCTTCTATGTTATCTGATGATCTGAGCAGGAACCTCTGTTCCAGATTTATATGCTGGCTTTGAACTGAAGAGAGATGTGTCTATGTTGTCAATCCAAGTGTCTCCACCTGCCTTTGGATTATTCTAGGTGTGCCATTTAACTTCATCTCTGAGGTTGTTCATTGGCAATTTATGGAACAGAAGGCAATATAGAAATAAAAAAAATCTACTTTCATTTTTGTCCCATGGCAGCAAGAAAGAAGAATTTATGTTAGTTTGAGTCAGGGTATCTTTTTCTCACAATATTAAAAAAAGATCCAAAATAAAAAACAGATAAACAAATCTAAAAACCCAATCAAAAACAGGAAAATGAAAAAGAACTATCTACAGAAAGTGTCTTCCTGCTATTCTGGGTATTGAACTAGGAAATTTAAGTGATAATCTACTTGCTTTTAATTTTTGAAATTATTTCAAATAAAGCTAGCTTGCTTGTGCTCATTTGTACTTGTTCTAAGGAAATAGATTTTAAGGATTTGTTACTAGAAAAATCTGTAGCAATTAGTGACATAGGGTTCCTGATCTAAGTTTTAACCATAGCAAACCTGAGCACTGTTCCCTCCTTTCACAAATCAAGGAATCCTTTGTGCTCATTTTGAGTTTTACTGTAGTAAAGAGAGTTTAAACATTTGAGTGTTCTCAAAATGTGGTGTAAGGGGAAGTGCTTTACTAATTTATAAGTGCAGCCCTTAATTTCCAGTGTGCAGCTGCCTGTCCTGGTTATTATTCAGAGCAAAGATGAGATCTGTGACAGGTACAGGCTGCAAAATCTGATTTTTTTCATTCAAATAACCATTTGGCTGTGCCATATCTAGAATCAGATGGATCAGCATTCCTTGTTTTTACTCTTGGAGGGAAATCAAAGTTATCTTTTTAAATAGACTCCTTGCCTGCTCTGCAATTCTTAGAGAAGGCCAAAACACCACCACCCACAACAATTATTTTTGTTTTCCTTTGCTGCAGGCTTCACTGGCCAGAGTCATGGGTGTAACATTGAGACAAAAGTTATCCCACATTTCCATCATTTTTGAATTTTTTTCATGCGTTAGAAGCACTGCTTCCTGCTCCAGTCAAAAGTGTTGAGGGGAAGAGAATGTGAGAAAACTTTTTGGGTCTTTTTCAGTGAAACAATTCTAATATCATCTATCTATTAGCACCTCCCACAGTTTTGGAGGGTTATTTATTTATCTGAGTTTTTGTAAAGTTTCACTTATTTCAGATTAGTTCCAAACTAGGAACACCCAATATCCAGGGGCCTCTGATGGGTGACTTAAACTGAGCAGTGAATATATTTAATTTGTAATTCTGTCTAAGTTTTTCTATGGAACTCTGTGATTGGGATTTCAAGTGGAGGAAAATACAACTTCTAAAGTAAAAAACTATATACTTTTTAAAGATGGTCTTTTGTGAGTCAGACCTGATTTTCTTTATGCTAATTATTTTTCTTAATGCTATGCCACTAAGAGAGGCTGATATTTTTGAACTTTCTTGGATTAGTCCTATGAAATAAAGCAGATTAATTTCAAGAGTTTCACATAATTAAGCATGAGTATTATCTGGTTTTGTATAATTATTCAACTGAAATTTCATTCAGCTTCAGTCAAACTTATTTCAACTGAAGTAAGTTGCTTAAAGCTGACTATTTAAAAGCTTAGTTTCTCAAATTTGACTATTCTACTATACCTTAAAACACCCAAACAAACAGTGAAAAGAAAGAAAACAGGCACAGGTCTGGTTCTTGGTGCCTCATGTTTTGGTACAGGGGACCAAGACTGATAGCAGGTATTAAACTAGATATCACATGGATATTTCTTCCATCAGGTTGCACTGGGAATAGGGATGAAGAAAATGCTGTGATAGTCTAGAAGGTTTATATCTGAATATTTAGATGCTAAAAAAGTCTTTAAATTGTTTGGATCAGATATATGCACATAGGACTGATAGGACTCCTGAAAATACCTCTGAATATTACTTTGCTGATTGGCAGTGCCTTTTCAATTGTTTATTTTACTTCTCTTTGAGAGATTCATGCAGCTGGGGATAGAGAAGGAGGTTAAGGAATTTTTGCAGATGTCTTGTCTCAAGCCTACATTCTATCAACAAAATAGCTGGAACTTCTTTAGTGTTCCCTGGGGCTAAAAAGATGCAAAGAGCTCTCTGAGCAAGTGAAACTTCATCTTCACCAATATCAGAGCTCAAACTATTCTAACCCTCTTAGTTGCTTCCAAACACATGGAAGTGTCTTGAGTGATAGAACTAAAGCATTAGACCTAGGCTGGCAATTTTTTTCCCTAAATAATATAAGTAGGACATAACATATATTTTGCACATCATGGATAAACACTATTTTATCTGTGTGTTCTTTGCTTGAAGACAAACTCACCAGATTACAAGAAACAGATGAATGTTTTGTCTTACAGCTATAGTGACTGTTAAATAAAGGAAAAGGAAACACCTTTTCCATGAATCAGATGAAAAATCAGCAGAGTTTTTTATAAGTACAGATCTAATCCCTTATCTTTTGTTACTGCTGATCAGAGTTGTAACTCAATAGTCAGAAGAAAGGGAAGTTAGGAGGGGACCTTACTGTGTTTTCTATGATGTAACAATTTTAAAATAACATCTGGAAGTGCAGCCAACATTTCAAAATTGAAAAAGGAGGAGTTGTCTTTGTTCTTTCTGAAGAAGTTTTCAGTCTCTGGTAGTGCACTGGCATGCGTTAATGAAGCATGAGCCAGTGTCAGATAGACTTTTAATTGACAATAACATACTTATTTCCTATCTCTGGCATGAAGCAGTCAATTTAATTTAGTAGAATAAGATGGAAAAAGGATTTTCAGGAGGGGGGATGCTCATTTAGGAATTCACTATTGGATAGCAGCCTTATGAAGGGGAAGTTACAGCACAGTTCTGAAAATCTTATTCCACAAATGGTTGCTGGTTCCAAAAAGAAAAAGAAACAACTTGTCTAAAATGTATTCAGTAGCCCTACATTGGAAACTATGACTTGGAGCTAAATAATAAAAACACAGAGAAAGGAGAAACTTTTCACAGAAGGACATAAGCATTGGAGGAGTGCAACAGACTATTTTTATAGTTCTTCTTTAGAAAGTGTTATAAGAAAAAAAAAAAAAGAAAATTAAAGTGATGCATATAAAGAAGTAAGAAGGAGCAATATATGAGGAGTATGAGAGCAATGTAAGTGTCACCCAGGGTCCAGAATATGTGTACTTGGCTTTCTGGTTGGTGTTTCCTGGTGGTTTCGGTTGTTTTAGTTTTTTGTGTTGATGTTATTTACGTTTTTGTTTGTTTGATTGTTTGTGGGGTTTCTGTTTTTGAAAAATATATAGGATTTACTGAAATTAATTTTCCCATTTAGGAAGTACTTGGGATATAAACTGAAACATTTTCAGAACGTGAATTTTGATTTTTTTTGTTATGGGAAAAAAGACTTTAATGAGCTTTTTCCAGCACAGAATGAGTAGTGGAGATAAAAAAGACTGGGAAGATATGAAGGCTCATAGATCTAGGTTTTCTGTTCAGTCCTAATAAATACAAGTCTGAGATCTAAAGAGTGGGTTTTTTAGCATTTCAGCTATTCAGAGCCTTCTAGGCCTCTTAAAAAGACAAACCAATTGGAAAATGGTGATGCCACTGAGGCATTATTTAGAAATAAGCATAGGATATTTTTTATTTACTTTTCCAATTTATCTTTATTGCTTTAAAACAACAACAAACTCACCAAAAAAACAATTTTCTGAGGCATATGTAACTCTCCACCTGGAGAAAAACATAATTTATCCTTTAATTCTTTTTGCAGTATTGCAAAAGATTGATTCTCTCTCTTTGTACGAAACTTTGCTGATGTTGTTGGTTTCTTTATAATACACTTTACAGCAGTATTTGATATTACTTCTGTCAGGCGAATTTTGCCTGAACTTAGAATTGTGCTGCAGTCTTTAAACTGATCCAGTGGCAGTGGTTTGGACATCAATTATCATGTACTTCACTGAAAGTAAGCCCAGCTTCTGCTGCTTGTAGTTTAACCTTCTCCATTTCTTTCCATTTTCAGGGATTTGGTTCCTCCTTCCATTATGTTTTTTTCTTTTTAAAATTAACTTTTTATATCTCTGCAGTATCCAGAGGCCAAGATCCTGTTCTGTACAGGGTCCTAGATAAACACAGAGTTGATCACCCAACTTTGTGGAATTGCAGAGTGTGTTATCAGTCAATGAGGAGAACGGAGTCCTCAAGTTTAAAACAAGCTGTGCATTTCATTTAATGTAAATCCTTTTACTCACCCTTCTCTGGAAGACTGAATTCCATGCAGCTTTCCTTTGCACTTGTAGTCTCTTCTCCCTTTTTTTCTTTTACATGCTCTTGCTGGGCCCCGCTGGCTCCACTGGCACAGAGTGAGGGAGCTGCCCTGCCTCCCCTTTGTTGCTGAGACTCCTTCTCCTGGCTGGGAGCCTCTCTTCCTATCTGAAAACCTTCTCGTTTCCAGCTCTGTCCGGAGGATTGGATTACCAGATGTGTGCACTTATTTTCACTCATCTAGCTCCGTTAATGGATGTGTAGCAGCAACCTCAACAATTTTTTAAGTAAAATGTTCTTCTCGGGTAGTGGCAGGGGACAGGGAAAAGGAAGGAAGGATTGTTCATTTGATCTGTCTTGAGTGCACAGAGTTACTTGGGACAAAACAATCCTTCTCTTTGTGGTGATCTTATGCAATTGTTGGATATGCTTATTTATTAACCTTCTAATACCATAACTGGCAGGTACAACTATTTGCAGAAATATGGTTCATCCAGCACTTTACGGGAACATTTATGCTACACTGTGATATGAGTGGCATGGCGGATAAAGGCAATTATTATTGCAGCACAAGATAGGTCTAGGTTAGGGGTTTTTGCCTTTCATTTCCATTTTAAGTGAAAGCAATTCTGGCTCCTTATTAGACCATCCATGTCAGGAAAAGTGGAGTGTTACACCTTCTCATCATGTTTCATGGTTTGCTAGAGTGTTATAATGAGAACTCTCAGAAGTTAATGCAGCACTTAAAACCGTGACACTGTTCAGAGTTCAAAAAATAATAAAGAATCGTGTTCCAGTGGGTGTCATCAGTTATCAACAGCACAATAAAAATGTAGCAACAAGAATAGCAACACTATCCATGTACCTTGCACTTCACTTCAGCTGGTTTGAGTTACTTTCAACTCTTATGTAAAGGATTTAATAGCTGAAAGCATTTTGCTGCTTGTGGTATTTGTTAGAAATGTAATCTGAACTGCTTCAGTGGAGGAACACCTGATCAAATTTTCAGTGGCAAGAGACCAAGTGTTTCAGTTTTGAAGTCAGCCTTGACTTTTCAGCATGGGAAAACAAAGATGAAGTAATCCCTTGTTGGGTGTTCGCAAACAGCAGGGTGTAACTTTCCAAACAGTGTCGAGGCAATGGGATGTGACGCTTGAGAGGACATGGTTTGTGGCCATGTGAGACGGGACATGTTTGCAAGCTGGGCTGAGTAAATTTCCACACCTAAAAGCTGCACAGTGTTCCTTTGGAGATGTGTGCTTAAGACAACAGATGACATATATGCCATGCATGTTATCTGACAATAATTAAGGGAGCATGTTCGGATTTGACTGCTGTCCATTGCTTTATTTGCATTTTTCATGTGGAGTTGCTCTGTTTTCCTGCACATAGCAAAAATTTAGCACGTAAGGGAGCTTTCTTGACTGGTTTTAGCCAGGCACACTTGGGTTTGAAGTATGACTTGATGTCTGGTACTAAGTACTAAAAGGGATATGTAACGTTGCCTTTCTCTTTTACCCACCTTCCACAGTAAAACAAGAGTTTCTGGTACATTGAGTACAGTGTGTGGGAGGAAAGGAGAGACCCAAACAGCTGGAGTGCTTTCTGGAAAAAAAAGTTATTACTTCAAGTTCCTGAATTTGAGACAATATTCCTTGCATTTGGAATATCATACATAGGAACCATCTGGGATCAGTCATGTCTAAACATTATTTTTTATTCATGTGCTTCTGAAGCAAATCTTATCATTTACTGTCTCAGTGTACATGCATAACATACACATGGGAAAACACGTACCTTTTCCCAACAGCAATACCCACTGGAGCTTTTTCAGTCCAACTCTAATCTTTTCATTGCACATAAATGAGTGTGTTTCTTGTTGCTGTGTATAAATATTATCATTCCTGATATTTTTATCTCGAAATACACTGAATCTTAGTCCTGGAACTAAATATTCTGCATCATGGAAATTGCTGGTGAGCTGAGATATATTCGTAGAAATGATTAGTTTTGGTTTACTGCAGAAAAAAAACCCCAAACCCAACAACAACAAAAAACCCACTCTAACCCAAAACAAACAAACAAAACCCCAAAACAAAAACAAAAACAAAAAACCCAAAAAACAAAAACCAAAAAAACCCACCAAAATAAAACCCCAAAACAACCAAACAAACATCATCATCATCATTAACAACACACCAGAAAAATAGCACATAAATCCTGTACACCTCAGTGGGTTTAGCATTTGTTATTAAATGGAAAGTGTCTCTGTATAAACACTCACAAAACCTGCTGAAAAAAAGACACCTGGAAGCAATAGTGGTATAAGTGTCACTTACCTAACACTTGTGGCATATAGCTTGTCAAAGGCCATAAGGTGTCTTATTTGAATTAATGCAAATTTTAATCCTAAGGAACAGTTTTGTCAGTCAGGGTAAAATCTTCTCATTTCTGGAAAATCAAGTTTTTTCTTTCCGAGTTAGGGGCCAGAATCAGACCTCTTCAGCCTCTGAAAAGCAGAGTTAAAATAGAAAAGATGGAAACAAAGGGCCAAGTGGATCGGAGCCCTTGAGAATTTTATTTCCCTCCATTGCAAGAGAGAGAACACATTCAAATCTCTGTGTTGCTTATATGGAAAGAAAGTACGTACTGTGTTTCTCATCATTATGTTTTAACAGAATGTGTATGGAAGACGTGTGTTGATTTGGGCAAAAAGAGAAATCCTCCCTGGCCATGGGACAATTCTCAGTATTGTTTGGCCAAACAGAACAAAGACCCTTTCCTAGATGATTATGCTTAAGAATGTGATAATATTTAACGCCCATCTTCTCTAAGGGGGGCAAAAAGTGCTGCAGTGTCAGCATTTGGGGCAGAGAACAGGCAGCATAATCAATTCCATGTCATTCCTTGAAGTACTGAAACCCATATAAAGGGGTTCACTTACTGCAGCAAGCCATAGGCTCAGACATTGCACAGCAACACAGCACACATTAGTAGTTTAATGCTCTGATTTTAACTTGGAATGATGTGTTTCATCTCCACAGCCCATTTGTACGTCTCATGTGCATCTTGTTTGTTTGGTCTTTACTTAGGGTTCTTTAGGTGTTCATACTGTCTGTGTGGATTTCATGTCTGAAAGCCTTTTTTTTTTTTTTTTTTTTTTTGCAGAGCCAGTACTCCATATATATTAGTCCTTAGGTGAAATTGTTATAACATAAGATGTGGATGTTCATATCATATATGTTTGAAGATCACTAGTTTTTGATTTTTTTCTATACTAAATTACATACTAGAGCTTTGAATAGTGGTAGAAGTAGAATTCTTAGCATAAAACTCTCTGTTAATTAAGATTTTTTGTCAAATTACTAGCTAAAAGCTCAATTATGAGGTGTTGAAAAGAATAGCAATAGCATAAGTTTTTTTCCCTGCATTTTCTGGATTTTTATGACGTGCTTCATAATTTTTTCCTCAGAAGGTAGAAAAATATAAATGTCATAATTGGTGGAAAATGAAGCTTAATCCTGCCATATTAAGTTCTCTGATGTTTTTGCTTACTTCAGTGTTCTGGGCAGGCTGACATTTAAAGTGCACATTGCATATATTTCTATTCCTGCATTTTGTACACCTGCCAAGTGTGCAGTGGTGGCATGAAGTGACATGTGAATACACCTGAGAGCCCAGCAGGACAGGCAGCATTGCCATCATATCAGAACCTCTATCCTGCCACTGCTTCAGTTGAAACCTTTTATTAACCTCCCTGGCTAGAGACATAGGAGTAAAGACAAATTCAGAGCAGTTCTGCTCTCCTCCCAACGCTGAGATGCATGTTTTCAAAGTGTTGTGAAACTAATTCCCTAAACATCCCCCACTGATACTAATGGGAATCCCACAGCAAAATCCCTGAGTGTTTCCTTGAGCATGTATTCATTAGGACTTCTCCCACCCTCTCTCTCCCACCACTGTTTCAAATGGAGGGCCAAGAGGTCTCTTGAAGCACAGCAAATGAACAAGGCAAGAGTTAATACAGACACTGCCTTCTGAGTGACATAACTGGGCAATTATGAAAGTCCTTGTAGAAACATCTTTTGTTTGGTGTGGGAGTCTAAAACTTAACTATGGCAAAGAAAGGGCATTTCCTATGTGCCTTGTGTGTTATATTTGAGGATCATCACGTGCTTATTTTGTCAACGATAGACTTGCCAAGGGTTTCAGAATCACCTAGGTGTGTTAAATGAAGGAGCAGGCTGTGATGCAGACTGGGACAATGAACATTGTGGGGAAGGTTGCTGTTATGCAGAGAGCACAGTTTGACTTGGGAACAATCCAAATCCTTCCTTTAACTATCAATAGATTTCGAACAGCAGCTTGTGCTGAATACACGCTTATTTATGCTGGGAAACCTATAATTTATTAATCCTAGCTATTAAAGTAATACATAGGGTTCTCTGATTGATGCCTGGTGCTGATTCCTAAGAATTATGCAAAGGGAGAATACCTATTATAATAGATATGAAAGTTTTCTCCTTGGTACAAAGAAAGAGTTTAGGTGTCCTCATCTGGATATTCCCATGGCTGCGTATGTGGCTGTGAGATGGTTTGCATTTTTTGTCCATTGCCACTTAAAGTAGGAATTATTTTACCTACCTGTTGTTCCTTTCCTCAGCAGCACACTTGTTTGAAGGAGTCAGAAATCTGTGGAACTTTGTCCATGCACAGGATTTTGGGCCCAGGGAGAGCAGCTGTTCTACTCTTTCTGGTTTCAAAGGGCTGCCTCTGTTCCTGTGTTGCAGATTTGTAACTGGAGGTTGTAACCTCTTAGATCACCTCAGCTACTAACTGCCAGAGAGGCCGAAGGCAGCAAGGTTTTGTTCTCAGAGTTTTATTTTCTATGTCTCCAGCTTTGTAGAGGTGAGATAGCAGCAAAGCTTTTTGTATCTGTGTGCACATGGAGTTTAACTACTGGGCAGAAAATGTGGTCTTTATATGTGTTTTGGTTTGAAGGCTGGCTGAGGATACCTGTGGAAAACTGTGGAGAAACCTGTGCTTGGGGTGAAAAGCCACGTGCACTGTAGCTACTTCACATTTCTCATGGGCAAACTGTGAAGGCTCCGTGTGGGCTCATTTAAACACAGAGCCAGTCAAGGACAGATGGGTGTGAACTGCTGACACTTCAGTCCAGAGAGCAGGAGCAGGGTACTCTGGGCACAGGGGTCCAGGGACTGGCTGGGCAGCAGTTCCAGCTGTTCCAGCAACACAGCTGAGCCCCACAGTCACAGTGTGGTGCCTCGGGGACAGCCTGGGTAAGAGAGGGCAGAACCTGCCTGTTGCTGAGGGAAAACGTGTGAGGAACAGCCCCAAGAGCCCTGAGGAGCGAGAGTTACTGCAGGTGCCCCTGCAGGAATCCACTGCAGGCCCTGGAGAGAGCGTGCTTGAGCAGCTGTTTCCCTGCAGCCACTGGAGGGAACATTGTGGATCAGGTATCTGGAGGACCCCACACAGAACATGGTGACATTTCCTGAAAGGACTTCAGCCTTTGGGTTGCTCACACAGGACCAAGTCTATCCTGAAGGACTGCAGCCTGCAAAAGACCCTCAGTGGAGCAGGGGAACAGGGAGTGTGAGGTGGAAGGAGCAGCAGAGAAGAGCTGTTATGGACTGACCAGAGTCCCTATTCCTCATCCCCTAAATGCACTGGGGGATGGAAATGAGTTATATTTTCCCCAAGCAAACTCTGTTTTTCCAGATGAGAACTGGTAAGTGATCCGTCTTTATCTTGACCTGTAAACCTTTGCATCTTATTTTCTCCATCTTGACTGCTCCAAGACGAGTTTTATTAGAAAGGCGAGGTAAATTCTGAGGATGGCATTCAGTATTTTAAAACTTTAAACTTTAAACACTGGTAGGTATCCATGCCTTTTCCATATATTGGGCAGTCACCACACAGGATTCATGGTCCCCCCATCCTGGGAGGCCAGGGGGCATTAAGTTTTTTAACACTGAACACAGACCTACCAAACCCTACTGTGATTGCTGGCTTGTAAGGTGCAATGCATGTGTTATTTTCTAAAGGATGGAGGTTTTCTGTGTTTCAGGGAAGGTGGTGGAACTTCTGTGTGTCACAGCAGGTCAGAGGTACCTGTCAAAAGCTGTCCTTCACTGTCTTGCTGCTTTCATCAGTGGCCCCAGTAGCCCAGACTGACATTGTCTCCCTGAGAGATTTTACGTGTGGTCTGAGAGGGCTGGCATCTTTGCTTTTGACATCTTGTACTTAGTGTTTAGACATCTTGTGCTTAAAGGACTTGTACCTTTGAGTTTTATTTCAAATACAGTGTTTGTTTTCTGTATTTGAGGAGAATTAACCTGAGGTTTCAAAACAGTTAGCAAATAAGTGGAGTTACAGTTGGTTAGCATGGTCTTTTTGCTTGGCTGCTGTGATGTGCTGAAAGATTACTCAAAAAATGCTCCATTAAAAGTAGACTCTCAAGTTCAGGGTAGATTAAGAAATTCCAAATGTGTCCTAGTTGCATATTTTTCATACATCAAAAATATTCCTTGATGTAGGTGAGTGTGTTCAGTCCTCTGCACAACAATGCTACCTCCTCATTAATAAAGAGGCAAATACAATGGAAAATTATTACCTTTGTCTCTGGATCCTGGTAATTCAAATATTCAACAGTGTCACAGCATTTCCCAACCTTCAGATAGAGCCAGTTTGTCTTGAGATGAAACAACATGTGGAGCTGGATCTGTCATATAGTATGGGGTTGCTTTGGAACTTGTATCAAATGATAAACCCCATAGTATTTGCTCTTGGAAATGAACATTTATTGAGATTTACTTACTGCATGTGCAATAAAAGAAGAAAAACTGTGTTAAAATCAGCAATTTAGTTCAGCTAACTCAGTTACAGCCACAGCTTATGGTAGGCTGTGAACATACAACAGGTCAAATGCAGCTCATGTAGAGTATCTTGTTCTCAAATAAATGGGAGACAGTAAGTGAAATTAGGTTTATGGTGGGTGGAGTATTGGAAGGTAGAAGTGCTTAGAGCACTAGAGCCACTGTGGAGAAATAGACTCTTAATCATGTGTTTACATGCTTCTACAATCAGTTTAATTAAATTACTGTCACAAGCATATCATTCAATTTTAGCTCTTTAGGAGGACTAAGTACAGCCTGAGGATAGGATGAATTCTGAATAAGAAGATGCAACCGAGTAGGAAATTAGGGTTAACATAACCCTAAGATAAGTTTCTTCAAGAGGTAAATGAAGATTAGTTTTTCTCTAGAACAGAACATGCTTTTACGTGACAAAGACTTTAGGCAAATGCTTTTTATGCATTTTTAAAATAGATTCATGAAACAATTCTCTAAATGTGATTCCTCAGTGTCGCTTTAAAGGTTCAGTCATTTTTACATCCATTAATTTAAATAATAAATTTAAAAAAATATTTAAAAATGAGGAAAATTCTCCAAATAATATACTAAACACTGCATGCACACAGGTTATGAATCTACCCCAGAATAACACACCTTTACCTATTTATTCATCAAGTGTGTAAAAGCATAGGTTCTGTATTTGCTATGTCTAGCCCAAAAAATTTCCTGGAAAATCTGAATTAAAA
Source organism: Prinia subflava (assembly GCF_021018805.1). Classification (NCBI taxonomy): domain Eukaryota; kingdom Metazoa; phylum Chordata; class Aves; order Passeriformes; family Cisticolidae; genus Prinia; species Prinia subflava. The sequence goes on along the minus strand of NC_086249.1, from coordinate 9,113,608 downwards.
AATGGGATAAAAAATACTATCTCTATTCCCATGTAGGATTGTTTGGCTGAATGTTGTCATGAAAGGTATAATAATGTAAGTTCTTCAGTGAACGATTTTAATCTATATTTCTCTATTGGTGGTCTAATACCAGAGTAGTTTGCAGCTAAACTGGCTAGGCCCTGGACAATGAATTTCCAAGATTTTAGCACTTCTTCTATCCAGATATTAAATCATTACTAATTTTCTTACTGAAACTTTTTTTACTTGGTATTTTACAACAACCCGCTACTATTGTTGTGTTGCCCCAAATTTAAGTACTAATCTTGAATGCTACATTTTTTTACCTCTTAAGCTGTTGTTGCTTTTTCACAGAAAGTTACAAACCCAAGCCTGGAAAACTCTGTTTCATCATCAGAACATTTGGGATTGTTAGAGCTACTAAAATGGAAAAGATCAGGTCAATATTTGTATATTTTGTATCAGGCCCCCTTAAGAAAGCAAAATGTTTTACATCTGCATCGTATTAAGGCAGTCCAGTTAATGGGAGCTCCTGTAGTGTTTAAGTGAGTTGCATGTTTCTGGCAGTTCTGCAAGTCAGACTGCCTGCTTATTTAGGATCTGAAATTTCAGTTCTGTGGTAATTTTGGGAGTGAAGCCCATAGCAGGGCCAGAGTTTAAACATGGATGTCAGAGCCTGAGTGTTGTTGGAAAATTTGGGCCATAATTCAGAAGCGAGAAGATGTAGCAAGTGAATACACCAAATATTGTCGTAATTAATACTGTTGACACAGCACGGTGTATCCTGGAATTTATGAGAGCTTGAATAAAGAGGTGAGGCTAATAGCACTACATGCAATGAAAATGCAGAGCAAAAGGTGATCATTTATAAAGAAAACAGCAACTGAAATTATAGAAGGAGGTAGAAAACCGATGTGATGTGTGATGTTTTTCTAGAATATAAAAACCTTATTCTGAATATAGATGTATTTTAAAACTGTTGTCAAATTTCATTTTATTCCAGATATAACAAATCAGATAATATTTTTGCTGAAATTTCCTAATTGATACTGTTGTTTCCTCTGCTGGAATGAGTTAAAAAATTCAGTACAGTAAGGATTATAAAATAAGACAAAAATCTGCCCATGTTTAGAGGTATGCGATTTCAATTTTTCAGTGGAACAGTTGAAATTTGTCAGGTTCATTGCTACAAACAAGAAACATAATCATTTTTCTCTCTCAGTGAACACAGAACACAAAACTACATATTTTCTTTAGGAAACCTGCCTCAAATTCTTCCATGAGTACTTGAAGTTTTCTGATATTCTCCTCTAACAAAAGCTTCAAATTAACACTAATGTACGTGACTTTATGTGCCGGGGTTCTTGGATAGAGACCATGCTAAGGTTTTTAAAAGGGTCATACCTTAAAAATTATATTACCATTCTGCTCTCTAAAGTCTCCCCTTTTATCAATGAAGCTTATTTTTGTGCTATATGATGTCATAGCCCAGACATTTATGCTAAAGGGGAAAATTAATAACTAGCTTGCAGATTTCCAGTTGCTGAAGTTTGAATTTTACATAAAGACAAACACAAAGAAGGTTATTGTGGATAGCTTTTTGTTTTGAGAGAGACAGTAACAGTGGTCTGGGTGGAGGAACATGTTTTAGTTAATATTGCTGAGTTAATTTTTTTAGTGCTTTTTTTGACTTTTTTTTAAAAAAATCTACTTTAGAGAATTAAAAGCAATTTCTTTAGCTTATTTTGAAATATAATTTCAACATTGCTATTTAAATTCATAGTAATATCTTATAAAATATCAATCAGCTGTTAAATACATTTTGTAATCTAATATACAATATAATTTCTGTCACTACAAAAATATTACTGCATGAGTACATTGAAGGGCTGTAATTCAAAGAAATGTATAACATACAAATGTTAATAAAAAACAATTTATTTTTTGTTCTTTTGAGAAGTACTGAATAGAATATTTTGTGAAAAATGATAAACAACCAGGCCTGACAAAGACAGCCATTGCATTAAAATTTTTCGTGTAAATTTTATTTTTAATCTTGGTATCTGTAGAATTATCTTTATCAAATGTAGGAAGAACAGGCATCTGTAGGTATTGTTATCTGCCTGTTATAAGGAAATTTGGGCTTTTTTGAGTGGCAGATACCTAAAAGATAAACAAACATTTAAGAAATTATTATGCTAAATGCATAAAAGGGACAAGGTTACAGTATGCATAAAGTGTTTATTTATATCTAATTGTTATACAAATCAAGGTGCACTATGTTTACAACTCTGCCTGAATTATCTTTCCTGTAATGATTTTTTTTTCTTTAAAAACAATGGTATCTGAAAGTCATTCAGATGTATTTTGTCAGATTTGGAAAATACGCAGTTCTAATACATGGCGTTAAAACCACCTCTGGTAATGAAGAACATCAGCTTTCCTGGGAAAGGTATCATTCCTTAATTCAAAGTAGGCATTAGAATAGGAAATGAAGATTTTTTAAATATCAGCTGGAATTTCTGTTCCTTTCTGATTCATCAGTATTTTTGTTATCACTCCTGGGTGAATATGTCCTAAGCATCCTTAAACTGATAATGGTCTCTAATGCAAAGGCAAAACTTGCAGAACATTGGGCACCAAGTGGAAAATGATTTTATTTCAGCTACCAGTGGCTGATTACTAATAACACAGGCTTACTTTGCCTTCGTGATCAGAATATTTACGTGCTTTTGTGAGCCGTCTACCCAGAATTTATAAATAGGAAAGAAAATAACCCTCGAAAGCCAAACAACTTCTTCTCCTTGTCACCATATGCTGCATCTTTTCCCTCTAGGTTTTGTATACTGTGTGTGCTGAAGAATGGTGTCTTTTCTTTTCATGTTGCTCTGTCGGCGGTCATAACAGCTATTCTCTTCATGAATATGTAAATCCCATGCATAAAATCAGAAAAATTAGCATGGCGATTCCCACTATAGAACGTGCCCAATTATGTCTGCTAATACGTGGATAGTGATGATTTAATCTTTGGACTATATCAGCGGATTCAGGTACAGTTACAAGAGCTGCAGTAATTACAGAGGACCCAAACACACAAGCTGGGTGCGTGCACATGCTGGGGGATCATTGGGCTTTAATAGGAACTGGGCATCTGATGCCTGCCTATGATGGAGTGCTCGCAGATTCATTTACAGGCGCTTTCTCTGATGGGTAGTGACAAGGGAGAAAAATGCCCTAGGTCTGCAATACCCTTCCCTTACTAACTGACACTCATTTGCATTTGAATTTTTTTTTCCTCTCTCTTTTTTAGTTCCTACTGAATGCTTGCAATTAGAACGGAACGAATAAAAGTTTGGATAAATAAAGGGAGAAAAATGGTGACCGCATTTGCTAGGCGTCCTTAACTCACTTGGTTTATCAGCAATGGCTGTTGGAGGGGGAGGAAGGACATGCAGAAAACAAAACCAAAAAGGCACCACCAGCAATTGATGCATTTTTGTATTTAAATAAGCAGGCGTGCTCATGCATATTTATATGACGTGCATGCCTATGCGCCGCTCTGAGCAGTGGCTCTGCGGCTCGGCTGCAGTAATTAGGCTGATGTAATTATAGCAAAACAAAGCAAGCTTAGGCTGATGGTGTTTTTTTTTTTCTTTCCCATACAGTGGGAACATTTAAGACATATGCATATTCCAGCGTGCAAAAAATGAACCTGCACCGCTGTCGGAGGCTAGGAGGACAGTGTGGCCAGTGCACCTATTGTGTCACTGCTGTAGAAAGCAGCTTAGCGATTGGCCACTGTCTGCAGCACATAATACTGACTGGTTATAAAGGACTTGTCTAGAGGAAAGCCTGTAGGTACTCCATTGTCTGGCAAAGTTGATATGACTGCATTCTTTTTGCAGGGGGTCAGACAGCTGAACTGTAAAAGCTGCACAGATTTTTTTTTTTTTTTTTTTTGTCTTCTTCGTCTGTCTCTCTGTCTCTGTCTCTTCCCTATAGCATTTTTCTTTCATGCCCTGTCTCAGTTTGCATAGTTAAAGAGAATGCTAATTAAGATCCCTTGCCTTAACCTAAAAATAATGACTTGGATGTAAATAGAAAACTGGCGATAGTTTAAAATATTCTTGCGTAGCACCAAGATATCCGTTACTGTTCTAGGGGAAAAAAGGAAGAATTTTTTTTTGTAATCAAGGTAAACAAAAAAAGAGTTGTTGCTTCTCTTTCTTCCTTTCTTTCATTCTTTCCTTTTTTTTCCTATTTTTCTTTTTTTTTAACCAATGATGCAAGCCAGAAAATATTTTATTTCAGAAAGCATGTTAGCTACATAATTTAAAAGTCCACAAATCAGTTGCAATTTAGTGCTTATTAATCCTTCTTAGGATGTAATTCGGTGAAAGAACTGCTTTAAAAAAAATTCTTTTCTGTATTATAGACGGATCTAACAACGCAGTCTGGGCTCCGTGCCAAAGGCTGGTATTTCACAGCAGCGACCGCCTTACAGATGAGCTGTGGGAAGCAGGAGGGAGACTCTCTTAGGGTGCCACTACTATGGAGACACAGCTGGGCTGAACAAGATTTGCTTCAAACGACAACAAGAGAGACAGAAAGAGTCTGGTTCGACCGCTGCCCAAGCAGGCAGTAACCAGAAGAGCTAGCAGCCAATCCGGCCATGCTGCACTGTTCGAAACCAGCTCTACATCCCAGCCAATCAGTGACATCACTGGTGAGAAACTCATTTACATCATGCAGTAATGAACTTTGTTTAACGTAGCCTTTTTTCTTTTCTTTTTTTTTTTTTTTCCTCACAGAGATTAGGTCCTCCATTAATTATTCTGCCAGCATAATTTGAATCGCTATGCAAAACGATGGCTACAATTTCTTGATTTTTTTTTAACTGTGTGCTGTCTCTGCAGGTAACCATGGGCATTGTTCCAATTTTTTTTTTCCTGTTGGCCCCATAAAACCTTTAGAAGTGTCTTTAATTGTTAATATTGTGCATATATTTTTCTTTCGTGTGTGTTTGTCTCCTTGTAGTCCTTACCTAATGTGGTACTTCTTTCTCCAGTTATAGCCTGAGATTACCTTTAACTGTCTTGGAAGGTAAAAAAGGGTGTTGCTGCAGCATTGAGTTTGCATCTTTAGCTACCATCACTGTCTAAGTACTTATTCTAATGCTTCAGAAATCATTTCGCTGTGGCCGTTTTACATATCTGGCTTTCTCTAAAGGTTCTTACATGCATCTGTTACAACTGAGTAAAGTTCAGTACTGTTATATTTCATTCTTCACCACTTTCAGTCAAGATGTCATTTTATTAATGAATAGAACTGAGATCATTTCTGAACAAATTTCACCCCCTTCCTTCCACCTCGACACAATGCACCTGATTTGCATCCATTTACCAGAATAACTGAATACAAGAGGCAGTATGAAAGGAAGTCAAGGGAGAGCTTGCATACTGCTTCAGGGTATGTTGCAGCAAAGCGAAATATAGAATTTTTGTTTAGAATGTGCTTAATCTACACAGAAAAAGATTAGATTTTACGTTGAAAAAACTCTTATCTAGCCAGCTTTTCATATTAGGAAGTAGGTTTGGTGGGGAGGGGGATTGGGTGTTTTGGTTTTGGTTTTATTTTTTTTAATAATAAACGTGCACATTTTCTTGAGATGTGTTCAATTATAAGTGGAAAACATTTGGCAAGCCAACATTGCATTGAACATTTGGATTTAGTTCTTTACGGGTAAAGTAATTTGTTGTGCGAACAATTTAAAACCAGCCCAGGATACTGTGGAATGCAGAGATTTCAGACTGCATAATATAATCAGGCAAAGTTTTGCTCTTCAGTATTCTATGAGCAGAAACAGAATCAGATACAAGACAAATTCAATATTGTGTTATTAAATTAAAGCTATATCTGTTGCTAGTGGGCTTCAAGAGGTCAAGTCTTTCGTAAAGCAAAATTTTATTTAAAGAAGTAGCCTGAAACAGAATTTTTGTTACAACATGGTAACTTCTCCTCTCCTCACACACAGTAATCTACAATTTGTTTACGGTGCTTCAGTTATATATTGATCCTTCTAGTCACTTTGAAAATACACAGGATTTAAGCACTAAACCATAGCTCTTTCAATGCATGATGCATTCCATCATCCCATCATCAGTATTCTGTGTGCAGCTGTCCTGATTCAGCCACTGGCTCCCCTGCTGCAGATCCTGTAATTTGAATCATGCGTAATAATATATTATCCTACTGGGGGCCTTCTTTCAGTAGGAGAGTGGTTTTATACCTTCTGCTCTAAGAGAACTGTTGGCTCCTTGCCATCTCGTAGCCATTATTCACCGAGGCAATCAAGATAGTCTTCCTTAAGGAATAACATCTGCACAACTGCATGTGCCACAAATATCAAGCCTCCCCTCACATTATAAATTTAGTTTTCTTGGAAGCAGGAATATTTGAGAATACTGAAGGAGAAAAGCTGGACATTTACTGGAATTCATCAAAAGTGTATTGAATGTGCCATGTGCTGAAATCCAGGCTGTGAAGACATTTGGACTGGCTAAGAGAGGCAGAGGAGAAGAAAATAGAAGCTGGTGGCTATTCTGTGATTTTTGATAATATTTAATCCAACTCATGTTTTTGACTTAGCTGATCATTGGTGCTGTATTAAAAATATGATATTTGCCTTGCTGACAAGGTAATTTTCTAAATAGGATGTTGATGGCATGGTGTCAGATGGGACTGGAGCTGCATTTCCCAGGTTGAGAATCTAACCTGATTTGATGCATTCAACAAGATGCAGTGTCAGTAGTGAATGAAAAACAGATACCAAAAGGGACCAAGAGTGTAGAAGATATGAACATGTCATAACAGAGTAGCAAATCTCAGAAATGCAGAATCTGGAAGCACGAATTGAGTTCATTGAGTTTGCACAACATGAGTTTTATCTGCTGGTTAAAGCTCTGTAGGGCATCTAAAGTGAGTTAAGCAGCTGCTTAGGGCAGAGAAAGAGGAACCCCAGGTCTGTGCAAGTCCTTCAGCTATAGTGTGTGCACTGCTGCCACATGTAGCAGATACATCAGCACCAGGGCCTACAGTTTTCTTTTGTTCACATAAATGTCACCCCTAAAACACAAACAAAATATCCTGAGATCTTATTTTTACAGATATTCTTTTTGTGTAAGCATAGAGAGGCTCATGTGATGTTTTCTGTCCTGTACAAATTTTTTGACCATTCCTGTTAAAGATAACATATTTGTCAGTTTTGGTTTAGGGAAGAGAGAGGGGAAGTATTGGGGAGTGAAAGAAGCAAAATTTGATTTAACATGTTTGTCTCATCCTGAAGCTTACATGGTTTTCATTGAACAACAGCAATACAACTGTAGCAAATAATTCTACCCAAGATGTGTTTATTTCAACACTGTTGAGGTGTATATAGCAGGGTAGGGTCTTCTTGTTGTCATCACCTTTGCTTTACCTTCTGGAGGACAGAAGTAAAGTCTGTAACCTGGCTGAAAATCAAAAGTGCTAATATTTGGGAACTGAAGTTCTTCTGAGACTATAGGAATGATAGTTAAATAGGGCTCCTGGTGGCTGACTTTGATATAATCTTTTTAGAGGGAAGACCCTCAATACCTGAATAATTTGTCATATTTAAAATACTGTACAAAAAGATCAGAATTTTTAACTAAACAAGGGAAATCCACAGTAATGTGGCTTAGAAATAAGATATAATTGCAAATAAGTTAACAGGTTGGTGACTGAAGCTTTCTTCCTGACTCATGCCATCCAGAAGAGAGGAAGAGAGCTTCCTAGGCCATTGATGCTTCATTCAAGGGCATTCTCCATATAGTTATTAAGTTTTCAATAATAAGGATTAATAGGAAAAACAATACAAAAAATCAGAATGACTTGATGAATCACAGGAAGAAAAATCACCTTCATGACAGCTGAACTGCGACATGAGGAAACAGACTAAGCAGAGAATGGGATTTGCCATAGTTCACCCCGTTTAAAAGAGGAGTCATATCATTCTGAAGGATGAGCCAGAAAATAACAGCCGCTGGAAATTATGGCACATTTCTTTTCTACTTCTGTGAACAAATAATATTGTACTTGATTCTGTTCCTTGTGTGGTAGCATTTCAGTTTTCTGATAAAAGTCTTAACAAAAAGTCTACTCCAGAGACTTCTTTTTTTTAAAAGGTTATTATGTCAATAGCTGATGTTTCCAAGTAGGACATCTACTAGAAGAGGGTATGGACACTGAAATTTGTTTTCTGCCGTGGCTTAGTGTATAAGCAACCTAGTTTTTGCCATTTGAGCTATACTATTTATAAAGAAAACAATGAGACTGAACAGCAGTGGTGACACTAATAGCGAATTATTGCATGTAAATATTTATGTAGTATCAATTTTTTTATACTTTGTGAGAAGGTTCCTCTTTTCTCAAATCATCAATATTTAAACAACCAACTTCATTAAATCAAGTTTTAGAATTAAGGGTGACAATACTAGGAAAAGACACTCTCCCGGTTTAACTCCAACTGGCATCCAAGCACCACACAGATGCTTGCTCACCCCCCAACCACTGGGATGGGGGAGAGAATCAGAAGGGTAAAAGTGAGAAAAGTTGTGGCTGAGATAAAGACAGTTATAGGTAAGAAAACCACAACACAAGTAAAGCAAAAAAAGGAATCCTTTTGCTGCTTCCACGGGCAGGCAGGTGTTCAGCACTCCCGGGAAAGCAGGGCTCCACCATGTGTAGTGGTGACTTGGGAAGACAAATATCATCACTGTGAACATCCTTCCCTCCCACCTTCTTCCCCCAGCTTTACAGACTGAGCACGAGTCCATATGATGTGGGATATCCCTGTTGGAATCAGCTCCCAACTCCTTGTGCACCCCTAGCCCACTCACTGCTGGGGTTGTGTGAGAGACTGAAAAGGCCCTGACTCTCTGATCACTGCTCAGTGATAACGAAAACATCCTTGTGTTATCAACACTGTTTCCATCACAAATCCAAAACACAGCCCCACACCAGCCACAATGAAAGAAATTACCTCTACCCCAGCCAAATCCAGAACACGCTCTAAGGAATCAGTGACACTGCTACCCTTTAAAAGAGCTGCACATCCGCTCTTGTTGCAACATCCAGTGTTGAATTGGCTTCAACATTCCAAATAAATAGAGACTAGAATGCCCTGTATATATTTATCTAAAGGCAAAGGAAATTGAGCTATCTGGCTCCTTTTGTAGTCTACAGCAAAAGGGTAGAAATGGTTGAAAACTGTAGAAAAATGTCTGCCTTGCTGAATTTGTTCTAAAAATCTAGAAGTACATATGTGTATATATATTTTTTTCACTTGAGCATATAAAGATTCTTTGAGTACATTACTGAGATCCACACTTGTCTCAGACTGTGTAGGGAAGAGCTTATTTATGGGGTACTTTGCTACTGAATCAAAATACGATCTTGGGTAAACAAGGTCAGTTACTATTTTACTGTGACACTTCAGCTTTCCTCACTTTAAATTAGGCTGTGGGAAATGGAGTGTGATGGCTCTTCTCTGTATGAGGAAAAGCCTGGAAGGGACCCAAAACTGTTTTCTGGATGCAAGTACAGAAAGACTGGTGAATATAGATATAGGGGTCATCAGTTGTTCAAGGGTAATACTACAATATTTTAAGGGCTAGTACCAGAAAAGGGGCTCTTTCTTGGCCTAAATGCTGCCCTGAAATGTCTTTATTTTCCTGATGGCTAATGAGAGGGGAGCTAAGCAGTGCCTGCTGCACTACGTCACCCTGAAGGCCTCAGACAGGGGCTTTGATGTGCAAGGCAGCAGACTGCTGACTTCTGAGGTTGTGGTTTTATTTCTTCATCCAGTTGTTTTCATTTTTCATGTTACATGTCAGTGCTGTATTGCTCTTAGTGAAAATTTTGGAATCTAGACAGGTTTTATTAATGCACCCATGGTTTTTAATTTTATTCCAGCATTTAAGTGAATGGAGAAAACATCTTTTTCTAAGAAAATCTTTAATGTGATAAATTTAAGGCAATTGTTTTCACCAAATGAGTTTGATCTCTGTGTCACTATCCAGCAATTATAAAATTAAGCACTAAGACTTTGTTATGAAAACTATCACTTAATATTTTTGGAAACTATCTTTAGAAAGATTAAAAAATGTCACATTGAGTGAACTGAAAATTTTAGTAGAGTACCGTGATTTATAACAGCTTATGTTTGTGACCTCATTTGAGTTCATGGAGCAATGAAAGCTGTCTGTGAAGGGCAAATGTAGAGAAATATCTTTGCCAAATTCATAGGTTAGATGGCTGAAACAAGGAAGGTTGGATTTCTTTTAACATGAATAAACAAGTCCAAAAGGCCCAATGACACAGACAGTTAAAAGGTCCACTTAGACTGATGAGATAATTATTAAGAAATATTCAGATAATCTCAGGCAATGTATAATAATAGAAAGGGGTAGAAGCAGTCCAAAACAGTGTGGAAAGAAGTTCTGATTAACTATCAGCTGTAACATGAACCAAGTTACCTTGACTTGCTTTGTTATCAAGGTATGAGCTAACTTACCTATGCAGCCAGCTAATTAGCTGAGACAGATCCCTCATGTAGTGGAGATAAATTCAGTTTCACCAGATGGCTCTGCATTGTGCAGTATGGATCCAAAATGGCTAAAGAGAGGGTCTCAAAACCCAAAATTATCTTGAAAGTCAAAAACTAACCATTCTTGCAATTCCAATCTGGCATCAAAGTGGTTGGAATGAGTAGTAATTTTCTTCAGAAAGGTCACATTTTATAAATATTTTATAAATATTTTATATGATATGCACAGACTTCCCATTCTGGATGGCAATGTCCTGCTTCTGGCAGAGTATATATTTTGAGCAGAATTTAGCTTGGAAAAAAAAGAAGTGGAGGACATTAACTTTGAAGGTACAAAGCTGGAACTGAACTACTAGGGATCTTAACTGTGCTGCAAGGGGCTATGAATGAAATGTCATTGTTTTGAAACCTGTTGCTAAACACAAAAGCTGTTTTTGCACTAGTTGAATCCTTGATGTTTTCATAGCTGGAAAAAAGTTTAATAAGTATTTATAGAAATAGAAAAATGTGTTTTTCTGTCTCCATACATACTTATTATGGAGTATAATCCGATCACAACCTGCTCAGTATCTCTGCAGTGTAATCAAGTCTTCTTGTTCACGGCAAAGATAAATTGTTATTTTTGTCTCTAGATCTGTTCTTCTGTTGGTAGTTTGCAGGACTCTGAGAGGAGCAAGAAGCTTTGGGCTCAGGCAGCAATGTGAGAGTGACTGACCTCTAATATGGCATTGCAACAAGGAAGCCAGGTTTACCTGTTCCTGTTATTAGCTACTCGATCCTCAGGATTAAATTTTGCCCAGCCACTAAAAAACCTAAGGGATTATTCTTTTATATACATCATAAAGGAGATACCAATTATGGGGCCATCATGCTTTGAAGAGGGGCCAAGTGACAATAAGAAATATATTTTAAACATTTTGGGCTTTCCAGGGAAGGTGGAGTGGTGTTTGGTTCTACTGGTGTTGGTATGAGGACAAACCTAGGAGACTTGTCCTGAAAAATACACTGTAGCTGATTTGTGACCATTTTAGTGCATCTTATCTAGTGTGCAGAATTTGAGATGTTCTGCACCTGGTAGAGTGGGTGAGGAATTTATAGCTGTGAAAATTGCTGTTTCTGTAAAATCTGAGCTAGCTTTGGGTGATGTTGGTTACCAAAAATTTTCAAGTGTAACACAGGTTACACTTGAATGGAAAAATTATATTCCTCCCCTGGTCAAGTCTCCTCAACACATATAAAAAAACCCAGCTACTAAAATCTTTAATCTGGACTGACAAAAATGCACATAGCATGTTCTTTTTTATCATATCATATTATCGGATAAGCAGTTGGTCTTGTGTTCTCCTTTGTGATCCATGCTTGAAACAAGGAACAGGAGATATATTAATACATACACACAAAAAGTGTGTATGTATGCAATGGAAAATTTCACCTTAGGACAATTCTGGCTACAAAAACGATCTTTCTTCCAAAAATTGCCTTTATTCAAAGAGTGTTCAGTCAAATTAATGGATGAAAACCCTGTGAAGAACTGTTAAACACATTGGTATTACCTCTAACTCAGAAAATTCCTGGCATGTGAATGCTGCAGACTAGGAAGTAATACCAGGGAAGTGTGTTTGTGTGTCCCTACTTTTTTCTCTTAGGCATCCATTTAAATTTTCCTCAGTGCCATGTTCAACTAATTGACTTTAGCGATAATAAATAAAATACAGTTGAGCACATGGTATAAGACAAAAGCAAAACCAGCTAGCCACTGAATTGTTCTTTTTAGGGAATTTTGATGGTGCATAAAATAAAGTGGAAACATTATTGTCATTTAGAACAAGATATTTTGGTTTCTTGAATGTTTGGAGATATTTACAATTTATTGGCAAAGTTGAAATATTTCTGCATTTTTAAATTGTTTTGGAATGTCCCGTTCAACATCAATTTTTAATTTGTCATACTTTGACCATCATGGTTATGAAAGAAAATCCAAAGTGGTAAAATACCTTTCTACGTAAAAATTTCTTTTGTTTAGAATTTTCAACAGGCTGCTATATTAGAGTGTAAGACAGTATGTCCCTTTTCTGTTAACTGAGGGATGCTGACTTGCCCTAGCCTGCCCATCAAATGCCTATGAAACAACCACTGTGTGTGTGAAATAGCTTCTTCTTAGACTCCCATTAATTTCTCCCAGGAAATTTATATTCTGTGGCTGTTTCCTGTAGATTACTTCAATTAGTGCAAGACTTTTAGTGAGAGGCAGTTATAATTCTTTGCATCTTTAAGTTATTAACATATTATTCATGGTAATACATGCAAAATCTTGACAATGCTGTAGATTTACTGTCCAAGCAGAATGGGCTAAGTAAATGTAAATGTACATATTTTTAGTAAAAGCTCTCATTGTTAAACCAGCTGCTTTAATTGGTCTACAAAACTGAAATTATTTCCCTTTATTTCTTGTCCTGCAAAATATGGGCATAGAATTAAGACTATGATAACAATGATTGCTGTGCTGAAAAAAAATATTTACATTGTAAACAACACCCAAGCACTACTTAAAGCTTAAAGCAAGAATGTAAAGAATGACAATCTGTTTGTGTTTTGTAACAAAATATACTTACACTTAAGTCACTGAAAACCAACAAATGCTAACTGTAGTTGCCACAATTTTTAGAAAGTTAAAGTGATCAGAGAGATCTGGAAAATTCTGGGGTTTAATGCTTCTGTGGAGATGTTTCTAAATAGTCAACATTGTGTCATTGTAAAACATTTTAATAATTGCATTTGCAAATTGTTTTGTGAGTTCTTTTTGAAGACAGTCTATGGTTCTGCTTCCAATCCAAATTTGGAAACCAGCATCAACATGAATGTTGATGTGAATGCAGACCATTGTGTTGACAGTGTTACATCGTTTGAGTATGTATATTCATTTTCTGGCATGTATTTGAAACTATATATGGGTCTTTTCTAAAAAAAATTGACTTAACTGACTACATAAAGTCCTGCCCCACAGCTGCATTTTGCTGTGCCATTCTGATACATATCCGAGATAGTCTGGGATTTTATCAGTCATTTTCCCTGTAGGCGACAATGATAATCACCTATCCCATATTGGCCTGTGCTGAAGATGTGAGAAGATGTGAAGAGTTTGAGGCAAAACTTGCCTTCCTGTGCTGTGTTTGGGGAGCATCCAGGGATTCACGTCCTGCAAGTCACCACCTGTGGTGGTGTCAAGGGAAATGGGCACAGGGGCTGGAGAAATGTAGTAAAGAAGGTTGTTTCCAAAACTCTGCCTCCTTTCTTTGGTGCTTCTGGCAAAGAGTCTTTTAGAAACATGGCTATGACAGGGTGTGGAGACAGCCTGAAATGCCAGCCCAAGCAAGGACTGAGCAGTCCCTCTGATCCCTGGCCCTTGTCTGAAGTCAGAGGTCTCCAGCTACACATCAGCAGGTGTTGGGAGCAGTGGGTATATGAGACATTGTGTCCCTGGAAACTTCATGTGTGGCCTAAATGGCAACATGTCCTTCCTTCTTTAATTTAACTGCTCAGGCTCCTTTTAGCATTGTTTCTTTTTACATCAGTATCTGTGCAATACAGACATGAATGTCCTCACTAAAATATGTCTGTAAGAGAGAGCTGGGTACAAATTTTGTGCACCTCACAACCAGTTGCCTCATACCCCTGGTGGTTAGGTTCTCATTTCTTTTAATAGTTCCTGTTACCTGTAGCACTTGTTGTTAGTGTGACTTGTTAAAATTTTTCAAAGACTTCTTTATAACTTTCAACTCCTCATGCATTTCTACCAACTCAGCTATTATTTGAATCTTGATATTCAATCTTGATATGGTAGCTATCAGATTAATGTCTTGACATTACCGCAAACCTAAAGGGATCAGGAGCTTGTGAATCAGGAGATTGTATTGTTGCTCAACAATTATTTAGACAAAACCCATGTCCAAATGACAAAAGACAAAACAAAACAAAACAGCAGTGCAGTGTGTTAAGAACAGGATGTTAAGGGTTAGAATGGACCTTAAAACTCGAGTTCCAGCCCCCCCTGCCATGGGGGGTTAAAACAGCTTCCACTGTCCCTGGTTGCTCAAAGCCCCACCCAATCTGGCCTTGAACACTTCCAGGGATGGGACAGACAGAGCTCCTCTGGGAAACCTATGCCAGGGCCTCAGCACCCTCACAGTAAAGAATTTCTTCATAATATTTAGCCGAAATTTCATATTTTTTCATTTCAGACCCATTGCTCCTTTTTCTGTCGCTGCAATTCCCGATGAAGCCCCTCTTCACTTTTCCTGGAGATCCCTTCAGATACTCCAAGGCTGCTATCAGATCTCCACACAATCTCAATATTTATGTTACAGCAAACTCTGTCAGTTTCAGTACATCAATCCCACTTTATTTCTTTAAAATATGGACATTCTCTGGTTGTTCAACATTAGCATTGTACAAGAACATGTAGATTCTTCTCTACAATCATGCTAATAACTTGTCCTTGTAAGTGGTACTATTTTGCTCTATTCAAAATCTTTTAAAAATACAGTTAATTACACATTTCCTAAGCACAAGGATGTAAATCAAGGATGTTTGACTCACAGTGCTGAAGGATACAGAATCACTGTAATCAGAGATCTCTCTGTTTATCTGGACTCTTATATTCTATTTTTTCATCTATGGTAGTAAGGTGCACTCTGAAAAGTGGTACAAATATATAGAGAGCATTACTTTGAAGAATTCAACTAGCCATAAACAAACACATCCTTTACCACATTTGGGAAAGGAGGGAATGGAAAATACAGAACTGATTTTCAAGGAATTGCCTCTTGAGATAATCCATTTATCAGCTCTCTTCCAAGTTTTATGTACAGCTAGTGAAATGGACAATTTGCGTTCTCTCCTCTTTATGCTCAGCATATTTTGAACTTTGATAATAGCAAGTTTATTTCCCTTTCTGTACTTAAAACAATTCAGTCCATTCGTTCTGTCCTCCCTCTTGGTGGATCATTTCAGGATGTCTCTCAGTGTGCATTTTCACTTTGATCATGCCCTTTGCATCTACTTTAAGGGAATTAGATGCATTCTCAAGAGAGCTCAAAAAACTTTTCAAATTTGTTTTGTTGAGGTAATTCACTCATTGGTGAAAAAATGGAACACCAACCCGGAAATAAAGGAGCATACTTGGATTCCTTTTTTCATTGGGATAATCCTTGAAAATAAAGCCTTGTATGATGTGAAGTTATGCAGAATTGTAGAGCTAAGTGCATCTGGTAAGCAACAGGCAACAAGTCAGCTCAGGAAAAAGTGTATTTACTCCAGGCAAGGGTCCTGTGAATTGCTCACTTAATATAAAACAGTGCAAATGGCCTCCAAGGAAATATTTAAAATAAGAGTTTATGTCACAAGTCAGTTTGAAAAGAGTTGGTGGGGTTTTTTTCCATCTCTTTGACCTTTTGCTTTCATCTGAAGAATGAATCTCAGTGTTAGATATTTTCTCCAGTACTGGTATGAACTTCTGTTGAGTTAGTTTTACATTTTTAACTTGCAAGAATTCACACTCCTTTCTTGTTTCCTGGACAGAAACGTGCCTCCAGCTTCTATAGTTTGCCCCCCTTTGTCAGTTGCAATATTTCTTGCTGCATAGATAACCTTAATGTTTATTTTTTTCTGCTTAACCCTGATAGTCAGCTTAAGCTATGGTTTATCCTGGGTATTTTTGGCCAGATGCTAGAAATCCTGATAAAATGCCACATCTAGAATCTTTCAAAAATAATGAATGAACGTGCAGTTCTAGTAGTGTGCTTTCCCATTGTCTGTGGATAAAACACTTTAAAGAACATAAAGGATTTCAACTGGTTGCACAGACCACACTTGCATAATAAAAAAATAAGCTTTGTGGTCACCTTTATTGGAAGAATTAACATATATTTAGTATTCACTAAAATCCATTCCAACTCCTGTTTCTCTGAATAATGAATCAGTTGCATCCTTTCTGTCCAAATCTGGGGCTCTTGGGACCTTGGAAAATGAAACATTGTTTAAAGGAATTGTCATAGAATCACAGAATAGTTTAAAATCATCTCATTCCAACCCCCTGCCTGGGCAGGGTCACCTTCCACTAGACCAGGCTGCATAGACCCCATCTAACATGGCCTTGAACACTTCCAGAGACTGCCTCAGTTTTGTTTTAAACTCTCTTGTTGTCAACCCTCTGCTTCACAGTGGTGTTTGAAAAAGTTGTTCCATTTGTGTGGTAGCCTCAAATGCATTCAGCAACTGTTTATTACAGCAACACACATCTCTTAGGAGGGAGAAACCAGGGCATTTTGCTAAATTAACTATTGAATTTACCTGGTCCAATTGGACAGGAAGCTTCAATATTAGTTGTGAGAATGCTGGGAAGTGCTATTTAGAAAAACAAGCTAATTTTCTCAGCTGTTACGTGTCTGTACGTAATCTTTATAGCAACACCTAAACGCATAAATGACTTTCACAGATGAGTTTATTTCTTTGGTTTTGTTACAAAGATAATGCAATTTTTTAACTGTTCCCTGGTGAGTAGGTCTGTTCAGAGATGAGTTTTGGAGATAACAGCAGGTATTGCTATCTTCTATTAGAGGAAGATTGCTATTTTTCTTGTGTCTCTTCTTTGTCTTGTTTGTCTCTTTATTTATTTTGTGTTATAATTGAATTTACTATTATGAACAATTGGTGAATAAGAGCCAGCCTTTAACAGTGCTAGTACTAAGTCTCCATGTAGATTTTTATGGTCACGTATAAAGAATACATTATGTCTAGCTTTTGCATTAAAAGTTACAGTATATTGAGAAAGGATACTTGAAATAATATTTTTTGTGTATGTGTTTATAATATTTATGTTCTTTACTAATATTTAAGGAAAGCACAAGTGAAGGAACATCTGATACTGAAGACAGCAAATTTGCTAAAAGTACTGATTCTGTTTGGCAATGTAGGATGAATGTATGTTGTTAGGGGAATCACAGTCCGTAGTTCTCTGCTTTGTTGGTTGGGTTTTTTATTTAGTGAAAATAGACAAGGACTTAACAGTTTAAACTTGACCTGTGCCAAGAGGTCAGGTACAAGAGGAAAGTCAGTGAACATCTGCATTGGTTTTGTACAAAAACCCAATCAGACTCATGTGATATTATCTGATGCTAAGAACTTCTTAGTTCTCACTTCCTGATTTGCTCAGTAGTACAGTACAATGTTCACAAAAACAGTTTTGATCATTGTGCCTTTCACACAAGCATTTTCCTGGGCTACGCTGGCCTAGAAAAGAAAGAATCCTAGAAATTTTTAGGAATGTTTGAAAAATCTTCCACCCTGAGGGAAAACATTGTATTTATGAAAAACCTAAAAAACCCCAAACTATGATGAGCTGCAAGACATTGAAAAAAATGCATTGAGAAAATAAGGAAAGAAAAGTCCAGGGCAATGTCTGTGTGTGACTTGCTCAACTTTTTCCTTCCAAAAAGAAAGAAACAATCAAAAATTCTATGCAAATAGTTCTTAAACTTTTAAGGAAAAAACTTTGACTCAAATTAAAATATTTAGGCATTTTTGTAGGTATCGGATAACAAGATAAAGAGAATCTTTTTACCAGAGACATTTTTTAATTAATTAATTGATCTGCTTCTTTATTCAGCTTTTTTGTCAAATCAGAAATTGAATATATTTTGGTCAGTTCTGTTCTATGGAGGCTAAAATGTAAAAGGAATTCTAGCAACTATTAGAAACCTTTGGATAAGATAATGTAGGAGATTTACCATCACATATTTTTTATGGCTAGTATTTCAGTCATGAAAAGGATATATTCCTTCAAAAAGAGTTGAAAGTATTTCTCATATGGCACTGTACAGCATTTCAAATGAAACACAAATAATTGTGATGGCAAATGAACACAGAAAGATTGAGAAAAGTGGCTGAGCTTATGTTAGATTTTGTGTAGTTTCAGAAAGTCTATGTGTGGCTGCATATCTAATGTTTTTGGGGAGTGGTTGTTAAGTTTTCATGCTCTTAGGAAGATGGACCAGGGAATACCAAAACTCCTGTGCAGGAAGCAGATTGATTTGTGAAGAGTAAACCACTATAACAAAATAGCTGGACTCCAAGGCCTCTTCTAGCACAGGTCTGTCACACGTGGACTTGTGGATTAAAATAAAGGATTTCTGCATGTGGAGGTAGTGCCATTTTATGTAAGATCTTTGACTTTTGGCTTCCTTTTTCTTTCCATTCTATTGGGAAAACCTGATGTTCACACTTACATTGTATCCCTTTTGGAAAGCTCAACTCAACTATAAAGCAGCTTCTGGCTAGTGAAAACAAGTTGTGGTTGTCATATAAGAGAGATAAGTTTGTTGAGGTCAAAAGGCAGATTCAACTTCCTGAAGCAAAGCTTTTTTGATCTGATGGCTGTTCAGGATATGAGCACAGCTTTCCCTTGAAGTGCATGTTGAAGCAAGAAAAGTCTTCTAGCCAAAAATATCCACAGAATGTTCACCAATATGCTTTTATTTTGTGACTTTGTTTTGTGGTTTGTTTGTATTTGAAATCTTCTGTGAATGGAACATTTCTATGTTGTACAGAAAAAGAGTAAAGAAATGGGGAAAGTGAAATAAAGAAAGGTGATTTGATCAGAAAAGGATTACTGAGTAACATAGAAAAAGGGTTTGTGAAGAGGTAAAAAGATGAATTTCTACCAGAAATCAGAGCTACTAGCAAAGAAATAATGTCAGAGCTGGAAGCAGTAAAATTATTGATTTACATTGTTTTGGAAGTTGTTTCCATAGATTTTATCATAAACTCTCCTAATGCACTCTGATTCTGGTGTTTTCACTACAGTCTCTGGCTCTAATTAAAGCAAGGACATTTGATTTTGGAACGTGATTGTTACCTTGGAGCTGTTCTTCTGGACTTTGTTAGTGCTTTGTCAAAACCTTCTTTAGTATGCTGAATTTTGCAAGAAATCTTGCAGGAAGCTGTTCCTTGTTATGGGATTTTGGCATCTGTTCTTCATCCTCAGGAGCAAAAAGTGCTGAGACCATGAAAGGAAGCTGGCAGCCAGGTTAGGTAGATGGGAGGGAGACACGTTTTTCTCATATAGAGAATATCCCTCTTTTCCCCTGTGTGCAACGTGCAGACATTGCTGGCAGGAAAATAGATGTTTCAGCAAAGCACCCAAGGGCTCTCCGTCTCTGAGGGCACAAAATTACCTTCTTATGTTCTACAGGTGGTTTCTCCATCAATGTCAGGCAGTGTAGTTTAGTGAGCAAACCTGATAACTTTGAGCTGTCTGTGCACTACTACTACTATATTGACTCAAGAATACTCATATTTCACAAAATACTAGAGTAAAACTAGTTGTTATTTTTGAAGGGTAATTTGTGGAGCTTTTTGTTTTGTTATAGAGGATCGTGCCTTGGAAAAGACCTCTTTCTCCTTTTGTTTTTTGCTGTTGTTAAGAAGAGGAGGCAGGGAGATGAAGTGATGGCTTTAGACCAAAAACGCTATTAGCTTATCCTTCCTTCTGAAGATAAATGACTGCATAAGTACTATTTATTTTCCAAAGTAGAAATCATAGAATGATTTTTTTGTTTTTTTTTTTTTGTGAAGCCAACTACTATAGACTGGGGCTTTCTTGGCTGGATCCAAAGTTGGGTTTAATTGCTATTATAGTTTTTAATTACTGAATTCACTTTTATTTGTTAAAGTCACAGCTTTTTGTATTTATCAAAGAAAGGCTGCGTGAAGAGATCATAGAAGACATAAGAGATTAAACCCCTGGTCTCAATTCAGTGAAACAATGCACATATTGTCACTAAAACTGTTTCTTTTCTCCTCTTTAATTTGCTGTACCTAACAAATTAAAATATGCAGGCAATAAAAATGTTATGAAGCTTTGCAAGTTGGGGCCTTATTCTACCACTTTGTCACACTTTGACCAGTCCCTTTACACAAGTAATTGTACTCTTGCAGTGACTGGGATTACTTACATGGCAAGAAAGGACTCAGGCAAGGAGGATGTTTGATTCCAGGCTTGAACAATGAGATGAGATGCTTCGAAAATGTTTAAGTTGGTGGGTAGTGTGGCAGTTTTTACAGATGTGTCATGCAGAAAATAAAACACTCATTGTTTGAAAAGCAAAAGATAAGTGCCTTTGCCTTGGAAGGGCAACACGATACCCATTCCTGAACACTTCCAGCATTGGCCTTGCTCTGTTCTGAAGTGGGAATCCAGCTGATGATCACTGAAATCAAATAATCTGGTTTCTCTTCCCATTGGTTGCAAGTAGAATACATTATGGAAAATCTGTTAGGGCAGTTGTGTTCATCTGTTATATTTTTGGAAAATGGAGCATTCTCAATCTTCCATCCTTTCTGATGTGTGCCTGTAGACATGTCATTTCACTGACTCCACCTGCCTCATGCTTCCCTTATCCGTTCAAGTTTAACTGGCTGCTGGAAAACTTTCACTGTTAATGGTGGCTGTTGAGAAATGTGATGGACTGATAATTAGAGTCATGTGGGCAATATTCCCTTTTAAATCTAAGGCAGGTTTGCTCAAAATTTACACTTCTTCTGCTGAGCTTGCTAGATATGTGACGCTGTGATTTACGCTCTGGCAGAGGTGGCTGAGTGTTTTCAGTTTGCTTTGGTTTCTTTAAGCACCTTTGGCAGAATTCTAAGTTTCTTGGATTTTTCACAGCACCATCTTTCTAAAAAACACCGTATTAACTCTTGAATTCTGTGCTGAGATCATCACCCTTTCTAGCTCTGAATGTAATTTGCAAAGTGATAAAAATGATAAAAATACAGACCTGTATTGTTAAGACTTGATGGTAATGTAGAAATCTCTCCCAGAACTGTGCCATTTTTTCTTCAATCTATGGAGTTAATATTGTTGGTTTTGCCAGGTATCCTTATTGGAAAAGAAACCCAACTTTACATGCAAGTCTGGTGATAGAATGACTTAAACACTTAAATGCTGGAAAGGGCTATAACTTGTCTGCCTGGACATATTCCCCTCAAGGTTCAGACCACCCTACAGCTATTCTTGCTCTTATACACCATACTCCTCCTGGGATTCCCATTTTTTTTTCTGGAGGTACAAAATCAGGTGAATTCATAGTCTTTCTGTTTATGCATAATCATGAAGTTTCACAAATGAAATGCCACAAAGTGTGATAGGTCCTCAGAAAAGCACTGCATTTATGAAAAACAGTTTAAACATGACTTCTTTAATTATATATGCAAGTAATATGCATTGGAAGAACTGGCATCGAGTTCCTGACTGCAATTGAAGTGCCTTCTTCTATAGCCTCCTAAAGAATAAGTAAGAAAAATGGATTTAAAATTGCCTTATTAGAGCTCACCGTTCCTAGCAGTCCCTTTTTTAAAAACATGGGCCTGTTGTATGTTTTGTCTTGGAAACCATAAGCAGAATATAGCAACTATGCTGTTAACACTTCCAAAACTGTTATTATATTAAAAAAAAGGTAAACAAAAGAACAACCACATGCAATTTTTTTTTTTTTACAAGGGGACTGTGTGTGGCCCACTAAGAAATAATAATACACATAATAAAAAAATCTTCTAATAGTCAGCTTGGGTCTAGTGAAGGTGCTGGCACATATTAATCTTTCTGCCTAAGAGGTTGTTAGTAAGAGAAATTAAGCTCTGCTACTTTGATTTTTTTCTCAGTTTTGTTGAAGGGTTTGTATGTAGGAATGTGTTCATTTATCACATTGTTCTATGACAGCTCCCTCTTGAATACTCAAACCATTTCAACAAACTGGATCTTTACAGTCTAAAGCATTCCTTAGTTACAATGACTGGGCCTCTTACTTCTCAAATTTTTGGGTCAGGAGCCACGAGGCTTTTACCTTCTAGAGGCTCTGGAGCCTCTGGCTATGCTGCTCTAGAACCAAGGTACCTTCCCTTCCCAATAACTTGTGTTATCCTTTTCTGGGCTTACAGGACAGTCTTAGTTTGAACTACCACCTGTGACTGACCATAAACTAACAGGCATTCAGTCTTTGTTCCAAACAAAAATCCAGTTTCATTTCAAGTGGTGTAAGAGATAAAGTAGTGTATTTCCACACCTTGTTCCATCACACCTCTCAGTGAAAAAGCCAGAATTGATTATGGCACCAAGAAGTCTTCATTTCTCTTTATCTGTGTCTTCTAGAATGTGATTTCTGCAGTCATGTTTCTCTTTCTTGCCTTTAAAGGAAAAGGAAACCATCACCTCGCTTTATAAATTCTACTTATTTTTTTGTTAGATGAGCTTCTGAATGGTCTTATCAGATGATTAAAAAATGCCTGATTATCTAAAGTATGTTGCACCGTCGTGCGACAAAAATCAGGAAGATGCTACTACTGCTCTTATCCCAAAGGATACTCAATAAATTATTCACAGAAGCTTTTGTCCAAACAGTATTCATGAAGATTTACTTTTCCCTCTCTGCCAACCCTGTCTCCTTTATCTTGCAGATGAAAATTTTGTCTTGTTTTGATACGGTGTTCACAAAGACAACCCAGAAGGCAAATGTGTTTCATTCTAGAAGGAGTTCTCATGGGCAGGTACACAGAACTGATGTGGTCAGAGAAGTCAAGCTGTCCTTAAGGAAACCGGCAGGAATATGCAGGAATACTTCAATGGCCTGTGTGGATGAACAAGAAGCTCCTGGACAAACTCAAACACAGAAAGGAAGCCTGCAGAGAGTGGAAGAAAGGATAGGTAGCCAGGGAGAAATACAGAGAAATGTCTGAGCCACCAGGGGTCAGGTTAGGAAAGCTAAAGTCCTGATAGAATTAAATCTGGTCAGGGACATCAAGGAAAACAAGTAGATTCTAAACTCTTAAAGACTGCTATAGTTAGGGGTCCAAAGGTTTAAGCTGTGACAATCTCCATTCGTGTTTGGATTTGCTCCTTTACCACTGCATTAGCAGCTCTTCTTAACACTGGTCTTACCTCAGTGAGGCTTCACTGGCGTAAATGGGTGTGCCCAGACTGTGAGGACACACCCAAACACCACAGCAGTGGTGGGAGGTTCTCTCCTGAAAGTGCAGACTGTGGAGCAGAGGTCACACCTAATGAACAAAGAACAACCTCTTCTCCTCTTAGGTCAGGAGCTAGGAAAGATGCAAAGTATTGTAACCTCAGCTTTTTTGTTACACTGTAATAAGATTTTACCAACTTTATCTCTTGTGACATTGCAGATACTATTCAAATTATTTGCATAAAATATATCAACCAAACTGTATTTTGAAATAACAAATTACATGGATCAAATGAAAAGAATTAGTACATATAGGGCTGGCTGCCAATGACTGTCCTCTGGCTTCTACATCTCATTTTGAGACATAAATTGGAGTGTTTTTGTGGCAGTCCAGCCTTCCAACACATACACCTCACCAGGTCATTTTCCTGATTAACCTTCATTTGTTCAAGAGGCAGGCTCCAGTACTGGCCACCACTCAAACTGAATATTTCATATACTGATAGTATATATGGAATATACTTCTACTGATAGTAGAAGACATAACTATTAAATCTCTTCCATAGTGATCATCAATCTGTGTCCTGGATTACTGTTGACTTAGAACACTTACCCTTTTAATGTACTACTCCTATCGAGACAAGAACTCAGAGAAGAATAATGCCCAATAAAGTCAGAAAGCTCCCAACACAATAAATCTGCCCTACAGATTAATTTTGGTTTTATTATCAATTTGCATGGGTTTCAAGGCATGACTCTTGTCTCAGTGCCAGCTAGAAAAGTGGAGACTATCTTGGTCTGTCCTAGACAGTTACATTTGTCTGATAATATGTATGTTGTTGGTTGAGTAACCTTCTATATATTTTGGGCTTTAGTATTTTTTATAATTTCTTTTTTTCATAATTTCTTCATGTCTGTGTTCTTCGAACTAAAGAGTAGCTTTCCCAGTAGACCTGGAGCTGAGGATGCTTGTGAATTCCATGCTGGCCATGCACCATGATAGCTCTGCTGTTCTCCTGCTTCTACCTTTGTATTTATGCACTTGTTTTTGGCAGATCTTGAGCTTCGACAGCGTTTGCTCCACCACTTTTCATTTGGATCTGCCTGCCACTTTGTTTTTATTTCAATGCTGGTTTTTATTTCACCCAGCAGCTATGCATATGCCCTTCCCAAATGAATGGATTGGAAAGGGCTTTCCATCAATGATTTATTTTCAAATTGCAATAATCCTGAAATGTGAAGGGGTGAAATTGCATTTTCACATAGTCCAGAAAGTTGCTAAAGAGACTGAAAAACTTTGCTCAGCATTCTCTTTTAAGCATATTTCTCTGTGATTGCTTCAGTCTTCCCCTGTTCACTGTGATAAGTTGCTTAGCTCCATGTTGCTTACTAAGCATTCTGCCACTTGTAATTTCTAGTTCTAAACACTACAAATACAAACTTAATGCTCTTGGAAATAGCTGCTTTTGCCTACACATGATACTGTGAGTAACGAGTTATTTGTATTCTTAACTTCACAAGTAAAATTTTTACCTCACCTAAAGAATCCATGCTTGAATACCAATACTACAACATTTAGTAGAAAAGAGCAACAGCTACCAGTTGTGTCACTACTAATGCATGTATTAGTTTCCCTTCCTATATATCATCTATTTAGTATTCCCCACAAAGCTGATGAAAGCCAGCATTTTATTTCTTGTTTCTGTGCCCACAAGTGAGTTTGCAGTATGTCAAACAATTTGCTTCATGCTAAGGTAGTCAGAAGCAGGAAATTAAAGCAAGTAATTCTGTTTGGTTTTAGAATAAAATGTCAACTTGTATTTATGTGCAAAGAAAGCAAGATCACTTCTAAATAAAGAGAATATTTCCTTTCAGATATTTCCAAACAGAAGTGATCCTGCAAAAATATGATAGAGGGTATCAGCTTACTCAGGACTTCTAAAGACATGGTGCCCCTCAGTCCTGCTGGACTGGCTGGGTCCTGGTTTCAGATATCTGTGAACCACAGCTAAACTGAACAGCTTTGGCACTCCACTACTTTTGTGTTTAAACTCCTGAAAGTACACAACAAATTTCTGCAATCTGCTGGCAGGGAGGTGATTTTCAACTTTCCTTCTTTATGTCCATATTAATAAAATAAATAGGATCGGGTTGTTATTTTTAGTTCAGGCCTGCAATTGTCTGTGCTGTTTAATTGTTTGTGTGCTCCCTGACACAGTTCTGGCCTGTGGCTCAATCTGTCCTAAGCAATAGCACCAGCCAAGTAACACGATATGGCAGTATGGACATGCATCCTATTTTTAGTGACCAGAATTAACAGTACAGTTGTGAGTCTTGCCATTTCTGTCCTCTGGAGCTCAGCTTTCCCACTAAGACAATGCAATGCTTCCTTTGGTCTTTCAGGACCCCTCTCACAGAGCTAACAGGCTGGGCTGTCAGGGTAAAGGCTGGACTTGAGCTGTCTTCCAGGCTTCTTGATCCCCAGCACAGAGCCTCAAACCCAAGGAGGTGGTTTGCATAGGAGCCTTCCAGGGAATTGTTAGAAATCACCTTCTGCTTCCTCAGAAGTCTGCTTAAATTCATGGTGTTTTGGTGTGATTTTTGGTTTGTTTGTTTGTTTCCATTTAAGCTACTTTACTTTCATATTTTATTTTTTTAAGGAATTTCTGTTTCCTTTTGCAATTCCAAACAGCCTTACTCATCTCGTGACAATCCTGCGGAGAGTCAGACGGTGATGTATTCTCTTCAGGTTACTGATTTTTTTTGACTACAGAGTGTCAGCAAACAAAGCAAGTTCACAGAAATATCATTTTCATGTTGTAGATCAGAGACCACCAGCTATGTTACCTAAACATGAGAAAGTCTATTTGCTGCTAGAAAATAATTTCTGCTGTTTTCTAGACAACATCAAATGAGAAAAGTCTATAGAACAAACTAGGCCTTGCTCTGCATTGTGGAGGCAAACCCATCTCCAGCACTGGATCTCAGTTTATTTAGGCTTTCCCAATAGTATTGCCATAGCACTGTATTTGTATTGTAACTGAACTGAATATTTTTTTCTGAAAGGACATAAGAACTGATCAGTCTGTTTTCCAAAAAAAGTGTAATAATTTTACAGCCAAGTATCTCAGCAAAACAATGGGCAAAAAGAAAAACATCGACCCCTCTTCTATGATCAGCTCCCCCAGAGGAAAGCATAAGAAATATCAGCATATACTAAAAATAATTCAAAAAAACAAGAGCAAACAAAACCCTCAAATCCACAAAGCATTTCAAACATCAAGGTTTAAAGTTAGTCATAGCCTAAATAAATGTTAGACTCTCAGAGATGCTGACCACCCACAGTTCCTAAAAGATTTTAATCAGCAGTTTAACTCAGAAATGAAGTAGTTTCCACTTGATTTTAGAGTTTAAGCAGTACTGTTCAAATGTGGTATGAGAAACTTTAATCAAGTTCCTAGATTTTTATGTTTCCATAATATGATGAGAATTTATATCTAGATGTTTATTATATGGAGTAACCTGTTTAAAAGTCACCTATAAAACATCTTATGCAAGAATGTTATACTATTAAAGTAGTGTTTTAAGGTCCATAAATGTCATGAGTAAAGGCTGAACATCATTAACATGCATTACTTTGCCAGCAATAAACAAGTCCTTTGCTTTGGAAGTATACCATAGATATTTAAATAATGCTAAACTTAATATGTAAAGAAAATTTTCTCCTCTTTTTCTCACCATGGATGCCAACCTGCCAAGGTTTAACTGTGGAGAATTTTAAAATAAACTTGTGTATTAAGAGCAGAACTAAGCTCAGGAAGCCTCATGTGTATGTTAGGTAATAGAATTGAAAGGAATTTGGGGGTTTTGGTGTCCAAACTAAGCTGTCACAGGAAGTAAGATGACAAATTTTAATAAATGGGTCTGCATTGACTTAAATTATGTTAGAATGGGACCCATTGCATTCTTTGCTTGCTTCTCATTACACAAGTTGTCTTCTAAATCATGTGGCTATATTGACAGTGCTTTTAGTAAATTTTTGATTAGAACTTTGCACTGAAACAGACAGGAAATGCTCAAATCAGGTTCCCCTCTTAAAAGGACATGCTCAGCAAACAACCTTGGAACTTCGTTTCCACATTGCAGCTACGTTCATGCAGCGTTGGTTGGTTTGTCCTGGATTCACAGTCCAAGCACAAACTGCGATGACTTGTGCAAGGCAGCAGGGTCTCTAAATTTAACTGTATGTCCATATTACGTTTACCTCTAAGCTTTCATTATACTTCTGGGTTTTTTTCTGAAGTAACTTTTTACCAGCAGTTAATTGCCTCTGATTTGGACAGCTTTCAATTACAATTTTTTGATGTTGTTCTGTCATATTCTCCATAACTCCTTACAATGAACAATAAGAGTAAACTACAGATGCTGTCTTGGGATAAACTTCTACTGTGTTTTTTAGGAGAAATATCTCAGTGAACAAGTAATGACCATGTTGGGAAGGGGAGCTATTTAAATTAGATTCTCAAAGATCCAATGAAAGAAAACAATCAAAACCCTCACAGATCTTTAAGGCTGACACATGATTTCTGGCACATTTCCTTTCCTACTGCAGTTGCACTCCACGTACCTTTGTATGAGT
The DNA here is from genome assembly GCF_021018805.1 of Prinia subflava. Taxonomy (NCBI): domain Eukaryota; kingdom Metazoa; phylum Chordata; class Aves; order Passeriformes; family Cisticolidae; genus Prinia; species Prinia subflava. The sequence goes on along the minus strand of NC_086249.1, from coordinate 9,085,323 downwards.
CTTTTTTTTTCAAATCAGAGACAATCTCTTGATGTATAGAACTAGTTCTCCATAACCCCTTCACTTTTTACTAGCAAGGGAGCAGTCTGCTCTTCATTTTAACTTTGTGATTCTTTTACTTTCAAAGAATATTTTCTTTTGTAATTTTGAATTTCTATAAAAGTTTTTACTCTAAAACACATTAGATCTACTAAAACCTTTAAACTCATCCACTTTCTGCACTTGACTTTGAAATTCAGAATAAAACCAATATTTTGAGCTCTGTTTATATGTGGCATGACATACCAACACTGGCTCTAAGAAAATTTTAAGAGTAAACTGTATAAAAAATCAGAGATGGCTCTGAGCCCTCTTAAACATTGACTTCCATTCACAGCAACCTTGTGCACTGTTGGAGCTTGTCGATCTCCAGAGAAAGAAATAGATCCCACAAATTACTGTGAATTGCTTTCCCAGATCTGTTTCTACTTGAACTTGCTCACTTTATTGAATGTAAACTTGCTCTCTTTGTCAATTCAATTTCTTTAGTAGTTTTCCTTTGTCTCATCTTTCTCTGATTACATATTAAGTCTCTTGTGTGGGTAACACTTCCTGAGAGACTTTTCCAGACTGTGGGACTTGCTACTGTATGTCTAGTTTATCCCCCTCCTTTTATTTTTTCTAAATTTTCTTTCCCCTTCTCTTTTAGGGGCCAGAGAATAGCTAATGTGTTGCAGAAGATTTTGCCTTGATTATTTCACTCTTAGAACAGTTTGTCTGTTTTAAGGACTTGTCTGTAAATCTTTAGGTCTGTGGATAGTTGTGTAGAATTCATCCCACTTTGGAAGGAGAGGGAGTAACAGTAAAATTACCTAAAATTTCATTAGATTTTTTTTTAATTGCAAATAAATAAAAATATGCATACCTGTTTACTTCATTTGAATTAACTTATAGCTAAAAAACCTAAATTGTATTATGGAACAAATGAATTAATTGAACTCATAGGATTGTAAAAGAACATTGCTCAAGTTGCAGGATGGTACTTGTTTCATCCAATAAGTCTGAAAATTAATCAAACCCCAGAAACTGAATAAACCTGTTCTGTTCTGTGAATTTAGAGAAGAATATAAAAGGGATCCACAAGATCATTGCAGCTGATGATAATGTTATCATAGATGTATGATATAGTACGACTTGAAAGGGACCTCCTGAGGTCAGTTAGTCCAACTATCTGCTCAGAGAAGGGTTAAATCCTATTTTTTCTTTAAATTTCAACAAAAGTTATAGACAATAACAGACTCTTCCTATGAAAATAATTTCTAATGGATTCCAAAAGATTGCTGACAATGTTCTGTTACCATTCAAGGTTAGAATGAAAATTTTCAAATACTATTCATCTTTTTTATAATGAAGGGATTCAAAACAATATCATTGGTTTGTGGGGCTTCTGGACACAATCTATTATCAGAGTGAAGCTGCCATTCGTCTCCTGGTAATGGGTGCCACTAAATAAGGTCCACTCTTTCAGATGTTATTATTTTCAGATAGTTATTATTTTTACGTGCTTTATATGCTATCAGGGAGGGAAGGATATTGTAGAAAAAGGAAAGGTGGAACAACTAGTGTTGGAGTTTGGTACTGCCTTTATCTACACCGAGTAATGTTTTCTCTCTTCTAAGTTCAGACTGACTCAAGAAGAATTATGGGTAAGGCAAGGCTTTACACATATATTTGGACATGCCTGTGTAGTGACATATCTTTACAGATTGCTTCAAATATTAAGCATAAAAGCGTTTGGAGAACCCCTGGAGCAGGTTGCCCAGAGACGTTGTCAGCATCTCCTCCCAGGAAAAATTCAAAGTCAAGGCTAAGTGAGGCACTGAGCAACCTGCTTTAGTTGAAGATGCCCCTGCACATTGCAGGTTAGACTAAAGGACCTTTAAAGTTCCCTTCCAACCCAAAACATTCTACAATTCTTTGGTTTGATTTCAATCCAACATAGAACTTAGGTTTTGTTAGTGCTCTAGTTGTCCCAGGAGAAAATACAGTTTCTAACTGCTTAGGACAAACCAGGTCTCAGAACCGCTCCCCCATGTGATATTCTTGTAGGGGTTAGAGCTGATTTCATGAGACCTGGAAGGGGAGAATCATATCTGTACCCAGCAGTCCTAATAAAAAAGGATTGACCTATTTCTGACTGTACATGGAGTAACTTATGCCATTATGAACTTATTAATAGGTATAGGGTGTCTCATCTCCTCCTTTGCTATAATTATCAAAATTACACATGTGTGTCTGAATAAATCCTTTTCCACTGGTACTAACCTGAACTTGTTCTCTCACATCTTTGATGTCAGTGTAATCAACAAAAAGTATATTTATCTTACCTTTGGTATTCACCCACTAGTTCAATTCAAAAGGAAGATCATCTTGAAATACCTCTTGAAGCTTTAACTCTTCAGGTTTCACTCAGTTCTTTTTATGTTTAGTTTTTAATTTTATTTATTTATTTATTTATTTTACAAAGGCTGTGCAAGGTATCAAGGACAAACAGGAAAGCAGTGAGATTTTTAAGATCCTGTCTAGATGAAATTTAGAGCAACTTACGTATTTATGCATACCTAGTGCAGTTCAAGCATAGCAGTTCTTATTCAGTTAAGCCCATTATGACTTCTGGATTTGATTCCTGAACTTTTACCTGAACTGTCTTTTCAGGCAAAAGATCTTTGATTTGTCAGGTAAAGCCAGTAGGCAGAAGATAAAGAAACACATTCATCAAATTCATCCAGTGGTACCAGTAGTTGTGAGATTCTGAAATGTCTTTTCCTTTCAATCCATGGCTTATTTTTAATTAAATTGGCAAGACTTCAATTATCTTAAGTAACTAAATACATTATGTATTCATTTAGAGACCCTATATTGAGTCTTAGTGCAAGTTGCACTTATTTTGACAAATTTTAGGCAGAAAATTTCTCAGGGGAGTCCTGCTTTCTGTCATTCAAAAAGCTTTTATAATCATTTAGTCCAAAATGGTGATGTAGGCCAAAGTTTGAATCCCTGGCATATTGCTATAATGCTGCATTAGCTTAATCCTTCATTTTCTTGTCAATTAAGGACTTATCTTTATTCACAGATTCACTTATCTGTTATTCTTAGAGTATTTTAATGCTAGTAGTTAAAATCCCTTTGTTTATGGCAATAAGGCACCATTCAGTTTGTGAACTTTATAAAACCAACCTCTGCCAATTTTGCTGTTTGAGAATTGCTGTAAAGAAGTGTTCCCACAGTAATTACTTATTCCAGAGATGTTCACTAAAGAATGAAGTAAGGGGAAAGTGTATAAAACAATTGTGCACCGAGGCAAGTTTTACCCAGCACCTTCCCAGCAACTACAAGGCATTAAAAAAAACCCCAAAACAAAAAAACCCTTGCAAAACAGTACACAGAAATCTGTTGTCTTTAATGCAGTTGCATATAGTGACTTTACAAATATTGGCAATTACTTAAGGTATTCAAATTTAAATTAGATCTGGCCAAAAGGTTGGGAAAAATTGAGGGAGGAGGAGCAGGGGGGGTGGCAACAGCTTTTCAATGTGGGGCTCAGCTGCCCATCATTACTCACTTTCAATAGTTTGGGTCATGGCTAGTGTCACTCATTTTAATACGCACTTAGTGACATTGAAGTAGGAATGGCCAGGCTGACACAAAGAAATATGCAATAAACAAAAATTGTCTCAAAATGTTTCCAGTTGCCTATTTCTTATGGCACGAGTTTTTTCCTTTTTTGTTTTTTTTTAAACTTTGTTGCATTTGAAAATGGATTTTAATTTTAAGTGTGGCGTAGGAAGGAGAGCGTACTATTAATATTCAATGGCAATTGTGGAAAAGTGCCATGAGTTTGTACTTGGAGCATTTCATTTCAGCAGTACTAGTAGAATGCATTTAGACCAGCAAACTGTTGTTGAAAGCTTTGTGAAGTCTTTAATGAGGCCAGGAGTTTACCCATGGCAACTGCCCCAGTCATTGCAAGCATCGCTTCTGAGAAACAACTAGCAAATCTGGAAGCTTCTCTTTTTGTGCTACCTGAGCAGCTCTGATCAACAAAAAACATTACAAATATTTTATTTTAAAATGGAGTACATTCATCATCTTTAGTGTAACATAGGAAAGAAAGGAGAGAAAACAAGTCTGTTAAGTTCTATTTACATCTGATTTTTAGTATTAATAAAGAGGTAGATGTGTTCTGCTTCTCAGACTTCAGGGGCCATATTTCTTCACAGGTAATAAGGAGCTTCTCTTACAAACTCTGAGGTGATTCAATCCTCTTGCTTTTTTCTAAGTGAAGGAGAAAATTTTAAAAAAGGGAAACTGTGCTCATTCTAGCAACTTTGTTCGTCTGAAGAAGTTGATGAAGATTTCTCCTGATAAGGTGCAACATTACTAGGGTGCTTCTTATATTTTCATTCATTATTTGTGCTTCAGGAATAGAGCTAGAATAATTGACTAAGCAAAACTAAACTGCTTTGCAATGAGTCAAATCCTACAAGCCCTACAGGAAAGTATTCAAAGATCCCTTTTCTGAGTAATTTTCCTCAGGGAAAACTTTACATACTAGTTTTAAAGACCAAGCTTAATAGATGCTTCCTAGTTTTCAAAATATTTCATAACTGGACTTTAACCTAGAAAACTGGGTTCTCTCATTATTGGTTTTTGCCAAGGATGAACCATTATTGTGTCATTCACTTTTTTGCCTACAGCTTAATGGCAGAGGATGACCTGGTGCTACGTTTTCTGCAAGATGGGAATTGTCAGCAGCAGAAAGATCACATTTTAAAACTGATTCCTCTGTCTGACTTTCAGGTATGCTGCTTGAGACTAAATTAGTGTCTTTTTTGGGAGTGTCTGCTTTTGAGAGCTGTTATATACCTGTCATACCAGACAGACAGACATTCTGTCTTTGTTGTGAACCACAGTGATCTCTGACCAACAGAGATTACTGAGAAAATGTATGGCTGCTGGTTCCAAGTGACCTGTCTACTAAACCCTGAGCCCTGTGCTCATCTTCCTGGTGAACTCTGACTCCAGCTCTGCATTCCTCCCATGTTCTTTAAAAATGACATTTGCTTGCCAGAAGCACAGCATGAGCAATAGCTGTAAAATGTTGCCTAAGGATGGAAATGCTACTGAAAGAGTTTCACAATTATGTTAACTTTTCTCTTGCAAGGAAAATATTTTGCATGGCATGTGCTTGAAAGCAGGCACTGTCTGCTACCATTGCCCTTACCTTTTAATAATTTTTTTAGCTGTTTTTTTTTTTTTAAACTTGGGTTCATGTGAACTGTCCTTCTATTTTAGTGATTGAATGTCTCAATATGTGTATTGCTTCTCCAGTTTTAATTCCTGGCTCATTTTGGAAGACATTATCATACACTTGTTTTACATTATATAACCCCAGTTCTGCATAAAAGCAGGTGATCTTGTGCATGTGCAGCTACCCCATTTTACAGTATTTTCCATTCCTTCTGTGGAATACTATGTTAAATGCTGTTCTGGCAATGAAAGTGTAGATTGTAAACTATAATCTCCTCAGCCTCGTAATGCTTCAGATTCCATTAAATGATCCCCATCTTATCTTTCAAATGATCAGCACAGCAAATACTTAACTGTAAACTTCTGGATAATTCAGTTGTCATAAGCAATCATTTATAAACTGATGCTTCTCCAGCCTGTGGAGCAGTGAATCCAGCTGGGTCCTGCTATTAAGCTGTGTGCAGTAATCCAAATGATAGGACAGGAGACAACCTGAGCAGAACTTGATAAGTTAATGCACTTGCTAAGTGCATCTTTCCTCGCTGTATCGAAGACAGGTTTTATTCCTTTATTGAATGATGAGTGGTCAGCAGAAACAAGTTGCCGGTTAATGAAATTTGCTTTTTGACAAGGTAAGGGAGTGCATGTCCTAAGAATTCATATTGATTGCCAGTTAGATCACCCAGGAATTTGCATCACCCAAATGAGCAGGTGTTAATGCTAGAGAGTGGGAAGAAGCTCACTAATGGATTTCTGCAGTGCAGTCACAGAGCAGCTCTGTGCAAGGGCAGCCATCAGGCCTTGGAACTTGGCTAAGGAGAAGATCTGCAGCTTGGAACTCTTTCCCAACAGAATCCTTTTTCAGCAAGGTGCAGAATCTAGCCATGGATATAACTCCGAAACTGTAAGCTGCACGTTGTCTTAGAATTATGCTATCTGTTCCCATGAATAGTATGGACAAACCTGGAACTGGAAGTAGATAATATTTTTCTTTTTTTGCTGTGCATCTCAAAATCCAAAATCTGTTGGGGGGGTGAACCTGTTTTGAGAGTCTAATCAAGAGCATCGATTTGTTTCTAATAACTCCTAACTGATAAGTAGCTTCCAAAAGATCTAATAGACTGAAGTGAAGCCCTAAAAAAACCCACCTAGTGATGTTAAAACTCATAATAAAAATAATTTTGGAGGGATAGTCTCAGTGGAAAAATGTAGAACCTGAATTTGAGACAGTGTTATTGGTGCTTCAGAAAGCCCTTTAAACACATACCTTTTAAACACATCAATATATTTTTCTAAGCCTTAAATATATTTCTTCTGGCACCTCTGCATCTTATGAATTGCAGGCAGTTACAAGGACCACATCCCTGATGAGAGCATATGAAGGATATAAAGCGATATATAGACATACACTGGAGCCACAGATGTAAATTTGCTACATGCAGATATGAGAAATGCAGTAGATTCTCCTGCCTGGCTGCCTTGTCAGACCTCAGTATACCTTACAAACAGAACTGCATTTATTCAGATACAAATAATGTCTTTGCCCAATGCTTTACAGTGCATAACTTTAAAGTAACATCATGAAATGCAGCACATTCATAATGAAAGCAGCAGGTTTGACACTTGTTCTGAGATGAAACAATTGTATAAAGGGCTTTTTAAAATATTGTTTTATATTTATAATGTATTACAGTTTATATTCCTTCCACTTCTAAGATAAAAATGTGTTTTCCAATGACATAGTGCAGTTCCCTTTTTTGTCAGCAGTTTCTTGAAAAAGTTACTCTAGTAAGAGTTACTTCTTGAAGAAGTTACTTCATTTTCTTTTCTTTTGCAATACTTATAAAGTGAGTTTATTTTAAGCAGTTTTAGAGGCCTATGGCTCTCCTGTCATAAGGGATGTGAGATTTCCCAGATATTATTTGCATAGCTCAGCCTGAACAACTCTAGAGCTTGAACTTTTCCCTGCTCAAACTTTTCCTTCAGGTGTACTCTTGATATGGACTTTGTTACACATACTTAAACATATTGGCTATGTGCAGGACAATATCTAGCCAATTAGTAAGATTATTCTCCTGAATAGAAAATGTAATGATAGCAAAATTGTGCAGATTTCCCAGAGTAGCAAAATTCCATAGTGAAAAATATGGATATTTTAACACATTATATTCTGAATATGTGTTATGTTATTGTAGTTTTTGAAGAATGTTTCCAATTCCCAAATATTTTAAGATATCTTTTTTAAAAAGCATTTTACTACTTGTTTTTTCAAAAAAGAATAATTTGATCACATTTTTTATTTAGTTCTAAGTTGGATTTGGTGTATTTTATGTAAGAAAAGAACTCGGACCAAAAAAACCCAACAAAACAAACCAAAGGCCTTTAAGTCCTGTCCTGTTTCTGATCTGAGTAAATATACAGAAAGTAGTATGTAACATATTCTAGTGTGAAAAGCTTGTGATTGAACATTCCCCTTTTGCAAAGATAGGAGAACCTACAAATGTGGTCCCCCTAAATGAGTGATTTAAGGTAATATTAGCCTTGTAAGGCAGGGTCATGGAATATTGACTAAACTGAGTTAATTTGGGGATGGGAAGGTGATCATTAATAAAGGCCAAGCTGTACAGCTTTCATTACATTCAGTGAAGACAAAGAATTTTTGTTTTCTGTTTAACAAACTTCCCTATCCCAGTACTGAGACCTTGACACACCCCTACACTCCTGAAAAATCTATAAACCTCTTTACTAAGTCAATGGAATAGTCACACATTTGGGAAGGTTTTTTCTGGTGTGAAGAACAGAATCAGATGGGACATGAGATGACAACCATATAAACTTCAGTATAATGTCTATCCACAAGGAGACTGAATTAGTTTGCTTTTAATATTCATGGGACTCACTGTTTTCTGAGTGATTTACTATACAGATATTATTTTGTTGTTACAGAATATGACGTAAAATTTCCTTTGTTAAAGCAGGTGGAATATGTTTAGTATTTATATATATATATGTAATAGATATATAATATTTATCTATTGCTAGGCAGCAATAAAATATGTCAGCCTGTTTGCTCTACAGAGTCAGTAGGAACTCAAGTGCCTGTTCTCCACCATGAACCTCCCATTTTATACTGTAAAATTTGTACTTAAAGTTTTCCCAACCTCACCACACCAGCATCAAATCAAGTCTGTTTTGTAACAGACCAGTGAAAAAAAAATGCTTTCATTAAAATGATGAGTTTTTCCAGTCTTTGTCAACTTTGAGAAAGTAGAACTGTATCTTTACTGACAAAGGGAAAAAAAAGGAAGAAAAGACTCTAAAGAAAAACCCAATCCAGAAGATAGTTTAAATTATCTGTGTTTTTACCCTTGGATGAAAACATTTTGAAGATACTGGATCCCTGCCTGTCAAAAGGTATCAGTTTGCTTTCAGCATATGTTCACAACATATTTATGTGAACAAAAAATAATAATAACAATATTTCAGTGATTATTGACTGTGTTTGGCTTAGTACTGGGTTGCAGTCATGGCTAAGATGTCTTTTGTATGTAATAGAATGAGGAGCTGGTCTTTCTGTGGGCAGGCATGAGTTATAATTGCTTTATGGTTTTGGTGCATTTTTTTCTTCTGCTCCTGGTTTTGGTAATGACCCTCCTGCTGTTCTGCAACGTTCTGGTAGCAGTTACAAACCTGAGCCATGGAGGTTAGACTCCACTGTAGTAAAGGCTGTAAAAATTTCAGCTAGAAACCCTTTTTAAGTTTATATGATTCCCTAATCTCTGTGGAGCTTGCAAGAAATCTAATGAATGGTACTTAGCTCTGATTAGCTGGCAAAGCTGCAGTGATATGGACTCAAATATGGAGCAGTTTTAGCCTTTTGAAAGGGAATCCAACCAGTCTGTGGCCACCTGTGAACTTTTCATGGAGCTATTTCTACTGGAGGAATAACAGCTCATGCTACCTGTAGCATTGATAAAGCTTTAATAATTCATTAAAATCAATTTGTAAATGCATTTTTCAGCAAATCAGTGTCAGTAAGATAAAGCAGTGGTTATAAAGAGCTGTTCAGTTCTTCATTTCATTGTTGTATGTATAGTATTATCATAGTACTATTTAGAAGTTGTTCTTTTTTCACTTCTCCATTTCCAAAAGTCCTAGAAGTTCAGTATTGTAAGGTGAAATATAAACGTAATAAAACATGTTAAATCTACCAGATGAAAATTACCAACTGATTTAGAAAGGAATAAATACAAACACTTTTCTTGGATTACTCTGGGATGCTGGAAGAGCATCACTGAATTATATAGGAATAGTCACATTTGGAAGGATCCTGTGATTATTTGGTAATTACAGCGGTAACAACAGCGTATGAAACTTTTGTGATGGATAAAGTAATTTGTAGGCTACAGACATAAGCTTACATAGAGAAGACAAGTAAAATAAAACCTTACAGAGGTAAAGAATGGAAATCATGAAGAACTGGTCAGACAAATAGTGATGTTTCTTCACCCTTTTTGTACTTATTTTTTATGGATCAGACAGTTGGCTGTCCTAAGCCAGAGGTTATATCTGTATTTTTGTGTTAACAGGCTGTGATTTACCTTCTTGCATGTATTTGCAACCATATTCTCGGTAACATTTACACTTAACAATGTCTTCTGTGGCAATGAGTTCCATGATCTAGATATAAGCTCTGTGTAGAAATGTACTTCTCTTGTAGGTTTTAAAGATGCTGCCTGATAATTGTATTTGAGGCTCCCTAATGGGAAAGAGGGAATAATCATTACCACATTCTCTATCCTGCTAGTAATTTTGTAGCTTTCTAATTTATTTTATGTTCTTACACCACAGGTCATCCTCTTTGTTTTTGTCTTGTCTCCTTCTGGTACATCTTTTATTGGCAAACTTACCAGAATTGTGCCTGGACTTTATCATGTCTTTTGTTCCTTATTGTTTTTCTTTTAAATTTCTAATATTCTTTTTGCATCTCCCTGAGCATACATTTGTATACTTATAGGCATGTAGACAATAAATGTCTTAAGTTGTAATAGCCAATTAAGATTGCATCATTTTGTGTGTGTATATTTAATTAGGTACAGAAGATATGTATACAATTATATACACACACACAGATATATATATGTATATATGCATAACAATGTATATGTGCTATGCCATGACCTGATTTGAGGTCTGATTGAAATTTGAGAGTAGATGTTTGCTCTCCTGCCACATTATGTCTTTACCAGGAGGGTCTCTACGTTTCCACTGCACTGAAATATAAAAGGAGTTTTGTAGCACTGCATCAGAAGTGCATGTGATTTATGCCATGTGTTTAAAAATTAGGCTCCAGGGTTCCTCAATGAGAGTGTAGGTTAAGTGCTTGAAGGATAGTTGTCACAGCAGAAGTAATTTTGTTTGTTTTCCTGTGTATTTTTTGTTTTCTGCATCTCGAGCACCGTGGCAGACAACCGCGCTCAACACACTGCACTTGGTGTGCATCTTGCAGCTCTAGTGGACATCAGGAATGCTTAAATTTCTTTGTCTCCTCTTCTCTGATGGGTACATCAGGGCCAGCACCCTGGGGCAGCAGAATCTGAGATTGCTGGAGTGCCACTCGTGGTGGCCAGGTCATGGCTAATCCACAGGCACGCGGTGTCTTAGTCACTGTTGCTGGCACAGTGATCTCCTGCCTCTGACTGCATTCAGGAAGAAATGGGAGAAAACTGAGTCACACTTTCCTTTCTTGAGAAGACAGGCAAATACAGCCTGCTTTAAAACATGGCAAAGATTCCCTAAAATTATCCTCTGTAGAAACCTATGGTAAATTAGAAAATTTTATTTCAAAATATTACCTATCAGGACATGACTAATTTTAAGCTTTGCCTGGGAGACAAACATAGTCACTTTTTTATAAAATATACTGGCTGCACTTGACCATATTGCTGTCATAGCTGTCAAAACGTGCTACCTTTTTTCCTAGTCTGAGCATGGTTGGCATGTGTTAGACTATTAAGAGTAGTCCAGGTGAATGTGTTCTGTTTTGATGTGTTTGGAGGGCAAATGCTGCCTGAGAGAAAGCAGCCGGCCAAAGGAGGAGAGACAAGGGTGCTGTTGTGAGGCTGGAAGTCTCCCAAGAGCCATCCTCCCCACCAAACCCAGAGTATCTTGGTCATGTTCCTCATCCTGCAGCTCCTAAGGTGACCATTTCTGATCCCAGATGCAATCCTCATGGGCTGTAAAACATTAGGCACTTGTGCGTTGCCTTCTAGTTCCTGGACTTAGCTGTGGGATTTATGCCCTAACAAACAAATTTATGTTTTCAGCCAGCGTGTACCCACCACAGGCTTTTTACTTGCCTCAATCCCAGCTCATAAAAATAGTGTAGAGAGCCAAACTTCAGTCCACATCTGTACCAAATTGTCTAAAGTTCCCAAGCAGTTCAACTGGGGAAATCTCACTGGACAATTCTTTATATATTATACATATATATATATATATATATATATATTTGTTTGATTGATTTTTGGGGGGTGGTTGGTTGGTTAGTTATTACTTGTCTATTTTTAACCACAATGACATAGTTTTGTGGTCTGGGGAAATGGCAAGTTCATGTGATTGCTCTTTTTTCTTTTGCATTTGTCCCCTTTTCTTTTTCACCGTAGGCTGATTAGAATGTAATGCGGCTGTTGATTAAGTGAAGTGGCTACAAGTTTAATGCAAATGTAACACACTTCAGAGTTGTGTACACAGTCCTTTCAAACTGTTTGGATTTGTGGGATATTTTGGTTTGTTTTCATTTGGAGTTTTTTGTGGGTGTTTGGGGATATTGTCGTGTTCGGGTTCTTTTTTGTGTCTGTGTTTGGGGGAGGGTGGTGGATGCGAGTGTGTTTCTGTTCCTTTTGTTGTTGTTTCCTTACACTCCAAAGCACAGCTGATGATGAGGGTGTTCCAGAGCAGAAAGGGAAAGGATTCTCTGTGCTACTCAGGAGAGAGCTGTCTCCCTTTTAGTCTGACATGGAGGTATAAATGAGACCAGCAAAATGTCCCTCATATTCTGAGTACCCTCCAGGCTTCTGCCCGTTTTCCCCGGTTGCTGGTTTCCCTCCTCCTTCCAGAAGATTCTTGTTCCCGGGGTACGCAGGGGCTTCCCGAGGCTGTGGCCGCTAGAGGATGCTCCTGGTCCGGCGTTGGGAGCAGCGGGCAGGGCCGGGCATCCCCTGGCAGCCCCGGGGAGAGGCCATCGCCTCCCGGCCTCGCCCGCACAGCCCGGGCTGCGCTGCCGCAGCGCTGAGCTGCCGAGTGCCACTGTCCGAACGGGAAAGGAAATCCGCCCGAAATCTGCGAACTACTGACGAACACAGAACCGCACTGTAACAATTCCAGTGTGTTTCTTACCGTGAAGTTCTTGGCCTTGTTTAGGTGACACTCTCATTGGCGGTGTGCTCCTCAGGATCAGAGCCCCGCTGAGGATGGTCGCGCTCTGGATGTGATTTAGACGTTCAGCTAGCTTTCATTTTTTGTCTGATCTTTTTAAAGTGATCCAAATCTCAGTGCTTAAATGAGGTTTGAGGCTTATTTTTCAATAAATATAATGCAAAAAACATTCTTAATTTAAAAAATAATAAGAAATAAATATTTGCAATGTGTAGTTTTTCAAGAAGGGCACATACATGAAATTAATTCCACATTTTAAATAAAACACAACAAATATTTTCCCCAAAAATAACCTCCTCACCAATCAAACAAAAAAATAATGAAATCAAAATTGCTTTTAAGTAAAATGCAAAGTGTGAAGTTAAAAAAGTTTCATATGAAAATATCCCTGTAGTTCTTTACTGCCCTTCCAAAATTCTGTTGTAGCATAAACAAGTTCTCTGGCACATAAAGCATGGGATTTTGTATGGCAGTAGCATGAAAAAAAATAACATAGGAAGAATATTTTAAGGTACCAAAGTGGAGTACTCAAAGGTTAAAAAATGGCAGATTTGAGGTCATTTAAGATGGCTCATTTGTTCACATACACTAGAGCAAAGTCTTTAACTCTGTAATTATCTACTGCCTCTTTCTCTCTCCCCATGTCCTCATCTCCTGTGGGATTTCTGCCTTACCCAGACCTCAAGTCAGACCTGCTCAGGGAACTTGTGCAGTGGAAGAGACTGTTCATTTCTTGTAGTCGGATGGCGTGTAGTAGATAAATCAAAGACTACAGGAAAGGAAATATATAGGTGAAAAGCTAGATAAGACTGAAAAATAGGGCTGTAGTCTTGTCCCTGCCACTGATATTTTGCAAAGTCAGTAAATTTTTCATATCATGTGTGTATTCCCCAGCTTCTGCGTGCTGAGTGCGAGATCCTACACTCTGATTAATCAGAAGCTTGAACACCCACATCCACTCCTGAAGTCACTAGAGAGTTGTTTTGAGTCTACAGAATAATGAGTAGTGCTATCTTTTCTTGCAGCTCATGTGCCAGATGTCTCAGATTTGGTGTACCTGTGTCTCTCTCCCTGCACATCTTTTGTCATCTGTACAAGATGGATGCTGACTTTTTTCCAGGCTCCAGTAAAAATAATATGACTGAATCACTTGTGTCCTCTGATGATGAGCACCAAACAACTGCCTGGGCAGAGTAAATAAATTTGTCTTCAGAACTGGTTTTGAAACACATAAAGGGTGCTACAAAGATTGCTATATGAGTAATGGAACAAAACAAATTAGTGAACTGCTCTTAGGAGGAGCGTTGTCTGTCTTGTGCATTGAAGGAAGCAACATTAGTGCTGTATGTTAAAGACTATCACAAGCTATTTGATAATCAAGACCAGATAAGCATTTAGGCTAAATTTAAATTGCACATTAATTCTGCCATTTCCAAATATGTACACTGAATTCTGTATCTGGACTGATATGGCTCAACAGTGTGTATAGAGTAAAAAAAAGAAAACTACCCAAGTACCCTCACTAACAAGAAGCTGGTGTTTTCTAGTGAGGAACTTTGTGCAGCTCCAGGTAAGCATTTAAAATATTGTTAATTTACAATTTTTTCCTCTTCTATTTAGTTCCTTGAACAACTAGTATAAAAGTGAAATACATTTCTTGCTACAGGAATGAAAGAACTTGGCTGACTTTAGAGCACAAACTTGTGTAGGAATGGGTGTGTTTTCTCAGGCTGAAGAACTTGTCACTCTTCGTAACATGATGTTTCTAATGAAGAGGAATAAGGTTGCTGTGTCCCTGTCCCTTATTTCTGTGTTTCACTGCCTGTAAACAAAACAAATGATAATTGTAAAGGAGGTTTCTGAGCTTCCATTACAGCTGCTTGCCTTTTGCTATAAAAAACCCCTGGAATATACCTGCAGTCTAAGTAGAGATAAATAAAAATATTAGGAGACCAAATAACCAAGAAGCTGAATTTATCTTCTCAAGTGATTTAGGAACTATACTCTAATTCCCTGTTCTGTGTTTACAAAGATGTTTAGCTCCTAATTCATTCCCACTTGTCAGGAAATTCTTCCAAGAAGTGTAAAAAGAATGATGGTAGCTGTGGAACATATTAAATATTGTTATTACTTAAAGTAATTTTTCAAAAAATGGTAGATTCATTCCTTGAACTTCAACTCAGAATTAGAAAAAATGCTGTAAGCTTTTGAAATTTCACATCACAGAGGAAAAAAAATAAGGAGGCTGCAAAGCAGAATAGATTTCTTAAATCAGGTTAGGAAATTTCCATCAACACCTAACACTTTGAAAGCTGCTAAGGTCGAAGTTACTTTTATTACTTTTGTGTTTTCCTGCAGTGATAGCATTTTGTTACACTATTGAGTGAGTTACAGTGTGTTTCCCTGGTCTTTTATGTTTGGTTTGATTTCAGTGTCTTGGCTTGAGGTTGAATATATCTTTAATAATGTCTTTTTTTAACATGTCCAATTTTTATGAGTAAAAGTATTTGAACAACCTTTTCTCTAATCAAGTGAACTTTTCTGAAAGGATATATAGAACTGATATTAGGTCCTCTTCATGGTCTTGGAGCTGTGAAAAGTAGTGAGGCAGGAGGAGAGCACGGGATCAAACACAGATTGTCAGCACTGCCTTGTACTTCCCAGGGTAAGGTGTTAGTGTTGGTGTTTTACAGATGGGTTGTTTGAGCAGCTTGGTCAAAGAGATTTCAAGATTTCACCTCTGGCAGAGGTGAGTGACTGCTCTGGGGTGGAGACCTGCCTGGGGCACCACAGCATCAGCTCATCCTGGTGGTGTCTGCTGATATGTAGAGGTGACAGTGGGAGCCCTGTTTCCCCATTTTTTTTTTCTTGTTTAATCCCAGGGAAAACTTGTTGTTCAGAATGGTCCTGTTGGTAATTTATGATGTCATGTGCAGCCAAATATGCACTTTGGCCATTTTTTATGCGTTTTGCTAATGATGGGTCACACAGTTTCACTGGAAGGTTTTAAAGATTAAAGTCATCAGAAAAGGCAGCCCTGGTGACTGATATTCTCTGACCCCATGACCTACCAAAGGCCATAGAGCCACACTAAATAAAGCTGTCTCAAGCTTATCACTTCTGGTGCGCTCTAACACAGAGTTTAAAAAGATGATCAGGTTTGACTTAAAGTCTTTCAGGATTTATCTGGCATGTCCTTAAACAGGCAGCTTTAATTAAAATATATTCTTTGTCTTAAAAACGTCATTCCTCCAATAGGAATTTATTCAGCTTTCTCTTGCAATAACTTATTTTCTATAAGTAGTGTTTTCCTACCTACCAGAAGGTACTCGTTGACTGAATTAAATTTATTTTTTAATACATCCAGCTCTCTATTTTACATAGAATGTGATGGGATAGGAAGACATCCTTCTTTTTTATGATAGAGTGAAGTCCTCTTTGTGAAGTACAAATAACCAAGAAAATTGGTGGGCTTCTCCCATCTGTGCAAATAAAGACCAGTCCCAAATGCTGTGATTCAGCATGACAGTTTCTGTGCCTTCTTTCTGTATAAAAGGCGTTGGAAAACAGCTCAGCTCAGTCCCCAAGAAACAAGAATAATAGAATCCTTTTGATTTTCATTCTTTGTTGCCTGATATCTTAGCAAAGATGTAAAATGCTGGGATATCATCATGAGTCACCAGCAAAGTGGGTACATCAGATGCCACCAAGAACAGACTCAGCTCCACTTGTAAAGCCCAGGGATTCCAGTAATCATGTCATGCTGAAATGGACAGGACTGCAACAAATGGAATGTTCCAATTTTCATGTGTCCCTTTGAAATGCCTTAAACCTGGCCCCAGTACAAGCAGAGAGCACCTCCTGGTTTTGCTTGACTGTGATGTGCTGTATGTGTCAGGAGCACGGGGAACACAAAAGTCCCCAGCTGCTTTCTCATGCTCTTCTGCATGTAGCCCACACTCAGAAAGCTTC
This sequence comes from Prinia subflava, assembly GCF_021018805.1. Taxonomy (NCBI): domain Eukaryota; kingdom Metazoa; phylum Chordata; class Aves; order Passeriformes; family Cisticolidae; genus Prinia; species Prinia subflava. The sequence goes on along the minus strand of NC_086249.1, from coordinate 9,068,625 downwards.
ATTTTTTAAATTATATTTTTATTTATTAACTTAGCCAATTTAAGTCTTAGATGTCTGTCTTTACAGTACAGCTATTCTCCAGTAGAAGCCTACCATAATGTGACTTCATACAACATAGAATATATATTTAGCCCTGAAGATTGCACTTCTTGTCACTCTAGCTTTTTAATTTACTGTGTTTCTTGCTGCTGGCACCTTTGAAACTCAGTGGAGCCCTGCAGGGGTGTCTCAGTCTCGTGTTTCCTATCTCCTTTGAGCTATTGCATTACAATCATCTGTCAAAGATGAGCAGGAGTCAAGGAAATGGAGCACCTCAAGTGGTTGACACTGCTGAGCAGATATCCTTCTATTTTTGTTGAGTGTTTACATACCTCTGGAGTACGGATGAGGCTGAGCTGGATTAGATGCACAGAAGGTTTGTAACACCTTCTTCATCTTAGAATAGTAGTAGTTTTGATTCTATATGAAAATGATGCAATTTTGACAACTTCTGTGACAACCTATACGTATAATTCCTTTACAATTCCTTCCATGGATGCAGTCAGGCTGTTATCTTATGCCAGGCATAGCTGCGTGTGTACTGTGGCTATACTCATTTAATGTGATTAAAAAAACCCTATTGCACGTCTGGAGGATTAGCTCAGGAATCAGTCTGAGAAGGAGGAGTCTGTATACACTGTGTATCCCATTTCCATTTCAGAGCAGCATCAGGAATGAGAATGTAGGCAAGAGGAACCATTACAGGGTGCTGCTCCCAGTGGTTCTGACTGGCACTGGAATTGATTCTGCAGGATCTATGATAAGTATTTGGCAGAAGTTTAGCTAGTAAAAGTGATTGCAGCTCAAGGGAAATATACATTGGAATACCACAGAATACATTTTAAAGTTCTAACAGAAGTGAAAGTTTAGCTACCGCAGGTATTAGTATGGCCTACTACATACTTCTCGAGTAAGAATCACCTTTTTCTCATCATTTTGTTGAGGTGGGTTTATTAAATTAGATTGAAGAAGACTTTTTAAATATGTATTTTTTCTTATTGTAAAACAAACCACAAATTTCTTTCTCATGTCTTAAAAATTTTGAAGTGGCCGAATATTTGTTGGCTCCCTGGTTCTAAATCCAGTATTTTATTGGAATTCCCAGTTAAATCAATTTCTTCCATGATTCATTTCACTTGGCAACAGAAATGTAAGCTCTGGCCTCTGGCCCTAATGAAATCCTTTAAATGCAGTCTACATAGCAAGAGGTGAAGGGGGCAAGGCACAGTTTAATTTCCCAATAACACTTTACAGCAGGCTTTGTAAATGTACTTGCTTCTGGAGTTTTCTAACACCCCTCCCCCTGAAACTAGTCAATTTGCAGCTGAGAAGTTGCTATATTCAAATTGCTTACATGAGAGAGGTTGGAGGGCAGTGTGACACAGGACCTTCCTGCTAAATTGCTAATCCAAATTGGGCCTTCGTCAATCTTGGACAGAGTTGTCAACATCCAGTGACCTATAGGAAATGAGTTGGAGCTTCGGCTTGGCTCGCAGAGAGGTGTGCACATCACAGGAGCAATGGGCTGGCACTAATTGGCACCCTGTGCAGCAGCCTCAGCACAGAGCCAAAGGTCTGCAGGGGAACTGAGGCTGAAGCGCTCTCTCGGCCTCAGCCATGGTCCCTCTGGGGCGGAGTTTAGGGCACATTAGGAATATCTGTGGAATTTTGCAGTGCAAGACTGGAGCTGTGGCTTGGGAACTGAGCTTCCAGAGGGTTCATGGGGCATTTTGAATGCCACGGGGCTTTTTAAACCCTGAAATCACTTCAGCTTTCCTGCAGATATAAACATGAAGGGAACATTCACTAAGCATTAACCTGATAGTCTGAGGTGTCAGGTGACAACCAGTCCAGGATTTCACAAGAAAAGGGAAAGAGCAAGACTGTGTATTCTTTCAAGACAAAACTTTCTCATGTCTGTGCCCAAAGTGCATAGGTACTTTTACTCTGCCGATTTTTTTCACCTGTTTGTCTCAGAAAGGATATAAATTAGTGCTGCCTAAATATTAAAAATATATTTTTTTCATGAGTAGGATTGTGAAGTTCTATTCATTATAAAAGCATAGTAACACGTGGTCGTCCTACACGTGGAGTTGTTCCTGGACCATAATAATTACAGAAAGTTTATTATGGGTATTATCTTCCCAACAGCCTTGCTTTTAAGAAGTCTATTTCTTGTTTTGTTGCTCTGTTTGCATAGTTTCAGTCATTCAGGCAAGGTGGAAATAATGTCATGAAGCCATCAGTCCGTTCAGCATGGATGGGTTCAGTGAAGAAGCACTAAATTAGAAAAGGAGTGATGTACCTACCTAATGTTTTAAGCCAGATAGTTAGAGGTGATAAAATACATTGTCTGAATTGGAAGTTAAGCAAATTTTCTCTTGAACATACAAATTAATAAGGAGAAGCAATGACAAATTTTTGACTGTGGATGTCTGCTAAGAAGAAGAAATAGGTTCGTGTGATGGAGGTTAATTTGTTTAACAAAACATTTGGTGTCTTCAGAGAGGAATTCTTATCCATTCAGGTATTGTCTGTACCCATAGAGATGACAGGAAGGCCTGCGTAGAGCATGTATACTTCCAGAAATCAGGGTATACTATTTTCCCTTTATAGCTTTGCATGACTGGAGTCAGCAATGACCTGCTGCTATTCTTCTCCCATTCTATCAGATAACTAAAGAAATCCGGATTATAGCCATAACTGAAATGATGGAGTTCTGAAAGTAAAACCCTTTTCCTGTCATATAGGAGCCCCCTTTCACTACCTCCATGCTCTCCTCACTGCATGATGTGGTGCACAGACACAAATTGGAACAGCAAAGAAAGTAAGGCAGCACTTGCATCCCTGAGTTTGGGATCATGAGCTGTTACAAAAGGTCAGGGAGTTTGGGGATAGACTCTACTCTCAATATTGTTACTACACAATGCAAAAAATCACCCTGAAAAATGTTGTATTCTTGTGTTTTAATGGCCTGCTCTGAACACAGTGGTGCTCTAAGTGTGCAGAGCGTTGCCATTTGCAGATTCCCACCTGTTGTTCCTGGTTCCGGAAACAGTATCCCTGGCTGCGGTCTGCTGTGGCCCCGGGTGGTGTCTGACTCTTAACCCAAATCAAATAGTAATTGTTCAGACACCGTCTGGCTCTCATGCAGGGGACAGGCAAGGCACAGCAGCTCTCTAGTTACCTCTTAGGAAGCCCAGGCAAGGATTTCCCTCAGGGAATCTTCAGCCTGTAATGCTCACAGACCTTTGGTGGAAGGTTTCGGGTTGCAATCCCCCTTGCCCTCCCTGCTGCAGCAGGGTCCAGCACAGTGATGAGCACACTGCAGGATGTGAACGACTGAGACATAGGAATGAAACTGTGGGAAAGGTCAAGATTAGGTTTTCCTTTTTGCTTTTGGTGCCAGTACCTTGTTAACGTAAACCTAGCAGTGCCCAGACTACAACACTGGAGTTGTAAATGATGTTGCCACTTTAGCTCTTAATGCCACTGAGGGGATGCAGTTATTGCAGGGTAGTTCAGATCCCTGCCTGCCAAAACAGAAACCCCAGCATGTTCCTCTGAGGCTACCAGCAGAACTGCTGCAGGTCCCAGTTGTACCCTCCCATTGACTCCTTCTCCAGCAACATTCCTGCAATTCTGATCATACCCTGCTCACGAGTTACCCCTGGACTCCCCCATCCCCTCAGTTCCTCAAGACATAGGGCTGGATTCAGCCCAGCTTGCAGAATCAGAACTCTCCTCCCAAGGTATTGAATGGAAACTGTGAAATACTGACAATTCCTTGAGAACTGCTGGCTCAATCCCAGTAATCCTGTCCACTTTGAGATATTGCAAGAGGTGACACTCTCCATGTCTACAAAATCTAACAGGTTCTAGTTAAGGCCCAAAGAAAAGACTGAAAGTGTGGCAGAGTGCTTGAAGGTGTATGCACACAGCAACAAACACTGCAAGCAGTATGGACTGCCCTGCTTGACTCAACCAAAGTTTATCACTGCAAGATAGGGTATGGGGTTTGTGCCTGACACCTCCATTTATTTGGTGCTGACTTGAACCTATGAATTTGGCCTTTTAGCTAGAAGTTGCACTGTTGCTGTCTTTAGACTCAATAGAAATGGTGACTTTTATACTGTGGACCTGAGCAACAAACGTTGTCTTCCATAAAAGGGACAGAGAAGTAACTTCTCTTTAAAAACTTAAATAGTTCAGTGTTATGAGAACCAAAGAAAAATTAAGGTTTTTTTTTCATTCAGTGGAGAATAGAATAGAATTATAACTAGCAATTTGTTTAAGAAATTATATGTACATTTTTGAAAAATATTTTTTCATAGTAAGAACAGTTACAGGGAGAACTCAAGTGATGATGTACCGTCTGGAAAAGGGAACAGGCTAATGAGAAGGATCTCCAATACCAGTGATTATGAATTTTTGCTGTCTTCTGGAACAGGTTGCAATCTTATTTCTGAATGCTAGATTGTTCTAGTTCGCTTTCCTGGGTGGCTAAACTAAGCAATATAGCTTTGAACTTTCAGATTTTTGTATGGAGCCCATACAATCTGCCAAAATGCATGTTAATCCTAGAGAGGACCAAAAGAATCTACTAACATATGCACACTGCCAAAATAAATGATGTCCAGATTCCTGAACTAATCTTTGCCTTTGATCATGTGTATCAGAAAATTTATTTGCCAAAGTAGTGATGAAAATTTTCTGATCATTCTGAAGTATCAGCTGCAAACTACCTAAACTTTTTGATTTTCAAGATAAATCAGGAAATGTGTCACATTCTGTGACAATATGTGACAAAATGTGTCACATATTTTCCTCTCTTCAATCCTTAGGAGTCTCCATAGAAAGCTTTATAGTAAAGAAATTCAGAGAGTAGCAGTAGCCATTCCTTTTCTGGCATTATTACCTTATATGTGAAATCATGCGACATGTTCTGTCAGTGTGTTGAAATCTGGCTCTCTTGTTACCTCTGAAAGTAATGGCAGAAGGAAATGTTTGGAAATGGAAATGTTTTTCTTGCAGTTTTTCCTCATTGGCTGTGTTTTTTCTTTTTTCTTGTTCTACCTAAAAGTTCACAACTCACAGTGTTTCTGTGCTCGCATTAACATGAAAACATACTAGTGACACATGGTCTTGTCTGTCTTGAGGTGCATCTCCAGCGTGGAACTTGATTTATTTTTTTTACATTTTACACATCAAATAACACTGTTTTGTGCTTTGGTTATTGCTGATTTTGCTGTGATGGTTTTCCTACTTGCTTTTATGCTTTATGAAACCTTCATGGTTTTTGCATTGTCTGTTCACTTAATATTTTCATATGTATTTATGGTTGTGTGTTTAACTGAATTATGGTGGATTTTTCAATACTGTAGAACGTCTTTCCATTTTTAACACATATGGAGGTTTTGGGGTAATTTTTGCAGAAATCATTGAAACTTGGTCTTTGAATCTGTGTTAGACCCTTACTGAATAGGGTGGGTTTTTTTAGTTTTATTAGTGGGTCATTGCAGGTTTGTCTTTTTAGGTCAAACACAGCCTACTGTTTTGCAAAACACCTTGTTTACACGGAATAGCACTTTCTTGTTTCAGGACTTTCTGATGTATACAGTCACACATGAGAACAAAGCTGAAAGGCTTTTACTGGTTATTGCATAAAACCTATTTGATAACCAAGTCCATATCATATAGTCTAGATGGAAATTTGAGATCAGAAACCAGGGTACAGAAGGATTAAAGTTGCTTCACTGAAGATTAAGGAGACCAGGGTGAAGCTGTGCTCAAATCTTGAGCATGTTTTTTTATGAGTGTTGATCATTGTGGGCTCATCTCCCAGGGTACAAAATGTAGTTATGGGGGAAAACTCCAAGTTCTTGTTATCTTGGGGAGAGATTGCAGTAACAGCTGTCATGGCTGTATTATTTCTTTTGTTAGGATGCTCTGTCTCTGCCCTGTTGTGATCAATGGCATTCAGAAATGTGGTAAAGACTTGAACTAAACTAAACAAACAGCCCCATCCCTGTCTCCAGAGCACCTGCAGGCAGAGTGAACATATGGGGAAGGTCCTTGCCTGCCCACACAACTTCCAACCAGCCCCTGCACCTTCCCTCTTTGCTGCAGGAGGTGTGGAGGCAGTTCCCAGGATGTCAGAGTGCTGCCAGGAAGAGGCAGGGTCACCTCAGCAAGGTGGGAGGGTGGGAGCAGTTTTCACAGGTGCCACAAGGCACAGAAGAAGAAAAGGCAAGGACTTCCAGCTGGGGGTTGTAACCTTGCTCTGGCCTTGAGAGAAGGAGGACAAGGGCACCAGAGGACAAGGGCACCCTGCTGCACATCTGAAGCACAGCAGTGGCTTCAGTCATTTCTCTTGTTACAGTTTGGGATGACATCTCCAAGCTGGAAAACTGATTTCCTTGTCACTGAGTGTGGATCACCTTCAAATTGCAGATCTGAGTTGATGTTGTCCCACATTGCTCCCATGGCCAAGCCGTATGGAGAAGGTGTGCTTCTGCATGCACTGGAACACCACAGTAATGAAAATCCTTATAAAAATCAGTGGCAATTAAAATAATTTTAAACTTAATCAGCACTCTATTAGTGAAGACTGGTTTCTTATTCTGTACAAGTGTGCTTGATAGATGTCAGGTGGATAAAATATATCTGCTTGTGGTGTCTTTGTCCCCTTTTTAGTTTTTTCGTTTAGCTCATGATTTTATTTAATGGAAGAGACACTTCTCACATATTGGCTTGACAATTTACAAGCATTTGTTTGTGCTGAATTAAGCACATTTTTAAACTTTGTGTGTTGCTGCTGACAGTTTGGGGATTGATTTTTATCCCTAGAGAGATGCCTTTTTGTCTTTAAGGCAAATTGAAGTTGACTGCTGGAGCATTCCCTGGTAAGAGAGAGAATCTACTTCAGGGATATTTTTCTACTGAGAATTCATTTTTAACTCAGAAGCTTCAGCAAGGTCATGTTTTTCATGACACTTAAAAAAAAAAAAAAAAGTAAAAAAGTTCACAGACAAAGAAGTAGCATTAGCTTCAGAGACAATAAATCAGAGCAAATATTACCAAGCCTTTTCCCACTGTGCTTCTCTGTCAGAGAGGAGTGTCTAGATATGCAGTAGGTATATAAACTTCCAGACTTTTCTTCTGAAAGCCCCTGCTGGTGTGGGCAATGGCAGATAAAGGCTTTACCCATCCATGTGTTTTCATACATGTCATGAGATTAAATTTTAAAACTTCTCTAACATTGTTAGGACATTTAGATTTTTCAAGAGCACATTCATTGCTTGTCCACATTGGCAACATGGGATGGGGTTTACAGACATGAAAGGATTAATGTAATGAGATATGTGTGAGGATGCAGGATCTCCACCAGACAGGTGCTTTAGGAAGTCTTTGTTCATGTCAGGTAGCACTAACTACCTGCTTCTTTTTAAACAGTAGGGTCTGTGGCTGGACATGCTGGGCTAGACTTACATCCTAAATTTTGCCAAGCTATATTCACCCACCCCCAGTCACCCAGGCACAGTTTTTGTACACAAACATTATACTGTTTGTTTATTGACAGAGATGCTTGGAATTTGTTTATGTATCTTTCCCTTCAAGGTCTTTTTTGGCACTAGATTTGTTTTATAAGTATATTTTTTTTTTACAATTATAAATGCAGCTAAAATAAGTAGTGCATGTGTATGTATCTGGTCTGGTTCTGTGGTCCAAATAAATAACACCTCTCACCTGAACAACACAGCTGAATCAAACCATCCTGGCTGGCAGGCAGGTCTAGTGAGGGCTTTGTGATGTTACCTGGCAGGTTACTGGTGAGGTGATGGAGAGACCCCATTAAAATCTCATTTAATGCTTGTCTCTGGAATGACTGCACTCTCTTTAATCTCTGTCTTTGTATTCACTCATACTTCTAAGACCCAAGTGACTTAAAAAAATAAATACATAATCTTAGTCCTTCAAGGAAGTACTAAATGACAAATTCACACTCACCTGTTTTCATTTCATTTTAAACCAGCTGAAGTTTTTAACCACAGTGCATCTAAACAAGTTGTAAGAACCAGTTTCTTCAGGCAACTTTTATTGTACTGGTTACAAAATCTTAAAGAAGCTGCACGCCTCTGTAGTTTTCCTTTGAACCTTTTTTGGGTTGTTCTCATTTGATTTTTCCCACGCTTGAGTCCTAAATGTTTTCGAAAACCTGGCTCCCAATTACCAGAATTTTCATTTGACTCTTCGATTTTTTTTTCCTTCTCAGAGTCCTCCTGCAATATTTGTGACTTTCGCTCTTAGTAGTGACCAGACTAAGACATTTTGCAAAATTCAAGAAACAAAACTTACAATATTCTTTGCACTATAAAGAAAAAGTGAAAACCTGTACCTTCGAACATGAACAAGTGCCTTGCATATACAGTAGAAAGCATTTGGTTATTGGTTAGGATGGGGTAGGTGAAGGGTGAGAAGAAGCAGGGACTGATGTTTTTTGTTGCAGCTGGTGAGCAACACCCCAGAGCTACCCCCCTACAGCAAAGAACTCACATTTTCTGCCATGTTCTCACATCCCACATTTTATTAGTTAACTGCTAAATTTTTTGCTCTCATCCACCTTGGAATTAGGATCCTTTTTGAAATTAAGTTGTCTTTAAATTAGAACATAGCATTTATTAATAGCAGGAAATTCCAAGTAACTACTTTGTCCTTCTTGCTCCTCTTATTTTTTATTGGAGCTAGATGATGATTTTAGTGAACTATACTTTTTCTACTCTAATCAGTCTTGTTTCTCTTTTGTCTTTTAGCCTGAAGACTTTTGGTGTTTAGAATTAGCTTTGTTCTCAGTCCTTTTCCATTTTGTGCATGATTATGCACCTAATTAGAGGTAATTGTTTCCTTGTTCCTACAGCATCAGCCGAGCAAGCAGATCTCAGCTACCTCTGAGGGTTACAAGGAACTTCCATCCTAGAAAAAGTGCAGCAAAGACTTTGGTAATTTGGTATTTCTCTCTGGCATGTTCATTGTTCTGTACCTGCAACAAACATGGCTTAGATGGTTTTATCTGCTACATTAAGCTGTGGGAAATCATGGAAAAAAGGGTATTCTGAGCCAAGGAATGGCAGCATAAATGTCATAATGCTGTCACAAAGGTTGTTGATCAAGATTCTTTTTTTAATCAAAATTTAAAATTTATTAGCTTTGTGTCAGGTTCTCGCTTGGGTTTTGTAATTAAGAATAAATGCATACTTTTACTGATTTTACAGCAACTTTTTCGAACTTCCAAACTCCAGGAATGAATTCTTATCTGTTATCTGGGGCTCAGAAAAGGTATTTAACTAGGTCTAATCATGGCAAAATGCAAATTGTCATTAATTAAGTTTGCAATTGTGTAGCAAGAATGAGAACAATTTACAGGAGCAAGGATAGGAGAAGACCTTTAAAGCAGCAGTGCATGGCGAATGAGATGCACAGCCTCCATTATCACCAGGAGCTGCATGGCTAATCCAGCAGCCTGTGCACTGGGGAAAATGTACCCTGGGATGTCAGGTGTTAAGGGGAAGAGTGGGCCTCTCACGTTCTTTGCACTTACAAGCCGGCTGTAACCTTTTGACTCTCTCTCTCTTTCTCTTCTTGAGTTTTGTTTCCTGAAAGGAAAAGGGGGTGGGGGAACGCAGGGGAAGAAGGCTTAAAGAGTGAAGGATCTGTTTCAAAGTACTGTAGTGTATTTGCAAGCTTTTTTTTTTTTTTTTAATGGAACGAGTTTTGTTTTATTTCTTAAAGAAGCAGTTACCTTTAATGTAGAGTGTTTAGAGCATGGCTTAAGATATGAATGTCTGCTGAGTACCACTATCAACACTATAAACTTTACACATGTGATTCTTCCACAAGTGTTTTGCACATAGTTTGTTTATCTTTCTAACTAAAATGAATTTAATCTCATTTAAGAGCATAACAGAGGAGGACAGCTAGTTCTGTGAATTAATGTTGCTTTTCCTGTTGGCTAGTGCAGAAAAACAACTCTCAAATAACAAGAAATCCCTTTTAATCTCAAAGGATCCCTTAATGTAGCATGATCATATATTGATCCCATTGAACTTGGGTGTAATCCAGGTCTGAAGACCTTCACATGAAAAGAAACTTGTAAAATTCTTGCACGTTTGATCTCCTTGTTAGCACTGAGTTGAAGAGTGTGCAAATACCTTGATGCAAGGAGCTGAGCATTTACTTAGTCTGAAAGAAGATGCGACAAATAAGGGGAAAGAAAGGTGGCTAGTTAAGGTAGATCTTTCCAAATTCAATTACTTTTGATGAAAAAGAGCAGAATGTGGAAACATACATGAAAACTTCTATTATCCTTTTCTGAAACAGTGTGTTCTGGGCTGATCCTCATTAGAATGTAAATGTGGAAACACTAAAGGTGGTAGTTGCTTTCATTTATTAAAAGGAATCTTACTCATAGCAAAGCACCCTGAGAACACTAAAGGAGTTTTGTATATTCCTGGTTGCCATCTTTGGTATGAGCATCTCGTTCCACTTCAAACTTTGTGTTTGTTAGAGATAATTTTGAAATGGCTCACATTGCCTTTGTGTGGCTGAAATGTGGCAGCAATGGAGTGGAGCCAATGGAGGGGTAATTTTGCAGCCAGCAATCAGGAAAAGGAAGAGTCCTTAGCCAGGGAACACAGCAGTGCCAGGAGCAGCCATTATTCTATTATTACTTCTAGTGTAGAAGCATTGTTTTAAGTTACATCAAAAACATCCTTTACATTTCTTTGTTATTTGTGTTGTATATTTTCCATATCGACTTTTCCAAAGGAAAGGTGTGAACGTATATGGAAGTGGGCTGCTTGGGATGCATCTTGCTTTGGAATTTGTGAGTTAAAGGGAAACCTGGAATCAATGGTAATTCCTCTGCTTCAGTCTGGAAGTTCACAGAGACTGGCCAAAGATGGAATGAGTTCTCCTTTTCTTAACACTTGCTGAGAGCAACCCTCTAGACAGCTTGTCTCTTCACAGGCACAGTCCTCCATTTTTTCTACTATTAGGGAGTCAATATTTTGAGTTTTAAGCACCCAACCCTGTAAACTTTCCAGGAGCCTTTTACACTTAGAGGGCTAAAGGGGAAAGAACGAAGCCTATATTGTTTTTCATGTGTATGGACTTGTTTTTGTCTCCTGGAGATTGCACAGATTTCAAAAGATTTGATGTAAATAGTTTTCTTGTTTTCAGTTACTGAGAAGTCCAGTGTCAGTAAATATGTTATATTCAATCCTGCTTTAATTCCACCATGCAGAGCATGTGTTGAGAACCAGTATTGAAGGGATTTGCATGCTGAAGATAATTATCATGATTCATTTTTTTTTTTTGGTAGACTTTGAGGGGGTGAAGGCTTTACCACTGAAAGACAAGGGCAATTTGACATAAATGCAGACATTGAAGCAATGTCTCCCAAATCATTTGGGCCATTTGAAACACGAATGGAAACAGAACCCAAATATCCTAAATTCCAGTCCAGCATCTTAATCCTGAACCCATTTTTTTCTTTCAAAATTAAAGTTTTCATGATTATTATTTTTACTGCCAAGGCTTTCCAAGGGTATAAATGTGACCTAATTTATTAAATGCTGTCTTACGTGCAAGACAGAAGCAAAATCCTTACCCCAGGGCACTTACTCAGTGTCCCTGATCCTGCAATCTGATCTCTTGAATGAATGTCTGAACTAACATGAGCTCTGCTCCTTGTTCTGAGAGCTTGGCTGGGATTTTAGCAGGGAAGGGACATGAACATTGCAGGTTATCCACAACACCCTCACTCAACTTTACTACATGGCCACTACTTCCCTACACGGTTATGTGTTTCCCTGAGACCTCTGTGAGGTCTACCTTTTGTGTAGCTGTTGCTCAGTTACCTTCAGTAGATGGTGAAGTTTGGGCTGAAATGTTTTTTCTTCTGTGTATAAGCCTTGATCTGTTGCACTGCTCAAAGATGCTTCGTGATGCACCTTGAGATTAAAGTGCATCGCCCCTGCAGTGCATTGATCTTGCCTGGCCCAGAAAGGGGCTGTCATAGATCTGCTTTTCAAATCAGGACTCCCTCACGGGTTTTTCCAAGGCATCATCTCCATGTCATTGGGTTGGCAGGATATGAATCTGAGGGTCTTTTTGATGTTTTCCTTCACACCAAGGGGTGTATACTTGTTGAGTGGGAATCGTGGCAAGTTACACCCTCTCTTCCCTGTGTGTTCAGGGCAGGATAACTTAATGCATTGTTCAAATATTCTGAACCTTTTCTAAATGTAAATAGTTCAATTTGTTATGTTGGAGTATTAAAATGAAGAATGGAATCTGAATGCTGAAAACTAGTTTCTTGCAAAGGGCTTAAATACAAGGGATGAACTCCATTAATTAATTAAATAGTCCTATAAACATCTATTCCTGTGCATCTACACACTGTAGTCTTATTTTAAGAAACATGATCGTGTGCTTTGTCAAATATCACTCAGCCCAGTATTATTTAGTTTTTTGCATAATCATAAAACAAATACCAGTCTGCTGGTATTAAAGTCTGCTCACGAATCTCACATTTCACTCTTTTTTTTCTTTTTTTTTTTTTTCTTTTGTTTTTGAATATAAAAAAATTAGTTTCCTGCATGAAATGATTTGTTATTAGAATAACAAAGCAACACTTCTTTCACTTCTTTACGCAAAACTCTTCTCCCTTCCAAACTGTGGCACATGGAAAGTATTTTCCAGCTTTCGGGGTTTATTTGATTTTGAACACTTTTGGTTATGTAAGTTTTAATAAGTAGCTTTGGTGTACCCCTAAAGGCACACCCCACACACTTATGTTGTGTGACCTAGGGTCACAAGTAATGGCTGCAAGCTAATTGATTGAGAAAGGCTTGTCTGACTGGGCCCCTTTGAGTCCTCCCTTTACATTCCTAAATTTCTGTAAAGGAGGCACTGGCAGCTTCGCCTGGTGAGAGGAGGGGTTGGGGGAAAGGGAGGAAGTTTCTCAGTTTCTGATTATGCGCAGAGTTTCCTTGTACTGAGCTTATGTTCTCCACCCACTACTTAGTAAGAACTCCTTAACAACTTAAAGCTTTATCCCTGTGAGTACCAGAAAAGTGATCTGAGTATTTATTGAGCAGGGAGAACAAACTGCTTGCTCCAGGCAGAGAGAAAGCTTATGGAAATGATATTAGACCTTCAGCAAAGTGCACAGCTGCATCATACAGAAGCTGAGACTCAAACTGACAGGCAAATAAGCCAGATCACGGAAGGGGCCTCTGTGTGGCAGCTCTGAGCTACCAAGTGTTGGACAACTAGGCAAAAAGTGCAATGGAACAGGGCAGAAAATAACATACTAACTTCAGGCAACTGTTGCTTATTCATGGTGAGTCCAGATTTGAAATGTTGTTTGAAATGTAGCTTTTTTTTTGTTGTCTCTAAAAACCCTTCCGTTTTACCACAGCGATCCTTCTGCAGAGCTCATTGTGTTCCAGATTATTTGTCCGGATGTGCACTTCAGTTCTGAACGATACAGAAATGCACAGGGATAGCCCTTTCCTCACTGCTTGCTCTCTCTTGTGCTGCTCTGGCTTCAGGAAAACAGGTCCTGTTTCTAAAAGCACACTGCATGGTTTCTGACTTGGAAAGAAATAGTTTTGCAGCCAGCACTTAGCGTGCAGCTGCACGGAGGTGAATAAGTGAATGTAATTTCTGTGCAGTTTTCTGCAGTTTGAGCTTTGTGGCACCTTTCCATTGCTCCTTATTTCGCTGCCTTATCTTGAGAATGTATGGCACGGTCACTATGAAAAGAGCTTTGTGTTTGAATTCCTGGTGAGTCGAAGGGTCAGGGCCTATGAGTTATCTGCCTGCCAGCAAGACTCATTGCCGTGTCCCTTTATTTTTCAAGCTGAAATAGAAAAAACATGTGTCCTCATCCCTTTTTTATAAATGTATTTTGAATTCAGGTTTTACATGCTGTTTGTGTGTGCTTTGTTCTTTTGACAAACTCGGGGTTTGGGAGGAGGCCAGTTTTATTCTATCCATATTTATTTTATTTATTCAAGCTTTCCCGCAGCTTTTCTGAATTCCTTTGTTGTGATGCACATAATTTTTTCTTAAAACAATGTTCTGAGATTCTGATTTCTGCTGAGAGAAAAAGGATTTATACTCTGACACATATTTCCAAAAGTACCAGAGAGCTATCTAAATTTTAGGTAAGTTGCACAATACAGAAGATAAAGCTTTTATAACATTTTACTTGCTTAAGGGGGAAACACAATACTTGTGGATAAGTTCTTGAACAGATTGCGTTAGATACACTAGTCATCTAGTGTAATGATAATAAATATGACCTGAGCTATAATGTTATTTCAGTTATGAGTTTGAAAAAGCTGCTTCATTAGCACAGCAACAGAATTAAACATTGCATGTTGACAGTAATGTTAGAAATATGTTTGTGAAAACTGCCAAGTGGATGAAATTTAGGGTAATAAATCATCAAGGCATGCCAAAGTTACTCTCTATGTGAGGTTTTAAGATATCTGTAATTTAGAGGACAGCCTGGTTTTCCTTCAGCAGAAATATGGTTCTGTATAAAATTATTTTCGTCATATAATTCAGGTGCATGAAAAATCTTAAATCTTAGCAGTTATTTGGAGCTAAATGGGAAATGCTTATTTGATAGGCTAATTCTAATATGCAATGTAAGAAGTTGGTCAGATGAACTCTGTACAGAGAGTATGTTACTGCTTTCTGTTTTTATGCTCATCTAACAATTAGCAGAATGCTTGCTTAAAAAAATTAGATGCTATTTCAGATCTGAGTTGATCTGGCATTACAGTTCCTTTCAGGTGCAGAAGTTCATGTTGTTCACAATTGTGTCCTTTCTTATTTGCCAGTTTGAGATCTTGAGTTCACCCATCAGTTTTGAAAATGGTTTTAATAGAAAGGAGAGTTGTACCAGAGAAATGCTAGGAATACAGATTTGAATGCAATGCTGCAACGTAAGGTGATCTAAGTGGACCTCAAACTTTGTGTTTTATTATTTTGAATTGAATTTCTGTATATTTTGACTTAGGCTAAACATTACTTTCCACTAGAAAATCTTTGACTGTGTTCTTAGTTCAGTTAAGGGTGTTCTTTTCTTTTAAGAGTTTCAGTCTTGCTCTAAGGGAAAGAAATATGTTCTCTTCTGTAACATAAATGTACAATTTCCTTCCTGGCTATGCTGTGAGGGAGGAATACCTGCTGAAGTGCTCTTTACACCTTTAAAGACTGAAAGTAAAAGAAACTCTGAGGAGGTGGGTGAGACCCCAGCTGCCCAGGCCTCCAGAGCTGGGAGGAGACCACCTCCTCAAAGTTTTTTCTGGGGGTCACGGGGCCCTTGGGGAGCAGGGAAAGGGGGGTGCTCACACAGGGCTGCCTCCCCCATAGGCACACGAGCAGAGGATCCATCCTTTCTGTGCTCTGGGGTTTCCAGTGGCAAAATAATGCACCAGTTGTGTTGTGACACCAGACTGGAGGATTATGAAACATTTCTTCATGCTCTGATGATCAGCCTGATGAAGGGGAAAAGGTTTAATGAGGAAGAAAAGAATTTACTGAGGATTTTATGCCTGTATCTATTATCAAAAGCAGAATATCTGCTCACAGTGGTTGTGTTCTGTGATTCAAGGAAAGCCAGCAATAATGATGATTAAATGTGGTGTTCTCACTGACTGTCTGAGGACTGGCACAACTTCTTGTGACTGGCAGGAAGCTTAAACATCAATAGTATATCTCCAAATACTGTTATTTTCTCTTAGAAAAAGTCAAAGAACCGTGAGTTCAGACTAAAATAATTATACAATCTTTTTTAGTTCTCTCTGACACCAGTTAGTGGAAAAAATGTAGTTCTGAAAAGGTCAAAATGTTTGAAAGGTTTGTATTTTACATTATTAATGTTTTTCAAGGAGTAAATAGATTTGTTTTGTGAATTACCCAGAAAGTGATTTTGGAGGTTCACTTTTAGGTTCATTCTGTTCCGTATGGAAGAAGGAAACTCTTTATTTACTAGATCTTTTCCTTTTTATTTGCATCGGTATATTAACAGATACAGGTCTGCACGACACCTATGGATACCTTTAGAGTCACAATAGAAATCATGGAAATTCAAGACTAATAGTTGACTTTTCTTTCAAAGAGAGGAACTCGTTCGTGCTGTCCTGACAAGGTGGTGTCTATAACAATAGATGAAGGAAAATTGGCAGGTATAAGAGAATTGTAGTATTCATGGAGTCAGTGTTTTAAGATGAACTAAAAAACTCTCCAAGTTAATTCCTTGTAACTTTGAAAGAATTTGTTTTAAGAATTAAAAAAAAAAAAAAAGACAAAAATTTCTTTCATCTTCTCAGCTGTGACTCATGATCACATTGGAATGTGGTCTTTGGAATACCCAAGTTAACTTCCAGTTTGCTTTTGCTTTCCAACAACTTACTCAAACCATCAGCAGAAGACTGTCCCAGAAGGTGACGATTAAGGTGAAAGAAGAACAGATAAAAGGAGAAACATTTGGCCTGTGAAGTGATTTAAGTAATTGTAATCCGCGAGGAAAAGCAAATGATCACAGGGGAGAAGCAGAAGTGAGGTATAGGAGCAATAATGAGAGAGGCAGAGCTTAAAAAGCACACCAGAGGAGACCTAAAAGTAGAAGGAGCATGGCATGAGAGAGGAAACCCACCATGTCAAAAATGATTTGTCAGTCACTGAGAGGAGCCTTGGGAATTTTGCTGTCTTTCTCTGGATTTGTTCAGAAGCTTTCCACTGCTGG
Organism: Prinia subflava; assembly: GCF_021018805.1. Taxonomy (NCBI): domain Eukaryota; kingdom Metazoa; phylum Chordata; class Aves; order Passeriformes; family Cisticolidae; genus Prinia; species Prinia subflava. Next base: position 9,051,758 of record NC_086249.1, on the reverse strand, counting down.
CAGCCAGTTTTATACCTGAAGTTATAAATTCACCCGAGAAAGTAGGCTGTTCCTTCCAAAATTAAGATCACAGTATTTCAGAGAGGGGAATGTGAGATGGAGCCTCTCTTTTTCCACCTAACATCCTCTTGTACTTCTTTATCCTCTTGTATACTTCTCTCTGTCTAGCAGTGAAGGTAGAGGTGAGGATGGATGGTTACATCCGTTGTGACTGTTTTTTAAGCACGGGTTAAGTATATTTTTTTTCAACTTCTACAAGATCCCTGTAACTTTTTAAAAATTCTTGTCCTTTGGAAGGACTTTTGGGAATTCTGATTCTTGGGTCTGGGGGAGATGGGTGAGAAATATCAAAGGAATTTCCTCTACCTCTCCTCTGACCAAGCCATCCACTTTAAATTCCTTTTATCACCCATGGCTTTATTTGTGGTTCTGCCAAAGATCCTACTGATTTTGGTAGGGATTGAGTGAGACCGGTGGAGGAGTTCAAAACTGTGTTCACGATGATTTTCAGTGTATGAATGTGGCACCATAATGTTTTAAGATTTCTCAGTATTCTACTGGAAACTATGCCAAACTCCACAACCACAGAAGTACACACAGTGCTATCTCCAGTTTCTGAAATACCTGCCTTTCTGTTATAGAAATGTTCAGTGATTCAGGCAATAACTAGATGAACTTTCCAATTCTGATAATACCTGTAAAACCCCAAGACTGTGGTAGTATTATGTAACTTCAATTTATTCAGCAACATGGTAGAGGTAGGTAGCAAATACTGCTTCAAGTACAGCAAAAAGCACCCTCTTCTCCCTCTTTTTAGGCCATTTTGAGTGACAGTATTCCATTCGTATCATCTGTCGACATCTCCTCTTAATCCAAAAGATGTTCCATGGACCATAAATTTCCTGTGAAAGACCTGCAATTGGTCCAGTTTTGAGCACATTTAATGGTGTTAAATGATAAAGGAAAAGATAAATTAAAGAGAAAGCCCTACCCTGAAGTACATGTGCCAGTATTGTTGAGATTTTCATTATTTCCAAAAAGCACCAGGAGCTGAAGACATCCTCCTAAGAATGTTTTGTTTAGTCCTTTGTGGGCAGAGCTGGTTGGAGGTGTCCAGTACTCTTTCACTTCCTCTTCTCCCACTTCTCTGCTAACCAAAACTGTATGTTGTTATGGCCAGGCTGGTGGAAGTACCTTCAAAATGCCTTTCCTGAGGGACATGACTTTGCAATCCCTCTGGACCAAGGATCAATGTCCTCTGAAAATACTGCCTGTGGTTTTGGTCTGTATTTTATAAGTTATTCATGATTTTGGCCTGGTTGTCATTGAGCATCTGTTATTTCGCTTCAGTGTATAACAGTCAGTGTATTTCGGTCAGTGTATAACAAATTCCTGAAATAAAAATCCATGCCCTTAGTGGGGGAGAGTAAGTTATAACATATAAACAATGAAAATGGAGGAGGAAGTGATTGGCACAGAACTTTATTCGAAAGACATACAAAATGTGAAACAGCAGCATGACAGAATCAGCCTGTGTTGGAAATACCTTTGAATTGTGTGGAAATCAGAATGTACTTTCTATGAGCCCCATAAAACTTCTTTCAAGCTCTGGTTGAAAATTCACAAAAAAGATTTTTTCCCAAAGTACCCAGTGTAGCTTCAACTATCTTTCCACTGACATCAAGAAGAATTACATCAGTATTAGACAAAAACTGTAAAAATTGAGTTTATGCTATAGAGAAAGTAGTATTCCTCAAATTCTTTCCTTTGTGTTTTGTTTTTCCACTTCATTTATAATCTACTGCCAGTGTCTGGAAGAAAACCAAGAAATTTGGCAGGATCTGGTAACTTAATCATGTTTTAAGATATATCAGGCCATTTGCTTTCTATCACTTTGCTCTTCTTTTAGCTGTATTTTTTGGCCTGAAATTTTCCATTGTGTAATCCCAAACCATAGGTGATTCTTTTGTTTGTTTGTTTTGTTTTTTTTTTCTTCTTAAAGGAAGTATGTTGAAATTATTTTAAGCAGCAGAAGTAGGAAAGCATGATATTTTTCCTTCTAAAAATGAAGTAAACAAAACCAACTCAACAAAAGTCTTTGAAAAACAGCCTTTGGAACAATGTGATCAACAGGTGGTTTGTGGACTATTTTTAAAGGGCTTGACATAAAAAGAGGTCTAAATTGTTATACGTTGAAGATGGTAAATTATAACTACTTATTACATGTGTTTTGGCAACAGATGTCAAGGTAGGCACTGATTTTTTTATTTGCTACGAGGATCTTAAGACAAGCTGAGCATTGTGTATGGATAACACTGAGTCTGCTGTCCTTAGATAGCATGATGCTGCAGGAACTTGGCATAACCATGTATCCAAAGTTGACTTAGCTGAATGCTGGGAAGTAAAAACACAGGAAGCAAGATTGCCATCTTGGAACATCTCACATAGGCAAGGAATCCTTTCCATGAAGCCTTCCTAGACTGTAGTTTCAGCAGCACCAGGCGGTGTGAATTAAAAATGTGCTGATGTGTTGGGGTTTTTTTCCCCGATTGCAATAACTCAACAACTTCTGCATCTCTGCTGACATTAGCACCAGTGAATCACAACAGTTCTGTGAACTGGTGGGTACAATTTGAAAGAGCAGAAATTTATGTTAGATTTAAAAAAAGAAAAATTCTTTACCATGAGGGTGGTGAGATAGGCAACAGGTTTCCCCGGGAGGCTGCCAGCCGTGGTGGATGTCCCAGCCCTGGAAGTGTTCAAGGCCAGGTTGGATAAGGCCTTGAGCAACCTGGCCTGGTGGAAGGTGACCCTGCCCACGACAGGGGTTGGTACTAGAGGATCCTTCAGGTCCTTTCATGATTCCATGATTCTCAGCTCAGCTAATTGGCCCTGTCTACTCTCTGAAAGGATAGGAAGTAGCCACCTCCCTACTCTTAACTCAAAGCCAGCACTGTTTTAAGTTTCTTTCTTTTTTTTGTCCACTTATATTCAAAAACCTATTTGTTTTGTTTTGTTGTGCTTTGCTTTGTTTTGTTTTTAAAAATCAAGCCATATGCTACTACGTTATAGAGTATATGCACATTTTATTTTGCATATGGTCAGTTCATAGCAAATGCATTTTTTGAATTGCTTTTTGAATAGAAATATCGAAAATTCTGTAGAAAATGTCTGCGGTAATACTTATTTATGATTAATATTTATGTATTAGGGAATGGCATGTTTGGGACACACAAAATCTTGACTTCATTGCACCTATTCCATCTTTTTTTCATATCATTGGGAATGCAGTCTTTTCAAATTTTTATTGGTGGCATGCTTTATTTCCTGTGTTGAATCCACCAGTCCTCTGTGTAAAATTTGGCCAAAACTGCTTCTTTCCAAAACATGCCTGTTAGAAAAAAACATCAAAAAAGATGATGAATAAAAGCAATGCATGGTAGTGTTCAGTCACTGGGGATGGACTCTGAAAGGAAAAACATTACAGCAGTTTTTTTGACCTTGCCAAACTGAAACACCAGGAACTTTGGATCAAGATTCGACTCTTTTATCTGCATTGTGCTACATATGTACAGTTGCACATCCAACTGATTTTCATGTGGAGGAATTTGTTCTTAAGACAGTCCAATTATGAACTGATGGAAAGAACTTCCAACTTCAGATGTTGGGTGAACACCTTCATTTTGATTTAAATATTAGAATATTTGAATATTTTATGGGGATTTAGTTACAGAAACGTAGTACACAGTGGCATTGCATCCATCTCTGTCATTCTGGTTTTATTCAGAGTTTACCACAGTGTTAAGAAGTCCCAAAAGTTTCAGTCTGGATATAGAAATCTCAAGGTTTCATCTAACTTCTTTGTACCTTTGGACAAATCACTTCAAACATGTAATTCCCTACTCCTTAGGTATTTTTAATATTTCTATTTATTTTATAAATGAATGTGTTCCTTTTTAGCTACAAATGCATTTACTTGACAGTATCCATCTAAAAAGGTTTTTTGTTTGCTTTTTAACTTTGCAAATTTATTTACCTGTGTTCTGTGAGTAGTTTTTTATGTCTGGTTGGATGCATTTGTAGGTGATCTTTGGCATATCTAAAGTGAAGAAAGTGAAAGTCCTGTAGTTTGAAGTGCTAAGTAAGGTACACATCACACTTAAAAGTAAAATGTTGTTTTCCTGCTGTATTGGAAGCAGGGTCCCTCATCTCATTTCTTAAAACAGATTTAAGAGCCTAATGTTAGAATCTTAAGAAAAAAAAACACAACCAAACAACCCAAACTGGATTTTACAGAGCTGTCCTATTATCAACAGAATTCTTTGTTGTTATTTTCATTTCCTAAGTGAGACTTCTACTAAGGTTCATATGTTCGCCTTTGTTCTTCCCTCCTTACTGTGTTTTGAACCCTTTTGTGTATCTCAGTTAAATCTGAAAGACGAAATTCTCAATGAATATCATGTTTTATGAAAATCTGTGAGTGTGTGGAGGAAAACCCCCACAATTGGTGCCAATTTAGAGGAAGAGGCAGGCAGAACATAGCTGTTATACATTCTGTTTGGCAGTGGCTCAGTGGCCAAACACAATGTGTGCAGTCCCAGACTCATCACAGCACAGTTTCTCCTGCCAGGTGATAGTGTAATAAGCAATGTGGAGAGATATGGCCATTTGCAGTGAGAAGAAAGAATGTGGAGTTACAGAGCAAAGAGCAGAATTCTGTAGGAAAACAGGTTTCATCCAATCTGGTGCTTGTGGGACACCTTGGGTTTGCTATTGCAGAAGAATAAAGGACCAAATGCCAGAAGATCTTAAAAGGATATAAATTGTTCACTATAGGCAAACAAGAACATCTTGTTTGCTTTTTTTTCTATTTGCTGAGCATTTTATAGTGCATGGAAAAATCACGTACTATTTCAGTCTTCACAAACAGCACTGAACACGAGATTCGTACTAATCTTTCATAAGAGATGGCCAACTGCAGTTAAATTGTGTATAAACAGTAAAATAGGGATGCCAAGGTATGAAATATGGTAATAAACTTTAAATTGGAGGAAACCTACATTTTTCAGGTGTGAATTTCAGCCAGAACTTGGTTCTTTACTTAGATCCATTGAAGTAGGCATAGATGTGTTTAGATGAAGATAAAAAGCTTGATTTTAAAGCAGTTCAGTATTTTCTATTTGTTTACATTTAAAATGCCTATATATTCCATCTTACCTTGGGCAAATTGCAAATGGATTTTTTAAACTTGGGATTAGTCTTTTCTAAGGATGAGAATTGTTAATACTGAAATATTTATTAATGCTTGCCTGTAATTGTTACTTAAATAATATTTTTAAAGTGCATTTTATTTCTCAGCCAAACAAGGTTCATCGATAGAAATTAATTTCTACTGCCTTTTATGATGCTATTGATTACATAGAATTGGTTTTCTAAAATGCTGTAGCTTGTGTAAGATAATTTTCCTTCTCCTAATATCTTTCAAGATAAGGTAAAACACCAACTCATTTTCATTACTATGCTTTTTGTTTTACAAGCTGAATGAGCATTGATGCCAGATGATGATTATCAGCAATCACTAGTTTATTTATTAGAGAAAAAGATAAACATTTCACATTTGAGCAACAGCTGTCTTTTATAGGCTGTTTTGGAAAGGTACTTCTTCTAAATATTCATTTTTCAAGAAAAGCAGATGTTACCAGTAGCAACAGGAAATCTTAATGATTCGGGTCACTGCAAGCAGAAGTCCATTCAGCCACAGCTTTTGGATGGAATTTGCAGCTGAATTTAAAAGGTTGCTAGCAATTAGGATGTACTCTGTACTCTGAAATGTAACAGATGTAGCCACAGTGACCATTCTCCAATATCTGCCAAGCACACAAGATCAGTGCTCGGCACACCAGCCCTCTTCAAGGCTTTTGGAGTTTGAGGGACTTCCTTGGAGCATCTTCCATTCTTGCACCTGGTAAAGCAGAGCATAAAGTCTTCTGTGGCATATGAAAGTCTTTCTGTTGCTCCTTTTTTGGGTATTTCTGAACATCTTTTTTTGGCGGATAAACCCTGGCAGTTCTCTGAAGGACAAGATTTTCTGTTCATGCAAGAGCCAATTATTGCTTTCAAGCAAGGAGTTCTTTTCCCTGTCAGGGTTCTCTGATTCTATGTCCTCTCAGTAACCAGGGGCCAGATCAGTAATGTGCTTTTCCGTTTAGCAGCATGTTGTGGTGTTAGAACTTCCTGCAAAATCATGTGTTTCATATGTTTTTTATATTTTAATCACGTTTCTTAGAGAGTTTCCAGATGTAAGCACATATTTGGTTACAGCTTACTGCACGTGCTTCTGCACTGGAAGGGCCTGCATCCATCATCAGCCTTGAAATCCATGTGTGACTTTGTGTGTGACTTCCAAAAGCTCTGGTTCAGGATGTTGGAAGTCAGGGGGTTCAGGCTGCAGATTTTCTCAGAGGTGTTCAGCCCCCAGCTGTGCCACAGTTCAGTTCAGCCCCACAATTAATGCAATGCTTACAAGTATCTTAGTAATGTGAAAAGTTACGTTGCTAGAGAAAATGCTTTTCCTTCTCCTTCCTCCTCACTGAATCAGACCTCTAGCCATGCTTCAGCTGGCTCTTGCCAATTTAGATGAAGCATCCAGTCAACCAGAGAGGCTGGTTATGTGCTCAGGACTCCCATATATCTGTGCAAAGTACACTGGTGCACACCCAGTGAGACTAATGTTTTCTGGGCTTAGGAAATCCCATGTAAGTGTACTGTGTGTGCCAATACAACAGGTAAAATTACTTTGTGAAATTTCCTTTTCCCTCTTCATGTCTGTTCATGGCATCCCTTATCCAGAGGCCCTTGCTGTTATCCCACCAGGCAGACCTGCTGGGCACAAGGAATGTCCCTAAGGGAAGCAGGGCACAAGAAAGGGATGAGGTGACTTTCCCACATAATGCAGTAAGTGACAGAAAGTGCATGTGAGATAGGTGAAGCACGTGTTGGCATTGTAGAAGGCTCAGTCCTACTTGTAGTTCATGCATTTTTCCTTTCCAAGCAGGAATCATTAAGTCAGTGAAACACCAGCAGATCCTTTTTTACTAATTCCAGTTTTGTGGTAGCTCAAGAAGACCTGTATGGAAAGATGAAAAACATAAAGCAGCTCTATATAACACCCCTTGAATGTGAGAGAGATGAAACTGCTTATTTTATCATGTAGAACCCCTCTTTAAAATCTCCTGGGGTGTGGGAAAAGAGGCCTTTGAGTGTCCTGAAAAAGAGGAAAGCCATGAGATAGGTACCTAATAGGTCTTCTGGAAGAAGTGGAGGTTTGAGACAGATAAAAGTTCTCAGAACTTAATGTGATGAAAAAGTCAAGGAAGCTTTTCACAAAGATAAAATCTGAATATTTTTTAAAGATTCAGTGAGTGAAAGATGGGAAAATGAATCCTAACTTGATATACCGAACTTGATATATATATATATATATATATTCATAGTCAACAATAAATTGGGATAATCAGAAACAGATGGATGCTGAAATCTTCTCAGGTTGTGCCATGCAGGGGCATTTGTTGGTAGCTTGAGGGAAATCTTAAAAAAACTCCCAAGATTTGTGTGAGAGATGCACAGAAACGCCCATCATTTATCTGAATAACTTAAATGTGGTAGGTGAACTCAGTCTTGACTTTGTGCTGCTTGAGTTTTAAAAAAAGAATAATTTGTTTGGTTCACTTGGGACATCTCAAATGTTGATAAACTGGAAAGAACTGTACCAGTACTTCTGTCATATGGTGACAGAGAAAAACATGCACAACAGAAACGTACTGTGCAATGAATCAAGTAACACAGTTTCTATTCAGATCACAGCCCTGTGGGTAGATAATGTAGAGAGTAATTTTAGCCCTCTTAGAAGTGTGTTGCTAGAATTTCTCTGTAAAGAGCAGAAATAACAGAAGCCTGATAATTAAACATGCTGAATTAAAAAATATTGGAGCAAAAATATTTACTGCAATAAGATTGAAGCATTTAAATCTTTTCAACTAGAGTCTTGCATTAGCCTTTGTGCACCAGTGGCTTTTAAATTAAAACCAGTGTGTTTCCATAAATAGAAAAGTTGGTTTTGATGAAGGCAGAATTTGTGATTAAAACAGCCTCCATTTGAAATCCCTGATTGCATCTATAAAGCAACTCCTTTGAACAGTATCCTGCTGTCATACTGTTGATGACAATAAAGCTAAATATAAGAACAAAGACTATCTGCAAATGTGTGCTTCCAGTTATATATTTATATACATAACTGAAGCAAGTGGGAAACTTGACATATTTAATTCAAATGCAGATGTAATATTAGGATCCCTTTCCCCAAACCTGGTCTTGTAATAAATAAGGAAGGAACCATTGCTTGTTTGAAATTCATCCTTTTTCAAGGTGAATCATGGAATAACAAAGACAAACATAAACTGGAAGTCTGAATCCATCCCCGATTTTGTCTGTTTGTCTACACAATTGTATGTATTCAGAGAAACCTGTGAAGTCCCTCTGTGTGTACTTTCATTCAGTTGTGCTTGGTGGCAAGATCTAGAAAAGATGTTTTTGGATTTTTTTTCATTCTTCTTCTTTTTTCTGGGTTGCACCTACAACCATATCTTATTTTATATCCATATAGAGCATGAATTTTAGCCCAGTGTGGATATCTTCGATAGAAATACACAGGCTATATATATTCATAGATATATATAAATAAAAAGCAAGAGATCATCTCAAAAAGATCTTCTCAAAATGTTATCTGGTTCCTTTGGTCCTTGCTAGCTGAAGGTAGCTGAACACAAGCTAAAAGGAGCAGAAATAAGGGAGCAGAAAATGGAAATTGTCAATGTAATCAATACCTAGACCACAGTGTAAATATCTGTTGATATTTGTAGTGTCTGGGATAATGGGGAAAGGTTTAGTTCTGCTTCTGCTTTGCAATATTTTAGCAATGCTTGTAGCCATAAACCTGCCCTAAAACATCAATTAAAGAGGGTTTATGAGTGCTTTGTGTCACTGGAGTGATGCAACAGATCAACACGTCAATGAAAGCAGTCTGTTGTTTTGCCATTTTTGAAATAACGAGCCCGAATAACAAAAAGTAATCTGAGTGCTGTGTCTAAAAGCAACATTTTGGATGGTCCTCTCTCTCCCTGTAAATTAAGAAGTTATTTGAGTTAACTAATTGATTATAGACTGTTTGGCCCATGGCATCCATTTGAATAATCTAGCAGCTGGACCATGGAGCTGCAGGAGACTCGGGATGAGAAGTGGAGAACAGCTGAGACATGCCTCGGGTGATAAGGAAAGGAGGCAGCAGCTGGAGAGTATAAACAGGGACCTGACAGTTTTAGATGAGGAGAAACTCTGCAGCTGGATTTGTGAAGCTTTACCTTGGTGGTGTCTGCTCCTACACAGAGCTTTTCCTCAAGAATTTTTGTTTGGTCACCCTTAAATCTTCTCATCCACCCCTTTTCCCCATCTTTATATATGAGTCTCAGCTGTGCAGAGTATGCCATGTTTGGTATCCTGTAATTTATGCTATTCTTTACCATTCCATTAATTTAAAACATAAGAAGGAAATGTTATCTTTAATATTCAACTCACCAAGATGAAAACCAGGTCATCTTAAGGAGCCAGTATTCCCACAAACAGTACTTTTCAACTGTGAGTTCTCTTTAGGCTTTTAAGAATATTTTGTTGAATTGCATAAGCCTAAGTATATGTTATCATACATAAATATCATTTTCTGTAGTGGATGCTTGTAGATTAAAAAGAAAAAGCAGAACCAGAAAAGTAAACTCGTTCAGATTAACATTGTGTGTGTAATCTAAATGAACTCCTGTTTGAAGTATGATTTTCAGAATGCAAAATCCAATCATGATTTAAAAGGGTAAAGGACAGAGACACGTCATCATCCTTGGAAAGGTCTTCCAGTGGTGAAGTACTGCTGTGATACAAAAGGTACCCTGTGTACCTGCATCAGATAGATAGATAGATAGATCTGTATATAAAATCATATACCTATATAATCTGAACTTGGCTGCTGGGACTTGTTTGTAGTGTTGCCTTTTACCTCCTGTCAAAACTGATAGAGACAGTGATCCATTCAGACATAATTTTTGACGATAAATGGAACTGTGTTAGAGAGTTTCTTTTGGTGCTTTAATTATGAGGCTCTTTATTGAGTTTCTTGAATTGTGCACATCACACATTGATACAGCCTTCCAACACCAAATGCTTGAATGCCAAGTGTAGAGGTAATCCAAGTTCTTCAGTCCTTTTCAGGCTTCTTCCAAAGAGGCCTCTGGGGATGCATTTTTCCCCTCAGCCCTGACAGTGCACTGGGAGCTCATGTTTGGCGGAGTCGTGTCCACTCTTAATGCCAAGCCTTTTTAAAAAATGTTGCCCGCAGCATAAACTCTCTCACGCTGCCAAGAGAACCCTAATCTCTTGTTTAGTTTGTAGATATATAAATTGGTTATCAGCGTGAAGGGACATACCCAGAGGCTCACAGAGTCTGGGAGGAGCAATCAGACTCCTAAATACCATATTGTGTCCTTGCCAATGGTAATTTACTTGTTTCTTCCCCTGTACTTTGTGTGACTGAATATTTACATTTTTTCTGCTTCATGTGCCAAGGCTGTACATGCTTTTTCTTTTAGATTTTATCTAGTTTCATCTGGTGAACTTGAAGGATTGCATTGTCATAATGCTGTTTCTCTAATAATGTTTATTATTATTATATAAAATGTTATCTATGGGGTTAATTATTTCCTGTAGTTGTGTGATTAATCAAATATTCATCTCAAGTAGATTATGAAATGCCTTCCATCTTGTTTAACTTAAGATTAAATTTCCCTCATTGCTGCCGAGCCCTGTTCAGGGTGGTACTCCTTCTCTGCTATCTCTGGAGAGCTGATATCATGCTGGTTTGGAATATTCATTAGCAGCCCAACCCTTTTTCCAGGGATAGCTCTGATTATGCCTGTTTCAAATGCTTCTGCTTTTAGAAAGTGAATCAAGACATGAACTATTTCAAGAAAAAGGGGCTTGAACCTGAAATCTACTTCCTGGGCTGGCTACAGAGAGAGAGGAAGAGAGAGCCCCTGTCTTCTTGAAATGGATCAATGTTACCAGCATGACACTCCTGCACCAGGGGCAGAAGCTATCATTTCCCTTTCCAGATGTAAGAAAACTATTCCCTGGTGCTAAGTAGAAGAGAAAGACTTTTTCATTTTTAGAATTACTCTGTGTTTAAAAGCTTCTAATTGAAAGGAGCAAGTGTTTTATTGTGGAAAAAAAAAAAGCAAAAAAACCCCAAAATAACCTAATTTCTCAAAATATAAAATTACATGTTAAAGTAGAAACAAATCCAAAGAAGAGGTGAACTGACTTGATGTCAGTAGGTATTAGGAATTTTTGAATTGTTGTTCACCTTTCGTGAAATGAAAGTGGCCTCTTTAATTATTTTTAGTTATAATTTTCTCTTGAAATCCTTCACTAAAGCAGTAGTCTGGTGTTAGTTATAGGGGTTGCAGCTGTGCTGGGTCCCACCAAGTGGCCAGGCAGTGAGTGTGGCCAGCAGGGGCTTGTGTCAGTGTGACAGGCAGCAGTTGTGGCACCTGATGTTGGCAATGACTCCCTGGTCCTGCACCTGGCACCTGTGATGAACTTCAGGTCTCTGGCTGCATGGTTGCATGTGGTTCTGCACTTCCAGCAGCAGCAGGATTGAAACTGCACCAGGGCTACTGGCTTCTGCCAGGGGGAGTCGTGGGGGTGAAGAGGGAGGGTGAGCTGTGGTGTTGAGGGGAAACAGGAAGGTCTCCAGGTGTGTGAGGCTAATGGGCCACCTTAGAATCAGAAATTATGCAGAGTCGAAAGGGATCCATGAGGACCATTGAGTCCTAGCCCTGCACAGGACACCCCAAGAATCACAGCATTTGCCTGAGAGTCTAAATGCTTTGCTAAAGTCTAAATGTCTAAATGCTTCTTGAGCTATGTCAGGTTTGGTGCTTGACCCTGGGGAGCCTGTTCCAGTGCTCCACCCGTTCCCAGGGCCCCACCTGTTCCAGTTCCAGCCACCCTCTGGGCAAGAACATTTTCCTCATATCCAACCTAAAACTCCCCTGACAGGATTTCCTGCCATTTCCTTGAGTCCCATCACTGGTCACGAGAGTGAAGAGATCAGTGCCTGCCCCTCTGCTTCTCCTCATGGGGGTGATGAAGGCTGCCACGCCCTGAGTACGTGAGTACCCGGAGTTTGGATTGTTCCTCTGGGTCCTTCCCGCGATGGCTGATAGGGACAGTGGAGAGGTGGCAGTGCTGTCTTGGAGCTCAGGCACATTCCCTGCTGGGTCTGGAGGAGCTCCCTGGGGCCAGGTCTAGCCTGAGCCCCGTGCTGTGTTCCCTCAGGGGGTTCCAGGCACCACAGTGGTGAGGCGTCCTCATCCCTGTGACGGGCATCAGGCCTGCCGTGCTGCGGGCCAGCCCAAAAATGCCTGCAGCAGCCTCAGGGGTAGCCAAAGGTGGCCCCGGCATGTGCTGGCTTTGCTTGGCCACAATGCAGGGAGCAGGAATGGGACAGTCACAGTCTCCCTCTTCTCCCTGCAATGTCGGGGCCAAACCTCCTGCTCTGACCTGGGCCATTCTCAGGAGAGGAACACAATGATCAGCACAAGGTATTTCAGAAAGAGCAAGACCAGCAGCCTCTTGTGAAATATCTGTTACTGGGCTGGCAGGTGTGAAGTGATTTCTTGTAGCAGTTCTTGAGCTGAAGAGCAGATGGTATCTATGTGCTATGGTGTAAGTGCAGCAGAAGCACTTGGAGGATTAAAATGATGACTCATTGGAGCAAAGCAGGTCAGGGAGAGGAACGATTGAAAGAGAAGGCATTAGTTAATACAAAGTTGTTGGCTTTTTGAGACGAGCACAAATGTGTTTTACACTACTGAGAAGCAGTATGTTTTCAAGGTTGTAAACCTGCTCTCCAGAGCATATGTTAAATTAAATAAACCCTCAGTTTTTAATTTTTTTTTATACACTTTAGCTTTATGTTTTGTTTTTCATCTATCAGGTAATGAGTCCTTATGAAATTAGAAAAACAATCCCTCTCTGGCTTGAGTAAATAGAAAGATTGATTACTTTTAAATTATTGTGAAAGCTCTTTTTAAATAGGTCAATGTAAGTGACAAAGCTACTCCATTTCCCCTGTTCGTTGGAGGTATCTTTAAAATTTTCAGCATACACTCATGCTGTGGAACTTAAGATAACACACCTAAATTAACTTCCTAAATGACACACTGTAGCTGTGAATGCAGTAGAGGTAATACAAGTATTGAGATTTGATGAGTTTTCCAGTTTTTCCTTGAGATACAGTATTTGAGAAGTTGTGACTCCTGTGAAGCTCAGAAGATGATGTTTTTCCTGCTTTAGAAAGTGAGGTTTTTGAACTGTTGGGTTATTTGATTTAGATTTTTTGTTTGTTTTGATTTGACTTTAAGGAAGAAATTGGATGATAATTACAGCATCTCTGATTTGGGGACAAGAGAGAAAACTACAATATTTTAACAATTACTTTGTGTTTTTTTTCTTTAACTTGCTCTTTGAAAGTTTCTGCAGATAAAACAGGGAAGAGATGCACCAATTTTGACAGGGAATTCTACAAGAGTTTATGATGAGACCGAGTTTTGTTTTAGTGCCTAGTAAACTATTAAGCATGGACAGTACAGTTTAAAGATAAACTTTCAAGCTGCTCAGCTAAAAAGTCTCCTAAGCATACTCATAGGCTGAGTTACCTGCATGTTGGAAAGGCAGAATTTGATATAACCCTAGGAATTAGAAAGGTAACTGCAAGGAGGCATCAGCAGAAAATGTAAAGCATACCAAGGGCTCAGGTAAAGGTTTTGCTTCTTAAAACTCATCCCTGCTCCTCCTTACAGTTTATCATGGAATAATAAGTTATTACAATTATTCTGCAGAACAGCCTGTCTAGTGGTGTAATTTACGGCATCAACATTTAATCGTAGAGTTGAGTATATCTATTCATACAATCTAAAGTTACTCCATCATTTGACTGTGTACTGTTCACATTTTGTAGCTGGGCTGTGCTGCCATGGAATAATTTACACCACTTGAAGTAATTTGTGTAGTAATCTGTCCTCACATCTAAGGATAACACAAAGTTAGTGTTTTAAAATGAAGGAAAAATACTTTATAGAACAGATCTATTTTCTGAGGCTGTGTGTGTTTGACTTGTCATAACACCAACAAAGTACAGGAGATGGGCACACCCATACACATGCTATGAAAGCAAATTTTACTTTGCTGGCATGCCATAAAAGTTTGATAACTTTGGAGAACTGCATGAAAAGCCTAATGTAATAGAAAATATACATGAACTGCCAATAATCAGAAATGTGAGGGGAGCTGAATCTGAAATACAGATAAAAATCAGTGCAGTTGATTGACTTCACTGTAGAATCAGAAACTTTGTTCCTTTGATATGGATTTCTTTTCTTCTAAATCAATCCTAGAGTAATTTCTTCCGTGGTCTCCCAACAGGTCTCTCCCTTGTTCCTGAACATCCTGTTTTGTAGGTAGCAGAGGTACATTTCTTCAGAACTGCCTTTGGTCGTTGGTGGCTCTTCTCAAGAGCAACACCTGCCGATCCCTGAGTCACTGGATATCTTTCCAGAAGAGAGGGACCACGACAGTGGGAATTTGTGCAGCTTTTTACTTCCAATGTGTTGAAATGCTTACAAAGGGCATGGGTTGGTTCCCAACCCAAAATCAGGAAGGATATTTTTAGGACACAAAAAAATAAAGAGGCTGCAGGTCGTGTGGGCCTCCCAGAGACAGCTGAGGGCTGACATCTTTGGCCTTGCATCTCGCCAAAGAGCTGTTGGCTGCAGGATGAGGATTAAGGAGAACGGATAAATATTTGGGGAGTGCAGGAGTGCAATGAGTCTCTTTTGCTGTGTAACTTGTTTAAAGGACACAGTTTGGCAGCCAGAACTCTGTGTGGTCAGCTGGCTGCCCTGTGGGGAGCCCAGAGCACCTTCATGCAGTGAGTTGTTCCTGCCTGGCTGAAGTCGTGTTTGTTCCAGATGTTTGGCATACAGATATCTTTACGAATCACTTACATATAGTTAAGGCTGTAATGCTGGCTATCAGAAAAGAAAAACTTTGAAAAATATGTTTGTAAAAAGCTAGGAAACCACTGAATAATAATTTCAAAAACCTCCCTTCTGTTCAGTTTGATTTACACAGCTGATGGCCTCAGGACTTTTCATATTTTTGTGGCTGAGGTTTCAGTGGACTGTGCCAGAAACATGATGGTTGCCCACACCAAGAAGTATCACTGGATCCTAGAGATGTTCAGTCCAAGTAACCCTTGACTAAACTTTGATAAATACCCATTTTTTAAACCTCTTGTGTTTGCTTCATACGTCTAACACCAAACTAAAAATTTGGCAGTACACTTGCGCTGCATCTTTATGGGAACAGCTGCACTATGCTGAAAGCTTAGCAAGATCCTAAAGTTTTAAATGTAGCTCTTCAGAATAAATCATAGTTAAAATTGGATGTGTCAGTTTGCTTGTTTACATTAGCAAATGTTAGAGTGCAATGGAAGCAAATCTGAAAAGCAAAATGTTTTGTGCTCAGGACCTGATGTCCACATGTGGGGACACTTCTGAGAATTCTACTTTAGTTTACGTTCAATCTAGTTCTATGTAATGAATGTTCATTTATGATCATAAATTAGAGCATATTTTTTCATAAACTACAAGCCCCACCCTTTTTTATTTTGCTCTTAAAAAAAAAAGTGAGTTTTTTCTCTGTCAGCAGGTGCATATGATGTTCTGATACAGGTTAGGGTTACATGCATGACATAGACCAGGTTAGCACAGTGAAATGGAAATTAATTACTTTGTTGATTCAAGAGGGTTTCAAAATGAGATCCTGCTTTACAAATATCGCACATTTTGGTGAGATTTCACTACATATTTTACTGAAATTAATGTTTTAGGGCCATGGAGATTGCAATCGGAAACAGGTTGCAGGCCATCTGTTCAATATGTTTTCTGTGATGGCAGCCAGTTCCAGGTGCTTAGGAGCTTAGAAGTCCCTATATTAGATGGCTGTGGAATAAAATAGCCCCAGGGCAATGTCTTTGAGATCCATAACAGGTTCTCTGTTTGTTCTGCTACCTTAAGCAAAATATTTTGAAAACATCTTACTTTGAAAACAAATATGGCTTACTTCATGTGAATCGAGACATTGGCAATTCGAGGGACCTCTCTGTGTCCAAGCTTTAGGTACAGATGACTTACAAACTTCACCACAATCATCTTTAAATGGCTTAGAATATGCTCTACAGAGATAACCTACAAATTGTAAGTTTCCTGAAATTGATTTTATTTTTTTATTTGTGAAAGAAGTTTCTATTCAGCTATATTTATTTTTTGTTCATTTTGCAAGCAGACATGTCCCTCAGTAAGTTGTTCAAGCTATTGAGTCCAAACTAGCTCTGGAACTGCAAAATCTATACTTTACCTCCCAAAATAGTTTCTCATTTCTAAATATTAATAAAATAAAGATTTGTGCTCTATTCCTGAATAGAATTTTTGTAGTTTCTTCCAGTTCTTTCTGCAGTCCAGTAAATATCTTGAAGCTCTTGGATTATGCTTTCCAAAGTTACCTCTAGGGCATTTGAAAATAATATTTGAATAATTGGGGGAAAAAACCCCAACTTACATTATGTCCAGTGAAATGGGCTTTCAAGCAATTGCAGTGTTAATTTTATTTTATTTTTTTAAATACAGATGCTATTTCACAGTACACTGAGTCTCTGTATTTAAATATTATTTGTCTATCTTCTTTTGCCACTGGCAACATTTCTTTCTCCTGTTCACTTCAACGTGCGTTTATGAACAAGCACATTTCATTAGACTTTGACATTTGTGTTTTGTTGTTTTTGGTTTTTTATTACTGGAAATACAGTAGCTTGTCACTAAAACCCTCACAGAAGACCTGATTTTGCTCCATCTGTTCCTCCCAGACTGATAGAGAAGAGCAGGATGGCTGGCAGGGATCACTTATAAAACCTGAGCTGACTCTCACAAAACTCAGTGCCCAAGACAGCAGTGAAACTTTCCAATTGGAGCACATTTTTCTTTTCTTCTCCTTTCTGTACTTCATGCAAGTATTAGACAGCATTCACTGGACAGCTGGCTTAGCTTCTTAGGGAAGAGACATGGAAAACTAAAGCAGCTGGTTGTTAGGATTCTTTTTTTTAATTGAAAATGGGGCTGAACTCAAAGAGTTTCTATTTTAGTGTGAGTATGGTGTATAAACCATTAGTGTGAAACTAGAAGGTGTGTGTATGGCAGACTGCCTACATCTCTGCCCATGTTCCTGTTCCTATTCTCCAAATTCAACATGAGAATGACCTGAGAAAATCCAGTTCTCCCAAACATTACAACTTTTTATTCTGTTCAAGCCTAGTTAGCATTTGGACCTTCAGGAAAGCACTCTGCAGCTCTTCTAGCTGGGCCTTTTGTTTCCTTTGTCTGTACTTGCCACCCTTCTCCCAATAAGTACCCTCACACTCTCTGAAAACTGTTTTAAACTTGCTTGCTCAGAAAAATTACTCCAGAGATTCTTATTTCAATAATATTAACAAAGTTGTCTTTGGAGAAGGATAAAGCCAGTAATAAGGAGTGTGCAATGCCCAGAGTTGCTCTAGTTCCAATACTGAAACCAATATGAAAATGAAATTACTTTTCACTTTACTTTGGGAGAGGATGGTAGAATAAGTCTTTACAGTGTGATTACTTAAGTAAAATGTGAAGGAGGAAAAATAAATTAATTCATTTGAATAAATAAACCAGAAAGCTCCACCTTCTTATCAAGTGACTCTTTGGAGAACTGACACTTGGAAATTCAAAACAGAGGATTTTTATTCCTGTTTCTCTTACTAACCATGTATATTTTGAATTACCTAAAACAATAATATTGAGTTGAGAAATTAATAGCTTGCTTTGGAACCTTTGCTGAGTTTCTTGCTGTGGATTTTGTGGATCTTGATTTCTTTTTGATATATCCAGGAATGGTAGGGAGGCAGAAGTTGGTAGAGAGGGACCCAAGCAGTGCCAAGAGAACCCCTCCTGTCCCTTCCTTAGCCTGTCTCTCCTTGGGAGCAGACAGCTGATTCCTGCCCACGACATGCAGTGTCTAGTGCTGAGTTGATGACCCTTACTGCCTCTACACACTCCCTCTTGAGGACACCACCCTTCTTAAAGCAGCCTTGAATTGGAAACAACTTTATGGACTTGCTTTTGTTATGCGAATTAACTACTGAATTACTTTCCTTTCTACGGTGTTTATGGACTTGCCTGGTTCTTACACAAACCAGTTTAATTAGCTGTGTCAGTTCCAGTGCTTGCAGAAAGATTTACATGGTTGATCTTTGCTGATATTTCCTGTCTGCAGTCTCCATTGTAAGTAGTGTTAGCACTTCACAAGGACGTGGGTCGAGATCATGCTGTGATAATTTCTTATGGATTCTGGCACTGGGGGCTGTGTGTGTTGGTGTGTGTGCATTCCTTGTCCTTGTAGCTAATCATTACCTGTAAGTATTATAGCTACATAAGAAGAATGAAAGCTATAATAGATATTGTAGTTATTTTTGATTAATTCTCCTTCAATTTATTTGACTTCAGTCACTGGTTATATGTACCTTGCTATTTAAGGGGGATAACATCTGCCAAACATCACAAGTAAAATGCTGATTTAAGAAAGAGAACATTTTTAAATTTTACAGTTATTGCTTTAATTATACAGTATTAAGAGTCTCAATTACTGATTAAAATCTCTTATAGATTACTTGAAATATACCCACAATTTAGAAATAAAGACAAATAGAAACACTGGGTTTGTACAACAATTTCCATCCAAACTATAAAGATTTTTATTACTTTTGAATTTTCTCCCTCTTTAGCATTTTGGATGCCCCGAGTGCCTGCCTTCTTGCTGAGCATATCCCAAAACAAAGTTTAGGCTTTGAAGGTGTATGAGGGAAAACAATTATCTTGTGGCTTCTTTTGGAGTCTAATCTCTCTTTATTTTGCAAGTCTCATTAACTTAGACTATTGTGTGGATTAAAGAAATGTTCTGTTATGTTATAAAAAGATTGTAGGCCAATGTATTTATCTTGTAACTGAAGAGATTTTATAATCAGAATCCACAGTGAAGACAACCTTAATCATTATTTCAAGTGACAATGGAAGTATTGTTCTGCTCAGTGTAAAGTTAGATGATTTTTCAATGTTAAACTAGATGACACCTTAAACAACATGGATTTTAAAACTTTTTTTTTTTTTTTTTTCACTGAGGAGAAATGTCAGAAAAAAAGCAATAGTCAAAACTGCTCTTAACTGTGGTGTAGCACATCTCACCTACTTTAATATGTAAGCTTGCAAAAAGAAATCTGAGGAGAGGGTTAACTGAGTAAATAGACATGGGATAGCTCAACATTCAAATTAATTGTTCACTAGTAGTAGCCTCAGAACTATCTGTGCTAGAAGAAGTGAATAAGTGCAAAGGAGTATTATCAGTGCCTTCTCAAAAAGCGGGACACTGAAACAACATGGGAATGCTTCATTCCTAAACTTTGTCAGCTTAAGCACTTGTAGATAAATGTGAACACAACATCTTGCATGTGACTTGATGTTTTAATGCTGCCAGGTTACCCTTTTTGAGTGCAATAGTGTTGAAAATTCAGAAGGTGTCAATTCCAGCCTTGTTTAAATAGCCTCCCACTGATGTGTTCAGCTGGATCTCGAACCAGAAATCGCTAAATTAACAGATCTGCAGTCAAACTTAGTAAAAAATGCATGCTTTTCTAGCTGCCTTTTATTGCCTTCCTATTCTAGGTCTTTAGGGATTTGACATTGCATATCTGGAAAAACAAATCCCCATTTAAACATTAAGTCTACAGCTTGAATGGTAAGGGGTAGCTGCATTCATTAGTGTGTGATTATTACTCAATTAGTGTGAAGCTGACGACTTGGATGGAGGGAATGCAGTTCTAGTTTCTTTGCTTGGAACTCTTGTGCTTTAAGTCAATCTATACCCCAAAGAACAATTTTTTAAAAATCATATAAAGTAAAACACAGTTTTAATGCTTCCATGTTTATAACCATGAGCTTGCTGCCAAAGGAGATTGAAGAGATTTTATCAGCTCTCATTGAACTCACTGCTATTCTTGCACTGGTACTCTGTGTATATGGACCTTCTGATGCATATATTTCTATTTTTTATATATTTAAATTTTTCAATGCTTCCTTAGGACATTTGTTTTGTTCTGTCCAGGTTTGCAATGACTTTGCCTTCAGGGTGGCAAGTGTTGTCTCTGAATGGCATCTAGCCTTTTCCATTCTAAAAATCTTACTTTCCATCTGTTTCTGGAAAACTGGAATTTTTTAAGGTGAAATGATCCATCTTTGCTCCTTTGTTTCCCTTTCCACCAGAAGGATTCAGAAATTTAGAAGAAACCCATCTTTCTGCTAATATTCTGGCAGCCTGTTCCAGAAACTATATTCCGCCTTTCTTTTAATACAACAGGACAGAAGGGAAGGTGTCTTCTACAGAACTACAAAAATTTCTCAGATCTGACCAGGTATCAAGAGTTCTTTTTGAAATAAGAATAAATGAGCATGTAGAAACTGAAGCAGAGCGCTCTAGGCCTCTGCAGCTGAAGAGTTTGTATTCCTTCCACATTATAAAAAAGACAGAGCAGAATATTTGCTGCTTCAATCAGAACCTGCTTTGGGCAAATTTGAATTTTGGCATAGGAGTCCCAAACCAAAAGCAGGTTGACTATGCCTTTCCTGGGCTCTCGGTGACTGCTTCTGGGTTTGGCTCGAGTGCAAACTAGACACAGAAGGAAGTTAATTGGGTTTGTATGATTTGAGAGATAATTATCCATGGAAAGTGGCCCCAGAACTGCAGTTGTGTTTGAACTGACAAGTACAAGAGTACATAAAATTCAGGCTGCACTTAGAAAGAGGAATTTATATTTATTAAAGTTACTCTGAACTAAAAATCAGATTTTTTTTTCTTTAGAATTAGTTGCAATTATTTATAGCATACAAGTAATTGTAGTTATTTATAGCATTTACTGAGTGAATGCTTTCAGTTTGATGTGGTGATAATTACAACATTGGTATAAAATAGCAGAGTTTCAATACACTGAAGCTTGGACAACTGGCAAGCAGTAATATACATGAAGAGTACAGAACATTCCTCATTGTTTCAGATCCATTTCAAATTTACTGAAGGAAAAGTACTCCATGGATTTCCAAGGGGGTCTGCTGTGGTACTTCATGAAAGTGCTCCAGACTTTTTATTTCACATTTCAGTAGGTCTGGGACAGCCTCAGTTGGTCTCCTTTAGGTTTCAGTGGGTCTCTGAATACTTCAGAGGCACTGGCATTTTTCATATTCCCCTTTATGTCCTGAGCATACCATGGTGAACTCTGACACTGACTCTCTGATCTCTCCAGTGCAACCAGCCCACCAGTCAGGGCAAAACTGAGCAAACAAGGTTCAAAACCTTCAGCTATTTCTTTAACTTATGTCTGAGTGAAAGGATGGATGAAAGATAGAAGAGAAAGGATAACAGAGATAAGGAATGGCAAAATCAGTTGCCCAAGTGCTTACAACTGGCTTATTCACATCACTTACTGCATAAACCAGGAGTTCAAGTAAGGGTCCATTTAGAAGCTTAGGGTGAAAAGGATTAAAAGAGAAAATTCCATGCAAGTGTCTTAAAAATATTATTAAACATCCACAAAGCGTAGATGCCGTCAGTTGATTTTTGAGAATAAAACATTTCCTTCTCCTTCAGATGCTTGTATATGAAGCTTCTGGCTACCCAATTTATCTTGAATCTTGTTTCAAGACAAGCTGGCTCTTTCAAAGAGGCTTCTTAGATATTAAAGATAGTCTGAAACACGCAATTTCCTAAAGAAGTAGCCTGGGAATACAAGTCCAGTATAAAGCAAACAAGAAAGGCTGAAAATTAATCTTTTGGAAGAAAAGCCCAATAGGAAAGAATGAAGATGCCCATCTTAACTCCCTAGTAAAAGATGTGCAGGACGATGCCTGCAAGGGATTGCTAGGCAGAGGAAAGCACATGGATGACATTTGGAATTTATTTCTTTCAAACAAAACTAAAACTCATGCCCTGAAGAAAATTAACTCCTATAGCTCATAGGAACTCTCTAAACACTAGCCAGTGAATTAAACCACTGATTTAGAGGGTTTCTAGTGTAACTAAAATATATATGAAGTCTTCAGGGCAGCAAAATCTTTTCTAATAAATTTGTATGTCATCAAGCACAGTGCCAAGAAGTCCCGTTTCCATTTGTGCCAGTGAGAATGTACTATGAAAACTCCTTTGGACGTCTGTAGTTTAATTTCCTTTTAGAGTCATTTCTACCAAAAATGTTTTATTATACAGCTGGTTTATTTTTATTTTTTTTTATGTGAATTTGGCCCTTAAATTTTTTTGAGAAAACCAAAATAACATTTCATATAACATCTAGAATCCAATATAGAGGGGCACAACACTTCTCTCCACCTAGCATCTAGAGCCTGAAGGATCAGTAAACAGTTAAAAATCCCATTTGTATGGGGGAACTGTTCAATCTCAACATTTATCTAGGGAAAGCACTTGGAACATACAAGTGGTATTTAAGAGGATTCAAGGAATGGTGAAGTTCAAGGAAAAATAGGGACACATGTTAATCTATTTCAGACCTGTTTGCTCTAATATTTTCCCCTGTGAATAAATAGCATAGCACTCAGAGGGGTTTGTTCACTGACTGCTCTGTTATCAGTCCCAGTGGGAGAAAACCTGGACCTGAGTGGAATCAGTTGAGGTATTTATGGTGATCCCAGGTCTGGTCTGAGGGAAAGAGGGCCCAGCATGAACATGCCAGAGGTAGATGCTGATTTGAGCTCTAACTTCTGCTGTTGCAGGGCATGCCTGTACTATGGAATTAGTTAAAGTGCAAAGGAAGCTCCACTGCCAGTTTCTTGTCCACCCAGCACAGTGCTGTGCAGGCTTCCTGGCATTCCTGTGGGAGAAGGGGAGCTCTCTTTATATTGACAGAAAGAGAGGACAGAGTCTTGAGCTGTGCCTGGTGGGGTTCAGGTTGGACATTAAGATTTTCTTCACAGAAAGGGTTACTGGACACTTCCCAGGGAGGTGATGGAGACACTGTCCCTGGAGGTATTTAAGGAAAGACTGGACATGGCACTGAGTGGCATAGTCTGATTGACGTGGTGGTGTTCGGTCACAGGTGGGACTCGAAGATTTCAGAGGTTTTTCCAACCTGTTTGTGTGATTCTGTGGTTGTCCCAAAGCTGAAATGAGGAAGGTTTTGCTTGCGTTGACATTGTACTTATGGACAGAGCCATGGCCAGGCAGCAGCTGAGCTGATATCTGCCAAGCACATCCCCTCGTCCCTGGGGTTCTGCCATCAGTGAGGGTGTCCAGCACAGGGTTGTGCTTGTGGGGGCTGCTGTAATTACTCAACAGATGTTAGAAGGACGTTGTTAGAACAACCAGCTTCATGTTCTGCCCCTCCCTCCAGCCACCATCCAACACATATTTGATAAATATTTTCAGAATTCTTCTCTGACATTAATAACTTTTTGTTTGTTCAGTTTGCTTTGGTTTGATTTGCTTTGTTTTGTTAGTGTAAGTTCTCTTAATAATACTGATGCATCTTGTAGTGCATCCAAGAACCTTCACCAGGAGTTAGATAACACTTGGTTATGTGTGTCTATGAGGAAAAAATCCCACTTGAGCTGACAGAGTAACAGTGAAAGGTACAAATGACATGTGACTTCCGAAGTGAAAATCTTGCTGTTGTATTTGTGCAGCGTGTTATGTACTTAATAAAACAAATGTAAAGTAAGTGTCAGTTATGGAAATCTTCCAAAACAATCTTTGATAACTAAGGTAACTTCTTGTTGATAGTTTTGCAGAGTAACTGGTTTGAGGAGAAGTTTGTTGTCTTTTGTGAAATTCATTCTTTTATTCTTTTAACTTTCATCAAGAGCAAAGCAGCTACAAGCTTCTGTACTCCATGTACTTATGCTTGGAGAGTTGCCTAAGAAATACATACTTTGTCTTTCTGTAGTCTTTGTGACCACAGCATCTCAGTAAAAAGAGACTGGAAGGGAGCTCCAGAAACATATCTAATTAAATCTGGTTGCTCAGAGCTGTGTCTGGTTGTGTCTTGAATTCCTCCACTGAATTCCTTCATGAGGAGATTCCACAGCCTGTCTGGACACCTTGTATCAGTGTTTGATCACTGTCATGGTAAAACAACAAACAAAAAAATAAAAGTTTTTACATATAATCAGAATTTCGCTGGTTCTGACTTATGATTGTTGTAGTTCCACTGTCAAGCTGCCAGAAGGTCTCCGTTAGCCTCTCCTTTTTTTTTTTTTAATGGATGATACACATCTGTCTTCACTTTATAGCTTTCTCTTATATATAGTGGATATATATACACTTATCTAACTTCAAATTGGTTTTGATTTATTTTCTTTTCCCTCCAGCCTGGATAATTTAATAGAAACAGTTCTGGTAGCAATGTTTATCCTAGTACAACCCAGGATGTCAGCATGTGGCATAGCCACATTGCTGGCTCATGATCAGTTTGGTGTCCATCAAGTCACAAGGTTCTTTCCTGCAGAGCTCCCTTCAAACTGGTCAGGCCTCAGTGTGTAGTGTTGTCTGCAGTTATTTCTCCCCAGGTTCTGGACTTTGTGTTTTCCAGTGTTGAACTTCATGAGGTTCCTGTTGGCCCATTCCTCTGTTTCCCTCTGACGGGCGTAACTCTTTGGCCTATCAGCCTCTTCTGCCAGTTTTGCATCATCAGCAAACTCCCTGGCTGTGTGTTCTGTCTCATCACCTGTTTCACTGAAGAAAATGAAAAATTATTATCCTTGAGATTAACTCCAGGGGTAGACCACTAGGGACTGTCCTCCAGATGGACTCTGTGTAGATCAAAACCCTTGGAGCTGGGCAGTTCAGCCAGCTTTAGGCACCCTCAGTGTCCACTTACCTAGTCCATATTTCATTCCTTTGTCACTGAGGATGTTATGAAAGGCTATGGAAAATCAGGATGAATATTCACAGCTCATTTCCTTGTAGATGGCTCCCGGGTTGGTCCAGCATGATTTTCCCTTTTCCTATGCTTATAATGTCTATCATTTTCTTTTCTGCAATATATGTAGAATGTTTCTCTGGTGGATTTATCCCAGGGCCTGAGGTGAGGTTGAGCAGGAGGTCCCTGGATCCTTTTTCTAACCCTGTTGAAAGATGAGGCTGATATTTGTTTTTTTCCAGTCCTCTGGAACCTGTCAAGTCACAACCACCTTTCAGAGATTACTGAGAGTGGCCTTGCAGGGACATCAGCCCATTCCCTCAGCACTTATGGGTAGATTCCATCAAGTCTCAGGGATTTGTTTATATCTACTTTAGTTCTGTTAAATGTTCCCTAACCTGATCTCCCTCCACTGAGTCCAAGTCTTCCCTGCTCCAGATTTTAAATATAAACTTGGACTGTTGAAAATATATGATGTGAAAGATGATTTATGTTAAAACTAAGCACCCCAAATCCCTCCATACCATAAATATACAACACCAAAAATATGGTGGTAATGACTTTGATATAGAAACTATTTTTTTTTCCAGGAAAATAGATATTTTTTCATATTCTGTACAGAATATGCTTGAACTGCCAGTGGGTGATAGGCAGAATGTTGTTTGTTAGGTATTTTCCTTTGTTTCCTTCCTTTTCCTACTGAGTTAATAAAGACAAGGTTAACTTATGAACCACAACTCCTTAAGTAAAATTTCCAACTTTCTCTGGTTATTAACAATTAATGTTTTTAGTCATGCGTTATTTAAACAATGGCCAGATATTGAAGTAGGTACCAAGTGCACTTCAGTATATCTTAAATATGTTTGAACCACTTACAATTAGTCCTACCACATTTTGTTTGATAAATAAAGATGTCTTTCTTTTGGCCCCAGACTTTGTAGGCAGAAAAATAACCTGGATTGCCTTTGGGAAAGGCTTTATCTCACTCTTTTAGAGTATAAGCATGTGCTAAGAAGCATATCCCTGGCATACCAAAGTAGTCTCAAGTTTACAGCTTTATCTGTTCTGCCTACATAAACAGAGGCTGATACACAGGTAGGTCTCTTGTTGGTGCTTCTGTAAGTGACAGAAACTTTTAATCTTTATCTTAATTTAGTTTGTGTCCAGTATTCTGCATGGTTGTTTGATATTGTCAGACCAATGCTGAAGTTGGGTAATTCCTGCTTACTTGTTATCCTCTTGAATTCTCTTAAGTGGATGTGGTTTCACTGTATTTATGAAGAGGATCAATTAAGATAATCTTGGATTAATCCCATTACACTCTTTGGTCTTGTTTATGGCTTTCTTTTTCATCAAATTCACACAAACTGTGAAAAGACATTATTCTGTTTGTGGTACTGTCATTATCATTTATTATAAATTCCTTCCCTAAAAAAATGAAAATATATCCTCATTGCATTCCACTGTTCACAGATACATAAAACAGGCACACCAAAGATTTTTGTTATGTTACTTTTGAAGTATTGTCTTCAAGGCACTGAACTTACACATAGTAATAAGTGTATAGTTACCTTGAAACAATCCTGTCAAATTTGTGGTGCTGTTAAGAAAATTAACTTTAGTTTCACACTGGAGTTTTAAGCTGTTCAAGAAGCTAAAAAAATGGGATTTTCACCTGACAGCTCCTAGAGAGCTTATTAAATGAGTCTATGCAAAGCAAGTGCATTTACCTGTCTCAGTCCAAAACTATTAGTACATCATTTAGGGGATCATAAAAAATGCTTCTTGTTGAATGAGAGTTTTGTTGAGAAAACCTGCTATGAGCATAGAAGTGAATGGTATGCACTGTAATATCAAGTTGATCTGTAATCATAATTTTGTGATGTGTCAATATGTAGGGAAGCAATCTGTCTCACTAAAAAAAAAAAAGTGAGTCTGATTTATTTTCACTGGGTCAATTGCTGTTGCTAATCCAGAGTCTTTGTCAGCTTGCAGACTTTCTTGTGTGTTGTGTTTTTACACTTTTGCTTAAAAGGCAGGTAAGATGATACTGTTAGCACTTTCTGCTCTTGTGGATTTTTTTGGTTTTTGTTTTGTTTTGTTTTGTTTTTTGTTTTTTTACTTGGAACGATAATGTGATTGACTTAAAATAGCTGCTTTTAGCAAATTCTATTTTCCGCATGTGTATTCATGGGGAGACAGATGGCCAGAGAAGGATAGAATGACTTTGATTTATTTGCATTAACAAATTTTTTTTTCTTCTGTTTATGGTGTTGTCTTTAGTGTCATACAAATTCATTCATGAAATAGTAACTTTGATAGTCTTGGAGAAAAATAATAATTGTGCCCTCTGAAACATGGTACAAATATTATAGAAATGTAGTTTATTGTGCTAAGTTTTGAAGGAAAAAATGCCACTTTGTGCTCTGAATATTTAACCAAAGGAAGATCTCTCATGACTATGTCCTGTCCACAGTATGAGTTAACCTCCTGTGGTTTATATTTGGATTGCAGGAATGATTCTTTCTTGCAACTTTGTGCATATTTTCCTAGTAGAATGTCTTTGCTGTATTTCTTCTTACTCATATCATGTGGCTTTAAATTTTGCATTCTAACTCTCCCTATTTCACACCAGGTTTTTTTGCCAATATTTCTTAACAAAATTTCATACAGACTCAAGTACGAGGTCTCTGGTTATGAGTGGGAGTGTTGTCCTGAGGTATGCAAGGAGGAACCTGCTGAGTGCCGTAGACTTGCAGTGAAACCTCATCTAATAATATTGTTCCTAGCATCTGGCACACAAAAATATTCCAGGACTGGGTCCTGCAGACAGTCAACATGATAAAGAGGATTAATTCCAGTAAATGAACATACACATAAGGACTAAGATCTTTGGTAGTTGTGTACTGCTTGTGTGTGCATAAATAGTTTATGATGATTTTGTCTCCTAGATTTTTTTTTCAGCATTTCAAACTACTACAGCATTGGAAAAACTATTTGTGTATTCCAGCCCTAGTACTTAAAACAGGTGAAGTCCTCAGAGAACTAACACTGCAGAGTCTGTAGGGAGTGGCATTGCTTTTTTGCCTTTTTGTTGTTGTTGTTTAAGACAGAATAATTGATATAATTATTAAAGCTGCTCTTTTTCTTCACTTTGGTTAAGAACATCTTGATGTTTTAGTGAGCCTTGAGCTGAGCCTCGAAGAGACAAACTCCAAACTGTACTCTTTATAGGATTTAAAAACAAAAGCCTGGTGGGAAGAGCAGCCCTGTCTAATCCCATGGGGGAAAACAACAAAAAACCCTAAACCAAACCAACAACCAAAAAACCCCACACAAAATAAAACAAAATGAACCATCATGCCCCCCCCCCAAAAAAAAACCCCACAAAAAAACCAACCAAAAACCCCACCAAAAAAAAAATTAAATAAAAAGAAAAGAAAAGAAAAATCCCTCAAGAAGCAAAGCAGTGTTTTCCCCGCTCCTTCAGCAAACGGAGGCCTCTGCTGGCCGCTGGCCCGGCCTGTACCGAGCGGGGGATGCAGGAGGCGCAGCCCCTGCGCTGCCGGCGCTCTGGGACGGAGCGGAGCACAGCGGGAACGCTCTGCTCTCGGCCTTCCCCGTCCTTTCCCGTCCTTTCCCGGCCCTTCCCGGCCCTTCCCGGCCCTTCCCGGCCCTTCCCGGCCCTTCCTTGCCCGCGGGTCCCGGCCGCGCTCGGGGCAGCGCTCCCCGGCCCCTCCGCCCAGCCGGCGGGGTGGGGTTCTCTCCCCTCTCTCTCGTCCTTTTCCTCGGCGCACGGGCGGCTTCAAAATCGGAAATGATCTTAATTAAATGTTTTCTGTACAGAAACAAGCGGGCCCCCTTTTTGTGAGCGAGGCGAAGGCAGCAGACCTTATCACAAAAGACAAAAGCAAATATTTATCAGCGAACAAAAGATGTCCACGGTTGCTTGCAGCGGGGGAGATTTTTCTCTCTCTCCCGGTGAAGATGTTTAACAGCGTAAGATGTTTATCGGGACTCCTTGTTGAAATTCTTTGTTTCCCCGCAAGATCTGCAAATGAAACTGTTTTTCTTTCTGTGAAGCGCATAATGAAGCCCATGAGTTAAACTGCAGAGAATGCAAACACCTGCTTGTCCCTCTGTTGACTCTGCGTTTCAAGAAGGTCTTTTCTGTTCCACATGTTAATGGGTTGGGGGCTTGGTTTTGTCTGATTTTTTGTTTATCCTGTGTGGAGATAAATGGTCATCTTGCCCGTCTTCACTTTGTGTCACTTCTGATGCAGCGATTGTCTCTGTTAAAGGAATACCACGTTGTTAAAAGTATTCCTTCAGAATCCTATGTGTCATCGAGTGAATAAGCTATTACATTTTACTGCTTTACCTTCCTTGGTTTGTTTTGTATGGTTTTTTTTCCTTAATGCTCTGTTTGATCAGCTATATGTCTTACAACCACCTTTTCAGCCGTGAGTAAAAGGGAGGAAACATTAGAATCCATCTAACCCCTTCCAGGACTTCTGCCTGTTCCCCTTAACTATTTCATACATGGAAACACAATATTTCAGATGTACTTTAATGCTGCTTATCCAGTGGTTTTGTACATAAGTATCCCTAATACAATGTGAGTTTTAGGTGGTATTTGAAAGGTGCAAACACTTTTATGAGTATTCATCCCCAACAGCTGGGTTATCAGTTAACTACAAAATCTATCACAAAAATTTAAGGTTTTATAATGTAAACCCCCACTTTCCCCAACTTGTGAAGACACTACTTGTGATAAAATTTATTCACATGGCAAATGTTCAGTCTCATAATAAGCATTGTAAGTTGATGTTATTGCATAGATTTCTGGTACTGTACAACATAATTCATAGTTGTGCCTGCAAGCACTATCTGGGTTTTTTTATAGTTCACAAGATTTGAAGAATACTTTGAAACACTTTTCCACAGCAATTTAGAATAGAACTTTACAATGACGTAGGGTTTTAAGTACAATGTTGTAAAGCAAAAGTACAGCATCATAACAGAAGTGCTATACCCAGACAGGGCTTGTCTGCTGGTTTAATATATTTCATAAATATTTGGGGCAGGGGGATGCCTGGTTCTTCACATGACTGTACTTGAAGATAGTCCTATTTGTCTGGGAAAACATATTCAAAGTGGGACTCCTGGGAGCAAGCACTTGTGGAATTTAAACATTTCTATTTCATATACATCATTACATTTTAAATTAATAAAGTAAAATAAAGCTTTGTATTGGGAAACAGATTGAAGTATCATTTTTTTAATGACTATAATATTTTTCTCAAACTTCTCTGAAGCTTCACAGAACTGCCAGTTTTAGATGAACAATTCCTAGGTGTGTTTGGAAATTATTTACCTTTGTACAAACCTTAAAGGTATATGTTTTAATGAAATGAAATTATTCTTTTTCTAATTTGGCAGAATAGTTCTTAGATCAAAGATGCTCTATGATTCTTTATTTTCATACGTCCATTTCAGTTTGGATTACAGAACTTGCATTCTATTTTTCTTTTATTACGGAGTCCAAAGAGTTTAATACTCTTTTCCTAAAGTTGTATACGACTGTTCCTGTAAAGACTGTATAAAGGAACAGTACATTAGACAGTCTCAGGACTTTCCCAAAACAGGTAAAAATATATTTTTTATTATTTTTTCATTCTCAGTTCAGAGCTTTCTCTTTACCAGAGAAAAACCATGTTCTATGATAATTTGCAGAATTTCTCTCTTATACTAAGGCTTCTTGTATTTCTGATAATACTAGAGTGTGTGTCTGGAATCTAAAAGATAAATAGAATATATATTATGAGATTTTCCATTTCATCGAATAAAATTATTATCTAGGCTACCTTGGATTGAACTACTGTCATTTTCTCAGGCTCTTTGGCAAGACACAAGTACTTCAGTAGAGACAGATTTATTCTTCAGAAGTACAGAGTATATTCTGTAGACATATATTCTGTAAAATATTAAATGTTATATACTTCTGGACTGCTTTTGCCCTCGAGATAAGTTTTCTTTAAAAAAAAAAAAAGCAACCGAGACTGAGACTGCTCTAACTTTCGGTTCTAACAGCACATGCATTATTTGAGGATTTTATTGGTTTTAGTTTTATAAATACTGTAGTTAATTATTTTTTCTGCAGAAGCAGGAAAGTAGAAAGAATGAGGAGGGAAAAAGCCTAATGCCCAAGTTCACCGAAAATCTCATCTTTTAAGATAGCTTTCTTCTTCCTTACTTCTATCTGATACCGTACCCAAATATTTTTGAATATATGTATAAAGGGATTTGTAGTGGTTAACATGGTCAATAACTCAGAAATAATAAAAACCATACTGCTGTGGAAATAAATTCACTCCAACATTAAGAAGTCAATTGTACAATGATAATGCATTGTTGCTGGTGGTAGCAATGCTGAGCATTCTGCAGGGTGGGTGGTGGTAAAAAAACAAATTTAAAATTTATTTTCCAATGCAAGTGAAGTATTTAGAAATGAAAGGGAAGGATATTAAAATATGAGTATTTTTGGTACAGTTTTGTACAGATGGGACTGTAATTGGTGACATGGGAATAGTATATATACTGAAATATTTGAAATGCTAATTCATTTTTTACTTCAGTTTTCCAACTGCCAGCTGTAATTATGGATCTCATTTAACAGATGCTAACACAGGGAGTAACTTCACTCCTGGAGTAGTCCCACTGAGACTGGAAGTAAAATCACCTTTCAGGTGCTTCAGCATTGGTATAAGTACAGTTCTAGGAATTTGTTGAATGCTACTGTTAAAGACTGTCTGGTGCCTAGGTTATAAACCATTTGCATTTTGAATATATTTAGTTATACATAAATTAAGTTATACACTGATATTCTTTATCAAGATGAATTGAAGCCTTTAAATTTAAATTTATCACTGTTAACAATCTTTAAAATTTCATTATTTGTTGACAGAGGTGAATGAATCTGAAGTGTTTTTTAGACCCACAGCGCTCTCATAAAATTTAAGAGATGGATGTGAAATGGTTTATGAAACTATTTCAATTAGTTTTGCATTATACTATTTTCCAGTGGGATGTATTATATACAAAGAAGTGCTCTAATAACAGTAATAGTGTGTAAATTTCCTCAAGTCTTCTTTCTGAATTTGCAAGAACATTTGAATAAAGCATCTATGTAAAAGAAATTCTATACAATCAGGGGTTCAGTTGGCTGAATGAACTGAAATAAAAACTTAAGGCTTTTGTCAGTGTCTTCCCTCTGTGAAAATGATAGAAACACAAAAAAAAGACAACCTGTTTTATTCTATTTATTGTTAAAATATAAAATCAACTTAGTACTCAGAATAAATTTTGTTGTTTGTTTCTTGTGTTTTTCCTCTTATCAATATTTAAATATATGTATCATTTGTAGTTAAATTTTTATTTACTGGAAGAACTGTATTTCTGTTCTGTGGGAAACCTTGTATCATTCAATCCAGTTTGGAAATTTAATTTTGAACTTTCAGGTCAAACTAAATGTCTTTGTAATTGTAAAATTAAAAATCATTAATATCCTGAATGACTTCAGTCCCACGGGATTTTTTAACAAGGGTTTAGTAGGAATGGATCCATAAATATTCTGTATAATATTAATAGAAATTACTTTAAATTCTTTGTTGTGCAACAGGAAATATGTTCCTTTTCTAACACTTTCTGGCTGCTGAACAGTTCTTCAAGAAGTGTAGTAGTGATATGATTTTGTAAATTCTGGGACAGGGTAATATTTTTTCCTTCACTGTAAGGACAGAAAATCCTTACAGGACCAAGAAGAAAAACCCCTGAAGGAATGCACTAGACAGTAGAATAAATCCTCCTCAATTCCTGAAAAGGAACTAAGCTTATTACCTTGTGATGTTGTGTTTTTTGTTGTTGTTATTATTATTATTATTTTCCAAAGTGATTTTAAGTTGCTTTAAAGGTTAATGAGAAAACAGAAAACACATTTTGAAGCAACTTCTGGATGCTTCAGAAGATCAGCTTGGTTCTGTGTTTCCTTTAGAAACTTAAACTTGGGCAAAAGTGTTTTTGCATTTATTCAGATGCCTTTTTTCTTCTTACTTTTGAAGCACTGTAATTAAGTAGGGATTTATCTTGATAAGAACTAATAGAAGTGTAATTATAAAAGGGTGAGTAGAGATTACAAAAGATTGTGTTGTTTCAAGTTTTCGAAGTTATTCAGTCATTACTTTTTAATGTTTTGCTTTCCTTATTCCAGTGCAGAGTGATGCAGTACTTAGAAGGTTAAGGTGCATTTTCAGGCTGAATGCAAAAGCAATAAAAAGTATAACAGGAAATTTAATATTACTCCACATTAATGTTTAGGGCTGGACAGTAACTCTGGGAAGGATAACAGAGTAGGAAGTCATTTGCTCTCTGGGCTAACATGGCTTTTTTGAAAGACACAACATACTATCTTTTTATCCATTAATAAGGATTAAGTGTATATATATATATATATATATATATATATATATATATATATATAAATCCTTGCTTTGTCAACAAGTGCAGTTTATTTGGTTGATTTTTCATGCCTTTTCCAAACTTCTTTCTTGTGCAAATTCAGGGATGGAACTGAGGTGGCTAATTCACATAGTTTTATGGAAGATAACCCCCCTGTTTTTCAGCCCTTTGTCCCTTCCATCTCCTTACTATTGCAAGTTCTTATTTTGATACTTAGTTGTTAGAGCCAAACAAATACAGGGGAAATTTCATCTTGCCACTGTGCTTTGCTTTATACAGTCACCTTTGTTTTCTTGTTGTGTGAGTGGAAGGTAGCAGAAGTTTAATCAAGTCGGTGCATGATGGGCTCTGGGAGGTTTTTGCCTTTCATTAATTTCTTGAAGAGAATTACCAATCCCATACCTGCAGCATCTGAGTGCAAAAGGCACGAGGATATTCCCCTCTTGAGTAGGATTTCCAACCAGTGGTGACCTATTCGGGCCAGAAAGGAAGAGAATCTCTGTGTGGAGTGTTGGAATGACCTTAAAACTCCAGGGCAGCGAGCGGATGGTTTTGGTGAATAGGCAGGAAGCCAGGGCAGGAGAAAATCCAGGGTGTTTGTCTAGCTGTGAGGAGGACTTTGTTTTTAATGGATGGAATGGGACAACAAAAGAGGAAGGATTCAGGCATTTGTTTTCTCTGTAGCCTGAGTAGTGCCAGAAAGGTGTTTCTGTTTTGTATGCAACACCAGGAACAGAATAAATGTATTTGGCTTAAGGATGTCACTAGTAGCTCTGTTGTAGTGAAAGATATTTGTTTAAAAACTGCATATTGTGGATAAAATTAGTTTTGAATTGATTTGTTTTCAAATTGGTTTAGCCATTCAGATTCAATTTTATCTATGACATTGAGGGGTTTCTAGACAACTCTTTCCTGAATAACACTATGGAGCTTTTTGGCATTATACACAAATTAACAGCATGCTGCATCATTAAAAAATAAAAGAGCTGCAACTTTTTCTTGGCGTAGATTTCTGCAAAGCAATAAAAGGCTCCCTATGTTGATTACAAATATTGGAAAGTGTTTACTTTGCTCCATAAACTTGGAGCATTTCATGTTTGAATATATTGTATGTGGCCTCTAAAGACCTTTTCCATTGTTCTGCTTGCATCTTGTTCGATGAGGGTTTCAGGTCTCATGCAAGAGAGATTTTTGAAGGACAAAACCAGTGTGCCCTGCAGGAAAAGCAAAGAATGTATTTGCAGGTGGGATACACATACTTTAGGAATTTTGCCTTTAGTTAATGTCTACTCTTTAAGTGATGGAAAGTTGCAGTTTTCAAGTGCCCTCATTTCTCCATATTTTAAAAAGGAGTAAAATTGACCTGGCATTCAAACCAGTAGTGTTGTCCTTTATTGCTACATTAAAAGACTAGGATTTATTTGCTATTTGAGGTTTGTTCATTATTAGACCAAACCCAAGTTTCTCTTTTTCCAGTTCTAATGTTTATACAGAGAAATCTCCAAGCTTCATAAATTCTAGGTGTTTCCACTTCTCAAAATTATTCAAGAACCCTATGTAACTTCCCAGTGAGGTCTGTACACACCAAACCTCTTCCTGCATAATCCCACATGACCACGAATCTTTCCCAACCAGAAACTTCAGGTCCTATGAGTTGAAAAATGGTTTATATCTGGCTAAAAGCTTCTCAGAAGTATTGATAAAAATGCCTTTTGCTGGCTTAGTAATAAAGGAAAAGTCAAGGATGAGCTATCCCTGCCTTGGGCAGGAGAGGAGCCAGCACTGGATGTGTTCTGTGGGGCAGTGCAGGGAGTGCTTTTCTCAAGTATCAGACTTTAACTACTCACTGGAGCTGGCTGAAAGCCAAGAATTTATTTTTAAGAAATAGTTTTGTGCTGTTTGATTTTGCTTTTGCATTTCATTGCGACAGAAGCAAGGTTTTCATGCCTTTTGGTGTAGCACACGGATAACGAGTGTGACATATGGGAATGGGAGAAGACATCATGGAATAACTGGTGGACAGGAATCCATCCCATCCTGTTCATGCTACCTACTGTGCATGACCAGGGTAGGGAGATAGATCTGAATCACCAATTTTGTTTTCTGTTCTGAAAATGAAAAAGTTCTACTTTATAAAATATGTTCTTAAGAATTGCTCATATTTTTACTTATTTAGCTATTTTTTTTTTAACTGGTTCATTTTTGGATGCAGAATTATTTTCAAGATATCTTTCATGTTGAATAACACACAATTTCAGACAGAATTGACATTTATGAAAAATAGAAATATGAGTGCTAATGTTCTTAATGTGAAATTCCAGAGGCAGTTAGTAAGAAAGTTTAATCAACCATTAAATAATCAATAGTTACTAGTTCACAGAAGGTTTATCAAAATTTTAATTTCTTTGGTTCAAGGATATTGGAAAATATACTTTTCAACTGCCTTTAGGAGTTAGAATTCTCACCCCCATTTAATTTAAAAGTAATTTGAATATTTTATTATCTCAGGTTTCCTTAGCAGTCCCAGCATGCACAGGTTGCACCTGTTGTACTTTTACCACTGAAAGCAGTGAATTGTGGATTCTAAATTTCTACTTCTTTAGAAACATGTGGATCTGGATAACAAGAAATGAAACATTTTCAGGTAAACTTTGAATTCTTAGAAAACTTTGTAGAGGGACTTTTGAATATCGCACAATAAGTAAATTCAGTTTAATTTTCCTTCTTGCTTGTCTTTGGGTCCATCTAATTCTGTGAAAAAGACCATGTGTTAAGGATCTCATTTTGTTTTTTGTTAGTTGCATAGTTTAGATTATAGAACTCCTTTTACTGGGAAAGATTTGTGATGTGAAGACTCTTTACTGAAAAATATTTTTTTTTCTATTCATATTGCCAACAGAAAAATTATTTGTCATCTCTCTCTCTCTCTCTAGATATTGAAATTTATCTTTGGACTGTTATCTTGAATTACTCTGGAAAATATTCAGAATAATTTAATAGTTAGTCACCATTTTTATTTTATCTTATTATATTGAGTTAATCAGCCTAAATTTTCTGAAAAACATTTTCAGTGAATAAAATTTTCCTAGTATATTTGTTACTTTCACTTTTACTATCATATGACCAATAATTCAGCTGCCTTTCTCAACTCGTTGACTCTTATGGCTTCTAGGTTATCCATAGTCTTCCTTCACTTCAGAAGCAGTTTATGTGGATTCATGTGAAATATGCTTGCAGAACAAAATAATATTATTGTGTTTCACGTTTTGGAACACATGGACTGGTTTCATTTCAGATGAAACAAATATGGGAGATTTGCCCCAGCCAGGCACTCAAACCACAGAGGCAAGCTAGAGTTGGAATGCTCATAGCAGGGACATCAGGTCCTCAGTACCAAGATGTAGCCAAGATCACCCTGTAGCCTGGTATGGCAGGTGAAGCATTTCCTTGAGAAGGCCTTTTCCAAAAGTGTGTATCGACCTCTGCATGCACAGGAAAGAAATGGCTTAGCAACTGGTCAAAGAGCCTATTTCTGTATTTAAAATAAGAAAAAAGGATTTGGAGGAATGAGCCCCTAGCATTGCCCTTCCCCTTTTTAACGGTTAGCATGACCTGTAGAGTAAAAATGGTACGGTGTAAGAAAACACTGCTGAAATCTGGCCCCTTGCATCATCTCCTGAAAAAGGTGCCCTCCTACAGTTGTGAGTGAAAAGTGTAAGAGGTAGGATTGAGTCATGTGCTTAGTGTTCCCCACTGCCCAACTGGACACAGAGATCTGGTAAACGTGCTGAGGACTTTAGTATTGTCTTCTTCCCTCCCTCACTCCCTCCCTTCCTTCCAATCTCCCTCTCTTCCTTCCTCCCTGTGTCCCATCCAGCCTTTACTTCTGATAGAGTAATGCTGAAGGACAGAAAGAAGAAGGAGGAGTCCTCACCCTTTTTCCCAGGCTGAGACAAGCTCTTCCACCCCTGGCTGTGGGATGTACAGCAACATCCCAGCTCCAAGTTTCTTGGCCTCCTGGGAATGTGACTGGCAGGTGAGGTGACAGCCTGCTGTGCCATCCTGAGCTTTCAGGATGTTTGTGCTGGGCCTCTCCTACGGAATGAGTGGGAGGTGAGCTGAGGGTCAAACTCCAGATTTAGAAATGCACAGTCCTAGTCAGAAAACAGCCTTTGTCTCTGTAGAGTATAAAGACTCCCGAGTAATGGTAAAATGGGAACAGCCCAGGGAGTAGGATGAAATCTGTGGGGAGGGCAGTTTTCTCCCATCAGGGGATAGGATGTATTTAACATGGATAGGGAACAACTGTGCCAGGCTGTGAATCTGCTGTGGTAAGCCAGATGTCCCATCACCAGATTCTATCATGTAGAAACCCTTAAAAAATTCCTAAGTGTCCTTCCATCTGCTCTGCCCCACAGATCAAACATGTTGTAGAAGACTGTCCATCTTGTCAGAAAACGGTACTTTTAAAAGCAAAAAGTAGTAATATAAGAATGATTTGTCTCTTGAGAAACATTTCCTTTTGATGATTAGATAACTAGAATAATAGAGACCTTTTAAAACATTTATGCAAAGAGGCTTCTTATTAAGGCCCAAATATAGTGTAAATTCCAAAGGCAAGTCTGGGGTGCTTTACCTTCCTCTGTGTGTACTGTGGTTTGTGTATCACAAGAGGACAGCTGTAGATCAGAGGACAGACGTGCTCCTGGCAAGTGATGGGTGTTTGTGAGCAGGAACTTCTTGGGAGATATTGACCGGGTCACGGGCAGCTGCTCGGAAATTTGTTAAGTAATCTATCTAATATGTCCAAGGAGTAGCACATCCGAATCAATCCATCCAAAATGCCTCAGGAATATCAATAAAGAGATAATAAATCTGATAATTCTCTGTGATTTGCTCTGGTGTGGAGCTACTGGGGAAGCCTTGTACAATATGAAGATTAATTCTAGTACACATTTGTTAAGGTGACAAATGCTCCGTGCCAGAACTGTGGCTGGAGAAAAATTCATTTCAAATTAATTTCAAACTTTATTTTCTGCAATAATCTGCTGTCATAAAACTGAATGGCAACAAATGGCAATTGCTGAGGATGTTTTCGAAAGGGAACTAGACCCCAGGTTTACAGAATGAGTTTTGCAGCATTTTTTTATCTTTTGTGGATCTCGCACCTAATTTCTATTCAGCAAAGAAATTTCTTTGCTGTTGTTCTAAATTTTAAACCACAGTAACGATAACAATAAACCATTAAGTATAACATAGTAAATACAAGGCCTAAAGAGATAATAAATATATTTAGATAAATAATATCCTAACCTGATTAGGTACATTAGTTCTAAGTCCTTTGTGAGAAGGAAAAAAAAAATGTGTCCCATCAGGCAAAGTCCTGAAAGTCAATATTTTTTTGTTTCCATTGACTGTGGTAGGTATAGAATCGAGTATATAGTCTAGAAATTACGTTATATATAGTATAGACTAATTATATTAATCTATGATTTATTTACTCTATTTTCCATTTGCCAAACACCTTTAGGAAAGAATCCCAGCACTTGTGTTTTTGACTTAATGATTTGAGAGAAGTGGCATTTCTCAGTGCAAATTGGCACTCTAGGAATTTTCTATAATGTTTGAAAAATTCGGAATTCTGTTTGTACCCTTCATTCTAAAAATTATCAAACTTACCTTTATCTTTTCAAATTAACTCGAGATTCTTTGAAGATCAAGACTAGTAGTTTAGCCACCTATGTCTTGGTCCATGAAAAAAATTTGTATTTGTTTTAAAGATAAAGAGCAGAAAGTAGGAGTTGAAATTTCCGTTTACAAAAATAAAAGGTGTAAAAAAATAAAAATTAATTCAAACAAAATGCTATTTTCACAATTTGAGTCTGCAAAATTTAGCATTTGGATTGTAGCATATTTAAAACCTTATAGATCATTATTTTTTTCTATATTCCTAAATTTTTGGTGGACAAAACTCTGTTTTTGCCTTAAAATCAAACAGAATACTCTTTGCCCCCTTTGTTCATACCACCATCCCATCATAGTATCTTCCTTTTGTAAATCTAGATGAAGAAAAATTTATGTAGAAAGCAAAGTAGATGATGGAATGCAAGCATCCTCCTCCCCTCTGTCAGTAAAATCTTGCTCCTCAGAAGCACAGGCTCTGCTGCTGCCACTTCCTAGGCACTTTCACAGTGACTCTTGGAAAAAAGCAGGAGCCCTACAATGCCTGTTCAGCCAGTGGTGGCTCTTCAGCACTGCACCCAATGTGTTTTTTAGAATATCCATTTTTCCCCATTTTAGGCAGACCTGTGATCTCTGTTTTTTTCACACTGGAAAAAGCACAGCCTCTCCCTCAGGTGCAGGTGAGAAGTTGCAGGGTTGAGGTGTTGAGGGTTCACCTGTCCAAGAGAATAACTAAGACAGGATGGGGTCACAAGATGGTTTGAATCAGTCCATGGGTGGGAGAGGAACCTTACTGCATCTTCTTTTAACAAATGGTTCAAACCATAGAATTCTTAGGCAAAGCTTGAAGGTTTTACTTAACTTTTATTTTAGTGCAGAAGGCAGCGGGCCATGGGTATTTCATGGTAGTTTGTTCCTATTACACTTACCTTAAATAAGAGGTTCTTCTCTTTCCCTGTTGAAGGGAAGAATTGTAATAGCATTTAGCATTTAATGTCTCAGTATTATGAAATTTTGTTTTGGTATTTTTTCCCCTCCCATGAGGGGAGTTGTCTCTCAGAGAATTTGGTTTTGTTTTGCTTTAGGAACAAAAAAAAATTTGATCCCATTGTAGCTCTTCTTCTGACATCCCACCTGATATTGATTTCAGAGAGGTGTTTTGCAGCCTCTTACCAAAGACTTACACTTTGTAATTTTGAACATAACTTACAGCTTCTTATTCTGTGGACTTTGACCCATCTTCACAATTTATGTATTAAATGCCAAGTTTGCTCAGCTATGAAGTAGAGAATGTTGGTGGTGAACCTCATTTCAGCATATTCAAGTGGATTTGACCTAAGTTCCTTGACACAGATGAATTTGTGCCAAGTATTCTTCATAACTGCTTTTTCCCCATAGGATCTGATTTTTTTTAGGGCAGAAGTACCTGTTTCAGGGTATTCTGTGCTTTTTGTTAAGAGCAACTTTCACTGTGAATGGGAATAGGGACATCAGGTTATGTAAAGTGATAATGAAGCAGAATGTTCTATTGTGCTGTGAGTTTTATATTGAATGGCTGCCGCTTGAAGGGCTAAAATTTCCATTTAGTCCTTAAGCCATGTAGCAAAAACAACACCAGTACCTGATGGCATTGAAATATGTATTTCAAAGGCTAGAAATGTTATGCAAAAAGTAGTTGAAACCCAAGAATTTTACTTGTGCATGGGTTTGTGTGTAGAGAGATCTGTGCTTGCTAATAAAGAAAACTAATTAGAAGCATGTCAGGCAGGTTTTCATGTTTGGATCTCATATTCAGTGTGTCCATGTCTGATGGTTTGAACCATGGGTCTCTTGTGGTTTAGTCTTGTATCCATGTAAGATACTCAGACATGACAAACTTGTTGGAACCAGTGTTGTTTAATATCTTCATTTATGACATGGATGATGGGATTGAGTGCACTCAGCAGGTTTTGCAGATGACACCAACCTGAGGGGAGCTGTTTACACTCCTGAAGGATGGGATGCCCTCCAGAGGACCTGGACAGGCTCAAGGATTGGCCCATGGGAATCTCATGAGGTTTAACAGAACAAGTCCAAGGTGCTGCACTGGGTCAGGGCAGCCCCAGGTACCAACCCAGGCTGGGGATGAGCAGAGCCAGGGCAGCCCTGGGAGAAGGACTTGGGGGTGCTGTGGGTGAGAGGCTGGAGCTGCCCCGGCCGTGTGCGCTGGGAGCCCAGAACCCCCCGTGTGCTGGGCTCAGCCAAAGCCCCGTGGGCAGCAGGGCAGGGAGGGGATTCTGCCCCTCTGCCCCTCTGCTGAGACCTAACCTGCAGGGCTGCATCCAGCTCTGGGGGCCAGCACAGCAAGGACAGGGACCTGCTGGAGCCAGGCCAGAGGAGGCACCAAGGGGATCAGAGGGATGGAGCAGCTCTGCTGGGAGGAAAGGCTGGGAGAACTGGGGTTGTTCAGCCTGGAAAAGAGAAGGCTTTGGGGTAACCTAATTGTGACCCTCCAGCTCCTAAAGGGAGCCCACAGGAAAGATGGAGAGAGGCTATTTACAAGTGACAGGAGTTCCTGGAGTGACAGGACAAGGAGGAATGCATTCAAACTGACAGAGAACAGTTTTAAATTAAAGATTAGGAAGAAATTCTTCCCTGCGAGGTTGATGAGGCCCTGGCACAGGTTGCCCAGAGAAGTTGTGGCTGCCCCACCACTGGAAGTGTTCAAGGCCAGGTTGGATGGAGCAACCTGGTCTAGGGGAAGGTTTCCTTGCCTATGATAGGGGGTTGGAAGGAGATGATCATTAAGGTCTTTTCCAACACAGGCCATTCTATGATTCTATGATAATTTAATATTTGAGATTTATGAAAGTGATTTATATTATATTAGGATCATTATCTTTGTGCATAGCTAAAAAATGTATTACTTTCAACTGAAAAAGAACTTTATCATGTAGAAATAGTTATTTAATCTCAGATATATCAATTATAAGAAGGAATATTTTATTTCTATTCTGCCAGTAGACACTTGATTTGAAAACTTCTTTGAACAGATTATTGAAAAATATTTATTTTCTGTCTTCAGTCATGAAAAGAACTTCAAACTCAAAAAGACACTTTTTTGCAAGATATTTTCTCCTTGTCTTAAAATGGTATAATTTAACTGTGGTCTGCATAACTTTAATCAAAATAGGGTGCTAGTGGGGTTCTGCTACTCCAGACAAAGAGGATAAGAGAGAGATGAGGTAATTTGTACTTAATACAATAAAATATTAAATTAGTCTCTTTTATACTTGATTGTCACTCTACTGAAGTTATGCATGTTTACAAACTATCTAAAATTTGGTTCAAAACCTTTTGAAAAAGAATGCCTGATGATAATGTTTATACATTTTGTATATTTTTTAAATTGGCTTTTTCTTTCTTGCGGTCTCAGCTTGCACTAAAATAATCAGCTCCTCCCTATCCAGTTTCCCTTTCTCTTTGTGTTCATACTGAATGTATATAAGTCTGTGTGGATTTGGGAGCAGTTTCTACTTCAGTTAATGCATTATCAGAAAAAATAATGAAATTCCAGTTATATGACCATCAGTTTGATCAACATAGATCTCTTCACTTTTGTCTAATTCTACAGTGCTTATCTTCACACTCCTACAATCAGGTGGTGGACTCACCATCCCTTCAGTTGTTTAAGATGCAACTGGACGTAGCACTCAGTGCCGTGGTCTAGTTGAAAAAGTGGTGATTAATTTTCCATCATAAATGGTTCTGTGGGATTTTTTGAAACTGTTATCATGGTAGCCAACATTCCTTTGTATCCTGGATACTTGGCAAATACATGAAAGCTTACAATTTTTACTTGTCTTTACTTCTAAACTATTTTAAACTCTCTACTTGTAAATGGTGAAAATCAGGTTTTCAAAGAAAGGCACTTTATTATATTTATTATATTTGTAAATAAAATCCATAAAAACATGAGAAGTCAAGATGAGTTTGCCAGCTTGAAGAGGGGGAAGGGTTTTTTTGTTTGTTTGTTTGCTTCTCCATTTGTTTTTGTTGTTGTTTTTCTAATTCTTTTTTCTTCCTTGTGAAACACTGAACTTAAAAAGTGTGACTTGAATTAAAATAATCCTGGAATTATACAGT
Organism: Prinia subflava; assembly: GCF_021018805.1. NCBI lineage: Eukaryota > Metazoa > Chordata > Aves > Passeriformes > Cisticolidae > Prinia > Prinia subflava. Next base: position 9,008,218 of record NC_086249.1, on the reverse strand, counting down.
GCAGTGTTTTTACAGTCTTTGTTTCTGAAAGAACTGTGATTTGCTTTTATTTTACAGGACTGGAAAGAAACATTTTCCATAGATGTCAGCTTCTGTCTGGTGTGATGCTCTACTCTGAGCAATGCCACATTCAGCTCTGAGCAGTACTGGCAAAAGAGAGCAGCTTCTCAAAATGAGGTAGGTTTCATTCTTTTCCTCAAGGCCTGATGGAGTTCTTCACAGTAATTTTTTTTGTTTAATATAAGTGAAGTCGGACAGGTATTCCAAGTCTGACTTCACCTTGACTTGTCATTGGTTTTGGTGGCTTCCCCTGTGTTGGTATTTACCCAGCAGAGTGATTCATGAGTCTGGGTGTTGTAGTGGGCTACAGTGTTCCAGGAGCTTTCATTTGTGTCCTAGTTTTGTTCCAAAGCATTCTTGGGGTGCTGTGACTGTTACCTGTGCACATCATCAGAAATACCTCTTTTATTTAGGCTTCCACAGCCAAGATTATTTCCTAACAGAATGGTTTCAGGAGAGTGATTTGAGGAAGGTTTGCATATTATTATTATTATTGTTGCTATTATTATTATTATTAGGCCTAATCTCTGGTCAAAGTGCAGTTCAATGAATAGGTAATGCCTAAAGGCCTTGGTTCTCTTTTGTTATTTTCTCACTGGTGGTAAAAGACATATTGAGGTGAGAATTTGTTACTTAAACTTGGGACTGGTAAATATGACACAAAACACGCAGTAGACCCACAGCCATCTGGAATGGCAGCTGAGCCCTTGGCAGGATTCTGTAGGGTATGCAAAATGCATGAGTTGCCTATGCTTAGCAGTCCTATCCTATATGTTAGATTTCTCTTTCAGGAAACTGTAAAAACTGGTTGAATTTGGGTTGTGGCAGATTGTAATCCCAGATTCAGAGGTGATGTCAGAAATGAGAGGTACCAGGAGACCTGTAAGGAAAGAAAGGTTGAAATGAAGCAAGTAAAGCAACAACTAGGAAGGTGTTGGACAGGAAGGGGAGCTTAATTTATCTTATTTTCCATTGATTGCTTTTCCTACTTACACTCTTCATGAGCTAGCAACCTTCAAGTGCGTGACATCTTTACTGAGTTGTTCTGTCGTGCATTATTTCACAAAAAGAAATGTAATAATTGGTCTGTGCTGCACTGCATCCCCTCATTGTGTACCAAGTGTAAGGAAAAATATTACGGTCGGTATCTGACATGTGGAACTAATTTGCCTCTGCTGGAGTTCAGGGAGAGGTCTTGGCTATTACAGTGGATGAAAACACTAGGAATTAGAGGCACCTCACCTCATGATGCTTCATTTGTAGTTTACATTCGTGGTGATATACTATGGATAAAGTATGGGGACCATATCCTGGCCCCATTGAAATCAGTGGGAGTTTTTCTCTTAATTTCAGCTAGGCCATGACCCTGGGAATCTCTACTGGCTCCTGGTGACAGATTTGTTCTATTCCTGCCCCTATTTAGACCTCCTCTGAGGACTTAGTTTTTAATATTGCTACCAAATCTGCTTCTTAGGTAATAATTCTCTCTTATTGAAGTTTATTTGTAGCTGATTTGGGATAGCCTATGCTCGAAGGAAAACATGTTTCTATACCTATATTTTTTGTCCTTAAATATGGCAGTATCATTATGGGTAATTATAGACTGACTCTCAGGAAATAGTATCTGATGAAAAGATGAAGGACTTCAGAACAATTTACCAAGGGATCAGGTGACAAACCTGCAGGTTTTATTATACATTTTATTATTGTGCATATTATTATGCAAGAACTGCAAGAAACAAGGCTTAACTCTGAGAGGAAGACTAGATCACTTAATAGCTCTTTAATACCATCAGTTTCTATGACTGCAAATTCTTCCATGAGCATAATGTAGATTTTCCCCTTACTAACAGTTTGGATTCGGTAAATTTATCTTTCTCCATGGATAAAAAGATGCACTTTATTTTTATTCTTGCTATAGTAACAGGCTCTTTCACACTCCCACAGCTGGAGCATGTGCTGCCCACAGGTCATTCATAACTTACAAATCCTTTGACTAAAGGGCACTAGAAGTCTTGTTTTCTACATTATATTTTTTTTTTTCCATCAACTGATCAGTGGAGCTCTTTGCTCTAATATATTCCACATATTGTATACTGCAGGCATAAGAGTATATTAAAAATGGTTGTGTGAGATATGAAGTTAAATTTTGATTTTGAAAAACATGCATGCTACACCAAAGCTATTTCTGGCTCTGAGATATTTTCTTAATGCAAGTATTAATTGCTTCTGAGACAGGGACAGATATGAAATGCTGACTGCACTCTCATATGATACCTGATTTATCTGTTTCAATATCTCAGGTTCATCAGCTCTTATTGGAACTTTCATTCTGTTGGTGTACCCTGTTTTAGGAATTTTACAATGTTTTTCATTATAAATCTCTCCCAGTTTGGGCTGGGTTTTAAGAAGTACACAGTTTATGCAGTGTATGTTTATGCTCTGTTGGGGGTTTGAAGCTGAGCGGTAGAGATATTAAAAATCTTCTCTTCTGCATATTTTAGCCCAAGTGTCCATATGAACTTTCTGTTATGCTTTTTTACACAAAGTTATGCTGGGAAGGAAGCCATGAGGTGTTAGGCCATTTTTTTTCCCTAGCCCAATGGTGGTAATTTACCATTTTATGCTCCCTGCATTTTGCATCATTCCCTTCAAACTGTGTAAAGCCCATTTTTTTCCATATTGAATATCTTTGCCTTTACTCTCATAGATAAGTATCCTGGCTGTGGCACTGCCTCGTGTCTAAGACAATTAACATTGCAGAGAGGATGGGGTAAAGTGTTTTCACCAGGGAAGAATCATGATGCCTGTCTACCATGGGTGTTGCTGCATTTAGTTCCCTGTGCTCTTCCCAGTGTCATTGTTTGTCACCTTCTGCACTGAACTGTGAGAGAGGTTTAGGGCAGTCATGTTGAGTACATGTATTTGATACAAGTAATGAACTAAATATTGAGTCTTGCCTATTCCTGTTACTTTTGGATCAACTCACTGAATCAGTATTAACATTTTGCTTTGTTAATTAATTTGCCAAAGCAAAGCACTTATTCACCTGAAAGGGCACCTAGAAAACAAGACCCTAGTGTTCTCCTCCTCACAGTTGTTCCAGATGTTCAAGTATTTGAAGTATCCTGTAGGCATAGTCCTACACTAATTTGTAAAAAAAGTAGTATAAGTAAATCCAATTTTTAATACAAGACTTTGTAGCGATAAGAATGTTTGATGGAGAGAAATGTGATTTGTAACTTGGAAAACACAATTCATTTGACTCCTTTTTCTATATAATACAAAGAGTTCATCTGTTGCACAATGTTCATTTTTAATTAAACATTTTATCACAGCACAGCCTTTTATTGACATTCCTCATAATAGAGCTGATAAGATCTTGACCTCCTCTTCAATACAGCAATGTATAACTCAATACTCTGGCACACACTGTTCCCTTCAGAATTAAACACATGATTTTCTGATTTAATTTTAAAATCTTATGCACATTTGGTCCCATTTATTTACTTTAACTTCCTAGATTTAGGCTCCTTTTGGCTTATGCATTTTGGATGCAATCATTTCTCGGGCTATCACTCCTGTTTGCTCAAGCTTTTAGCTAGCTGGACCACTTTATTGAATCTTTTTTTTTTATTTCTTTCTTAAAATTTGCAATAAGAGGTGATTTATCACCTAATCTTGTTTCCTACTGTACAATCTTGTTTCCTACTGTACCTTTTGTGCACCATTTTGATTAGGTGTGCTAACTTCACTCACTATTGCCTTAATCACAGGTTCATAGAATTTCTGCTACTGCAGAAATTCCGTAAGATACTTCATGAGAAGAGACTCCTGAGGGTGTCCCCAAAGGTGAACAAGGAAGCTGATCCCTGTCAGTAACCTTAACAAACCCTGTGATATAAAGCTTCCCAGAGCATGGGTTTAGCCATACTGATAGGCACCCCTGTAGCCTGGCAGGATTTTGTCACCTCCAGAGGACCTGCAGGGTCCAGAACCAATCCCTCCAGCTGGTAATGGCTGCAGTGGTGTTGCTGACACAGGAGAGATCTGGAGACAAGCTGGAATCTGCACAGAGCAGCATCCAGAGGGAATAAGACTAAAGTACATTTCCAGGGTTTGCTGTTTCCTGCATCGGGTTTTCCTATTCTTCTAGATGGGAAAACCAGAATTCTGTAATATTTTGCTCCAGCAAATCACCCCTTCTGAGTTGAGCACCCACCATAATCACCTTAATTTCTGAGGACCATCAGGTGTTGCAAGATCAAATGTCTCAGTAATCTCCTCACCTCTGGCTATATCAGCTGTGTCAAATGATAATGACTCAACTGCCCCATGCTTCTCTTTCATACCTTGCAGTCAATTTTGCTGTTCATCCTTCTCATACTGCAGGCCTTCCATTGTTCACTATCAGTATATATTGATTTGAGCTGATAGTTTTAAGATAATTTAATATCCGTTTGAAATTATTTCATGTAATAAATTGCAGAAAATGCAGAACTGCCTTGCACTTGGGAAGAGCTTTAAAGAGAGGGAAATACTCAACTGCTGAGAATGTTTTCCTACATTATGGAAGATTTTTAATCTTGCTTGATCAGTATTAGAAGTTAAAAATCATACAGGACCTCTGACAGTAGGACGTTATTCATGTACCAGATGTGAATCTTTCAAAGTTAAACCTTCCAACCTCTTTGGTCTTCAACAAGCTCCAGACCTTCATGGATAAATAGGTATGTAATGAATTTAAGTAAGTACTTACTAGATCTCTGAACTAAACCTAGATTTCTGATTTGGGTTTTTTTGGCCCATTCTTTCTGCAAATCTACAAGAAAATACACTGCCATGTTATTGGAAACATAGAGGAGTGCATTACTTGAAAGAGACAGTGCACTGAGCTTTATTACTTGTTCTAAAAGAGAACAGTTTATGAAAAAGGAGCAAGTTCATGGCCTGTAACACCCAGCTGAGTTGGAGAATTGTGAAAACACAATCAAGGTGTGCCTGGGGTACCTAGGACCCTGTCAGCACAGGGGCCTCTCTGTCTTGGTTGCCTCTTCCATCCATGCTGGATAGATGAAGGCAAATCAGGAAATGCCAGCAGAGGTCCAGGACACTTTTGGCAGTGCAAACACATTTGATACCTTACAGGTACAGGGTCTCACCATTCCCAGCAGAGGAGGGGCAATGACAGCAGAGAGAATGAAAAAACAATGGAGCTGTTTGTTGCATGTATTCCTGAAAGCTCACCTGTTTAAACCAGACCTAAGTCATTTCAAGTGAAGCTTCCAGTTACATTAGAGATATTGGACATCACCACTGGAATAAAGATACTGGATTTTAATCATATGATGGAGAGGCTCAATTTTTGCATATCCTGAATAAATTCAGCATTTATCTTTTAAATGCAGTGGTGCTCATTAACATGTTTGTTCTCCCACCCTGGGCAGTCCTGCAGCTGACGTGAAGAACGGGGAGGACTAACACTGGTGTTTTACTTTCTCACTTTGTTTTATTGGGTTTTCTTGGTTTACACCTCTACAACTTCAGGCTGGCTCACAGTGCTGGAGCTCACAGAAGAAAATGTGCAAGCTAGGATGGTGACTGGCTGCTTCATAGATGTATTGGTATCGGTTTTTCCCAGCTTTTTACCACAGCAGTCTTCTAGGTATTTTCTAGAATTAAAAGAATGATATCCTGGGTTTTAAACATACTCAAAACATGTTAGAAAAAAAAAAAAAATCTGTTGTATTTGCTGGTGAACATTTGTGTGCGTGTTCTCTTGCTTGTAGGGAACTAATAAGCACATCGTTTCCCACCATCTTTTTATAGAAATTATAGTAAAACATTTATAGGAAAACAAACCCCCCTAACATCTACTTCAAATGGGATCAGTGTAAATTTTGATAATTATTTTCAAATGTTCATTTTCATGAACACCATTTTAAATGGAAAAGCTAGGGTTTTTTTAATGACAGAATTCAAATGTAGACATTATTTCTTCAATAAGACATATTTTATATAGTTAAACAAACAAACAAACAAAAACCACCAAAAAACCCCAACTTGCTTAGCTGCGATTTTGTTATTCAGAAGGAAGGTGAAAGTGGGACTTAACTAAGTCTGTAATTTCATTTCAAAAGACATGTTCAGATTTATGTCAATTAGTATTTTGAATCCACATCCTTGGTCACACTGTGTAGAGTCTGGCAGAGGTGGTAAAACCATGGAAGGGCGAGTCCACAATGGGCCAGTGCTGAGATTGAGATGACCTGAGACACACAGGTGGCTCTGCCTTTGCTGCCTTTACTGAATTATCAGCTTTCTAAAACTCATGACAATTCACACCCACTTGATGTAAAGTCTAATTTTCTTCTGTGTACACTCAAGACAGGAAAAAAGTGTGGTTTAAGAAGAGATTGTTGTTTCTGTGTATATTTGTTTAGTGCTTTAGCTTTTGTTAAAAGACAAAGTCTGTTGACTGTGTGCTTTGGTTACATTCAGCTCCTTAAGAAGGGATGTGTTTTGTTTATCAGCTTATTAGCTGACAAAGTAGCATTCAAAGTTAATTTTTAGGGAACATTATTGGAGTATTACAAGGACATTATTCAAAATGAGTGGATAAGCCTTAATTTGGTGATGTTTTATTGGGGTTTACCCATTGTAAATATCACTATTTTATAGAAAACAGTTTAATGATTCATGAAGTACCAAAGTTAATTGCTTATATAAGGATCTCAAACTCCTGTAAAAATAAATCTATTAACCCAAATAATTTAATTCTAGTACATTATTGATATAAACATTTAGAGTGTTCTCTTACATTAAAAAGAAAAAGGAACCAATCCATCTCAGGATTTAGACATTTTAAGATCATAGATAGTCACGTAGGGAATACTTACCTGATGTAGGGTTACTCTAAGATATATACTACCTAAAGTATGTATCTGTAAGGCAATGTAGGAAATAGGAAGATCCTGGACAAAGCTGTCTCTTCAGTTAAGACATTTAACTAGAACTTGCAAGGTGTGAGTTAATTTGCTGAATCCTACTGTGAAAAATCCAACATTTTTCATGATTCCCCATGCAACATGGATACTTTAATCTGCTGAGGAACATAAGTGAGAATTTTAACAAATTGTTTTTCAGAGTCTGCATTTTAGTAGACCTGCCTTCTTTTATAAGATGAGGTTAGTTTTCTGCCAGTTTTTATTCCTTCACCATTCCTCTTAGCTTCTTTTATGTCAAAAGCCTATAGGAACAGTCAAGTTTTGTTATTTCAAACTGGATAAAGACAGCAGATTTTAGCTCTGAACTGTGTGTACATGATGCATATTTTTTAAGCAGCTTCCTGCTAGGATGTTCTCCTCCTCCCTGTACCTACATGGACACTGAATTGTAGTTTTGATGTGGATTTAATGAAAGGACATTCTTCTACTCTGCAGTTGCTCTCAGTTTTTGTATTTAGTAGTGTGATATGGCAGCTTTCACTGTATCCATAAAATATGAGTAAGTATGAATAAACTATCCATGAGAAAGGAGTTTTAAGGAAGTGTTTGAATGAGGAGAGGGTGACTGTACAAAAGAAAACAGAAGGGAAGTCCTCCCGGTTTACACCCAGGTGAAAAAGGAAGAGGTCATTTGGGCAAGAAGACCTGTAAACATCCTGTCACGTGGGAAGACAATGTGCTGAAATTGTAAATTCCCATGGCATTTGGTGTGTTCTGTGAGTGTGCAGATACTGGTGTAAGGAAGCTCATCCTCTGCTCCCCCTGCAGCTCTCCAGGGATTCATAGTGTGAAGTCATGGCCACGCTCACCCGCCACCAGACCGCGTGGGGGGAAAACCAACCTGCAACAAGTATTTGCTAGAAAGTCCTGTTTCAACAAAGCATTTTAACTGACTCCTTGGGCAGCTGCAAGCATTTGTGGAGAATTAACAAACAGAAAAGGCCCTCTGTACCCCAGCCAGGGGAAGAACACAGTTTTGTGCTTTAAGTGATCAGTCACACATCGTGAATAACGAATAGTGATTGTTCCTGTTGGTCAGTTAAAAATTGTGTCACAGGGTCAAATATGTTTGCATACACTGCTCAAGGACTTGTGGCTAACAAAGTAATTAACAACACCCATGATCTATTTGAAAACACCTGATGAACAGATTTAAGGGCTCTATCCATTGGCTGTATTTCCCAAGGAGCAATTCCACCAGCCCTAGCTAAAAAGGTGTAAAATCTAGACTAGAACAAAACCAGTTTCATCATATAATAGCAATGTCCATCCTCAGCACCTGCAGAGATACATCCTTTATTGATAGGAATATTACAAGTGATGAATTTTGATTTTGTAAGCCCATTGAGTCCAAATCAGGAGTCTCCCAGCTTGAAATACATGTATTATTTTTAAATCAGCTTTTGAGTATGAGATACCATCACAGTAATGATATCCTTTGATTAATAGTATGCAGTAATGATTCAGATGAGCACTGTTCAGAGGTAGACAAAGGTCTAATCTGCTTTTTCTGGAGTTTGTACTTACTGCGAGGATCAAGATATTGTGGTCACGAGGCTGAAAAGGAAGCCTTGGTGAGTGAAATGATGAGCAGACTTGGTCTCAGAGACTCGGCTTCAGCCTTAAAACATTCCTCCTTCCAGTGATTAATGCAGACAGAAATATCTTGCCAAATGAGTGTGAGGAGGAGGGAGTGGAGGCCAGGGTTGGGAGCATGCAAAACTCAGAACCACAAGATTTTAAATTCCACTGTATATTTAGTGCATTTATTGTTCTTCTGGGACTGATGTGCTGCTCTAAAGAACAAGTTAAAACTCCATCAATCTCTGTGTCATTGCATTTCACACAGATTTTAATACTCTATTATATTTTGTGCCTTAAGAAAAAGCAAACAAACAGGTTTGAGGAAGGAGTAAAGGGAGTGTTTTAGTTAGAAAACAACACATAAACTTTATGACATCCAGTTTTAAAATTCTTTAGTGTCTCTTTTGCTTTTTGTTCTGTAATTGATTACTAGCACCCCCTTTAACCCACCTTAAAGGGCAAGCAGGAAATTCATGTTTTCGTTCATCAGCCCATCCCTCTGAAGAGCGTTCAATATTAAACCAGTTTGCAAGGAGCAAAGGCAGAAGAAACAAGAGGCCCAGTTAGACCGTGGCAAGGTTAGGAGATGCATGTCTGGTGCCTGCAGCAAATATCTGCTCGTGTTCCTGCACAATTTTTGCATGGGGAGACCAAGTTAATTGGGGTATGGCTCTGTTCTTTCCTTTATGTGTGACCTTTGATTATCTCTGTGGCCCTGTAGTTCATGCAGTGTCATAAAGCTGTGGGAAAGTCTTGCAGCTGGTGTTATCAGCTGCTGGAAATTAACTTAAAAACTGAAATATTTGTGTTTCCTTTTGCCTGAAGGTGTCTGAGAGTTTGTAAATAGCTACGAAGGTGCAATTATTGTGGTGGTGATTTTGCTGGGCATTGCTTGTGCATCTTTTCCCCTTCTTTCTCTCCCCTTCTTTCCCCCGCTGCTTTCTAGTGCAAGCTGTGGGCCGGCAATCAGGTGTTGTGCTGGGGGAGAGGGGTTACTTTAGGAGGGGGGTTACATGGCATAATTCCCACGAATGTAGGAGGAGGATGAAAAAGATAAAGAAATTTTGTTTTTCTGAGCTGGAGGATTCTCTGCATGACTTCCCCACTGATGGGATCATGTGCTTTCAGGCTGAGATTTTATTAACAATTCAAATGGAAATTGAGGGCACAGGAGGAGCAGATTCTCACATAAACTTGATCTGTCCATGAATGCAGTTCTCTGTTTGCCCTGACCCTGCATGGCTTAAGACACTGCCTGTGAGGCCTGAGTGCCAGACACAAAGACCGAAATGAAAAGCAAGCACATTCCAGCAGTCTGCACAAAGGCAATGGAGCAGTTTCTAGCCGTCTCCCCAGGGAGAGATCTTATCTCCTTGCAGCTAAAACCCTTTAGAGTGTTTATTTGTACTCTAGCACCCGAGCTTTATGAATTGATATGGATGCTGATTAAACTGTAAGTTTCCTCGGAGGGTCTTTGGAGGTGTTCCGCGTGTAGTTTCTTTCCCGAATTCCTGTCCGATGTTCATCCAAAGGTTGCTTCGCTTTCCTGGAGAGGGGACACAGCCAAGGGCTGAGGGCAAAGGGAGCGCAGAAAGTGCACGCTCCTAACTAAAAGTCATCCCCAGCCTCAGGAGAGTTCTGCAAAACTTTGTCCTGGGCACACATCACCTGCCTGTGGCGCTTGGAGCGGCGCAGAGGCTCGGCAGCAGCGCTCGGGGGCCGCCCCGAGTGGCTGCAGCGATGAAATGGTGTGTGCGGAGGGGTGACCTTGTGCTGGCCACATCTGCAGCGCCCCATCTGCGGCGCCGCATCTGCAGCGCCACATCTGCAGCGCCGCATCTGCAGCGCCACATCTGCAGCGCCACATCTGCAGCGCCACATCTGCAGCGCCACATCTGCAGCGCCACATCTGCCGGGCCAATGGCAGGGATGCTGCCTGCCGGGAATTCCGCCGGGCAGGAGTGACAGGGGGTGGGTGGCACTGCTTTTTGAAGCTGGAGAACAGATCCCAGGGCAAGGATATCATTCACGCTCCCTTGATGTTAATATTGCCCCGGTCTATTGCTAATAATGTCCGTAAATAGGGGAGATTCCTTAATCAAAGTGTTAAACATTGGTACTTCTGGCTCTCCTGAGCAGGCTTCCTTTTATGAAAACGCCCCTGAAACAGTAGGAAAGCTGTAAAAAACCAAATGTTTTGACTGTGTTAATTCCAAAGAGTCACAATATTAATTGCCCTAGTTTGCCTTATTTTCAGCCACAAAAGAAAAGGAAAATAGCCCCAAAGCAAAAGCCAGCAACTTTTAGATAGGAAATCATTACCATATGTTTTTCCATTTTTCTTAGAGTGTTTAAAAGTTTCAAACATTTTGGTACTCCTGAAAGTATTTAAATTAGTGGGAAGAGATTAGCAAGAGATACTGATTCAAATAGTTTTGGTCCCTTAATTTTACGGGTTTATATTACCCAAAATTAATGGTTGTACTTAGACAAATTGTCAGTAATTGGAGACGAAATTGCTTTATTGCTTTTCCTTCATTTGATGCTAATTAATGGCCCTACATTATTAAGTTCAAATCTCTTCTGTATTTCTCCTTCTCCATAAATATTCTTAGTGGTAATGTGTTGGCCTAAGCTTTTTTCTTCAGTGTATGCAATAATTGCCTTATAGAAATGTGATAACAAACAGCTTTCTGGCATGATTTATAGAAATGTGATAACAAACATCTTTTCTGGCACAACTTTTCCTGAAAGAATATAAATGTTATTTGCTTAAGAGCTTGAAGTCATTTTGATATGAAAGAAGTCTTAGCAACATAATGTGTTAATTGATTCATGTGGTAAAACAATAGTTTTTCATATCAAAGTACTTCTTAGTAACTTACTCAGCAGTTACTTTGTAAAATCTGGACTTGTTTTGCCAGTTAAACCCTCTTTACCTCTCTCCTGCAATTGCAGAGTGTGTTTGAGAAAAAAGGTTCTTTTTCAGTGGACTAGAATAATAGCACAGAATTTTTCATCATATTTTCCACCTGTTAATGTAACTGGCATTTTGTACAGAGCAGTATTTATCCATGCTTCTCCAAACTATTTTTTTAAATGATACATAAAATATTAAAGTCTAGAATAGAGCAGTAAAAAAAGCCACATCTAGGCTTTTTTTAAAAACAAGAACTATGTAAAAAACCCAGGTTGTGTTGTTGTTTTTGTTTTCTAAGAATTAAAAAAAAAGAAAAATAATGAATATATGTCACTAAATTTGGTATTTTTACACATCACATACTAAACTAGAATAGTGAAGCTAAATATTAAAATGACTACTTAAAGGGAGTTCTAGTGGTCTTGTAAGAATAAATTAGTAAAAATTATTAAAAGCCAAAAGGTTTTCAAAATTTAGGAGGAAATAGTCTCTAAGCTTTTATTGTTTCACAAATTATCAGTATTTCTTTGCTGTCTAATCTTGTGTTGCTAAACTGACAGAATGGTGCTTTCACTGGTAGAGGATTGCACCAAAGTTGAAATATTGTGTCTGTGGTTGTTGACAAAGTTCTAGTTATCTTTCATCTCAGGTATACTCAGAAAGTTTTCAAAATTGTCATTTACTAATCCTTGAAGTGGGTTTTCTTCATCTTTTGTCATGAGTTATGCTTAACATTCTTTTTCAGTTTATATATTAATGAATAATATTTGTTAATACTTCAGTCATGGTGTTGTTATTTAAATAAATCTTTAGAAACACTGAATTTTATAAACAAATTGCTACCTCTTTTTGACATGATTTTTTTTTTTAAATGTGTTCCCACCTAAAAGAAGCTTTGAGAAAAAGGAGAGAGAAAAGTTATTTAGTTTTGCTTGAATGTGAAGATGGTATTGCTGGACTTCAAACTTCCATGTCTGTGTGCTCTGAGTCTGACCTCTGGAGGGAAGCAGGTACTCCCTTGAAGTGCCCACACAGACTTTATATTGTAAATTTAGGTATTTCGAGTTTCATCACAGATAATAAGCTAACCTCAAGTAAACAGTATGACTTCTCCTCACAAATAAGTGAAAGGAAGAGGAGAATAATTAGGATCACTAGAATTAGGCAGAACAGTGGCAGTCTGTGGTATAAAAATGTGAATCTAATCTTGCCAGAGAATCTGCCCACAGCATTCACTTGTCAGTGCCTGAAATAGTGTTGTCTTAGGCTGCCATTTGAGCACCCATTTATGCTGCTTTGCTGAACTAACCACAGTGAAAAACAGTGAAAATGAAGGGATAGTTCCCTGGGGAGGAGGATAGTCTTCGTGACAAGGATGACCTTTGAATGATAGCTGAATGCGTTTATATAGGTGGATAGAAAGCAAAACAACACTTCTGTAAGTTGATGTTGATGAGGGTTTAAATGTATGGGGTTTTATGTGTTGTGATGAAATACAGACTCAGTTGATAAAACATTCTATTGTAAACCACTGAGAAATTTACCACATGGATGGAATTGATTGAGGAGGCTCTGTCTTCATATGCAAATCTGTGAAATTTGCAAGTGTTCTTGGACATCCCAAGATCTTCTAAATGTAACTTAAAAACAAAGTAAATTACAATTTCCTTAGAATTTCTTTCCATTTCTTTTGACATCCTTGGGAACTCTCTTGAGTAATTCATATTGCACTTGCCATAAATGGTGTCTAGTTTGTACTTGGTGTGTTTCTTCAACTTTTGTCCATGGTTCTTGTCCACTGATGCAAGCAAGGAAAGCAGAGGGAAGGAAGACTGTTGCCCTCAGCCCCCAGTTCCCACTGCCCCTTTTGTATGTGGATCATTTTATGTTTTCCGAGCCTCCACAGAGTGGGCATCAGGGTAAAATATGTGCTGCCTGGTCTCTTTGCTCTCCACAGCAATGCAAGTGTTCCACAGGGGTAACCACACCCTCCCACTTCTGTTACCCAGACTGAGTATCTAATCTGGGCTTTTTCCAAGACAATCTGGCCATCCTTCTTTCGACCTTTTAGAGTGGCTTTTTTCTTCTCACTGGCTCTGTAGGCACCCTGAATCATGGTGTTACTTCCATGAAACTGTGGCATTAGGACTTTCCAAAGTACTTCCCTTCAGTGACTGTTGTCAACTTTTCTGGCAAATTCTATGATTTGCATGTCTAGTATTTCATATCAGCCATATATTAATAAGGCATTATCTACTATATGTATATTTCAGCTTTGATTTCTGTGGTTGGAAGTTTTCAATGATACCTTAGTTATTTTTGGCTTTTCAGCAGTAATTTTTAAAGAAAATATATTAATCTTAACAAGTCCTGGTCAGTCTATGGGAGTGTAACCTCAAAGAATAGTCACCAAATTAAAAAAAATTATTTTAATTTTTCTATCGATAATTCAGGTTTAGATACTATCCTGGAGGTTGAAAAGTATATACAGATTTTTTTCAGTATCTTTTTAATAATCCTACCTATTTAGTGATTATTAATGTAATTTTGCTTTAAATTTGGTATATTATTAAAAATTAGTTCCTTTTGGGTCAGCTGTATAAACATACTCTCTAAAAAAAACCCACTGAAACTAAAGTTGTGGTATGTTTAAATTTGTTAAAGAGGAAAGACTTGAGGAATATTTCTACTTTGAGAAGCCATGACTGTCTCAGTCTCCTACCTCTAGAGAAGTCATATTTGATTGTTGGTACATGAACAAAAGATAAGAAAAAAAAAAAAGACTGAGCATGGACGTAATAATGAAGAAACAATGCAACATGGTCAACCAGGCATGAAGAATTATGTATTGAAGCTAAGAGGCCAAGTGTCTCATCAGCTGGATTTTAATAGTGCCTGGCAGAAGTGCTTGTACTTGTACAGCAATTGTTTCAATATCTAATTGTGTTTCAAGTTGAAATATGACAGTCTGTCTTGAAACATGAAGAGAACATTTCCTGTGATGCAATGTCTGAGCATTTCTTTACGTACTAAACTGAGACCAGAAAATTGGTAATACTCGTGTTTTCAGGTTCCAGGAGCTTCCTAATTATGCATATTCCTAATTAAAGCTGTATCCTGTGCAGTGTTACTATTGTTAACTCTTTCCTCTTCCTGTCTTTATAAGCCATCTTGTTTACTGTATTCACTTGGTGTAACTTGTTCCTTATTTTGTTGTGTTTTATTTTTTTTTAATACTCTTAGCTGCTTCATTCAATAGTTAGCAGAATACCTAGTTTTGCTTGGAGAGTTTAGATACAAAAGCAATGTATACTTTAAATATAAATGTGACTCCAAAGCTGACATCTGAATTATGCTCCTGATACTCTAGCATTACCCTTACAGGGTCAGGAGTAAAAGATCATAGTAACTGAAGTTAGGGAAAAAAGAGGAGTTTGAAAAAAGCTTAAATTTTTACTTAGCATGCATACCGAAATGGATGCAGTACTCAGAGTGTAGCCTGGTTTTGAAATGGGCTTTTTTCATTTTATTTCTCATGATCGATTGGTATGTGAAGCTGGAGCTTTTCAGGAAAAGTCTGGGATTATGAGTGCGTCAGCCTCTGCTTTTAGCACAGCAACGAAGTTATCAATAATGCATTGGAGACCTCAGAATCCTTGAACGCAGGGAAATCACAGCTGGTGTGGGCTTATTGTTGAAATTGCAGATTTGCGCCAAGAGGTCACGACAACTGCATGTCAGACGGTCACACACGCACACACAGACATGTCTTGGGGGAATGAGGGGAATAATGTCTGAAGAATTGCCAGTGCCCACGTTATTTAGAAACTCTTCATATGTTTCTATAGTTCAACTTTAAAAGCAGCATATTTAATGCTGCTTGCAGCAGCCTTTTGACATCTTGGCCTTTCCCAGTATTGTAAGTTTTATTGTTTTCCTGACAAGTTTATTCATATACTAACAGCTTGCTTGGCAGCAACGTTCAGACTCAGTGCTTAGGCTTTCTGGTCACGGTGATGGCTGGCAGTAATAGAGAGGGAGAATAAGTGAGTGTGGAAATGCAAAGCTGTCTCTTGTTACATTTTATCGATCTCATTCTGGTGTCATTCAATTAAGACAGAAATGTGATGGATAGTGTCTGCATAGATCCCTACTTTGCTTTCCAGCCACTCTATATAAAGCTTTTTGGGGGGAGGGAGGAGGAAAGAGAGTGTGAGGGGAGGAGGAGGGGGTAGCAAATCAAAGATATACTGTGATTTGAATTACAGATCAAACTTATCTTTTAGAAAAATCATTATTCTAAAGCTATGCTGAAAAGCAATATTAGCAGAGCTAGCATTCTCTGTTGTCTTACTAATAAGTATGTGTAAATGTCCAGCACATTGTTCATTGCAGTTGAAGTAATGTTGGTAGGTTTTATTGTTGTGTTTTTTTTTTTTCCCCAGATCTTGTCTGTGGTTTATGAATAAACACTTGATTCTTCTGAATTTAATACACAGATAAAAATGAAAGGATTTACTTGCCTAAGAGTTGCCTTCATGCTGTAGGGCAGCAATTCCAGATAAACATCTGAAGATAAGGGTTGTTCATTTCAGCCCATTGTTTACTTTAAATATGGTGGGGAAAAAAAAATCAAGAAGCTCTCTTAGTGCAGTACAAAAACACAGAGATTAGCTCCATGGGCTTAAGCAGACCTACATCATTGCACTACCAAGCCTCTTGCCCAATCTTCACACAGTAGAAACTTCAGATCTAATAAATTACTTTTATCTAACTCACAGTTTTCTGCCTAAAATGTGAATGAGACAATCCTAGAATGCCTGGGTGATTTCCAGACATGTTTTTTGTCGTCAGACTTGGGGCAGGCTCCTTAAATGTTCTTTAGAATGTCTGTGAGGAAAGCCTTGATGAATCTAATTTCCTGGTTTTCCTTCCCATCTTCTCTGTTTGGAGGTAGGAGATCTGTCTGTCCAGTTCACCTCTCTTCTCAGGGAACTTCCAGGGCACAGGTTTGCAACTCAAAAACCTATGTCTAGGGCAGGTTTGGAATTCTCTGCTTAAATGAGGTTACCTTGGCAAAAAGACAATTCATCAGAACCAAAGTACTTCACAGATGTATACTGGCCATTCCAACTATCACAAAAAAGAAAAGAACAACCAACCAAAATAAAAGAGCAAACCAAGCTGTGCCTCATTCAGCATATAGGGTTGGTACTCCTGGCTTTCCAACCATTGTGGCTGTTGAGGATGTTCCATTTTTCACAGCCTGGCAGACTCCCAAAGTCCCTTTTTCTGCTCTGGGTAGCAAAGGAGCCCTAGGAGCCACATTTTAACCAAGAGCCTTGAGGTTTTGATGTATTTTCCTTGCAAATGCCATTATAGAGTGCACGGTTACCATGTGGAAGGCATTAATTACTAAGAAATAATTATGTTTTAAGGTTTTGAAGTTTTAAAGTATTTAAGATTTAAACCAAATTTTACATGTGATAAGGCTAAGATTTTAGAAATGAAAGCACAATTCTGTTATTCATTCAGATGAATATTCTGAGTGCTTGTTTGTGATTGCTGTGTGCCTCAAGTTAACAGCAGTGTACTTGGTGTTCTGTAGAGCCTACAACAGAGTTATGGGCCTTAGCTCTGGTGTCATGGGCTCAAAGATCAAACATCAACTGGGCTTTGAGTCTTCACAGCTGCAGAATTTGAAATGAGAAGTTAAGGCTGAGATGAACCAAGGTTTCTCAGAATAATTTGATCTTGTACTACTAATTGGATGCTCCTGCTAAATCAATCAGCAAAAGTTATACTGCCATGAGTATAAAGTGTGTTCCCTTTGTGCAGGAGTTCTACCAGGGATCTATAACTCATCTTCTGAGGGCTCTTGGAAAGGAATCACATGAGCAAGGTGCTGCCTTCCAGACATGAGGATGCAAGAAGGTCTCAGGTCCTTCCAGTCATTGCTGGTTTTTTACCTAAAAGCAAAGATAGGTATGCTCAGGAGGACTCTGAGTAATTGTTGGACCTGCTCTTTGAGGGCTGCTCTAGAGTGGGGATGCTGCTCAGGTGAATCATGGATGTTTAATTCCCATCGAAATTCTTGAAGTTTGGGGGATATTGAGTATATACAGCTTGAATACCTGCTCCATTGCCAATATCTTTGGAAATTACTTTTAATATAAGACAGAGAGGTAGAACTCTTACTGTGCTTCTATCCCCCTCCTCAAAGTGGCATTGTTTTTATTATTAAAATTAAATCATGGTATAACATGTTGTAGAAAAGACAGCATTGTTTGTGCAACATCCTCTCTTTATTGAGAGACTTTCAGAGCTGGACCTTTTGACAAATCATGCATTTCCTACTCAGGTTATGAAATCAGAAATATTAATGTGCATTTAAAGCAAATAATGTTGCCCAGATTTTACAGGCAATCTCACAGCCAATGCTGTTGGTAGAACTGCTTAAATAAAGTAGTTAAAATGATTTCCTCATTTAACATCCTGACTCATCACAGGTTTCTGTTTCTTTCTGCACTCCAAACAGAGAGTTTGCTTTGCTTCTTTCTGGCTTTACGGGCTCACAGAATGTAACATATAAAGTAGTTTTGCATTTTTAATTACTGTTCATTTAACTGCAGGAAGAAAAATATTTGTGGCATAAAAAAAGGAAGAAAATATTCTTTAAAATAATGTGGCTTTGTGGGAGGAGACTAAGGGGCCTTGCAGTAGCAGTCTAAAAAAATTTTAACCAACGTAAAATCTGACCATGACTTTTAAAATTTGACCATCTGGATTTTTCAATGGTTCATTGAAGTGTATCAGGTTCTAACAGCCATACATAAAATAATGTTAGGAAAGACAACCAGTCTCTAAAATAATCACTAATAATAAGCTCTACAAGGAAGCTTTTAATATAATTTGTCTACCGCAATCTTCTCTTTTCCCTGTCCTGAATGAAGAAAGTCCATTGAGGTGTACTTTTGGATAAATTCAACACACTCTCTATGGAGCTGAAACTGAACAGGCATAAAGTTTATAAAACTTGATTTAGATATTTTTGTGTCACTGTCATGCTTTTTGTAGATGGCTGCATTTCATAATTCTAGAAGCAGCACCACAAAAATTACTTGTTTTGTACAGAAAGGAACAGCTAAAAAAACACAAACCAAACTTGTTTTAAGACATACACTTGAATTTCTAGTTTTGTTTCAAGACTTCTGAAATTCTCAGAAGATTGAGGAGAGAAGGGAAGAAGGCTTCCTAAGCACAAGCACGCAAGTGGTTATGGCCTATTGTACTCTTTTTAGAACTGAAATATTTCAATAGCTTGAAAATGAGCCAGACAGACTGTATATTATGAACAGGGAAAAAAAAAAAAAAGGATAAAAATAAATAAAGAGCAGCTGCAGTTCTGTTAGCAGTGCAACAGAGTTAAAAGAGACCTGAAAAATTATAGCTGACATTATGTATACAAATCTAGGAGGAAAGAACCCTAAAGTGTATAGAGTCCTATCATATTCTCTTCTGCACTGAACTGAACTTAGGGTTCAGTGTTTAACGTAGGAACAACTTTTTTTTTTCTTTTTCAAGGGCTTCTAAAGAATTAGGATTAAATATATGACACATGGCAGAGCTTTAAACAGCTTTCTTGAAAACAGAAAAAAAGTAAGTCAATATCTGAGTCAGATATGTTTCTGACTATTAGCTGTAGCAAAAATTTACAAGTAACTGTCTACAACATAAGGGTAGAAACTATTAGTATTATTTAAGAAAAATTACTTTTTTGTTTTGCAATTATTTTTGGGATTCGCAGATTCCTGGATTTTACTGCTTGATATTTAACTGTTGGTGGAGTGGACAATGACATTTTTCCAACATGGCATTCAACTTTATCAGTTCAATCTACAGAGAATATCTAAATATTGTTACATTACTTGGTAAACAGTATGCTTTAAGTGAGAAAAAATGAGAAGTATTCAGAGTCTGCTTGAATTTGAAATCTGTGGCTCCAGAGTATGGCAAATCTTCACTCAATCTCTGTGTGAAGGTTGAATAAATAAATGCCATTTTTCTTTATTGCACTTTATCCAGTAAATTAAAGATAGTAGAATAGCCTTGTTTAGCTTTGCCTTTTGATTTTTCAGTATTAAGCAGTCTTGTCCATTAATCAGAAACTGGACAGTCTTGCACAGACAGTGTTCCAACTGAAGAGGAATCAAAGGTGTTTATGTTTCTATTCCACTCAAAGTTTAGTATTTAACACATACAGTAATTCTGATTTTCAGAAAATGTCAGATGGTAGACATTAAAAGAACCATATGTTAGAGAAGGGTAAACTTAGTTTAATCTAGGAAAGAATCAATAAATAGAGGTGTAATGCTTTATGAATCTAGTCCTAATAATGATTTGATGTGGTAATGGTGATTACCAAGATTTTGGAAGTCAATTCAGGAATACAGTCATGTTAGCTTGCTTTAAGGAAGACAGACACCTTCTCTTCAACAGTTTTTGGGTTGGAACAACTGGCAAAACTCTTCCTACTGATTTTTTATGTGCAACTCTGAAAATCAGTTCTTGTAATTCTGGTTCTTGGAAATAGAGAGATGTAGTGGGGCAGGCTAAGTTAGCAATCACTGAATCATCACAGAACCAGAATGGTTTGTGTTGGAAAGGACCTTAAAGATCATCTTGTTCCAATTCCCTGCCTTGGGCAGGGACACCTTCCACAAGACCAGGTTGCTCAAAGAACCATCCGACCTGGCCTTGAACACTGCCAGGGAGGGAGCAACCACAGCTTCTCTTGGAAACCTGTGCCAGTGCCTCAACATCCTCACAGTAAAGAATTTCTTCCTAATATCTGATCTAAATCTATCTGCTTTTAACTTAAATCTATTCTCCTTCTTCTTTTACTATGTACTCTTGTAAATAGTCCCTCTCTCCATCTTTTTTGTAGGCTTCCATCAGGTGCTGTAAGGGGTTCTAGTGTCATCCTGAAGCCTTTTCCTCTGGGCTGAAAGCCCGCAGTTCTCCCAGCCTTTCCTCCCAGCAGAGCTGCTCCATCCCTCTGATCCCCTTGGTACCTCCTCTGGCCTGGCTCCAGCAGGTCCCTGTCCTTGCTGTGCTGGCCCCCAGAGCTGGATGCAGCCCTGCAGGTGGGGTCTCAGCAGAGGGGCAGAGGGGCAGAATCCCCTCCCTGCCCTGCTGCCCACGGGGCTTTGGCTGAGCCCAGGACACCCAGGGGGGTTCTGGGCTCCCAGCGCACACGGCCGGGGCATGTTGAGTTTGTGTGGACATTAATGGGGATTATGGAAAAAATAGCTGTGATCAATCTACTCATTTTGTATCTTTATAGTCTAGTAGGAATATTGCCTCTTTATCTCGGTTTAAATAGAACACCTCCAGTTCTCAGTGGTCAATAAGTGTGCTCCAAGTCTTGGGAAACTACAGGAGGTAGAGGTTTATGTGGCAGTGCCTTTGTCCTGAGAAATGGTAGTTCCCAACCCTGTGGAAAGGGACCTTGGGGTCCTGGTCCATGGCCAGTTGGACATGCACCAGCAGTGCCCTGCTAGCCAGGAAACCCACCCTGGGTCCGGGGGGGCGTCAGGCACAGCCGGGCAAGAGAGGGGATTGTCTTGCTCTGCTCTGCTCTTGGGTGGCCTCTGGGCTGGGGTGGCCTCACCTCGAGTGCTGGGGGCAGTTTTGGGTGCCACAATATAAGAAAGATATTAAGACATTAGAAAGTGTCCAAAGGAGGGTCATGAGGATAGTGAAGGGCCTGGAGGGGAAACCATTTGAGGAGGGGCTGAGGGCACTTGGTCTGTTCAGCCTGGAGGAGACTGAGAGGAGACCTCATTGTGGTCTTCGAGATGAGGGGAAGAGGAGAAGCAGACCCTGATCTCTTCCCTTTGATGACCAGTGATAGGATCCAAGAGAGCAACCTGAAGCTGAGGTAGGTTGGATATTAGGAAAAGGTTCTTCACCAAGAGGGTGGTTGGGCACTGGAACAGGCTCCCAAGGCAGTGGTTACAGCACCAAGCCTGACAGAGTTTGGACAATGCTCTCAGGGTGTTGGACAACACTCTCAGGCACATGGTGGGAGTTTTGGGGTGTCCTATGCAGGGCTTGGAGTCAAACCTGATGGATCCCTTCCAACTAAGCATATTCCATGATTCTATGATTTTTCTACAAGCATGGTACTATGGTGCTATTTTGATTAAAGGTGGTGTCCACTCTCAAAACTACAGTTAAGATCTCCCTTTTAAAAGGCAGGATAGACTTTTTTAGGTTGTCCCTCTTTTTTTGGCAGCTCTCCTCTAGCACTAGAGATTCCAAAATCTGAATCGTATTTTCAAGAAAATGTCAGATGCTGACAGCAAATTTGAAAACAAGATAAGTTATTTATAGGTAAATAAAGTCTAGTTTCTACTATAATGGGTGAAAATTTACCTGAGAGGGTCCATCCTGATGGAAAGGAAAAACTTAGAAGGATACATGCTAGGAATATGCATCATTATATCTATTTCTGCTTATGAAATATGGGAACTCTTGAAGCTCTTGGCAGTTTGAGGTCTCTTCTCCCAGGCAAGACAAGAGACAAGCTTCAAGCTGAACCAGGTTGGAAATCAGGAAGAATTTCTTCATGGAAAGAATTGTTAAACACGAGAATGGACTGCCCAGGTTGGTGCAGTCTTTACAGAACATTACATGATGTTCTTGTCTGAGCCCTTCTTGGTTTTTGGCACTTTATCTTTCTTGAGCTGATACATTTTCTTACACTGTGTAATGTCAGTCCCTGAGGAACATGGGGTAATTTTGTGTGTAGAATAATATTACAAATCTCTGAAGAGGTATCCAAAATTATCAGGAAGTTTTGCATATGCCTTTTATGATTGCTCAAGTCACAGAAAAACAGATACTTGAGAATGAAAGCGTAGTCAACCCTAATGGCTGTTGCTCAAGAGGATTGCATTTCATTTTCCCAACAGCACTGCTGTGTCCTAAATAATCTCATGACTTCCTCACCATAATGCTCACAGGAGCAGAAGGGCCCCCAAACCTCACCAAGTCCTGCCAAAAGGAAAGAATATTGTCTTTGTGCAGGAGTTTTGGGATCACTGCTGGAAGAAAAATGCAGCTGTTTCCTAACAGTTGTCAAGAATGAGATCTTTAGTCAGAAGCTCAACTGACTAAGGAGAAGATGGGAGAGGGATTTTTTTTTTCTGTGTAATTTTATTTCCTGCTACTCTGTCTTGGGTTCTGTCACTGTGCTATGTGGCTGCTTTGTAAACTGGTGTGAAGATTCTGCAGTTGTAAGGTGTTTGGGCATGCACTTTTTCATTGGTTTGCTTTCCTGAAATTCAGATTATGTTTTGAAGATTTTATTTCCAGAACCGTGTCATCTTGCCATAATGACATGAATTATTCTTGTTCATTTCATAGTTGTGGAGGGGAAAAAACAAATCAATGATCTTTTACTCTTCCTGCTTTTCTGTTTGGCTATGCTACAAGCAAAATCCAAAGAATCCAAGATCATCTTCTGAGAATTAAAAAGAAAAAGAGATTCTGTTTTTAATATTCATTTCATAATTGGAACACTTTCCTTGAAATTGCTGAGAGTAGAGATTCCAGTTGCCTTTAAAACTAAGATGCTGTCAAACTGCTAAGACAGGTATGCAAATATATTGTCATAGACTTATAGGCACCTTTAGGTTGGAAAAGACTTTTGAGATCATCGAGTCCAACCCAGCATTCCCAGGGCCACCACTTAACTATCTCCTTTAGTGCCACATTTACACATCTAAACACATCCAGGGATGGTGGCTCCAGCACTTCCCTGGGCAGTCTGTTCCAATACTTGATACCCTTTTTGTGACAAAATTTTTCCTAATGTCCAATCTAGACATTTCCTGGTGCAATAAGAGGCAGTTTCCTTGTATCTTGTTGCTTGCTATGTGGGAGAAGAGGCCGACCTCCACCTGGCTGCACCCTCTTTTCGGGGAGCTGTAGAGAGTGATAAGGTCCCCTCTGAGCCTCCTTTCCTCAAGGATGATCCCCCCACACCCAGTTCCTCAGCTGCTCCTCACCAGACTTGTGCTCCAGAACCTTTCCCAGCTCTGTTCCCTTCTCTGGACATGCTCCAGGTCTTCAGTGTCCTTCTTGCCGTGGGGGGCCCCAAACTGAGCACGGGGTTCAAAGTGTGGCCTCACCAGGGCTGAGTCTAGGGAGCTGATCACTGATACAAACCAGATGCCATGGCTTCCTGGGCACACCCGGCCTCATGCTCAGCTGCTGTTGATCAGCACTCCCAGGTCCTTTTCTACCAGGAATCTTTCCAGCCACTTTTCCCCAGTCCTGTTGAACCTCATGCAGTTGACCCAAGCCCATGGATGCAGCCTTTCCAGCTCCCTCTGTAGGGCTTTCCTGCCCTCCAGCAGATCACCACTCCTGCCCAGCTTGTGTCCTCTGCAAACTGACTGAGGATGTGCTTGATCCTCTCATCCAGACCCTTGATAAGGATATTAAACATCAACAGCCTTTCCTTCATCTGTAATGTTGGTCAAGCAGGACCTGCCTTTCATAGATCCTCATTGGCTGGGCCTGATCCCCTGGCTGTCCTGCCCCTGCCACATCGTGGCACTCGCTACTGAAAACCTCACATTTTAGTCCTGTACTGGATAATTTTTTTCTGTCTCTAAGTATATTCTAGATACTTCTAAGGAAATGTGGAAAACAAACTGAAGTACAAGGGATTGTGCTTTTCAAATAAATGAGAACATGGAACCAAACTATGTGCTTTGTTCTTTGTGTTTCCTTGACTTACATATTGTTCAGACTATGTACATTAGGTTTCTTTCAAATGTCTTGGAGTGGTAGAGAAATGGATGGATAAATTGTTGTGCTTGAGGATACAAATATGTGTTTATAGGATCATAGTCAATATTTCCAGTTATTATTATAATACCATTTCATATTAGTGTGTTGTCTATACCTGATTCTGTTTTATGCAGAGGCAAAAAATTAATATACACCACTCAGAAAAGTAGTCCTAAGTTTGTTTCTTTGTGTATATGAGAATATATTAATTGCCTCAAATTAAAGAAATACTTGAAGTCTATTTAACAATAAAATTTCTATTGGTCAACTACGGGGATGATAGAGGTTCTGTTGAGCATTTTCAGATAAAGGAGAGCTTGGGTCAATTAATTTTCATTATTACATGTACCAAGATTCTGTCTCCTCATGCCTTTCCTCCTCTTTCTGTATATATTTTAGATGGCTATAACTAATTGATGGTTGAGCTCCTTTCTTGACAAACCAGAAAATCCTGAACTAGTTATATTTAAATGCACAACAATGGGATAAATAATCTCTTTCTTACAAAATGGGTGGTCTGTAGCAATCAGCCTTGAAAACTGTTTATTTACCTTCTTGGGAAAAGTGAGGGGCAGAGTTCTATATAGCAATGAAATAAAATTTAGGGATATTCCCAGGAGTTTGATAGTGGCATGTAAATACAGATGAAGATATCATTAGATGCTTTAAATGACATGGATATCAGAGCTCTAGTCCCCTGGTCAGGTAACAGCAAATTTAGTTCTGATGTTTCTGAGAGTTGATCTATTTTGCTTCTTTGGTTGATTATTTCTCTTTTTTTGATTTATTTTATGTATGAAATCTTGATTCACAATATAAGTCCAAAAATTAAGAATGAAAAAGGTGTAGGTAGGAGTCTTCTAGATTATCATGCTATAATATAATTTAATATTTCTGGTCCAGGAATGTAAATACCTTATCACTGAGTTTAATCCCATGAGTATTAGTAATTCATTTCCTAAAAATATAATGCCCTACTTGCATGGAGTTTTGAAATGGCTGTATATAATCAAAGAGCAGTAATGTATCTTTAGGAAACCAAATCATCCTGGAAAGTAAATACTAAATGGCATAGTATTACATGAGTAATAACTATATAATACTGTCTTTAAAAGTCTAAGGAAATAGCAACATGAGATCAGGACAGGAGTTTAAGGGCCCAGGGTTCTAGGAAGTGACTTTGTCTTTGTGGAGTTCTGCCTGATTTCAGATTTGGCTGAGTGAATGTAGAAATATGCACTGCAGCTGCTCTGTTTAAGGGACTCAAGAACATATATTTTCTGACTTTAAGGTCAGTAAACTATTTTTAATGATTTCATCTCCCATTACTTCCATAAATAGTGGAAGAGAAATTTGTAGTTGTTTGATCAATTTTTACCTGCTTAGGTAAATCATTGATCACAGATTTGTGTTAGATGACTTTTTATCAAATGCAAAACTAAAACAGACTTTAACGTCCTTGTGGTGGTGATGAAGGGGATTTCTTCTATTGTGCTATAAACTATTTTTTTTTTGGTGAGGTTTCAGTTGCACTTGCATGCTAGTTTTGTTCTGGAGTATCTTCATAAGGTTATTGATATTCAGGATATCATAATGTAAGTTATTTCTTAGAAGAGACTTCTGGACTGTTTCTATCATGTTGGGTGTCCAAATAAAGCAGGAAGTTATAAAATGAAAATTATTTACTTTATTCAAAGATTGTTACGTATCAGTCTTGCTGGTCTTGTCTTACCACAACAAGCTTTCCAAAAAATTGACCATATTCTGAAACAAATTAGTTACTTGGTATGTATAAAGAGAAAGTACTATAATGATTTCAACATGTTTTTTAACCTGCAAGGATAACTAATGGATATAGAATAGAATGGAATTTTCTTTCACAATTATTTTTCAAATACTTCTGAGTGCATTAGAATAATGAGCTAGTTACTGGTAATGGAATGAGAATAAACAAGGCAGTTTTTATGGTATGGCAGCTTAGACATCAATTATGTGGCCAAGCAGCACTGAAGGATGTAGCAGACTGGGAATTAAGCTGTAGTGTTAATTGATTATGAAATCATTTGATAGCCTTTGGTTTTATTGAAATGATTCTGAGAGTGCATCGTAAACTCAAAATCCATTATAGGAGAGGCACCACATTCTGCACTGAGGGCAATCTCAGTAGTGGGACAACTTCTGACAACAGTGAAAAACTTACTTTGATTTTTGCAGCTATTTTGCCAAAAATGATTAGGGAATTGTGCATCTTTCTGGCCATAACTGTGAGTACAATTTGGATCTACATCCTTTAGTTTTACAACATGAAAATCTTTGTTTCAGCTGTTGGTATATCTAGTTAAATGACATGTGCTCTTCACCTTTTATGTATATATAATTTTCTTCCTTAAATTAGAGGTAAATATGCTGAGTACTTCTACTTGAAGAGGCAAGGTGATAGAGCAATAGCTGATTAATACTGTCTAGCCTCTGTGCAAGGTGGCAGCTCCCAAATTCGTTTGAATTTGAAAAACATTGCACTTCTTGGGCTATTCTTATACCCCTTCCCAAAGTTTTTGCCCTTGGGTTGCATGGGAGAGCACCGGATGGTAAGGTGGGCTACTGGCATCCCACCGTGCCTCTGACTGTCTTAATGGCTTTTCTTAGGCTCACTCCTTTTTTGTACTGTGTTTTGGAAGGTTCTGCTTTGTCTCCTTTAGCCTCCTAAGGCAGCTGCACCTTTTTAATTTCAAAGTTAGAGCAATGGCCATAAATTCATAACACTTAAGTTCCAAGTGGTTTATGACCTTCTAACAGCTTTCTCTCTTGCTGCTCCTAATGCAGGAGTCCCTGCCCTTTGCTCGTGGAAGGTCTGGCCAGTTTGACAGCCATACTCATTTGACTGTCTCACCTCTGCCTTGCACCCTGCTCTTTTGGCTGCTTTTCAGTTTCTTCTCCTAAGGGCAGGGGACCTAGGGCTGTGGAGAAGTCAGAATGCAATGATAAAAGGAAGATGAAATGGCGAAAAACAGTAGTCTGCAGTGCAAAAAGCATGAAGAGGCAGACTATAAATCTGCAGCACAGGCTGGGGAAGACAGAGGTGAATTACGTGGCCATTCAGGATAGCTGCAAGGCTGTGCTCTGTGCAGTCAGAGTTTTTATCTCAGGTGAGTTTTGGCATTCAGTTTTACTTCTTTTTGAGAACAAATATTGTCTTAGACACCAGGGATAACGTCCATTTTGCTGGGATGTATCAAAAAGTTTCAAGTTCTTCTCAGGCAGCTGCTGGAGTTTGGCAAAAGAGATCTCATTTTATTGACTAACTTGAGGAAAAGAAAGAAGGAAACCCTAGCAAAAAACCACACCACCAGAAACTTTTGTCCCCCATGGCTCCACGGAATAATGTTACCTTTCCATATGAACTTGTAGTACTGAGCAATAAGACTTCTGGGTGTATGGGATGAGGTAGGATGAGGCAATTGAGCAGGTCTGACATTATTTGGTCATCACTAGTGCATATATAGTGGCATATATAGTGGCACTCTTCTAGTGCCACTTGTACATAGGTACCATACATATCTTTAATGGTATTTAACTGAGATTAAAAAAGCTGTAGGAGTGGATGCTGTGAATGCATATTAGGAATATTACTTAAAACCGTAAGCCTTGATATGATAAACCATAACAAGTCTGAAGGACTCATAATGGCTTATCATGTCAATAAAATGCACTTAAAAATCCCCAAGTGATTAGAAGGAGCCATTTCAGTCTATTATATCAATTGTTATATGCTGAGAGCATGAGAGATT
The DNA here is from genome assembly GCF_021018805.1 of Prinia subflava. Classification (NCBI taxonomy): domain Eukaryota; kingdom Metazoa; phylum Chordata; class Aves; order Passeriformes; family Cisticolidae; genus Prinia; species Prinia subflava. The sequence goes on along the minus strand of NC_086249.1, from coordinate 8,979,992 downwards.
TATTTTTCTTTTCCATCCTCTGTTTAAAAAAAAAAAAAAAAGAAAGGAGGAAATTAAATCATAATAAGCTATGTTCAAATAGAATCAAGGTACTAAAATAAACCCACAGAAGGCGATTTACAAATTATGGAAGGCAGTGAAAAGTTCTTTCCAAGAAGAGAATACTCTCATGTTACACTTGGTCTCTCATTTTTAAGCACCACAGGATGGATGATGGGTAAAGTGTGTGCTTGCACCAAAGATGTTCCTGTTGAACTGGCAAGAAGTGCAAAGTAAACATATTGTCACAAGAAATCAGAATAATTTTGGCACTTATACCAAGTGATGACCTCCAGCACTTGCACAGGGAAAATTGAACTGATTTTACTACCCCATGTGGTAGTAAATGCTCAGAAATGGTTTTGGCAGAAGAGGGTGGTGATATTTTTCCTAACCTCATACTTTTCGTGGCTGATTTTTCCAGGCATCTTCTTCAGGGGATGGGCAAAGGTTAAGGATGTAGCCTCCAAGCCCTTGAAGGCAAGAACGGCCCTGATGTTTGTTCTTACCACTCTGACAGCTTCATCCAGAGGCAGTGGCTCTGAAGCAGAGCTTTGGGGGCTAGTTTTCCATCCTGGAGGAGCTCTGTCAGACTGTGTGTTCCCCACATATTCCTCTGCCTCTTGTCCATTTGGTCTTGTTACCCGGACTGGCCTGTGAGGCTCACGTCAATCCAGCAGGCTTTGGGAGATGGCAGGAGGATCTGTCCTAACAAATGATCTTTGGTGAGAGGGATGAGCTGATTTTGGAGGTGGTTCCTGTGGTGGTCCAGTGTGCATTTTAGCCAGGGGAAAGCCTTGTTTATTAATTTACACAGTAGAGTCAGGAAAGCTTGCAGTTGTTTTCTGTGGATAATAAATACAGATCCCTTGTATCGTTTCTTTGTGGGCTCTGAACTGGATAACACAGCCGTTCTGTAGCATGTCAGACAGACCTGAGCTGGCTCTCTGGGGCCAGCTTTGCAGATGGGCCTGCGACAGTCTTAAAAGAGCCCCTGGGGGCAGATTGCTGGTGAAATTGGTGTCACAGCTCCCCAGGCTGGCGCAGCAGTCAGAGGGAGAGGCGAGGGCTGCTCAGCGGCTCCGTGTCCTGCTCTCAGCAGACGAGCTTAACCTCCGCAGCGCACACGTTTCAGCTGTTTAATGTCTGAATAGATGGAGGGCATTCTGGGAAAGCGAATTTTTCTCTCCCAACAGTATCCCTGCTATCTCACTTGCAGATATTACATCTTACATTTAATGCAATCCTTCCGAACCGCCCAGCTTTGCATTCTCAAAGCCTGAGTTGTGCCTCTTCCTGCCCGTACAGAATTAACCTGTTCAGTCCTGCACCCCAATCACGTACTCAGTGTGCCCCTGGGGCAAGGATGTGTGGGGCTGCAGATTTTGGGGGATCCTTCAGTGATGCAGCTGGCAGATAGGCAGGAGAAAGAAAATAAACAGGTTCAGGGGGTTGGGAAAAATGAGTTGGTGGAAGGCAGGGGAGGAAAGCAGTGGCAAGTAAACACAGCTGAACAAGAGGAAAAAGATGTTTATATATGCTTAAGGTTTGCAGTGGGGATAACTGCGAGACTGTCAGGACAGTTTCTTTCCTCACAGTGCTGGTGAACCCTTCACCTATTTACACACTGTTATATGTAGGAAATTTGGCATTATGCAATTCTCTTTATAAGCGAAATGCATCCAGTGAGGCTTGGCAGAGACAAATGTCAGTGGTTCATGAGAGGCCCAGTTTGAGGCTCAGCTGAAATAACAAGGCAGAACAGACACATTCCCACCTGTACGTGCACACGTATGTACGCACGTGTGTGCAGTGCTGGCTTCTGCCCAAGAGAGGAGGCTGCTAATTGAATGGCTGCTTGGCAGGGACAGCAATTTAAGAGCGACTTAAAAACACACATTGGATTAAAAAAGGAGATGGCACCCTGAGAAACACCCAGAGATTACATATCTCAAATTACCAAAGCTGAGGAAACGCTGGACATGGAAACGCAGCCTCTGCGTTGCTAGTCTGCATCGGGCTGCACATTCTGGAGCAATATTCCAAGATTCATTTTTCATTTTCTGGTATCTTGTTGGAGAGAGAGACATGTAGTTGGACAAAGTGATCAATAAAAGAACAAATAAGGAACAAATGCTAAGAATATTCAAGATAAGATTTTATTGTGCAGAAATCTCTGAACAGGACATTTTTCAATCTGTTCTGTTATTTTTAAAATATTTGTTTGACAGGCTTATGTTTCAGGCAGGCAGAAAGATAAAATAGTGTTTCTAAACCCCAACCAATACTAAGATGACTAAGGCAAAACTAAGTTGAGAAAGTAGGCTGGGAACAAAAGGAAACCAGCAAAATAAACCTGAATAATTAAAGTAAATAAAAAAATACCATAAATAAAAATACTCTTTGGAGTTTCACAATTTTAAAATCTGATAATATCTCTAGATTTTAATATGTTGAACTAGAAATGTTAAAGAAATTATGAACATTTATTTATGAACATATGAAAATGTCATAAAATTATGAATTGTTCTAAAAATGGCTAAATTGCATCTGTCTAAACGATCACAGCAAATTCTTTGGGAATGTAGGGAAAGACATTTATAATATTTTATGGTTTTTAAATACCTTGTCTTTGTGTCCCCTAGGAACTTCAAAAGAGCTTTATGAGGGAGAGAAAAATGAGAGGAGCATGTTTACAAGTATTTGTAAGGTGATAAAGAATAGTTGTTTAAGACACAGTGCTTAAATACATCGTCTACATTCATTTTATGTGTCTGAATGTGTGGCTGTTGTACGGTTTACGTAGCATGTACTCCTGTCTTATTGTAGTCGTAGAAATATTCGTGTCTCAGTGTGACTTAGGCTCATAAAACTGTTCTATAAGAGATAATTTGTGTTATTTACTGAAGAGCAGTACTTACACAATGGAGTAGTATCAGTAAATTAGTGTTTACCTTGTTTTGGTTTATGCTTTGGGCTAAAAACAGGTGAAGCCGGCATAAGTTTGTTTGTGAAAGCTTGGTGAATACTAATGAGAAGAAAAATCATCCCAGTCAAACTGAATAAATTCAGTGGATAGTATGAAGGATTTTCAGTGATCCATATTGTCCTTGGACTTGGCTGTTGCATTGTACTTTAAATGGAATTGATTGTGTGGTTGTAATGAAAGTAACGGATTGATTTCTATACAGAGTTACACAGAGTAAATAGAAAAATGTTCTTGTCTTGACCTGCATTCATAAACTAAAAATCAGTGGCTCTTGACCTAATCCTTAATAAAAAATGCAAATGTAGTATAGGAAATCGGAAGGATTCTTTAATTCTTAGAAAATCTACTGTTTATCAGGTTTTGCTTGTGTGCTCTCTTGGATTTTAATTCATTTTGTTCAGGAATTCTAGTAAGTGTAATCTATTTTCTCTTGAAGCAAATTGTACTTTTTGCTGTTCACATATTTTTGGAAAATATATTTAACTGTTTCCTTCTTTTTATTCCTTTTGCCTTAATTGCATGGAATTTTCCTTTATTTAGGTGGAATATTTATGATTTTTAGTACCTTCTCTGTTGAACAGTTTTAGCATAGAAGTTTTGAGTGTGTGATACATTTTTAGGTTGCTACTACATGCACTATCATATATTATCTCTAAAAGATAGTTCTTTCTGAGCTGATTATGCAGATTAACAGCTTTATGTTGTAATAAAAGAAGGAAAGCTGTTGATGGAAATAAGATGCAACATGCTTTCTATTTGAATAAACCTAACAAATGTTTATATTATTACAATGATTATCCCACTAAAAGGCCGTAGAGATATTTACGAGCAACATCTATTGCTCTTTTTTTTTTTTTTTGTCTTTTTTGCATGTATGAGATTTTGGTTCGGGCTCCAGCAAAATGCTCAATCCAGCCGGTAAATTCTCTCATTGAGCTGTAAACCAGGGCTGCAATGAGCAAGATCCAACTTACTGCATTCATCAGTTTCCCGGTGAATTTTGTGACTTTATTTTTGGTGCTTGGGGTTTAATTTCTCGCTGAAGTGGAGCAGCGCATTGTGGCGCCGCACAAACAAGAAGAGCAAAACAATAGGAACCCCAACGCACCGACGGCCACCGCCACTCCATTGTAGCTTCCAAAGGCACTCTATTCTTCCCAGCCCACTTGATATCCTGCAGGTTGTGGCAGTACAATTCACAGGAAAAGCTTAGACATTGAGCTTGCACGCTCCTTGACTCCATTTTAAACCCTTTGTTCACACCGGGGTGGCATTTTTTCACACCACATGTGGCAGCTTTGACTCCTATCCAGCTTGTCGTATAGAATCAAAGTCTCTGATTTCTTACATTCCCAGTGTTGTCTCCTGAGTTGCTGTATTCTTTGTTGCTTCCAAAATGTTATAAATTTTAATTACAGATGTAGTTTTTTAAAGCTTTATGGACTATGGTATGAGACAACTGTACCTGCACACTCAGATTTGCTTGAAATCAAAGCAGTTTGCAGGGGAGGGGAAGAACTCTTTTCCCCTCCCTCTTCTCTTTTAAAAAAATCTCTACACTGGCAATTAAAAACTATGTGGTGAATTTGGTATATAGTCATTCTGCCTGATGTATGTTTTGCAGAAAATAATTAAAATAATGTATAGTACTATAGTTTTGGATTTGTAAATTATATGGTGCTGTAGTTTGTTTCAGCATTAAAACATTGTTCATCTTAAGAGATTCTTTTCTTTTGCACGCAGGCATCATCTGTTGTGCTCTCTCTTCCAAAGACAACCTTCATCTTGAATTTTGCAGAAAGTTTTATGTGCCATGTCAATAGTAAATTATACCTCAAACTAATTTTAAACAGAACAAAACAAGTTTACTGATATGAATGCCCCTAAAATATACATTTTTGAAAGTTTATTAATAGACGATATATTGCTTAAATTAATGTCATTCAGTGTAGCTAAAATGCCACTTGACTCCTGAAACAAATGCTGAAGTATATATTTCTTACTAAGAAAATTTACCATGGATTGCAAGTGCAAAGTGACAGGGCAACAATAACATTTGGATAAAAATTGTCACAGGAATTAATGTAACTTTCACGTCACACTTTTTGCTGTATTTTTTAAATGATCAATGAGAATTAAATGGATGTACGGTTTAAAAGAACATTCTCAGTTCCACGTATATTTACAAATCTGTACATTCATTGTCGCTGGTTCACTCAGCTGAAGATAATAGAATAATTTCTCCTTGGCACATATGCTAGCCTGTACATTGACATGACACCCTAATAAATATTTTGACTTGAGAGCTGTTGTTTGTTGCTGTTTGTCAGGTGGTTAGAATGGTCTTTTGGCTGCCGCTCCCCTCGCGAACTAAAATATTAAAATGTATGCTTTCAATCTAGCAGCTCTCTTACTACATTTTATACATTTTCTGACTGCTCATTCTTTCTTTAAAATATAGTACTGCTATGTGCTTAATGCATACTGCTTATTCACCAAAATCCACCTAATTGCTTATGGTTTTTATGAAATTCTTACATTGGTTCTATGTTTGCTTTTAAGAATGATGTGCAGTTGTATTATGTAAGACAATAGTTCAGTAACAACCTCTAGAAAGACAAAACAGCACTGTTCTTTTCTGGTTTATAAAATATAATATGATAATTTCATGTGCTTGTTTTTATGCCACTTCCTTGCTGTTTGTTTATGGAACATTAGATGTTAAGTTGTTAAATCGTCTTTGCTGGTCTGACATGTAGCAGCACTGAATAACAGAAAGTCTGTTCCAATTAATCTTTATTTTGTATTTCAGTCCAAAATCTCAAAGATATAAACTAACCCCTAGTAATAATTAATTTTCAATTAGAAGCACAGTTTTATTAGCTTTGCTCCTAAGCAGATTTTGTATCATTAAAAAAATCCAAAATATATGAAAATAACATTTAACTCATGGTTGTTTGAGGTTTTTTTGTCTATGATTTTCCAAAAAAGATGAACATTCAAGGAACACATTCAGAATCCATATCTAAAAATAGTTTTATTTTACACACTAAATTATACAAAATTTATAGAAATGTTCTTTGAGAAGATCAATGAATATTTTAAAAAAATTACATTAAAAAGGATTTTTAAAAGTTATCTATTACTTTTAAAAGTAATTAATTTAAATTAACATTTCTGTAGACATTCTTTATTTCTTTTTTGCCAAGCACCTTAGCAGTTTCTGCAGTTTAACTAGCTAAAAAGTCCAGACGTTCTGAAACCAATTTTAGAACATACAAAAAGAATTGTTTTATGAAAACTGAAACTATAAAAAAATGAAGCCTTTCAGAATGCAATACAGTAATGTGTGCTAAGTACTTATTTTCCAAAGCATGCTATAAGGAAACAAACATAAAATACTCATGCAAGCTTATCCATTTACTCTTTAAATGTTAAAACAGTGAGTCAGAAGAGCAATGTACACACACTTAGCAGAAAGTTATTTTACTATCACAGTTACCTACATCTAAACTTGACATCACACAGCATTTTTAGAAGACTCAAGTATGAATTTCTCGGAAGCAAGACAAGTTCAGTAAATGTATCAAAATTAGTTTACCTACTTTCACAGCGCATAATTACTGAAGAAAAGGCATGATCTTATTTCATTAAAGTGTCATGAAGCAGAAATATAGAATAAGCATTTGTTAATATCCATTCCAGAAAAACCAAACTTTTATTTCTTGGCGTTTCTTACTTTTCCCCATGTTTCTTCAGACCTTCTTCATGTTAATATTTCTTCTATTTGCAGAAAAGAGAAAAGGTTGGGTGGGGGGGGGAAACCCCAACAACAAAACCCCACGAACAATCAGCAAAAGCATAATTGGTTTATATTGCCTTTCAGCTTGTGGCCTGTCCTCATATTATTAAATCAGATCATACATACTCCCCTAAAATTCGGCTTGGAGTAATCCTCTGCTACTTAAGGCTGGATGAAAAGAGTACTCATTGTGAATTATGTTTCATCTGTCACAATAACCTTCTTTATTCTTTAGTGCACCTCCCCTTTGCCTGCAGCAATTAGAGAAAATAGGTATGCCTTGAAGTATGAGATAGTGGTATCTCAAAAATATATATACTGATGACATATACAGACAACGCTGGGTTAGCAGCACCCTGAAGAATATATAAGCCCTTTTTGATGCAATCCAAATTTTGTTAGAACTGAGTAGAGGCTGACGTTGTACAACGAGTAAGTGCTGATGACTTTCACTAGATTATTGTTTTTTATGACAAGCAGTGATCAGAGATTTTGCCATTCCATTAAAAGAAGAGTAAAAACTTGCTTACCGACTGGTATCATTTTCCACTTTAGCTACAATTCTGTTTGTTTTTTTTTTAATTCGAAGCTGTTAGAGAATCTTTTTCTTCACTCCTCCCTGAAATTCCTGGAGTTCTGTTGAACTCTTTGAGTGAACATTTCAGCTACATTTTCTCAGTGGTTTAGCATGATTATCATAATTTCTTGCAGTGATGTGAACATTTAACTGTTTCATCTTTAAAACAAAATACAAATTAAAAAAAAAAAAAAAAAAAAAAAAAAAAAAAAAAAAAAAAAAAGTTGACCAGTGAATATCGAAAATGTTTTTGCACTGGTACAGAAGAGCAAAACCCCATGTTATCAGATATTAATTTTCCAAATAGTTTATCGTCCTGTATCAAGAGCAAAAAGAATATAAACTCTCTTAGGATTCTAGTCACCACTGTCATATTATTTTGTCTATTAGAATATCTGTCTTTTCTTAAAAACTGTCTACTTCATTGTATTTAACAAACAAGAAAAAATCCAATATTTTTTGGATTTAACAAACAAAAAACCCCAGTATTTTTTGGATTATTTTTAGTTCTTGAATTAATTTTGGAAGCTTTCCAAATTCACTTTTGTTTTTCTCCTGTGTTATTTTTAAAGCCTTATGGCAGCAAACCTCAAGTCAGTATCGTGTTTTGAAACCCCTCACAATTCTGGGCTGTTCATACCAATTCCAAATCAGCCTTCCTTGCACTTTAAGAGGGCTGATGTTCAACTGGAAATGATTGAAAGAGAAAGCACCTTAAAAAAAAAAAAACTAAGTGCTAAATCAAGCAGGTTAAAACAAAGAGATTCTGCTGTGAGGCTGGTCTAACATTAAAACACAGTTATTAAAGTTCCTAAGAAACGACTATACTACAAAAACCAATAATACTTGTGAATAAAGGCAGAGAGTTTGGCCCACTGCACAGGTTTGGGCACAAAAGTGCTTGCTAAGCTATCTATTTCACACATGCAACGACAGAAGGTTCGATATTCATTCGATCGATGACTGAAAAGGCACAATGGCAAAATCGGACGGACTTCTTTTCAAATACAGATCTCCGATGTCCCCCTACAGTCTGCAGTCGCACGGCTGGTGGTGTGGCACAGACGGAGCAAGGGTTACATCAAGGCTGTTCTCTGGACCGTGCAAACAGTCTAGACCAATGACCTGCAGCATCGTGCCCTTTGAAGAAGAGGCAAGTTCAGTCACGACGAAGAAAAATCAAGGCGTACCCCTTTTAACAATAGGGAGCAGCTCGTGGCTGCAAAGAGGTAAGCAGGGGTAAGCAAAAAAAGGCTTCTGCTTCCATGGTTACAGGCCAAGCATGGGAACCTTGCTTTTGAAGAGGGACAGTTCTCAGGCTCCCTCACAGGCTATGTCATGCATTATAAGCAAAGGCAGGTTGAGCTGAAATCCGCAGAGTTATTTCAGAGTAAAATGATACGCGAGCACATGGCTGTTAGCAAAAAAAAAGTCACATGACTGTTTAGAAGCAGCCTTGCACTGTTTCTGACTCGAGCCTTTCGTTCGGGGCAGTTTCTGCTTCTTTTCTTTTTTTTATTGTCCTTCTTTCTGCCCCCACCTCCGCTTTTGCAGCAAACTAAGAAAATTGGGAGAAGGTTTATACAAAGCAAACATTTGTTTGATACACAAGATTCTGGCTATTCTCCTTCTCCAAACTGAAAAAAGGTCAAGGGTCAATGATTTTTTGTGACAGGGCCACAAATCCTTTTGTTAATGTAGCTTTAGCAAATGGCATTTAAAATAAGATTTTGCTTTTCTTCCCAAGTGCATATTATTATTAGTTTGACAGAGTAGGAAAGTAATGAATTTCTGTTTCTCTGCAATAACTTTTTTGTTCCAATATTTTTCTAGTTTTTTTCTTAATTTTTGAGCTCTACAATGCTAATTTTCAAGATTTGCACTTTGAGAAAAGACAACTAAAACTGAACACAAAATCAACACCTAATAGTCCTGCTGTCTTCGGGGGGAAAAGAAAAGAGAATTATCTGCAGGCATAGGTAGTAAAAATGTGATCAGTGACTATAAGCCTGTGGTGTAACCATTAACCTTTGAGAATCGTTATGTTTGTACTTTGTTTCTTTTTGCTTTGTTATTCCTTTAGCTGCTACGTGTTACATTTTCTACTGAAAAATTAAAATGTGCAGTGTATTTTCATTGGCATAGGTGTGCCTGGTTTTTGAATTGTGTTTATTACATCTGTTCTGTGACATTTTAACTGTTTGTGGTTGTTTGTAAATTTTGATGGCTTATATTTTATTAGAATTTTACCGTTAAAGAGTTTGCTTTAGTAGCTTCTGTTGCATACTATATGATGGTCTGTATTATTACAAGCTATACCATTTGTCTTCTTATTATCAGTATGAGATTAATTTTATTCCAACTATTCTTGTTCAAACTGCAGGGTGGGGGGGCACAGTGGGAGGGAAATGTCTGGCGAACTGTGGAACAGAGTTTAAAGTTCCAGAAACACTAATAATTATTCACATCATTTCTATCTGTAGGGACCTGTGGTACTTGGTAGAATTTGTATTGCTATCTTATAAATGTAATTAATATTTATGAGTGTATCGAGGGCAGTATTTTCTCAGGGTGTATTCTGAACTTTCGTTGATCTTTAGGATGGTTTAACTTCAGACTGAGGACTCTGTATTTGAAATTAAAGGATGTATTTGAACTAACTGTAAGTTGTCCTCAAATAACAACAGGCTTTTTTTAAAGAGAAGTTTCTGGCCTAGCCTCACATTTATGGGCCAAAATTATCAAAAAAAACCCACCCCAAAAATGCATAGGAAAATATAAATATCCAATGTAAGCAAATAAACATTAACAATAAAAAGTGAGAAGCCCATTATCTTAAAATGGTCACCATCTGGATGAATTAGAATCATTCTGGATAATTTATACCCTACATATTTATTCAGTTTTCAGCTGGACTTTGACATGATTACAAGCTGTACCTTTTCTCCAGAATGTCCATTAACTAGTGCCATTAATTTAAGAGAAGAATCTGTTTGCTGGTCTTTTGTGTAGGCTGTTAGATGTAATAAGACATTTTGATATTCCTGTGGAACTACAGATGCATGTTAATGATGGCAAACATTTTCATAAACTCACTGCACTTTACAAATTCATACACTGTGTGGAAATATTGCATCTTCAGGTTTATTTAGGCTATGTGAAATTCTCTCCGTTTTTATACCTTGCAATGATAAATTAAAAGATTAAATAATCTGCCATATGCATGGCACAAATAGTGCAAAATATAGTGCTGTTGTATTTAGTATTCAAACACTGGTTGAAATGATTCTCATGCTAACAAAACGTTTAGTTTAAACTTTTTTTTTTAAAAAAAAAAAGGAATGATATTTGCTACTGGAAGGAAGATTTTTTTAAGTGGAGGGCTTTCTTCTTGTCCATTTTAATGTAATTAATAAGCAAATAATTTCTAGATTCACAGAAGTCTGCAGAGTTTACCAAGGGGATCTGATCTAAATTATATTTATGCTCATTTCTTCAAACAATTAGTCTTCTCCTGTAAGGAGCTGAGGCTAGAGCACTGCAATGAAAGATGTGTAAGACTTGGTTTTGAAGGGAATAGTTGCATCTCCATGAGCAAATGTTGTGAAACCATGAAGTTTTATTTCCATTGGTGTCATTGTAGGGTGGTCTTTACCTTGTGTTGATGTCTTGCCCCAAAGCACACACGGTCCTGTCCCTCTAGTGTTGGTGACACTTAGGTTCTGAAAACCCTTTGGGCAGTTGCTTGAGCCGTGTGCCAACTTTGCACCTGGTTCACTCAAGCTAAAGTTCAGGCTGCCAGTTTGAGGCCTTTTACTCCATTTCAGCCAGTTGTGACTCAGAGCTAGAGAGTTCTCTCTATCTTTTTGGGCCATTCATTTAAATGAAGCAGTAAATCATCTAAACTTCTTATATCCCTTCTTAAATACCTTAAAGTGCCTCACCACTGTTTTATAACATCCATTGTGGTATAGAAGCCAATTCAGCTTCTCTGAACCAAGGTAGAAAACAGGGAGGGTTTGTTGATTGGGGTTTTTTTTAATACTGGAGATGCCTCCTAGATGTTGGGACGTCCTGTGGTTTTCATAGAAAGGATTATCAGGCACAATTTCTTTCATAAACAGTGCAATTCATGCCTCTGTTATTGTCAGAACATTTTTTTCCCCACAAGAGAGGTAGACAAAGATTTTTCATGGTTTGCTCTAGGCAAGGTTTGCTGTGTCACCAGTTTATTTTACAGGAGTTTTAGACTGACTTGCTCACTTGAATTAAAAAAAAAAATAGAAAGTGTTAGCTCTCTCATGGTATGCCAAATTAGGACAAAGAGACCATGATCTTCTTGCTCAGTGGAGATGAGAATTCTGCAGTTTGGGACTATCTTTAAGCAATTTGCACACTGACTTGAAGCCATTTTGACACTGTACTTTTGTATGATATACAACAATGTTGTAAATCATCCTTTCAAGGACCGTAGTTTATCATGTTGCACATCCTAATAATCTACTGTATAAAACAAAGGCAGCAAAAACCAAATGAAACTCCAGTTTTAGTCTGGTAATACAAGATGAATTACAGTTGACTGAAATTTAAGGAAAAGGCTCCTTTTAAACACAATTTTTCTAAAAGGTTAATCCCCACCAAAAATCCTTTGATCTTATTTCCAGATAATCCTTTTCTACATTACCTTAATGACACAGAATATTCAAACCTGACTGTGGACTTGCTAAGAGCAAGGACTTGGAGAAGTCTATGGAGCAAAGAATCATCAGTGCATAAAACTGTGTTGTTTGAATTTTGGTAGCATGTGAAAGCCTCTAGATTTTCCTCCTCAAAATCAAGAGTCCTGATAGACCTGGGAAGTCAGCAAAAGTTATTTGATTTTGATGCTGTACATGGATTTGCTTTCTTATGAACTTGGGAATGAGTAACTGCATCTGCTTTGGTTTAAGATACAAAACAAATTAAGTCTCTCTGGCTCTTGAGTATTCTTCTTGGTCTATAATCCCCACCACAAAAAGCCTTAGAAAGTCTGATTAAGTTGTTGCTCCTTATTCAAGTCTCCTTCCAAATACATTGAATATAAATAACAGATGCAAGATGAACTCTCAAATGATGAGAAAGTCACATTTTCTCATTCTGTGTCATGGTTCTGTGATGTTTTGAAATGGAAGTTAGTCTGATTATAGGAGCATCTCAAGTATTAGAGGTTCTTTTCAGGGCTGTCATTTTCTGAGCCCCTGTTATTGATAAGTAGAAGTCACTTTAATGCTTATATCCTGTTTACAGGAAGGGAATTATTAATATTGTGGAAATAATGTTAGTCCAAAATAATCTATTATTTCTGCTAGCTTTATAACAGAGACATGCAGAACAGCAATAACAGCTTTGTTCTTGTTTAGAACCTGGCTAAGTTAAAACCACAATCACAAGTGATATGATCTCAGGGCAAAAATGTTTATTGCAAAGAGCTGGCCATGCCATAGATCACAGAATAGTTTTGGTTGGAGAGGACGTGAAAGATCACAAACTTGCAGAATGTTCTGAGTTGGATGGGACCCGCAAGGATCACCAAGTCTATCCTAAAGTGAATGGTCCATACAGGGATCAAACTCACAGCCTTGGCATTATTAACACCATGCTCTGACCAGCTGAGCTCATCTCGGGGTCAAGATGATCTGGTTCCAACACCTTCCACTAGACCAGGTTGCTCAGAATTCCACACAACCTGGCCTTGGACATTGTCAAGGGGGAGCATCTACAGCTTCTCTGGGCAAAGTGTGCCAGTGTCTCACCAGCCTTGGACTGAAGAATTTCTTCCTAGTATCTAACCTATATGTATTCTCTTTTAGCTTAAATTAATTCCCCATCTTATTGTTACAAGCCCTTGTAAAAAGTCACTTCCAGCTTTCTAAACCTCCTCAAGTATTGCAGGGTCCCAGTAAGGTTCCCCAAAGCCTTCTCTCCTCCAGGCCTGACAACTGCAACTCTCTCATCTTGTCTTCATAGGAGAGTTGCTCCAGGGCTCTGATCATTTTTGTGGCCTCCTCTGGGCTCTCTCCAACAAATCCACATCTGTGTTGTTCTGAGAGCCTCAGAGCTGGACACAAAACTCCAGGTGGGGTCTGATGAGAGTGAAGTACAGGGCAGGAGTCGTCTGCTGGCCATGCTGCTTTTGATGGAGCCCAGAATATGATTTTCTTTCTGATCTGCAAGAGGATGCATTATCCTAAAGTAGAAAACAATAGAAAATAGTAGAAAACAATGGAAAACAAGTAGACAACATGGTTGATTTTGCCTTTCTAATATTTCCAGAAGACCATCACAATGATTCTTCTTATTTTAATGCCTTTTTCTCAGCACTTGTCTCTTCCTTTTTTTTTTTTTTTTTCCATATTTGATTTTTCCCTTCCCTATCTAAAGTGTTAATCATGAAAGAGGGAGTTTTAAGGAAGACAAATTGTCAATTTTTTATTATATGCCAAAGATACGCCTTTGGTAGAATTATTGCATCCTATTTCAGAATTGGGTGGAAATTTGCCTTGTATTTGTATATACTGAAGAACTCTGGAAGTCATACAATGACAAGAATAATTTGTGAAGAAATCTTGTAATACATTTACACTTGAAAACAGGCACTTTGCAAACTAGCGCAAGCATCCAAACCTTTTTTTTTTTTGCAGTATGTGAAGGAATACATAGCAGACTGCAAAATGAGACCAGGCATTTCAGAAAAGAGAAACTTCAAAAACGTCAGCATATATGCTTAATAAGAGCGTTCTGGGCTAAGAGAATAGCATTTTCATAATGAATGAAAAATGTGATGATTTTTGGTTTATGAGGGGCATGATGGTTGATAGTCTGACATTGAAAAACTATCAGAAATTACAATCTGAAAAAAACCTTTCATATTTCTGTGAAATGACATCCCTTTGAACCTTCTGTGCCTGGGATTTTGGGTCTGAATGGTAATCCATTTCCCTCGTAGTCCCTTGGCATCCATCCTTTTTGGATGTGTGATGCTAGAGCGGACATCCTAACCGTACCTTTCAGTATCTATTTATGGACATCCTGTCCATGAATTTGTCCATGAGCCTGAACTATCTGGAATTTAATCATTTTGGCATTGTGGTTCAAGGAGTGAAGTTGTTAAGTGTTTGCCCTTCTGAGAGTTATTCTGATATTTGATTTCTGAGCACCAGGTAGGATAACAAGTGCTTATAATAACTTCTGCTTTGGTGAACAAGTCCACTTTGAATTGTTTGTACTTGTGTTTAGCAGTCTTCCAAATATTCTGTATTATGACTGACAGTGATTTTCAGGAAGATTTCCTTAGTTATTCTCTCTCATAAAGGATTTTGTCTTAGCACTTCTGTCACATGAAAAGTTGTTCAAATGCTTGTATGGTGAGATATGAAGAAAACCTCCATGACTTTGTATTGGCCAAATCAAACTCCTGAGATATTCAGTCCAGCCTGTTACTTTCTGCAAAACCTCTTTATCTGTAAAACCTATTTATCTGTACTAGCACTTCCTTCACAAAGTAAATAAAAAATGGTATAGTGGTTACACTGTTTTCTCTTTTATAACTTATATTGGAGGATTTTAGATAAATTCTTAAGATTCAATACTAGTCAATTTTTAAATGATAATCCCCTGTGAGATCATATAGTAGAGTAACTAGCTTGATTTTCCTCTGGGGGTGAGCGAAAGTATCAAATTCTTCTGATTTTAACGTGTTCTTTGTGCAGAAAAATTCTGTAATCGTTCTATTGGAGAAGATGATAGAAATATACAATTGTGCTTGTGTTTTGTGTTTTTGTTTGGTTTTGTTTGTTTGTTTTTAAATTTGAAAGTTTATCTTTTACTATTCAAGTATTTCAAGCTTCTTGCATAGCAGTTTTAGTTAATGAGGTTTGGTAGAGATGGCAAAAAGCAACCTGCCAAATTCTCCAAACCTACATCCTTTCATTTATGATTGATGAAAATTCAGCATATTTTATAATACATGGTCCTCTTTTTCGTGTGTTAGTCTAGAATAGCAGAGGTCAAAGTGTAATTCTGTCGACTCATTACACAAGCACTTGATTTCTGAGGGGAAATTTTGCTACCTCTAGTTAGTGTGGGTTTTAAAAGTGTACTAGAACATGTGGTTCAAAAGTGCCATCAATGAATAATCCAGAGAAAGCTTCACAATTGAGAGACTGTGGGGAATGGACACAGGATGAAGTCTGAAAACTTAGTTATGTACATGGTTGTGATTGCTTCTGATATTATTATTGGTGTTCTCAAGACTTTTTTAAAGGAAATAAAGGAGTTTACTATATTAATAAACCACAAAATAAGCTCTTCAGTTGATCCAGTCTAGCTCTCTCCAACTGAGGTATTTGCTTAGGCATGGTCAGTGAAGAGTATTTCTAGGGCACAACAGATTTCATCCAGTCAGAATCCAAAAATAGATCAGATGAATCATGCTGTGAAGTGTCTCTCCAAATCTCAAGGACCTGCAGTGACTAGCTCAGAGATGCTGCTTAAAACTAGACGAGTTTCATCCAAAATAACTGCAACTCCAGTGATCTGATATGTCCATGAGCAAGGTTTATGCAATTTAAAACAGTGTCAAGTTGGACCTTTCAGATAATGAAACAAAATTAGTAATGCTTCCACAATGAGGCACCACAGCAACCTCTCCAGGAATGCAGCCAAGCATTCCGAGTGCCCAGGTGTAGGAAGCTTGAACTCAGGTGTAACAAACAGAGAAAGAAATGGGACTAAAACAAATAGTGGGAAGGGAAAGGTTGTTGTGAGGATACTAACAGCTTTATTTCTCTTCAGTGAAATAAAGGCCAAGAGAAAAGGTACACAGTGGGAACAGGACGATTGTGAGTGAAGGAGAGCAATCTGATCTGAAGAACAATGCTGGGACAGAAATAATTGGCAGAAAGTCAGATTGGAAGCTGGAATATTTCTAGCCATCAAAGCAGTAGTGTTCTGGAGGAGACTCCCAATAAAGTGGTCAGGTTTTGTTTTTCCATACACGTCTAACTGTTTGCCAGGTGGAAAATGATACATTTATGAAAGGGAATGTGAAACACAGTCGCCTCTGATAGCAGGAGCTTGGACTGGATATGCCACTGCTTTGATCCTAGAAGGGCATGTGTGTATGCATGACTGCACTTATTGAAGTGACAGTAATTATGCTGTAGATATGCCTATACTATCAATGTGAATATGTTGTGGTGCTTCTTTAAACTTGTAATTAATACTAATTGAGCTCTCAGAAGCTGAAGGGTTCCTCATTTAAAAATCCTGTGCTTTCCCTGAGTGTAACAACAATTTTCTAACTTATCCCACTTCTTGAAAAACTGCATGTTAATGGAAGGAAGACACTAAATATGATCTGTTGATTACAAACAGCTTAGAGGATTTCTTACTGTTTAAGCTAAATATCTTTTTACCAGCATAGTGGTTCTGCTGCCTGTGTTTTTCCTCAGTATTTTATTTATTGTTCTAGACATGTGATTGTAGAGTAATACTTTCCCTATGTATTCTGCTAAACACAATTTTCTATTTGCTGTGAAGATGAGAAAAATATAGGGTTTGTGCATGAATTCATTCTGTAAGTTTTCTAACAATCCACAAAGAGAAAAAAGAATTTTCAGGTGCTAAAATTCAGTCTAAAAATTTGAGTTGGTTACTTTATAAAAGTAATAAGATTGTGAATTTATTTGTGTGCAAAGATCAGCATACAACTAAACGTGCATTCAGCAAAAGAGTGCCCCCAGTCTGATATGCTGAAAGGTTATAGGGCCTGCAAGACAGAAGATGTTGTACCATATTACTTTGTTGTTTCAGCTACTGGAATATGACAGTCCCCTTAAATTTGTTAATGTGTTAAAGTTCATCAAGTCTTGTAAAAAAAAAAACCAAAAAACAAAAGCTTCCTCTTTTTTTGTCTTCATATTTTTATGGGACATAAGACTCTGTCTTTCTTTGAAACAGGCTTCCTTTTAAAATACCAGGTGAAACTCGGCTAGTTTGTTGCAGGAGTCCTGTATCCCTGATCTCATGTGCAGTGTCTCTTCCAGGTGTACAGCTGCCATTCCAGGTGTACAGCTGCCATTCCAGGTGTACAGCTGCCATTCCATCTCACAGCAGGACTGTGTTTGCTGCCCCACAAACTGCAGGTAAGCCCTGAGACCACTCCCCAAAATCTGTGTCCCAGTCACCACAACCAGCCCCTGGCACATGAAGGGGCAGTGCAGCTGCTCTTCATGCCAGGACAGCTTTCCCAGGACAGTGAGAGGATGCTCCCTCTGCATTCCAAATGGCTCCTGAGGAGCTCAGACATGGTGCTTCTCCTCACAGCACAGGGCTGGGTTTCAAATCAGAATGGGCCATTGAACAGTGTACTTTAAACTCCCAAGTTTTTACATTTTGTGCTGTTACTCGCTTGCATTTTTTCTTTGAAGCAATAAATTATTTTTATTTAATCCACTATTCATCTTCATAGCAAAAGTGATTATTTCATGAAACAGAGTATCAAAATTTGTGCCTTTTACTCGATTTAAATTTGACCAGCTTCAGCTTTGAGCCATTGTTCCATTGTTTTCTGCTGGCACTTATAGGTGGTATTTGTTTTCCTATAATGACTGCTACATATTCGTTCAAGTCAGCTGAAATAGATCTGAGATCTCTTAAGACTTTCACCATAATGTGTGTTCTCCAGTATTCAGTATTTGCATCTTTTCCTTCACCTCTATTTTTCCCACATCATTTTCAAAACACACAGAATTCTCTAAACATAACCGTAGGACTATTACTGATCCTGCAGCTGGAGGAAAAAGCAGTTGCCTATCACTTCTACTTCACTGTTCCTTTGAACATCGTGGGGTTGTGCTAAACTTTCTGTGCTGGCACTTTATGTTAAATGGTGAATGCCTGTGTTTACTCTGTGTTTACTCTGTCTCCTTCAACAACCACTCACTCCTTTCAAGTCAAGGATGGATTGTGAGTTCATGGTTATTCACAAATGTTTGCATTCTCCACTTCAAATCATTTTGGTTAGGTTCATACTAAACTGTACTTGATACCTTTGATTTTCCTTTTCCTTCAGGAATAGGAAATGCTCTAAGAATGACTTATTTTTAAGGTGGATTCTGCTCATCTCTCCAGCTGATGTGGATATGTAAACTCAGAAGGATATCATGCCATAATGAAAAGTTTATGAACGGGTCTTTTGAACTAAAATATATCTTGAACCTCTTCAGTTCAAATGTCCCTGATTTGTGATACTGCTTATCCAGTACATATCCATGTAAAGGGGATTTGCATTTTGGTATTAAAAGTGAAATAATCAGGAATATTGCTCATGAGTGTGAAAGAAAAGTATAATTAGCTGTTTAATATTTAATTAGTAGAATGTAGACATATCACTTTTTGCAGTATTTTTATAGTCTTTTGTTTCCATTATTGTGCTTACTTGTTTTGTATATCTAGAGAAAATTTTGCTCTACTTTCTGCTGGAGTGGGGGGGAAGAAAAAAAAAAGAGAGAGAGAGAAGGAAAAAAAGGGATCTGAATCCCTGCTTGTAGGATGGTGGAAGCCAGCTGTCCAAACAGACTGCATATTTGGTCATAAATTTATTGGGAAATGAGTGTGTTTTATTAATAAGGATGTGCACTTTTGATATTATCTTTGCAGTCAGAATAAAGCTGAATATAAACCCAGTTAATCAGTCTGAATACTAATATTAGTAGAATGGGAGGGAAGTTCTCTCTTTGTAATATAGGACTTCTTCTGGAAAGTTAGAACTGAAGGCAATAAAAAAGGGAACAATGATCTTTTGGTTGGAATAAATGGATGAGTCCCCATCCACCAAATTAAATTATTTTTATGGTGCCTGGACTATGTTGATGAAAACCTTCCTGGTTTTGCCAGGAGAAGAAATTGTCAGATCTCATATTAAGGACAATTTACTGGTATGTAAACTAGTATGTACTGGCTGCAATATTTTCAGTGTAGATTTTACCCTGGGTTTTTTTAAGTCAAGAAATTTCCACAATGAATACTTTTGTCAAAAAATTATGGAAAAGGTATTTATCATTTCCCCTCCGTCTTTGAAGTCCTTTAGTGTTTTTTATTTATTAACTTATATTGTAAAAGTTTGTTTATTATGCAGTTGAAAGTTACCCAGATATTTCTGTTTGCTAATTACTCTTGGAAAAAGACAACGACTGGAAATACTACTTGTGCTTCTGCAATTTGACAAAATTGCAGCATATGGGAAAAAAAAAATGGAATTATGTGTTTTTTAAAAAACCTTGTAGGATATACTGATCAAATTTTAGCTTAGCCATTAGTAGTACACTTTGCCATTAAATAGGAGAAAACGGGAATAACTCTACTGTACATGTTCAAAAAATCAACATTCCTTCTTAAGGAAAATCCCAATACAAAGTATGCCATTGTTTGCTGTGCATGTGGTGACCAGTCCGGGTTATATTAAGTTGAAGTTACTGCCATCTGGTGGGGAAAAGACTGTTATATCCCAACAGTTGGAAGCAATTCTGTCAGGAATACATCCCCTGCACCTGTGTGACTGATGTGTGTGTGTGTGTGTAAACAGAGATAGATACAGATATATCTATATACAGTATTGGCATTTGGTTGCTGATTCTGAAAGAAATTTCAAATATTCAGTGACACAGAACAATCTGCTGAATCAGAAATTAGTCAAGGGTAGAGAAATGTAGGAAAGAAAATAAGGTAAACTTCCTAGGTAGAAAAGATAGATATGCAGCATGTATGCTGTGGTCCTGCCAGTGTGCCCTCACTCCTGGGCTAGATTAACACTGATAATCACACACAGGCCTTGTTCCCAGAATATTTCTTCACAGCTGGAGATTTTCCACTTTTTTCAGTGTTTCATGTGGCACTTCCAATCATCATTTCATAGCATCATAGAATGGCTGGATTGGAAGGGAACATTAAGCTCATTTGGTTCCAACCCCTGGCGTGGGTAAGGGCACCTCGCACTAGACCAGGTTGCTCAGAGCCTCAAACACGTCCAGGGATGGGGCAGCCACAACTTCTCTGGACAACCTATGCCAGTGCCTCGCCTCACTCACAGGAAAGAGTTTCTTCGTAATCTCTGGCCTAAACCTACTCTCTGTCAGTTTGAAGCCATTCCCCCTTGTCCTGTCACTCCAGACCCTTGTAAATAGTCTCTCTCCATCTTTCCTGTGGGCTCCCTTCAGGTACTGGAAGGCCACAATTAGATCACCCCAAAGCCTTCTCTTCTCCAGGCTGAAGAACTCCAAATTCTCTCAGCTTTTCCCCACAGGAGAGGTGCTCCATCTGACCAATTAACTTGGTGTTCTGCTCTGGACTCTTAGAGATGACCACAGATTATTGCTGCAAAAACATCTGTGCTAAATCTACCTCCATCCTTTGCTTAGACTTTCTCTTTGGTGCAGTGAGTTTGGTCCTCCTTGAGTCTTGACATATACCTGTGTTAACTATTTCCTGTTTTTTGAAGGATCAGCCTAATAGGAATGGAACTGTATTAACAGAACATCAGGGGAGTCTGTGGGGCATTTTATGCATATTAAATTGATCAGGATTTTTTTGAGCTAAAACTCTTACACAGGATATAAGAGTCAGTGAAGTGAATGATATGTGAAGTGGTAATAGCAGTGAGATTCAGTTGAGGCAGACAGTGTCAGATGTCTATCTGCAGTAATAAATTGCTCAGTAACCATATGGGAATAATAACTGGTGTCCAGAATTTGTTCTTATTCCATCATTACGGTGTCTTGAAGACTCCAAACAAGATTGGATCTGTTTTATGTATGAATATTAAATAGATTTTGTCCTTATCGTGTGCTGTATTTTCTCCTGGTGGAGAACAATGTAAATGGTCCCCTGCTCTTTGAATGCAAAATTAATTGCCATTTTCTTTATTAGGATTGTGTCAGAAGTGTGTTTTTAACCAGCATATTCAAAGAGTGAAGGAAAATTTAGGGGGAATTTGAGAGTCCCATGGGGTGCATAGTGGTGCAGGCAGACCCCAGGGGGAGAGTTATATTAGATTCCTCTTTAAAGGGATAACTAAATGTTGACACCCTATGCTTCTTATCTCTTATATACAAGATATAATTCTTGTATATTTTCTTTAAAATTATTTTTTCACTTGGTTAGTATTTGCTGCCTATTGCCAGTTTTTGTTTCTTTTTGTCTTTTTCCTTTTTCTGCACTCTCTGGGAACCAGAATCCTGCTCAGATAACATCTGTCAAAAGGAAAACCATTGACCTTGTAATACTGTCATTCTGCTTTTAAGACTACATTGTACATGCAGGTGTCTGATTTCCTCATAAGTTTTAGAGGAAGTACTTTTTCATGACTTTGCAATGTAATTGCCTAATGGTTTTTCAAGGAGACAGACACTTTTCACAAGGCTCTTACTGGGAAGGTTTAACAGTAAGAGTGCTGGGTGGTTATGTGAACACATATTAAGTAAGTGCTTCAAGCCCACGTCTTGAACCATCCAGTGCAAAGGACTCTCTCTGGCTCAGTCTAGTTTATGCAAGGCAGAAAAGTGAACAGCTTCCAGGAGGAAAATGATCCCTGGTTCTCTCCTCCAGCCTTCAGCTCAAGGTCAAGTTTACTTTGAGCTGTATGAAAGGAGCACCTTAGTTGATTAGCTTGATTACAAGACTGGCTGATTCTTATTTTCACTGCTGCTGGTAAAATGACCCACAGGGAAGAGTTCCTTAAAATCCTGATGACACTGAGGTGCAAGCTTTCTGGAGTATCTTGTTCTTTTTGTCTACTGCTGGGGTTTTTTTTGGTTTTTTTTTTCCCTCTCTATCCCTTTTTACCCCCTGCCCCAGGATAGCCTCACATATTTATTTATAATCACCAGGGAATAATAAGTAATTTGATAGCTAGATGGTAATTGCACTCTGTGCTTAGGATAGCTAAACTGTAAGAGAAGGTTTTGTAGGAAAAAATGAAGTAATGAGAGACAAATCTAGGAGGACATATCTTCTGAACCAAAAATGAGCATCTTCTTGAGTGTTAGGGTGGGATAGAGTCTAAGGTTATATGATATGAGCTATAAAGTCAAGACTTTGGAATTAATTGAAGTATCTCAAATTTCACTTCTTTAAATCAAAACTGATTACAGAAATGCCCTTACTCAATGCAAAGTTGATACAGAAATGAGTGAATCCAACTCTTTGAGTTCATTATGGAGGAAATCAAAACAAAGCACCACGGTGATCACCTACCTTTGAAAATCTATGGGGAAGTAGATGCACATTTACAGGAATACTCTGATAGTTGTGATATTTCTATTTGATAATTGCATCTCCATTCTTGGAAGCGTTCAGGACATGCCTACATAAGCTGCTGAGAAACCTGCTCTCAGACCTGCTTCAGATGACTCTTAGATCTTCATTAATGACATGGATGATGGGATTGAGCGCACCCTCAGCAGGTTTTGCTGAGGTGACACCAACCTGAGGAGGTGGGGGACATTCCTGAAGGATGTGATGCCCTCCAGAGGGACCTGGACAGGCTCAAGGATTGGCCCATGGGAATCTCATGAGGTTTAACAGACCAAGTCCAAGGTGCTGCACCTGGGTCAGGGCAGCCCCTGGTACCAACCCAGGCTGGGGATGAGCAGAGCCAGGGCAGCCCTGGGAGAAGGACTTGGGGGTGCTGTGGGTGAGAGGCTGGAGCTGCCCCGGCCGTGTGCGCTGGGAGCCCAGAACCCCCCGTGTGCTGGGCTCAGCCAAAGCCCCGTGGGCAGCAGGGCAGGGAGGGGATTCTGCCCCTCTGCCCCTCTGCTGAGACCCCACCTGCAGGGCTGCATCCAGCTCTGGGGGCCAGCACAGCAAGGACAGGGACCTGCTGGAGCCAGGCCAGAGGAGGCACCAAGGGGATCAGAGGGATGGAGCAGCTCTGCTGGGAGGAAAGGCTGGGACAACTGGGGTTGTTCAGCCTGGAGAAGAGAAGGTTCTGGGGTGACCTTATTGCAGTTTTCCAGCACCTGAGGGGAGCCTAAAAGAAAGATGGAGAGGGACCTGGGGTGACAGGACAAGTGGGAATGGCTTCAAACTGACAGAGAGTAGATTTTGATGAGATTAGGAAGAAATTCTTTCCTGTGAGTGAAGTGAGGCCCTGTAACGTTTCCTAGAAATTTTGTGGGTGCTTTACCACTGGGAGTGTTCAAGGCCAGGTTGGATGGAGCTTTGTGCAATCTTGTAGAGTGTCCCAGGACAGGGGTGTTGAGGTGATCTTTCAACCGTGGCCATTCTATGATATGACTTCAATATCCCTTCCAAGCTCATTTATTCTCTGATTCCATGACATTAAAGCTAGCCTTCTAAAGACAAGACTTTCCCAAAGAAAAAAATTTCAGTATGAGATCATACTTTTTATCTTGAAGGTGATGAGAGGCTGAAGTGACTTTAAAAAAATTACTTCAATTTTGAGGTAGAAAACCACTGTAATGAACATAGTTTGTGCACACTGGGCCTTATAAAGCTTGTCTCCTCAGCCTTTCTAAAGACTGTTTGGGGTGCTGGGAGCCACTTTTCTATGGAAATTCAAGTGCAAGGCACAATTCTTTTACATAGCTTTGTCTGTGACACAAACACAGAACTATGTATATATGTTTTCTAAAGCATGATATTTTATACTTAGTTTCCCCCTTGGGGAAAGAGGAAATGAACCAACTGTGACAGACACTACTTCTAGTTCATAATAAACTGCTGAGGGTACTTTGATAACCTGGTGCTAAAAGCAGTAAAAGACTATACCTCTAACAGAACACTAAGTATTTTTAAAGATTCTTTTTTTGTGATTTTAAATCAGATGAATTTAAATATCTTAGAGCTTTCAGACTACCAGTACTTTATTTGAAAGTTCTCTGTGTTAGCAATCTGAAGATTAGTAAAATGCAAACAATGGTTTCTGAAATCCTTATATCAGCATTGCTGGTTTAGAGGGAACACCCTCTCTCTGGGGTAGAAAAGTAATTTAGTGTAGGATGCTGAGCAATTTTGGCTGCTCTTGAACAAATATCTCAAGTAAAACAAACTCTTCTGTATTTTGTGTTGTTCTTATTCTTGTAATATTCAGGGAACTTCCAATCCTAAATTGTTCAGGTTAGTTGAATTCAAGAAGCACTTTAAATTGTCATCTTCTACAGAGGGGTTTAGGATAAGTTCTGGGAAAAATAAGTTTCAATAATGTGTCACCATGATGATATTCCTTTCCCTAGTGTGTTGTCCTTCCATTTAGAGAGGCACACAACACATCTGACTATTTTACCCATTTTCAGTCTTGCATCTTAATCCAGAATAATCTTTATCCTTCAAATTAGTATTTTATTTATGTACTCCTTTAAAATTGCTGAACAGAAGATGTAGGATTGATATCTTTTATGAAGTTTAAGTTTTTATTGTGCATGTCTTTCCCTGCACTCAGAATCACAGAATATTCCAAGCTGGGAGGATCCACAAGGATCACCAAGTCTGACTCTTAAGTGAGTGGCCCATTCCTTTCCTTATTTCCAGAGTACCTAAGGGAGGTACTTGTAGTATCCAGTGAACACCTGAGAACTCTCAAGACTCAAGCAAAAGAAAATAGAGGGAATGTGTTTTGGAATGGTTACTCCTAAAAAGATCTGTTCATGAGAGGTTTGTTTCAGGTGTCCAAAACCTTGATAATTTTCTGCCAGTTGAAGTGTAGTGCAATGATTCTTTCCCACACAAAGGTCATGTGCATGGGTGTGCTGCGTTCTTCTGTCAAAAGTGAAAAAGGTTTGTGGAGTGCTTGGGTGGGTCCGTAGTATCCAAATAACAACCTTTAGAAATTAATAATTGCATGTAAAGACGCAAGTAATTTGAAAAGTATCTTCAATAAAGGGGTAATAAGACCAAAAAGATGTGCTGAAAAGGTGTTTAGACAATGACAGTCGTTCCTGGGCACTGAGCAATGTCTGTTTAGATTGTAAATTATCTATGGTCCTGGAAAGACTGTTTTGCAGTAAGGATATCAACCAAGATTACCATTCAGGATTTCTTGTTTGTTTGTTTCTTTTAAAATGTGTTTTCATAGTAAAATATGTGTATGTATTATATATAAAATACATATTTATGTCCATATTTATGTCCATTTATGTCCATATATCAAATAAAAAAACCTCATATTTTGAAGTTACTTTGAAGTTAGAAAGTTGAGCAGCAGCAAATAGCCTGTAAATAGGCACATCTGAAAATTAACATTTATTATATTTTATATTTTTTTTAATATATTGATTGCTTCAGTGCATAATTGTTCTTCTCATGAATATTATATTGGCACTCAGACTTGGATATAAAATCTGAATTTTCTCTGTACGTGATTACTGTTCCAGGATATTAAACAAAAATTTGGAAGAAAACAGTTTGTTTGTTGGGGTTTTTATAGAACTTTCAAGTGCTCCAGAAAGGTTATGTTCCTTACTGGAAAGTTTTGTATTTTGAGTTCTGAATAGTTTTTAAAATTTTGTGATTTAACTCAGCTCAACATAGTTATAGTGTAATGGGTGTCAGTAGAAGAATTTTTAAGGGATGATTTCAAGGTCAGCATTTTTATGTGTATATAGGCTCTAACATCAGCACACTATTAAATCTCTACAAGTAAATACCTCATCATTTTTTATTGTTCTTCTCTTTATTCACTGGTATATACAGAGATATCATTGCTTTATTCCAGAGTGATCTATATAATTGTTATTGACATGCCATTCCAACTTTGCAAAGCCAAAATGAAGACTGAATCAGGAAGTAGGTCATGCAGAAAAATAAGGAACCATTAGAACGAGTACGACATTAGGTGAAAAACTGAAACATTTTAAAACCAAAGTTAGGTGCTTTTCCTCCTTGATTTCATTCATAAGAAAAAAAAAAGAGAAAATTTGATTGTCTGATTTTGCTGAAGAGATCTTTTCATGGAAGACTACTGAATATAGAGCTCTGAAAAGACACAGATCTAAATGTAATCTAAATAATAATTAAATGTAGGTGGAAGAGGACACACAGCTGGCCATGGGCTAGTATTATAAGCAGTCTGAACATCCAGTTGACACAGCTGGTCTCTCAATTTTTGTAGTTATTTTAAATCAAAATGTTAAAAAATCATGATATTTTGCTGAGAGAATCTCTGGTGAGACACTGAGAAAGTGATGGCAGGTCAAAACATAGATAAAGGTGCTTTTACAGCTGTAACTTCCAAGGAGGATGGGAAGCGTGTGCAGTAATAGAGAAAAAAACTCAGATGGGTTTGAGCATAAAGGTTTTTCATAGCCAGAAAAGGATGACAGGACATAATTGACACACAATATTTGATTGAAGATATGATGGGGAAGGCCATACCTACAGCTGATGACATGAGGTATCCTACGTATAAATACATAGAAGAAAACTCATTAGTCCTATCAGGGAAGGCCAGCTGTTACAGGTTTTAGAAAACTTGAAGAGGATTTTATAGAAGGGACATCTGTGAGACCAAGTTTTAAATTTTTGTTTTAGGAATGCACAGCTTGAGTCGACTGCCAGATGTTCATACAGAGATAACTGAAAAGTAGTGTGTTTAATTTGGATAGAGGAATGCTCCTTCTAGAAGATTAAATATAATGGGGGATGGCATGAGAGTGTGAGTTGCAAGCTGCCTGTCTCCATGTATACTTTGCAGAGTTGAAGTGTTGCATATGTTTGCTTTTTCACTGATGTGAGTGACATCCACTTCATTTTTTGATTGATCTCCTCAGAAGCCAGGTGGAGTTTGAGAGAGATCTAATAAAAATGAATTCATCAATACTTGTTTTATAAGCTAAGAAATATTTACACTGACTAAAAAACTCCTCTTCCTAATGTTAGGAAGACCAGACAAGAGTTTTCTAGAGGAAAGCTGTTTCCTTGATGAGTAAAAACCAAGTTCTGAACAATGATTAATGAGAAATGTGAAGTGGTTTAGTTTTAAACCTTTTGGCATTGACTTTGCAATCAGCTTCATTCTGAGCTGTTGGGGAATGGCACAGACAGTGAGATGTGGGTCAGGACTGGGTGGCAGTTTGAAGGAAAAACAGAGCAGGTAAGCAGCCATCTCATTTACCAGCAATTTTGTCTTTTCATGTACATAGCCAGTGCTGGCCAGAAGGGGAAAAATGCCTAAATGTCTGGTACTGACATTTATTCAATCTTTCAGATGGAGTACAGAAGATTGCTGGGTTAGATTTTGTTTTTTGGGGTTTTTGGTTTGGTTTGTTTGTTTGGGGTGTTTTTTGTTGTTGTTTGTTTGTTTGTTTGGTTTGGTTTGGTTTGGTTTGTTGGTTGGTTGGTTTGTTGGTTTGGTTTTTTTTCCCCAGAAGATGTTAGTGTAAATGTTAGAGAAGAGTTACTTGTCTATTTTCAGCAAAGCTAATTTTCCAGATTTGAGCTCTGTTGGCTTCAGTGATTGGAAGTGAATACCAGATAACCACAAAAAGCACAAGAATTCAGTGTTTTATAAAAAATCAGTTCAAATTAATTTAACTGCATTTGGTTTCATTTAACTGTATTTGAAAACTTTAAAGCTGAGGCTAATAGACCAGTACCAAATTTTAAGTCTTATTCATTTATATTAAACATACATAAAATACATATAAACAATTGGGTTTGCTTTTTTTTTCCTTTTCCCTTTCCCCTCTCTTCCCTCCATCCAATATGACAAAATATCCAATCCTGGCAAGAATAAGAAGATTTCTTTGTTTCTTGTTATTGCTTTGCTCTCCAAATTCACTCTCAGCATCCAATCAAGTTGTTCCACTGTGGCAAAGCAAAACCAGTCTCAGCTGCTTCATTGATGTTTTTGTGTTCCTTACATTTAAGCAGATTTTCAATATAGCTCCATAGAAAGTACCGGATTTATTTTCTGTATTCCTGTGTGACTGTTCAGAAGGTGATTGAAGGAAGGTAAGGCTATGAACTGCTTTCATAAGCTCTGTTTCATTTACAGAGGTGTGTTGGAAGCAGTGGGCAGTACCAGTACTCAATAACTTTGAGGAGATTTGCTCTCTAAGTCAAGTAGCTTAAAGATCATGCCAAAGAGACAATATAAACTGTGAAAAGCCAATATAAGATGTCAGTTGCATGTAAACATGTTTTAGTTTGCTGTGTTTCTGGGCTGAGCTGTGGTATATATTTGAGTGGGGTCACTTGCATCCTAGAAACCTTGGCGTTAGTTTCTGCAGGACAAAGCTACAGTCACCTCCTGCAAGAGAG
Organism: Prinia subflava; assembly: GCF_021018805.1. Classification (NCBI taxonomy): domain Eukaryota; kingdom Metazoa; phylum Chordata; class Aves; order Passeriformes; family Cisticolidae; genus Prinia; species Prinia subflava. Next base: position 8,951,270 of record NC_086249.1, on the reverse strand, counting down.
AGGAAAGAACTCTTGGTTGTTCTGCTTGTGGGCACTGAGGACATAAATGCAGAGACTGACTGACTGAGTGGCAGATGTATTCTGGATCACTGCATTTTATGAATATTGTATTGTTCCAATTTTAGTTGTCATCTGTTCCCTATCCTTTGTCTCCTCAGTGTTTTCATAGATGACAAACATTGTCCAGAGGGACTTTGGAAACATATCTCAGCTTTGAACTTTGTGTTGAGTACAAGATAGTCATCTGAAGCTGCGTGTGTTAAAGCTTTGAGGATACAGTGTTTAAAAAGCGTAGGTAGGAACAGTGCTGAAGAGGCAGAACTAAAATAGAAAATAGGATACTTCACTCAAGCGTAGTGAAAACTTGAAGCAGCAATAATGACAATCATAGAGGAAGCTGCAGTTTAAAATAAACAACATCAGCTTGGATAACTCCATGAGACTAGGAGCAAAGAGTTTTTCCTTTTCTAGGGGAAAAAGATAGACTAGCAGAAATTCATCTTCTGAGGGAAACAAGTGAAAGAGACCACTGACTACTGACAAATATTTTTAAAGCCTCCTCAGAGTGCCTTGGCAATTTACTGTGTACTCTCTCTTCCAGACTTCCAGTGAAGGCTGGGAGTTGCCTATTTTGCATTAATTAAGCTATTTATTAATTTTTCCCACCTCTGTTTATATTAACTTATAGGACAGGATTACTAGACCTATTTTATTGACTTACAGAAAAGGCAGAGAAAGAAAGAAACAAAGAAAGACACCAATGCTGAGATTTTCAAAGTACCCAAACTCCATTAGGAAAGTTTTTGGTACCTTCCTGGTTTGTGTATCTGTGGCCTGGGGGGTCAGCTGACAAAGTGCTCTGGACTGGAATGAGGGGTTAAATCTACATTTGCCATCTCAAGGCTGGTACCATAACCAGTAAGACCTCTTTCTCACTCAGTTTTTGTTGTATTGATCATATATTCTTCCTATAAAATTAGTTTCAAAGTGTTGTAGCTGGTGTGCCATAAGTGCCATTTGAACTGCTATTGTTTTTTGCAGAAGGATTTCACCAGAATATATGTAGTTGAAATTTTTGCCAAAAGAATTAAGTCAAGATTATGTCCAAACATAAATAGAGAAAAAATTCCAAATGAAGCTAATCTGTTTTCCAAAACAGATTCTGATTTTTTCATCTTCTTTATAGTTTCTACCTCAAATTAATTATTATTTTCTTACAAGACTGTGTAATATTATTCATGATAAAACAAGTGGAACTACCTGACCTTTTAAAAATTGTATAATGGCAGCTTTTTCATGGTTTGAGGAAATAAAGACCAACTTTGCCACAACTTTATATTCTGTGCAAAGCACGTAGTTAAACGCTGAAAACCTGAACACCTGAATCCACTTTAAATTCAGATGGACCTCTTTACAATAACAATACCCTAATGTTTTAAGTTTCCTAGGGCAATTTTTCCTGAAGTGTGATCATTATGGATAATAATGATAATTATTTTTTTTAATATATTTTTGAAACACTAGCTTGTTGTATACAATAGTTATTAAAATATATTCTGTAGTACAGGTGAACTATAAGGATGGGTGGCATGGTGTACCTAATGGGTGTTTAGTGGCATTTTCTAAGAGGAGATGTAACCACCTGAAAATGAATGGTAGAATTTCTAGTTTCCTTTGTTCATAAAGTTTGTTTCCTACAGCGAGATGGCAAAATTACTGCAGTTGTACAAATGCTGTACTACATTCCAATTAGTCTACCTTTAATGAGGAGAAACGTAGGATTGAGGCAGTGTGACAAGACTTGCTGTTGCAGCAAGCACTATTAACTTTTGAGACCTTTCTCTAACATATTTATCTTCATTCTCCAGCCTAAAACCTTCATAGCCATCTCTGGTCTCTGATGTTTCAAGCAGGTATCTGAACTGCAGGACTTCATGCAAGCATTATAGGACAGAGCCAAAACCAGGTGCAATTAAATCGAATGCATGCTTTTAATTCAAATGTACATTTCTGAAACCATTCAGCACAGACTGTGTAATGTCCATTAATGCCATGGAACATCTCTAATAGAATAACACATTATATAATGTCTGTGTGCCTGCACTGCACAGAGGAGTTTTGCTTTCAGATGCATGCATTTGGCTTTTGTAATGTAAGAAAATGTCTCCTCAAGACAAATATGCCACTGCTTGCCTTTTGAAAAATACTCATGAAAGGCCTGAAAGGGTGCAGAGAACATTTTCCCATCACAAACAAAATTCTTGTTGTGTAATTTCTTTGGCTTCAAAAATCAAGCAAGCTGTTTGGTTCTATAGTTGGATTTTGAACCTGCCAACTCTGACAGCTCCACATAATCATGTAACTGTTGTTTGGTGGTGTCACAGGAAACCTCTCTGCTTAGTTTGCTTTAACCTTGTCCTCCAGATGAGATTCAAAAACTGCTTCAAAGGTGTATCTGTCAGCAATTAATATGAAAGTCATATCATCTGTGCTCCTAGAACAAGTTACATATGGTTTTGGTTATAAGAGGAAAGTAGGTAAGATTTTGACATTATGAATATAAAGAACAAAAGGAGAAGAGAATTTCAGGCTCTTTTGTGTAGACATTTGTAAGGTTTTGGTTTGTCAATATAGCATAAAAAATATTACTTAAGTATATCAAGTACTATAAAAATTTATGGTTATTTGTAAGTGAATTCAGATATTTTTATGAAAATCACTCTAAACGTTTTTTGCTCTGAATCATACACATAACAATTTCATAAAAAGGTCTTCATTCAAATACTTACATGTGATGTTGGGTGGGTGAAGGAGGAACTTTTTGTGTTTTACAAAATTTCCTTTTTTATTTTTATCTTTAAAAGGTGCTCTAAACAGAAGTTGTATTATACACAATCATAATATTCTGGGCGTCCTACTATAGATTTCAAGTAAATATCTCCTTATTAAATGTCTTTTCCAACATCCCAAAGTATGATTTACTTTCAGCTCTTTTCAAAGAAATAAGCATGCTAATCCTACATACTAATTAGTATTGTTTTAACTTTTATCATTCTGTAACTACCATATTATTCTCCATAATTTTTTATTTCTTCTAAATTATTTTATTTAACTTTTGGTTAGTATCCTCATGAGCAGCCTTTAATATCTCAGGAGACCAAGTCCTTAGACCTACTTTACAATAAACACAGGGAAAAGTCCTTATCAGCCAAAAGTTGTTTTTTTGGTTGGTTTGTTGCCTTTTTCTTTTCCAGTTTTAAACTGACCAGACTCTTCCCACATGGGTGTGCCTCTAAATCCCTTCCAAATTAAACACAGAGATAGAAAACCAGTATGCAAACAATAGCAATAGAAGTGCATCTTATTCGTTGCTTCTTGCTTTTCTTCATGAGGATCCTTAGGCATGGCCTTCAAATATTCTAGAAAAGAGAAATGCACTCAGATGCACATCCTGCTTTCTCATGTGGCCTGTATTGATTAGAGTTTTAGTTGCAATCATTTCAGATTACAGTAGAACACTGGTTCCCATTCTTCCTTCAAGTTGTCATTTTTGGAGAGAGCTTGATTAGAAATATATCTTACCTCATCAATTTCTTTCCTTAATTCTGAGGGGAAAAAATGTAAATCATTATTTACGCTGCTTTTAGAAATGTTGATCTCTAAATGTATGGGGTTATGTAGCTTTTTCTCATTTTCTAAACTAGTCATTTAAACCCCTTCCTCACCCATCCAGAGACTATATTACCTATCTTATGATTATATTATTAAATCAAAATAATTTTTTCATAGTAATGATAGGAATGAAAATAAGACCTATTCCAAACCCTATAGAGCTGAGCACATCATATAGCTTTTTATGTACAACCATCATCCATGAAATTGTTAATTAACTTCAGGAGTATTAGTTTAATCTTGCTGTGAATTCTCATTGCAACTAACATCAAAGACATGAAATTAGTTGTAGTATTTCTACATGTGTGTATTTGTCTGTAGGCATAAATACATGGCAACTGAAAAGTTCCATGGCTTGAATTACTGTTTTGGGAGCTTTTTCCTCCTCAAATGTGGCACGATCAGATTCTGTACTATTGAAGAAAAGCAGCAAAAAACAGAAGCTTTAGAAAATGTGATAAACACGTGACAGAACAGGCAAGATTTACTTCCCTACCATGAGCACAATGGTTTTCCAGGCTGGTATATAAGTAGAATTTTGGAAGACTCTTGGACAGTTGCCACTAGTTAAGAATAAAATCATTCAAGATGTGGTATAATCACAAATATTATGTTAAACCTTTCAAATGATCTAGGCATGGTATGCTGGAAGGAGAAGGTGACTGTGCATTATAATATTGCAACTTTTTAACAGAAAGCGCCCGGAGCTGACGAACCAGATTGGTGATTTTTAATGAAAGAGAACACAGTTAATCTGTGTATACTTTCATTGACAAGGTTCTGCACTTAGGAGTACAGCACAGATGGTATAAGCAATGAATACTTATGTCTGACTGTAATTGATCCTATCAACAATGACATACCTTTATAACTGGGTTGTATCACTTTACGTCACATATGGTTAATTAAGTAAGAAGGGCCCAAATACACTAAGGAGATTTTTATGTTTATACTTAGGAAAACAGTCTAGACAGGTGTTAATGTAAATGAAGTTAGTACTTGTCAAAGGTGAAATTCTCCATATGTAGCCCTGCTTCAATCTCCAAATAAATATAATTTGGCTATGTCTACATTAACAAGTCGTGTGTAGCAATAGGACCTGATCTGCAGAGTGGAACAGTTGGTGCTGAGGATCCTGCTTTCCCCACTGTAGGGATCAGTAGGGGATGGAGGTTCCTTCAGCCTGGCTCTGTTCTGGTCCCCCTGACAGGACTTCATGGCTGGATGCAGTCATGGAGGGCTCATTTGGATTGGGTTCATTCCCTGTATTTAATGCCTTATGTGTATCTTGGGTAGCTACATTTTTTCATCTGTAAAACAAAGCTTGTCCCTAATTTCCAACATCCTTCAATGTCAATGAGAACAGCTTTCCTTCCTGAAATAAGGCCTCCTTGCATGCTTCCTGAATCATCATCACAGACATGAATTGTCTTTTTTTATGTGTAGATGTCTGCCCCATGATGGTGTAGCACAACATCATCTAGTAGAGTTTGTTAAATTACTTTTTTGCATGTGTTGCATTTATTTGGATTGGACCTTAGTTGGGTAGTCTGTCTCTTGTAGAAATACTGTTGGAAAATTACATGTCCTAAATTCTTTTCTTTTATGGACTGTATTTTCCACTGCCAAGCACACCTTTCCTGTGCTTTGTCCAATGTGGAAAATGATATGACAAAATAAAATTTGATGTGTTGCAATTTTGGTCCGGAGATCTCCACAGGTACAAATTCTTTATAGCAAAATTCTGTGATCCCTGTGTTCACCTCATTTCTGCTCTACATTTGAAATGTTTTGCAATAGTTTTACCTGCAAGTCACTGAATGTGTAGTTCAATTTACACATCAGAATCCACTGGCCACCGGGTGGGTGTCCCAGAAGAAAATCTCAACCATTTTCTGAGATGCACCTACAGTATATGCTCTTGTCATTCAAATGGCTGCTAAACTAATAACCCTATTGGCTGATCGTTCTTGCAAAACAATTATTCCTACAGAGATTCTTTTCTTTCTAAAATAAAAAAGGAAAAAATAATCAAACCCTTTCAGGGTTACATATACTGTTCTAGAAAGTATAATATTCCATGAATAAGAAAAAAAAGAATATAAATATTCTTTTAATATCAAGGTAGGTTTTTTGTTTTACTTTCGTCTGGTGGACATACATTTTGCTTTTGCTTTTCTCTAGTAAGCTCTCCTTTCTTTCACAGCAAATTCTTGTTTCTGTCTCTCTTTGTCCTTAGCCCAGTTACATGTTCTGGAAGAGATCTCTGCTTCACCTCATGTGATTTTTACCAGGTTTTCCCACTTGAAAACATTGCAGGTGCTTGAAAACCTTAATTTGTTACTCCTGAAACACATACTTTGTGGATGCCATGCCTAAACTTTCCCATACATCCCAGGTGGCCGTGTAATTTCCACATTTTGACTAGCATCATCAGTTTTGGAAACAGAAACATTGATGTCATTCTTAAGCTGACATTAACTTAGCTGTGATAACCATTAGCTTATTGCCAACATTTGACTAATCCAATGTTTCTTTGAACATTGTCAATGTTATAAATTTATATGAAAAAGTTGTGCTAAAAATTGTTTTAACCAGCACCTTCAATTTAGCAGCCTGTATATTTATACAGTGAAAATATGCATAGTTGCTTTGGTTAGGATTGCATTCAGTTTTTAAATATATAGTATCAAAACCATTATGAAATAGGACACACAAGGTTATTGTGTACACATGAGATCTTGTGTACACTAGAGAACATCAAACAGTTACTGAATAAAATAGCCAAACTCTTTCTACACTTTAAGAAACTGAGATTAAGTAATTATGATACTTAGGCTTCAAAAGGGTTTTTTTTTCCCAAGAGAATATAATTTAATATGTTGAAAAATACTTGGTGTGTATTTCTAATTCTTGGTGTGTATTACTCTTTAACTTAAAGGCTAGCTTAAACATCACAGAACATTGACATAGAATTTAGAAGTAAAAGAAGTAAGCCCTAAAAAGGGAATAGGCTCCTAAAGGCATGTTTTCATTCCTGCTTATTGTAGACTGTTTTAGATTTAGCTCTTTTATTTCCATTTGTGTTTTTATGCTTAAAATTAATTCAAAAGCTCTATTTTTCTTCTTCTCTGTAAAAATAGCTGGCATTTTGTCAAAGCTTGTTGTAGTGTTACTTGTACATAGTAAAAGAATAGCAAGCATAGCAACGTAAAAAAATGGACTGAAGCAAATTGAATCCAGATTTAATGGGATGTTTTGATATACAGTCTGGAAAAGAACATATTTTGGGGTGACCTAACTGTAGTCTCTCAGTACCTGAAGGGAGCCCACAAGAAAGATGGAGAGAGACTCTTTACAGGCAGATGGAATGACAGGCCAAGGGGAAATGGCTTCAAACTGAAAGAATTCTAGGACATTGTTATTTTTTCAGATATTATTCAGACAGCTTCTAATCATTTCTTAATTAGTCTGCTTGCATACTATAAAATATGCACTGAAGTATCTTGGTAAATCAGTTTAAATTGAAAGGTCTGGGAAGCCTCTTAGTAGTGCCTGAGCTCTAAGTATTTCAAAACAACAACAACCAAATAAAACACTTCTCTGTGTTGTGTTACTGTGAGGTCAATCCTTCTGTGCCTTGTTCCCTTTGAAGCAGTGTCTCCACTGTAAGTTTGCAAATAACTTTAGGAATAATATCAGCCAGAACCCTCAGCACAGTGTAACAGGATTTCTGAAGGAAAGCTTCATGTATGCTCATAAGAGGCTGGCAATAGTGTAGGAGGGGAAAATTATTTTGGTGTATTTTTTCTTTCATGGGAGCTAAGTTCTTTTCTCTACCTAAAGATGACAACTTAATTGACAAATTCTTGTGAGTTATGATATTTGACAGAAAAAGTAGGTTTCTAGATAGAGCAACAGACACTTGGGGCAAATTTCATATTTATATTAGAAGATTTTTCTATAATCTTCAAAATATAAGATCCCTCTCCATATATATGTTATCAGGTGACACAAAGAAACTGTGAGAATGCTATCAAATCTGAAACCAAGCATTGTCAGCCATGCTGCAAGATTTTCTTTGCAGTGCTCATGAAGATGCAAACGGGGCAATTCAATGCAAAAGTGCAGTCAGGAATAAGAGCAGCAGCTCCTGAGTTGAAAGATAAGTCTGTGGAGGTCATTAAAAAGTAGAAGAAAAAAACAAGTGTATTTGTCTCTTAAGCATTTATGATGATTTATTTGGTGCAATATAATGCTTGTGTTCCTTGGACTCAAGTGAGAAAGAATGAAAATCTGGGAATTGCATCTATTTTAGAAAAAAAAAGTAGGATCAAATAGTCTGACTGACTAATCTTAAATACTATTTCATGTATCTGTTAAAGATAATGTTGATCTGATATTTAGAAAATCATGAACTTTGCTTTGTCATATTTTCTTGTTTTGTCCATTCTATTCCAGTTAATTTAGGAATATTTTCCCAGTATTATGTGTGTGTGTGTTGATAAGCAAATAACTGACAGCAAAATAAGGAAGACTCTTATAAATTCTCATGAAGTCGCAGTATCTTTTATGTATCTTGGTATGAAAACATCTTCCACCTGATTATTAAGGGATTCACACTGTTTGAAGGAAGAAGATTCTTTAAAGAACCAAAAAAGAAAAGAAATAAGTAAATAGAAACAATGTTAAGAAGAAATATCTATAGAGCATTTAATATTTGTAGTCATTGCTTATCAGTTCTGTCTAGAGAATAAAGAAATGATTGCATGTGGAAATCTAAACAATTTGGTTAAATATGAAATATTAACTGCTTAGCAGGTCAAGGGAAGGGCAATATAAACCTTCAAAGATAAGTCACATTTGCAAACATCTTATCTGTACTCCACGAAAATATATTTTTAAGGTCATTTTATTATCAATTTAAATGAAAAACAAAACCAAAACCAAAACAAACAAAACCCCAACACCCCCCAACAAACAAACAAAAACACCCCAAAATATCCAAAATTTCTCAACACATAAAATATTGAATAATAGTGACTGGTTAAAACAATATTTTCTCAGAACTTGAACATGAAATTTCCTATTTTTTTAGAAAGAATTTTTTAAGATTGCCACCTTTACTCAGGCTTCACATCTGCAGGCTTTTTCACCATTCCAGCTTCTCTCCACCTTGGCTCATTGTACCTTTCTTACATTTGCTGCCTCGCTGCTGCAAAAACCAGCACGTCTTGCTCTGCCAGTGCCTTCTACCCTCTGCTCAATTCCCTTCCATTAACAGGAATGTTACTCTTGTGCAGCAAGAACCTACAGCCTCCTCTTTGAAACACTTTTAACCTCACCTATAGTGCAGCCTCCACCAAAATGCAGAATCGCATCGTGAACATGGAATTGCCATTTATTGCAAACTTTGGCAATTATTTGTGCTACTAATTCCAAAGTGGTCACTTTTAAAGCTTTGTGATTCACGAGGAATAGACTTGAATGAGTAAACTGAAGAGCCAAACAAACGAAATCTTTTTTTTTTTTTTTCCTCATTTTCACCACTGACATTTGAAATTACTTGGTTTTATTGTTCCTGTATTCTTGTTTCATTGATTGTATTCTGTGGCTTAGTGATCACCATCAGCTCTGGAGCTTGCTTGACTATGGTCTATAGGATGGTCTTGCAGGTTCTTCATTTCCAGGACAATTTTCTGTGTGTCTACCACCATGCTGAAAGATTATCTCTCCATATTTATAAGATTTAGTCCACACATCAATCCTGGCAATGCCCCTTTTATGTATTTTCCAAATGGTGGAAAATACAAAATACATGGCCCATAGCAATGAAAAAGGATCTCTATAGAAAAATGAGAAGAAGGTAGAAGGTCCTTAATAAATGAGCAAACCCCTCTGCTGCCTCTCTAGTTTGAGGAGAAGTAGGTTTGTGGAGTCTTTCATTTAAAAAATGGTTCATAAATCATATACAATTGACTAAATCACTAAAGTTGCAGCCTCAGGACTTTATGTATGGAGAGAAGTAATTTCAGCTATTATGTTTATATTTCAGGCATATGTGATTCATATTCTTTAAGTTTACCTGAAATAACATTTTTCAGACTACAGTAATGTTTTGTCCTTTTTTAAATATGAAAATAAAGACTAATATAATGCAGTACTCAGTACAGGAAGGAACACAGTAATGCTACATTTGGAAATTGAATTTAGAGTTGCTACTTTTTGTCCCATTTCCTCCCTTCCCCTCTATTCACCCTCCCAGTCCCAGTTATGGTAAACTGTTTATTGTTAGGTATAAAATAAAACAGTGTTTATAGCTGAAATATAAATTTAAGTGAAATAAAACATCAAAAAAATTTTAGGAAGTCACACTTGAATACATTAAGGTTCACATAAAACCTAAAAAAAAATCTTTTCAACATACTGATGGAAAAATGGTCTCAGAACTGTTTGGTATTTTTGTCTTGTTGTCATGGTGTGTTGAATTGTGTTTGAGAGAACTATCAGAGAACAACTTTCTTTATTTTTTTAAAATGTTTTCGTTCATTTCATGCAGAATGGTTTTGGTGGAGAAAGGGCAGGAAATACTTTTAAATTTCTGTTTTCAAAGTTTTCTGGAAATTCCTAGGACATTTATCTAATTTTAGAACTCAAGTACAATTGAACCATTGAGACTATTCCAAATGAATGTTGTGACTTAGAAAAGTAATGAGAAATGCAACATTAGTTTTAGATCGAAAATATTGCCTCTGTTTATTATTCTGCACTTGATGGACTTTCTCTTTCAGCTTCTATTGTAAAGTATATTTGCAGAGGTTTAAGAACTCGACTGAAAAAATTTTGCTTTGGGTGGAAAACATTCTCGGCTCTAGTGCTTGGAATGAAGTTACCCAAATTTTGAACAATTTTTGGGTATGAATTCTGTATTGGCTCAGAATGTTATTTAGTGTTTCTATAACTCAAAAATATATTTATGAACATTGATTTTTTTTGTTACTCTCACTCAGTTTATTGAATAATCATCAATGGTAATAGACATTTCAGTCACAAATCAAGAGAATCACAGTATTTAAACTTTAACAGTTGCTTAACTCTTCAAAGAATGGAATAAGAGAGTTGTCTTTTCTTCACTAGATACATGTTTAGTACTCCAAGCAAGCATTTTCTAGCAAACCAAGGGTAGAATATGTTCCTCACAGAACAAAGCCCACAGAGCTGTCTTTGCAGTTGGATTATTGCAATATGTTACTGACCAATGCTCTCAATATGCTGAGCTGTCATTACCTGTTGGGAATGATCGCTTTTTCAAACCAGTGTAAAAATGCCTGAAGTTGGGTGTGATCACATTTGGACAGCCTGGGAGGTAAAGGCAGATCCTAAGGGTTGTTCACAGCACAGGGATCTAGTCCTTCCCATTGCCCAGCTGAAACAGCCTGGGGCTGCTCTCCAGGCTGGAGTGCAAACTGATGAGTAACTCAGGAGTGGAAGAGAAATCTTTGAACTTCACCTGTATCCTTCCATGAGCTGCTCTCCCTCTTCTATCAAGCTCATTTGGCTGTGTTTGTTGACCAAAGAATGTGAATTATCCTGATGGAAAGAAGTGTAAAGCACCCTCACAGTTATAGGCTGCAAAATTAATATTGTCCTGGCAACACTAATGTCATATTTTATTAAATTTTATTTATTAAATTGAGAAAGTGTCCATGAACTCTTTCTTACTGAATCTTCATGGAATTCTTTTAGTTTGTTTCTTCCCAAAGAAATTAACTCTGTGTTATGCTAGAATGAATATCATACTAGAATGAATATGAAATTCATAACAAATATTAAAATTTTAAATACTAGCTATTAAAGAGAGTTTTTAAAGGCATAATCTTTATAGCAGCATTTCTGAAGTTTAAAATTCATTATTGTTATGGGTTTACTTATTGATTTAGTTGCTGACCTTAAAAATATCATTAAAAAAAGTTCTTTTGGGAGGGTAATACTCTGAGGTAAGCAAGGTATCATTTAGGTTGACTTCTTACTGCTATCGAAGGGGTTTCTTTAAAGTTTTAACTTCACAGGCAAATCTTTTTATACATGACGCTGCCATCAAGTGGCTATTGAGTAGAACCTCTGGGTTACCCATCTCTAATTAAAATGGTTTTCTTCTTTTTAATTAACAGCTTGGTTTGAAAGAAGGGAATATTCTAACTGCTAATTGAAAGGAAAAAAAAAAAAAGTTTACTGCTCTCTGGGCCAGAGCTGTAGAGGCAGATGCTCAAAGATGCTTTGCAAGGCTGGGATTTCAGTGACATCAAATTTTGTAGTCATTGATTTTTACATCAGCTTCAACAGATGTTAGGAATCCCTCTGGTCACCTTGTGAGCTATTCTGAGTGTTGTTTTGAATTTTCAGGCACTTCAGTATACAGTTAAATCTTCTCTTTTAGGGTCTCATTTTAATCCATTCCATCAAAACCCCAAAACAGAGAGGTAGTCTATAGATTTGGTCAAGAACTTCAAGGTGCTGGATCTAAAAGGCTGGAATTAACATAGACCCTAAATGTCAAGAAATTTTCCCTTGAATCAAGAAGCTGATGAAACAATAAAACAATAAACAACTGAAAAAACAATATCTTTATAACAGTCCAACAATAGCATCTCATAAAGTAGAAAAAAGCTTCAGATTTTCAGGTTTGGGGGGGTAAAGGCAGCAACCCAGTCCCAAATGACCACTTGCAGTTCACTGGAACCCAAATATTGGCATTCACCAACCACCCCCAGTTTACTTCCAGTGGTGTGGGGCTTTTAATCCATTTAAGGCAAGTAATGATAAACATCCCCATTCTCCTGAAGATCATTCGCCTTCTTTCACTCTCCAGAAATAATAATAGAAAATCATGTGCACATTTGCATTTGTATTTACTGTGTTTGAATTAAAGCTGCAAACAGCTCTGATTCACTAATAACTGATGAAAGTGTCTCATTATTGAGCTACAAAACCTCCAACAAATTAATGGAAATTGCAAATCACCTTGAAAATTGCAGGCTCTTTAGTCCTATATTGAGTGCTGAGAAAACTGCATAAATGGCTTTGTTGCTTAACTCTTTCTTTTGAAAAAATGTAGTTTTCTTATTACATTTTTAAAAAAACATGGCTTAGTAATTAAGGCATGGCTAAGCAACATCTCTGTCGCTGTTGTTGTTGTGTTTTGTTTTCTGTACATGAGCATTTAACATATTATTGTTAAATATTACTATGTTTGGTTCCTTCTCTTTCCTATAATATTTAGGACCATGGATTCTCTGCCTCTGATGCTAAGCAAAGGTTTTGGCCAATTTTCTCTCATGCCCCAAATTAAAGTACAGGATTTTGCATGTTTAATTATTTTCTGTACATAGTGAATTTTTAAGTATATACACCTGTGATGTTGTCCTAAAAACTAAAGCTTAATTAGAAGATAGTATTTCATGAAAAGGAAAGAAGTCGTGCCATGTCTTTCTTTGTTCCCTCTTTGTTAGATTTTTATTCTTTCTGCCTAACTCCAAATCTAAAACTGGTGCATGTTCCTTGTTAGGAGAAGATAATGTGTGGGAGGGGATCTCCAGCTGGTATAAAATTTGGTAGCCTCATGGAAATGCACTTCAATAGAATATCAGTTACATTTCTCTGAAAGACAGCATGATTTCTGCAAAGTTCTAGATTCTCCTATATCCTCCCTTCCCCTTCCCCCTCCTCAGTTCCATATTGCAGCTGCATCCCTGAAATAAACCTATTTGATTTAAAGGAACATCTTTCAGTTTAACATATATTCAGGACAAAAAGTCAGCAGTTTGTAATTTTGTCCATTTTGCCAATATATGAATCATCATTAAGTTTGTGATGAGTAGATTGTCATAGTTTTTTGCAAACAATATTTTTTTAAAAAATTACAAGGCACGGGATACAATCTTTTTGAATGTAAAGTTTCATATAACATTTGTGCTAGTGTAATGTAACTATGGAGGTACAGAATGGACACTTAAAGACTTTTTTTTACTACATTTGAAGTCACTTGATTTACTGGGATACTAAAAATGTTTTGTACTGAAGCACCCTCTAGTTATTGCAGAGAAATTCCAAAATTTAACAAAATCTTTGAACCTCCAGGAACACAACTGCTGCTATTAGTTGGCAGCAGTTTTACTAGGAAAACTTTTCTGTGACTTTCCAAATTGGTTCATTCCTAGGGCTGAATGACCTGAGAGATGTCCATCATTAGCTCTCTCCAACAAAAGATCTTGAAGTAGCAAAGAATTGAAGTTTCTGTTTTTTCTGCCTCATTGTTGCAGGCTTGATGAGTGAGGAAAAAAAAAGCCCCTTTCATTTTCTCTTCCTCTTTTTCTTCCTTCTAAACCAACAGCTTCTGTTTTTTCTTTTTGTACTTTCTTGGTATTATTAGTAATGTATCCACAATTCTTGCTTACGATTTTCATTCTACTCCACCACCCCAATTTTGGTCCTTTTGCCCCTGGCCACTATCTCTATGTTTGATGGCTGCTTGCTAGACTTTTGCACCAAATGATGAAAGATGAAATATTACTGCATTTTAGCTTCTTCATGTCTTGTCTGGGCACTCAATTGTGACCCCCAAAATCTGTGAAAACATTGATGTTCTTTCGTTTGAAGACCAGAAAAGATTTTTGCTTTGTTCTGTTTCTATGTCCTCTCTTCTGTGTTCACTCCTTATTCAGATGAGTAGTGAATACTTGACATTATGAAACACTATTTAACTGAAGAAAATTAGTCAACTTACTGTCCAGATCTTTGCATGCACTTGTCACAGTTTTGAAGTAAGTTTTGTTAAATATGCTGAGCATATGTGGGAACCAAATGCACCTGGAGGAACCATCATTTCCAGCATCAATTTGAATGCAGGTGAATTCAAACTAGCAGAGTGCTGTCTTTCTTCTTACTGTGTTTTTTTGTTTGGTAGGTTTTTGTGTAGGGGGGGCGGGGGTTGGTTTTTGTTGTTTTGTGGTTTTGTGTGTGTTTCTTTCAGAAAGCAATGTTTGAGAAAGATTTGTCACGTATAGAAGTTTGAGAAACCCATTCTTCAAATATTGGCTCCTTAAATATTGTGATGTTGGAGGGTTGTTACACACTACGGTTCTGCATTATGAATGTTCACAGAGTTATAAACAAAAACTCTACGTTTGATTGATCATGATATGTGATTTCTCAGGAGACTCAAGTAATAAGCATATGTTGCCCATCAGGACTTGCATACAGCTTTCTGATACTGATGGAAAATATATGTGTTGAGCAGATGGGACAGACCATGCGCACGGTTTGAAAAAAGTTTTGCAAGGTCTTCATCAGAATTCCAGTTTTCTGGGTTTCACGTTGAAATGGTAATATAACTTCATACAGAGTAAATGTAAACCAACTTGTGATGATGTGACTAACTGCAAATTACTTTTCATAGCTGCTACTTTTTCAGCTGGGATGCAGAAGTTGCCTTAGATTAAACTTGAAACTTCTCCAGTGACAGTAAAGTGCTGTCTAAAATAACTAACAAAATGCAGATGGGAGTGGAATAAAGGCTTATACATAAGGAGGTATTGTGTCACAAAGGGTAGTCTCTATGCAGAGGTTAATATTTGTATAAATAACTGTTATTGAATATGAAGTACGAATTTAATCTGTGCAAGTCATTGTATTTCATGGAACTCTCACTTGACAGTTAGAGGCAGTCATAAAGCGTAGAACATCAAAACAGTATGACAAAACTTATTAAGTACATTTTCCAGCATAGCATTTTATTGCTGTTGTTTTGATGAATGGTCAATTACATTGCTTTCCTCTGCTTCATGTCCTTGTAAAATCTGTTCTGCTGTACCAGACCTAAGAAAAACCATGAAACATTATGATATTTTTTTACCTAGTCAAGAGGCTGGAGCTGGTATTCTTTTCTCTTGGGCTGTCATAGAAGTGCAATAATAACAGGTAATAGCTAAGCTTCATTATCCATTGCTTATTTGTTTTAAGTAGTTGTTGGCAAAGACTAAAGGATTCTGGAGATGTACCATTTGTCCTGTGTTGGATCTGGAAGGAGAAGACTCTAGGCAGCCAGTTTTGCATGAAGAATGCAATAATGGTATTGTATATGTTATTTCAGTTGCATGTTATGTTTCGTCTACAGGCAATTTATAGGTGGATTTATATTGTGCAAATAAAGGCTTCAATTTCCAAACCCTCTGATGTAATATTTTGGAAACCCAGCTATTTTGGTGTAGGATGCACATGAACACCAGCTATTTTGATGTTGGATATCTAAAGAATTTCTCTCTTATTGTCAGGTTTAATTTTGGTTGTATATGCAGAAGAAATTCCTGCAGAGCAGGATTTTGAAATCATCAATGTATGCAAATCCCAAGTGGCTTTTTTTCTCTCCAGAGTTTGGAATAGAACCCACACAATTTTTTTTTCAATACCCTGGTGTAGCTGTTAGACTCTCCTGCTTGATATTAAAGTCAGTACCATCAGTACCATGATTCCTAAATGAGGTGATTCCTGCTGTAAGTTGTTAAAAGTCTGATAAACAGGCCCTCCCCCAGACAAGGGCAATGCATCCATCTGTGCTGTGTCAGCTGTACTCAAACAGGTGAGACTGAAAAACCAGGAAGTGGTAACTTCTCTGCATTTTGGTTGTGTAGGGTCCTTGTTCTCTAAGAGAAATTTTTGTCTGAAAAGTTTATATTAAAAAGGAAAATATTTAAAGAGTCAACACAGCATTGACTTAAAGGCATAGGCATTGGCAGAGTGACTGGTTATTTAAGCTTTGCAGTGAAGCAAGTAGCTTAAAACTCCAGACATTAGTGCTTAGGACTATCTTTGTGAAGTATGCAGTGAAAAACTGAATCTGATGCCCTGTCTTTCCAATTTCCACAAAAATGACACTTCAACCAACCACAATTTTTTTCTGGATATTCAAGTGGACCTTGTTTAATATTTATTTCTACTCTAGATGAATATTACAGGCAATAAAAAGTTGACAAAAATTAAAGGCTCAGAAATTAAATTCAGTTTACATTAATTTATGATCAAATGCTTTCTTTGATTGCTGCAAAGGTGTATCTTAAGCCACTTAGCGAGAATTAATATTTTTCATACTAGTACATTATTGCTTGATTATAAATCGGTAGAAACATTTTCTGCCACAACTTTAGAGAAACTAAGATGTAGACAACCAAAGGCTTGATTTTGCATGTCCTTTTACATGCCTTTTGAGCCTTGTGCCTTTTCATCAGGTGAAATCTGGAACAGAGGAGGTTAAGTTATATCTCATGGGGTACCCACTGAGCCAGGAATGGGGCTGGAAATAAGCACCAACAATCCAGATCTCTAGTCAGCCTGAGCTGCTCCATCACACTCCCCTTAGTAATGCTCACATCTCAGTACTGTGCAGTGCTGTAAATAGTAGTGTTTGGAGAAGTTCAGTACCAGAAATCTTCATTATTTTATTTTTCTGGCTGCTCTTTTTTTCTTTTTCCTTTATCCTGTTTAATTGCTTCTTAGAGAAAATAATAGAAAGTAAATCCCTGCAAGATATTTACCCACAGAGGAAAAACTGGGAAATGTCTCCCTTTTTCAGAAGTCATAACTACAAAAGAAGTTATGGTGGTGGGAGAACAGAGCTAAGCTTGTGTATGAGCTCAGGGATCTTATGTGCCAATGCTGAATTTGACTGACAAAAAGGATGACGTTTGAGACAAGAACTGCCTTTTTGTCTGGCAACACAATAAGATCTTCTTCCTTGATGGATTCTCTGCACTACTCAGTATAATAACATGATAATTGGTCCCAAAGAAGGAATGAGTAAGATTGGATGGTGGTCTTTGGGGGCCCAGTTGTGTTATATCTAATCTAATTACGTTTGATACTGACTTTTTAATACATATGGTAGCTATTTCCTTGGCTCACAACTAAGGCTTATATGCAAGCTTGATATTTGCTTGGTGTCTGCTCTAAAAACACACATTTTTTTTTTTCTTAGGAGAAACCCCAGCTATATCTGTCTCGTGTCATGCTGTATTCTAATTCAGAACTAAAACTGATTTGTTCCAGAAGATGTCTTGAAGCATAAATATGTTGTGGCTTGTGGAAATGTGGGAGGTGTGATGGAAAGAGCAAATGTCTATAGATTGTACTTCAAAAAACCACTGCAACTTGCTACAGAAAAGACATAGTAAGTTATTGCTGCCTTGGAGCAACAATCCGCAGCAGGCATTCACCATTTTGCATGAGACAGTATAAACATTTTAGTGGATTTATAAGCATAAAGGAGCATCTGGAGATGATGAGATTGTGCAAGACTAATTTTAGAGTCTGAATTAAACTAACTCCATAGCTACAAAAGTCATTGAAATGTTTTCTGCTCTTGTTTAAAAGATGTCCATGGACCACAGCAAGCCCAGATTTCCTAACCAAATGGAACAGAAAAGTCTAGTGCACTACTGCTGGTGGTGGTGTGGTGGGCACTGGCTTACTGAGAGGATCATAAAAATCCTTCATGAAAGATACTTATGCAATCGAATTTCTGAGGCAAGTCTCTTCTCAGCTGTTTGCATCTGGGTTCTATTTTGCCATGAATAGGTGACTGTCTCTTGGATTTATTTATGTTTCTCACTTTTTAATAGAGAGTATAGCATGTATTCCTGTTTGCTAGGAGGCAGCTGGGTTTTTTTCCTTTTCTTTTTCCTCTTGTATTTCGCCATTGTCTCCCAGCTTCAAATAAGCATATTATAAAGGAAACATTTTAATAAAATTAGTGCTGTGTGATGTGCTAATGCAGCAGGTGGGGAAATAAATTTGTTTGAAGTCAGTTTCAGGTTTGGAAATTTAACTTACTCCCCTGAAGTATCTGAAACGCTGAAAAGTATGTTCTGTTTTGTGTTTAATTTCTTGTTTTTTCTCTTTCCCCAGTGACTCTTAGTAGTGAAAGGCTTTCAGCCTAGAGGTGATGGTTCTTGAAAGTTCAAATAATAGAATGCTCAGTTTGGGAAGGAACACACAGCCTTTTAGGAGTTCAGAGACTCCAGTGGCGTTGACTTAATGTCATGTCATAATTTTGGCCATCTTCTCTTCCAGAAGTGGCTGATGCACAAGTGGAAGCTGGAAATTACTGATCACCTCACAATGTGTTTAATAAGTAGATCACAACCTGCTCAGTTCTCTACATGCACCATTTTCTGGGATGCCCTGACAATTTGCTTAAGGTTTGAGGATGAAAAGGATAAAATCCTGACTCCTTTTAAATCAATTAGAATTTAATAACTAACTTGAAGTAAGGAATCATATAGTCATAAAGGGCCAAACTGTGCTCTTATACATAGAAGAAACAAGGTTGAAAATAAGTAACTCCAATTGAGTAGCTGAAATCAAAATGCAAAACAACAACAGAAAAAAGCCTTTGGATGATATGTTCAATATGCTCTCTATCAGCTCCCCAGTAAAAGCAGAGTAGTTCATGATCAGATAAGCCTGTTTGTCTGTGAATCCATTTTTTGGAGGTTAATAGAACTTTGATATTTAAAACAGTATGTGAGTCTGGTGGAAGTTTCCTCCATGAAGTAATGAAGCAGTTAGCTCTTTTTCTTCCACGGATTTTCCATATTTACTTGTGGGAATGCCAACAAAATTTCACCCCTCTCTTCATTTGACCTATATTTTTTATGGAATAGAGATCTCAACAGTACTGAGTTTCTAAAAAGTACACCTGAAACCTCCAGTCATAAATTTGATAAATACTGGCCAACAATCTGAAGAGGTGTAGTTGGCATAGATACCCATGGTGTAATTGCATACACACTCAACTCCCTATCCTCAAAATAAAGGGAAGAGAATGAATGTGATATTTCTGACAGAGAATCCTTTTGAAAACAACCAGAGATTTTATACAGCAGAAACTGCAAATATACTTAGCTGTACTAATGCTTCATTTATTAGATTATAAGAATTCCAAACAACTTTCTGGAAGGAAAGATATTTGTATTTGTCAGCAAAGCTCTACTATTTAGTATTTACTGGTTCCAGTGCTTCCCTGTGTTTCTTAATGTGTTGCCCAAAGCTGAAAAAAAATGTTTGAAAGTGAAAGAAATACCAAATACCACCTTCCTCTCCTGCAGCCACCCTGGAGCAATTCTGACAATAGGACCCATCCTTACAAACTGAAACAGGAACAAATTTTCAATGGACTCTTCAGGGAGAACGTTGTGCAAGCTTTCTGCTTGTTATACTGTGTTTGAATGAAAAGCATTTGTGTTCCACCCTAAAGTGTATAGTCTTGTCTTCTTTTATGACAGTGTTTAAAGTGTCTATCCACCATAGTTTATCTGCATCCTGATCTTGTCCTGTCTTGGATATGTTCCTTGCTGGCTTCACTGAGAACATCTTTCCCTTCCCGTCATTATCAAATCTTGTCTGTTGATTTGGCCATATTGCCTTCTCTTCTGCCTCAAGGAGCTGGCAAAGCTTCACTACAGCCTCTATTTTGCTTTTTATCTTCCACTTCTGTTCTTTTCCAGCCACGCTAAGTTCAGTGTTGTTAAAGTTTTTCTAGCGATATTGCTGTGGTTTTAGCTTTAGTGCTGGGCAAGGTGAGGTGTGAGTTCACAGGACAAACACCCTCCTTGCTGAGGGGTCACATTTTCTTTAGAGGGCCTGCAAATTCATCTTGTGATCAATATTTTTCTGGAGAGAGAGAGGAGAGGGACTGCAAAAACTGGTGTATTTGCCTCACCTTTCTGCTATTTTAAGATTTCAGACTTCTCAGGTGTAGGTAACTGCTTTTCTTGTAGTAATTGCACATTCTTTCATGGCATTTCAGATATAAGGCAGATTTGCTCTTCCATTTCAATTCTCATGTTAGACAGGAACACTGACATTTGCTGTGCTAGCCATTAGTCATTTCATTTGTAACCCATATTCATTTTATGGTGGGTTATTTAGGATCTTTTCCAGGATCTTTTCTAAAACCATTAATGTACTTAAGGACCAGTGAGAGGTGAGGGTAGTCAGTGAGATTTGAGATTGTGCAATATGAATGACTTCCACTGGGTTTTGGTAAGAGGCTGTTTGTTGCACAGCTCATGGAAATCTGTTGGTGCCAACAGCCTGTGACAGAGAAACAGGCTCAGCTTTTACTGAATAGATTTTTTGGTGGGATTTTTTTGGTTATTTTTTTTCCATTTCTGAGTAGTAATTTTTTTTCCCCATAACCTCTCTTGAGTATATGTATTGAATTGGAGGTACCCAGCAGTGCTTACTGAAGGCATTCTCATGTCAGGAGCCAGACCTTCCACACATTTTTATATTATCAATAAAGGGTTGGGTTCTTTATCTATGCCTTTTACTTTTAGGTGGGTGTATTCTTCTAATTTTCTTTTACTGGTTGAGGAAGTTATTGCGACATGTGGGTTTTGAGAATAGCCAGCAATCTTCTGTGGCAAGATGAGAGGAAACAAAGTTTTGGCTTAAGTACTGTGTCTAAGTTTAGGTGCAAATGCTAAAAACCTGGGTGCCATGTTGAAATGTACACCATTCCCAGTGCCTCAGAAGCCTCCATTGATTTTAGATGTGTGTGTGTGCTTTGTTTCTGTTGCTGCAACTCCTCTTTGACTTTTTTTGAATTTGAAAAGATGTGCCAACCTCCATGCCATATGCCTGTTACTACTAATGCCCATGGTTTTTTTCAGTCTCATATGCTTTCATATGTAAATTGGCTATCGAATTCCACCCTCAGTTTTAACCTGTAATAACTTCATGTGCACTGGTGTAATTTAGATCTGGATGCATATGTAAATGTGTGCTCTTATGCACACAATAATGCCTGCTTTTTAACATATATATATTTATATGAACTTTATTTTTACAGTTGAAAATGAGAGGGAGAATCTGTTGATTAATTATATACTGATCAATTCTTGAACAACTAGCAGGAGGAAAATAAATCATTTGAAGTAGTAGGTGGATTTTTGGAGTCATGCACACACACAAACACGCACCCATACACCCCTTTACAATGTGTTCTGATTCTTGTCTGTCCCAAGCAGGAACTTTTCTTCTTCCCCTGACTTGCAATCCTGAACTTTTTGCGAGCCTCAAATCTCATTATTAGTTGACTTTGGGGAAAATGGTGGCAGAGATATTGTTTAAAAAAAAAATGAAAAGGGAAGAAACCCCCCATTAAACAGCTACCCCACTTATGTTAGCCCCCACTTCTGTACCACCAGCCCAAACATGGAGCATATTTCAGCAGAAGTGCCCCAGCTCTATCATATGTGCTGTGCAGAGTCATCATGGCCATGGTGCATAGCTGAGAGCCGGAAAGCAAACAGCTGCTGTAGCCTGATTTGAGTTAAAATAGTGTCAGTGTTTAGTCTGGCGCAGTGCTTCAGGAGAGATTGGCAGCTGGGTCAAACAAAGTCATTCCATTGGCTCCCTTCCCAGTAAGCTTCTGCTAGTATTTAGGTACTAGTGCAGCCTAGGCCCCTTTTCTCAGGGATAGCCTAACATCTGACCGCACCCTCTTTGCTTTTTAAAAAATGCCTTTTCACTCTTTAAGATAAATCCTCTATTATACAATCTGCCACTAATTGTGTGTTAAGACTGTTTTTCTCTCGAAAGCTGACGCATCCTGCTCTCAACGTGGTCTAGAAAGCGGGCTGTTACAGTGCTGGATTAATAAAAGGGGCCTTTATGGTTGTGAAAGAATATCTCTGTGCTTAGGCAGGAAACTTTTTGATCCACAGAAAAGCCAGACGACATCTAGGTAAGGCTGTGTATCAAATCTGCTTTTATGGGAGAGTGGGGCAGTGAGCGCTGTTAATTGCAATTGCTTCAAGTTTGCATGCCCATTTTGATAAGCTTTTATAAAGTTTAGGAAATAGCTGCTCCTGCGTCTCGAGCCCTTTCTCTCCTCCCTCCTCTTCACTCCTCCTATGCCTTTACTGCTTGCAAAAGCTTGCAATGATCTGCTTAGTTTTCTCGGACTACGTGCGGACGCTTCATTTCTTTTTGGAGAGGGGTTTCTTGCAGAGGAGCAGAGCAAAAAGTTCTGCTGTCGGACCCAAACGCTGTTAGAAGTGGAGTGGCTGGGGAGAATTTACAGGGAAAGCTTTCCACTGTTACAGACTGCCTGTGCAATCATTTAAAAGTAGTTGAAAACTGCTTTGAACTAACAAGGGTTTAATTACGGAAAAGTTTAACGTGGCGATGGAAGGAATATTAAGTAAGTTGTCTTTGTCTCATACTTTTTAATTTTAGTTGTTGCTTTAGCCTGTTGGGTCACATTTTTTGTCAGCGCTGAAGGCTGCCATGAATTGGTAATGAGGGCCCCTTTTTGCACATGATTTTGGCACTTGGCCAAAATCAACTTCCCAAGGCAAGCTTTCTCTAAAAGAACCTGAAGCATTTTTTTGTGATTAGGAATCATGTCTGAAAGCTGCCACAACCAGTTGTGTAGGCATGTCAAAATGACTTTATACAGTATATCTGAAGCATTTGGGGGGGAGGGTCTGTTTTTTCCTCGTGCACCAAATTGTTGCTATTATTATTCTAAATTTCCACAGCTTACGCACCTCCAAAAACCAGGCTACAGAGAGCTAAGGCATAATGAGGATCGTTGGTATCTTTGTATTTTTCAACATGCCAAAGCAGCACTAATTGTCACATTTAAGCAAGATACAGTATTAGGGGTTGCTTAAAACACTTGTGGAAGTAAAGCAGATGAATCTTTAAACTTTTAATCTCAGTAAATTATGCCCAGTGAACAGTAAGTAATGATATTTTTGAGAAATTTCTTTGTTTGAATTGTATGAGTGGAGCTTTTTGATATATCTATTTAAAAAATAATACATGCCTGGGTCCACTGGGGGGAAATTAGCAAGGAAAATCTTGGATGTGCCTTTAGATTTATCCCATTTCCTTGAAATCTGGGAATGGGTCTGATCTGTGAGACAGGGAACAGGAGCTGGGTAGTCCTTTGTTGTTAAAAGAGGGAAAGGGAGTTAGTCTAAACACCAGTAAGGAGCTGCAAAAGTTCATGTTTCAAGTGTGCTCGGAGTTCTGAAATTTGTGGAGATCATCAGTGCAATAAATGGGTTATTATTCCTTGCTGATGCTATATAAACAAGTTTGGCACTGTAAGTGAATACATTATTTATTGTACACTTGAACGTTCTGTGAATTTACGCTGTGAATTGGAAATTAGAACCTCCTATTACATGCTGTGTGTGCCAGTGTCGTTTCCACGTGTGTTCAATGTAAAGACAAAATGCGTTAGGCAGCACTTTTGTCAGGTATTTTTATTTTACATTTCTGCACTTGTGGCTGTGTCTGAGGAGTTGCTCCTTCCTTCCCTCCTGTGTGTGCTGTTTATTTATAACAACACCGTCGTTCGGCAGCAATATCGATACGGAACAGCCTTTTCGCACCTTCCCTGCCCCCTGCCCCCAGCCTTGATCCCTTTTGCTGCTGTTAAAATGGGCTTTACAGGTATTGTCTTTCTTCTGTGAAACTGTATTTTCTGCAAGGTGTTGGGGGGGTTGTGTGTGTGTGTGTTTCCTTTATTACATAATGCAAAACACAGCTACACTGGGAGAAAGCTGGAGCTTTACAGACTCCTCAGAATCCGCACTTTCGTGTAACTTGACTGCGAGAGTTTGTTCATTGTTACATTGCAGCAGACTGAGTTACAGTACTCAAAAGCCTCCTGCAAGTTTAACTGTGACACGTTGTATTTGCAGTGAAAATAAGCAAACAGGATGAACATGTTGCAAAGGAATAGATGGAGAACTGTAGTAAAATAAAACTCGTGTAACTTAATTGTATTTTTCTGGGGCTTTTGAAAAGTCTCACAACAGGGGAAAAGTACGTCACTGTTGAATCCTATTTTAATGTAAAGAGTTGCCAGAAAATGATCATACTTGGTGCAAATGTAAATGTGATAGCAGAGTTTTTGCAAATCATTATGGAATTTATTTGCTGGTGCGTGGAAGTAATTTCTCCTGGGTTACCGAGTTAGGTACTGTTCATTTAAAATATGCACATACCCACCCACCTTGTTACTGCAAAACTAACTTTCAAATGTTTTAGTGTGATATTCTTAGTTTTGCCTAGAAGGTTTTGCTGGCAAATAATGAATACATGCTTGTGTAATACTTCTAGAGGTTTTCTTTTCTATTCTGGTTGGTGAAGAGTTGTGTTATAAATCAAAGCAAGTAATTCTCCAAAAACTTTGTGAAGTTTCTAAATCCAGATTTTTTTTTGATAGCATGACTGAAATGTAAAATCTAATATATGAAGTAACAAAGTTTCTTTTAAAGACTTGAAACATTATAAATTTGGCTTTTGATTGCAGACACCAAGTTAACATTTTCCTTCATGAAGAAATCTATTGTCTATATGAACATACAAAAAAGTCACGTTTCCATCAGATAAATTCTGTATTTATGAGTTTGAAATGCATAGACATTGCATTATATTTTTAAATCTCAAACTAGTAGATTAATGTTTCTTTATAAATGGGTTGATAAATAACTGGTTACTTTTCCTAACATTAAAACAAGTGAAGAATATAAAATATTCTCCATTGTGCCATTTGTGTTTTTAACAGCCCTCAGGAATAATGTGTCTCTAATCTTCCTCCTAGCAGGGCTTTATGTTTTCTATTTGTTTGCAAACACATCATGAAAGAGTGCAATTATAAGGCTTAACTGCTGTAATTTTGCATCTTAGATTTTGCTCCATAGAAATGCTGAACTCTCAGTTGCCCACATCAGTGTAGTAAATCAATATATTTTCCATTCAGAAAACAATTTCTTGCTTTTTAGTTGGTATTTTTATTGATCATTAGACATTAATATTTCATATTTTAGTAGTGCAGTGTAAGTGGTATATATTGTTGTGCTTTTGAATAAAAGTTACAAATGTATTTATAAAATACTTTCATTTATATGAAAGAAAAAGAACTCTAAACATCGTGGAACACTTTCAGTTTATCAAGAAAACATTGGTCTTGTAAAAATAGCTTTATTTCTTAGTAGATTCTGCTGCATTTTAAATCTTTAGAAGTGAAATGGCTGTTTTGTTTTGTCTTACGGGTTTGTTGGTTTTTTGTGGCTTTTTGTTGTTGTGGGGTTTTTTAGCAAGGATTTAATTCATATAAACTAAGCACTTTGTTCTATATTTTCTAAATTCCAGCAATGAGATAAATAAATTGCTGGATTGGATAGAACAAAATTATTGAATTTTGGCAGAACTTCAGTGAACTCTGCTATGAAAGATTAATGTGCACAGTGCGCTCTTAGATTCTAAAGTAACAGAGTAAGATAAGGGGAGTGCATAACAGGCTCCAACCTTTGTGGTTTAGAGAAAATAGAAAACCATGGGCAAATGTTAACTTTTGGTATAAACTGCTAATGATAATGTTTTGTCATCTGGGTGATAAAAACTACAGGAGTATACAGAAGAAAATCCAGTTTAACACAAATTCTCTCCACTGCTTTTGTGCTCTGCTTCCCATTTTTCAGTATTAGAACAGCCACAGTTGCTCTGTGTCTGTATGAGAAGGAGAACAGTGCAGGCAGGGTACTTGCAGTATCCAGTAATGCAATGTGGAATCCCTCCACGTCCGCGTGTGTCGTATGTGGGTTTTTACTACAGTCACGACTTTGGTTTGTGATTGTGGTGCATTGATTTCAGAATACACGTAAAATTGCACTGGCTGGATGAAGACTACATGGAGCCATAGTGCGGTTGTTATTATTCTCTCTCTCTTCTTTCTCTACCAAATCTTGGTTGTTTAAAATATTTGCTTCAATTGGCAATTTGTGGTTATAATCACAAAATCTCAATCCTCTTGGCTTTTAAATAATTACTGCACCCAAATAATGTTTTTAATTGAGAACAAAGATGTATATTGTCCTGCCAGTCAAACTCCCCTGGCGGGACCAATAGGACTGCAAAACCTTTTTAGTATTTTCAGACAGTTTGCTACAAGGGAGAACAGGCTCGACATCCACGCTGCTCTGGGGAGAGCGCTGCCGCTTTGCCGATCACTCCCTGCTCCTGGGAGCAATCCCTCTGCCTGCTCAGCCTCTCCAGCACCCTGAACCTGAGCCCACATGTTTTCTCCTCATCAGATATGTGCAGCAGCAAGCACCAGCCCTGGCCCTGGAGCTGGTTTCCAGGAGGGCTCAGGGACTGGCGGCACAATGGGGAGGCTCCAGCACGGCTGCAGACACAGGGGCTGCCGTGGCTGGGCACGGGGATATGGCTCAGTGCACCCAAAATGCCTGGAATCAGGGGGAGTGAGGCAGGGAGGATGCATGGTAGGATTTTTCCTCTGTTTGCTCCTTGCTTCCAGACTATGAACCTGCTGCTAAGGCTGAGTGTGCTCAGCTCAGCGTTTTAAAATGGCAGGTATCCAGAATCCTGGATATATTTCGTGACTTCAAAGACATTTCTTCTCTCCTTCCCGGTCACATCCTTAAGCTCATGATGACAGCGTTATGAGTGGGAGAGTTAAAGAGGTATAAGGGCAAGAGGCTGATCCAGTAACCATTGCAGTCAGCAGGGAGAATCCCCCTGACTACGTGTCTTTGGATCCCACACCCTGTGACCTGGCTGCTCTTCCCCCTTAGTTCCTGATGGCAGCAGCATGACTGGCATTGTCATCCTACTCAAGCAGCTTCCTTGTCTTCATTGGCACTCCTCAAAGAAGGAGGTTTACTGAGTAAAAGGCTTGAATGTGTCTTCCTTGTGTTGTAAAGAAGCAGAGTCTGAGTGCTTATTTTGGCTGTTTACAGTCCTTTTCCTTGTCTTTCTCCCCTTCTGGAAATGGCTCTTGTTCCTGACCTTGATTTATCAATTCATATCACCATTTCAAATGGAGTTCAGTATGTTAAGCTACCTGTCTTCTAGTGTATCCCCATTAAAATGCTCCATTTGTGTGTCCATGTATGTCCATGATGAAATGAATTTATATTCTAGGCCTATTGTTTTGATAATCAGGCACAATTTTCTTTTAGTAAGGTTGATTCCAAGATACCTTCATCTTCAAACAAAAAAAGGGATACTTTTATCTTTTTCATAGAACCACAGAATGCTTCAGTCTTTGTTTGCCCTATAAATGCATTTGGTTGGAAAACCTTTAACAAGTTATATTCAGAGTGTCTATATTTTAAAGCAGACAATGATCCTTTTTTCTTTTGAGTGATTCACAGAAATGAGCATTGTTTTTAGCAATGCAAAAAAGATAACTAAAGAACAGTAGTAGGAATATCATACCTTCTTTACATGGCTAGTAAATGTATTTGCAGTGTGAAATGAAGTTATGCTTTTACAGCAGTGGGGTTATGGACTGTTAAAATACTCAGAATATTACAGATATTTTTGCTAAAGTTGTATTTACGACCCAGTGAACGCCCCCTGTATAACTTTAGCACCTAGTAGGTGGCTGAACGTTGAAATGGTGCGGCGTGTGAGGCTCCGGGATGGCCGGGCACGAAGGCAGATCACAGCCAAGGCTGCTGCTCCTCTCTGCGGCCTGGGGAGCCCTGTGCCTGCCGCGGGAGCCGCAGCTCCCAGGGCTGCCAGCCGGGGCTGCCGGAGCCGCGCGGGAGGGAGGGAGAGGGCAGGAGCCAGGCCAAGGCACTTGTGACTGCACACAGCGTTTGTTCGGCCTGGGACAGAGGGAGCACCAGAGCTGGTCTGGGATCGGAGCTCTGCCCTGAGCCTCTCCCAGAGCGGGGCCAGCGTCTTTCCCCTGCCATCCCAGAGCCCTTGGCACAGTGTGGGAGAGCACTGGGAGAAGGCTCCGTCCTGCGAGGGATCTTCTGGGGCTTCATAGCAAAATCTAACACCTGAATTACGTGCAGAAAGTGTGAGACAGGTGAATGTGGGTTCTAAGATCTGTAACTATGTGGAAACCTTTCTTTCAAGCATGGTAATGGATTATTAAGCAGTATAAATTATGCTGAGGAGATGTTTGAGTGCTTTTTGAACATTGTGCAGGACAGCAGAGCAAATTATCCTAAAACATAATCTGTAAAATGACGTACCTTGTGTTTTACAAATTTGCACATCCTAGTGTCCATTTCTTAGGAGTTTTTCCCTAGGCATGCCACGTCTCCCAAGGGCTGAGTGTTACAAAAATTTGACCTTTCCCTTCCACTGAGACATACAAAAACTTGCATGTCAACATTACAGTCTTCCAAAATATAGAGAAAGTCTTGTGAAGAAGATTTTTGAAGACATCTGAAACTTTTTATTTTTATTGTGAGAAATGAGGAACAATGATATAAAAAAATCTGTTATGCTTGGGTGGGGCAAGAGGCAGTAGGGGAGGAAGGTTTGAGTTTAGAAAACCCAACCAAGTTGTATAATTCACAATGTTTGCAACCTATGAAAATATTGACAACAGAACTAAAATTGTGTTATGCTGGCAGATCACAGCTGAAATTGCTTTTTGTGGTCTCAGAGCATGGCTGAAGCAGCAGAGTATTTGACTAAAATACCGTTGTATTGATAGTAGGAAAGAAACAAGTACTGGAAAGGAATTCCAAATACCTACAAGGTATCTCATTTGGGGACATGCATTAGTTTGGTAAATTCCAATTCCCAGACTGGCAATAATGATTGTTACTGTATACCCTTTATGACTTTCAGAGCAAGAGAAGCCAGCTTGAGGAGCATGCATATTATGATACCCTCAGTGGTAAGTACCCTAACTGCAATCAAGTTTATTACATTTTTGTAGAGTGGAGGCCTTTTCAAGACCACACTTGATGCAGCTTAGTCACACAACAGCTTCAAATGGCATTCTGGAATAATAGGGCAGTAATGTGATACAGTCTATAATGAAAATCAGTGTAAAGCACAGGTGGCTGCAAGCATTTGTGTGGTCAGATATAAAACCTTCACCATGGGTACAAGCTACTGCTTTCTCACTTGAGGAAAGTATAATTAAAAGTGGTTTCCAGATGTGCTGGCACACATCTGCTGTTTTGAAAAGGGAATTTTGCAAATACAAACTGAACTGTATTGCCTTCATCATTATAAAGCTGTTGATGGTTTTTCAGGTAATAAAAAGATTGGAGGCATCAACACTCCCACTGTAAAATCGAGGTATCTTTACACAACAACATTTTGTGTTCATATTATGTTCTTAGGCTTTTCTGTGAGTAGTTCATATCTGAGCTGAGGCAAATATGCAAAATTTTTCTGGACAAAAAATAACACTTATTTCATGAAAACATGAGAGTTGATTTCTTGCTAGTGATTTCATTTTTTACCAGATAGATGTAGCAAATTTTTATGGTTTTGCTTGTTATTTTGTTTTCAGTGCAGTAAATACATGATATTATAAAACAGTAGGATTCAGTTTCTTTAAACAAAATTTCAAGATGTGGTAATAATCAGGAAACAAGAAAAACATGATATATTGAAAACAGACCTTTAATTTCACTTCACACAGAAAGCAGATAAAATTCTGCTTCCATGATACATCCTTAGTTGAAATATCTGGAAGAAAATAAATTAGAAAAAGATTAGAAAAGGTGATAGGCTTTAAAATATTGCTGAAAACGATTATAGATCTTTTGTTTCAGCTACATGTATAACCTGTTTGTCCTAATGTCCCGCTGATTTTCGTAAAGTTAGTATTTCCCCTGGAAAGTTTGTTGTTGAAATAAAATCCCTATTTCAGGAGTAAGTTTTTGCAGTTCCAGAAGTTTTAGTTACTGCTGCTGCTTAGAATAAGCACGAGGGAAGAATGTTTTGCCTACAACCTTCTTATTGGCTCTTCTTCTAACATTATAGAGGTACTCATAACTATGATTTTGTGTTGGTTTTGAAAAAAATGAAGGATATCTTGGACTATTGGCCAGGCTGCTAAATGATGAAAGAAGGTTTTTTAGGATGTCCTGTGTATTATTGCCACACCATTGCACATATTTTCTTTACTTCCACAGATGTGATTTGTAGGCTCCCTTTTCAAGTGAGAGTCTAATCCTTAGCAATTATCTTAGGGAAATACTGACACTGAGTAAATCAAATGGATTTCTGGATATTTCCTCTTAGCTGGACTCTTTCCAAAAAACAGTTGCATTTTGCATTAAAATCATTTTTTCTTGACTAAGCATAATCTGAAATCTCTTTTTAGGTGTGTAAATGTCGGAATAATTTGCAGAAGATTTAGTCAGAAAAATGGCCGCTGAGATCAAATAATACTTAGTATAAAACTTAACATATTGTCTGTACTTAAGTTTTTGGATTAGCTTTTCTGTCTGATATCTTTTAAGTTCCTACAAAGGCATTGATGGATTCAGTGGCAGATGCAAAAAGCAACCTCGGTAGCAAACTGCCCTGTGTGTTTGATTTTTCGGGAATAATGTAATAACTTGCTCTGGTCCTGGTGCTGCTAAAGAAGAATGCTCTGGCTTTCATAATTTCTGAGACAAAGGGTCCAGATCATCTCATTGCATCTGGTCTGTGAATGGAGACTTCTTGAGGATGCAGTGAAATGGATGACAATCAATAAGAAGGATATTAATAACGTCAGAGTGAAAATGCTGATTTCATCAATTCTGCTGGTACATCTGACCTTTTTCTTTTAATGTGTATACATTGTGATTGCTGTGGTATATTACAAATGTTCTATTGTGGCATAAAGGCTTCAAATTTCTGCTTCCAGTGATGGTTTTACAAGGCTATATTTACTAACACATACACACACGTTTAGACCACATTTAAATCACTGTTTGCTCAGGATTTTAGCACTGAACCGTTATGTTTGGGTATTTTTCTGGCAAAATGCCATTTGACATGAAACTTAGAAAGGTCTAAAAGAATACAGACTTTCATATGTGAAAATGTGCAAAATGAACACTACCTGGCACTTTAATTACACTCTGCTGCAATTAAGACTTGTTAATAGTCACTCCTCTGAACTGGCTGCTCTCATCAGAGACCAGCCCTGACCAGACCCTCACAGTTTTGTACATAACCATTTTGAACAAAGGGTCGGTTTCCATAGAAGGTCAGGTGGGTTAGACAAAAGAAGTAGGGGGGTTGCATCTTTGGTAACTGCAGAATTTTAGGTGCTTTTTGATTATTCCTATTATTTGAAAAGTAAAATGCTGCCGTGAGTGGGGGAGATGTGGTAAAGTATTCTGGGGCTGTGATTCAAGGGGCATGAAAAAGGCACTTCATTGGATGCCAAAGATCCTGCCCTGACCCATAGATGCAGGAGACAACCCACCAGAGATATATCACCCCTCAAGGGCAGCAAACCTTTCCACTGTTGCTCAAACAGATGAGGCACTGCTCCTCTGGGATATAAACCTCTTCCAGACATACAGTACAATTCAATAATAGGCCAGGGAGTTGATGGCTGTGGGTGGAGAACCTGTTACATATATATGTGATACCATTGCTGCTATGTATTGCCAATTTGGCAAGGATTTCCTCTTCTGAACATCTATATCCGTTTTTTTGGGGTAGTATTCCAGATTCAACAAGTGCAGTGCTCCCTATTTCACCCAGAAAAAGAAAAAAGAATTGAGAGTCCCTGCTTGATGATGCATTTTATCTCTATTTAGAACAGTTTTGGTGGTTTTTTTGGGGTTTTTTTGGGTTTTTTTTTTTTTGCCTTGGGCTTTGAACTGTTGATGTTAATATTTTCCTGTAAATCAGGAGCATTGCCAGCAATTTTTATGCCTTCTTCACCTTAAATTAAAGACTTCTGCCTGTGGCTTCATAATCAGTTGCTGTAAGAACATCATCTATAATCTCAGAAGTCTTGGCTAAGGCCTTGGGAAGACTAAGCCACAGGGAATAAAAAAGAATAGTCTTTAATATTAAGACTGATTTTTAAAAAGTGTGTCCCTACCATGAAAAAATTCAGGGAGGAGACAGGCACATTCAAAATATTGCTAAAAATAATCTTCAAGTATTTTGATGAAATGACTTTACATAACTCAAAGACAGATCAAAAGTAATTATTTGGGTGTCAAGATTTTTTAAGTTTCATAGCTCTCTGCTCTCTGAAATAGAAAAAGACATACACTACTATTTATCTTATAAATAAAGGTCAAGAGGAAGGTGAATCAGATTGAGTCATATTTGCTATCATAATATATTGAAATGTTTTGTCTTTTTTTTACATCTAGATTAGTCTTTGTGAGAAGAAAAGCAAAAATATAATTTTGAACTTAAACCAGAACTTTTTGATCTTGAAAATATTTAAATAGAATTATTCAGCTATTTCAAAACCCTCTCTGCTTTTTTTAAATGACAAGTAAATTGACACATTTCCTTACAAATAATTTTATTTTTAAAGAAACAGCCTTTTTCTGAGGCAAAATTGTCTCAAATATTTCCTGCTTACTCTTTCATGTGACAAGCATATATTTTTGCACTTCTTCAGTTGTTGTGCTTGTAATTTTGTTCAGTGTCAAACATTAACAAATTATCAGTTTAAGCTATGATTTTTCACATTCATTCTTAGAGAATGAAGTACATGATGATAGAAATATATGGAAAATCTAGTTTCAAAGGCTGTGGCTGTGGATAAGCCTCATATGCTCATGGAAATAAGACCACTGAAACCATCAGAAATGATGTGCTTAGTGATTTACTTGAGGTCAGTATGTGTTACACCAATATAAATATATTTTATGAGACCTGCACACAGATTTTTGCACTGCAAATAATCTTGAATACAGACATGTAGTAATTGTTGCCCTGAGCTTTCACCTCCTTTGGGTTTTCCCCTAGTGCCTGGGAAACCTGTGCAGTGCATGTCTGTAGCCAGAGCAGTATGAACAGCAGCAAGAGAGAGTCCTTGGGACACCAGAGGTGTTCTCCAGGGAGGTGTTCCCCATATCCTACTGTCCAGCAGGGTGACTGATCACTTGCCTTCTCCCAACATCAGCCCTCCATCAAACTGGGCTGAAATCCCTTGGTAGTTTGCTGCTTCCTAATATCATCCTGTTGAAATGCTTCAGTGTTGATTAAGGAGGGCTCAAAGACACAGCTCTTGGTAGGTTTGTCATTCAAAGTGATTGCACCCTGCTTTTTACACATCTTGGGAAGGAATATCTGCTTTCAGCCAGAAATGTGAGCACTGTGCCTTCTATTCTTGTGCAGGGTCATCAGTTGTGGCAGTAGCACTGGAGACAAATATATCCTCTCCTCTCCTGTCTTGCATAAATAACCATTTCTATTGTTTGCTAATCGAGTGCTTCAGAGTTGAGGTTGTTTCCGCTCAGGGCTGATTCAGCTACTAGATGTACAGAAAAGCAAATATGTTGTGAATATTATTTTCGCTTTTCTGTGAGGAGACTAGGAGAGGCTTTAATTTTGAGCTATCCAGTCTCCTATAGAGCTGCCTTCCAAGTCCAGATGATTAAAGGGATATTGTATATCTCTGAGAAAAGAGCTGTGGCTGTTCAGGGGCAGAACATGAGTTTCTCTCTGTGTCAGTAGCTCAGTAGAAATGCACGTCTGTGCAGTGTGTGCAGTTGCTGTTGACAGACACTCCCTGTTAGCTGGGCCAGTAGTCTGGAGCGTGATATCCCATTTTGGGAACTGGACAGCAACAAGGGGGCAGAGCACAGTGACAGCAATCAGAGATCCTGAAGTTCTGATGTACAAGGAATGTTTGAATCAAGTGGAGTCATTAGCAAAATGTGTTAGGAAGTACAAGAATAACTGGTGGTGCCTTGTGGATACATAGAGGTTCCCTTGTGCTCTCTTTGGCCTATCTTCCCATTTCCTCCACCATTTTCCACGTTCCCTGTTAGTTCACCCTGCCCAACTCAACACACACAGTGTTCTAACTTTTCAGGGGGGATTTATGCACAGTGCTTCTAGCTGTTAAGCTCATAAAGAGTTGATCAGGAAAATTTATCTTTCATTAAAATTAACATCTTGTGTTCGGCAGACTGATTTGTATGGCAAGAGCTACATTGTTAAAAGAAATCTTTTCAGCCTTTATCATTCCTTCTATTTCCAGGTGTATTTTGTGGTGTACTGCCCAAATACTTCCACTGCTTTCTGAAATAACAAGGAACAACCTTCCTGGAGCTCTTGGTCCAGGAGCAAATTCTGTCTCCTTTATTTTTTCTCCATCCATTGTTCCCATGGGCTCCTGAAATGTACCACTGAACATTCAGTGTGAAAGTCTTGCTTCAGAGAAGCCTAAATAATGGGCAGTTCTTATCTAGCAAATTCTGGATAGATGACAAAAAAACTCCACCAGACCACAACAAACCAAAAACAACCAAGAAACCAGAAACAACCCAAACCCAACCAATTATAAATATTTCAGCTTCAGCATGGCAGCTTCCTAAGTGGCTGAGAAAGTGCCCATGGGAAGATCCTGTCCTTATAGAATAGCTGAAGATAAATTGGGATTTGAGCATTGCAGTAATTTTGTTTGGATTTTACTTTAGCCTTTTCTTACCTCTAAGTGAAACAGACATGTACAATGCTAAGAATGTGTGTCTAATGCTAAACAAATCCCTTTGTACATAAATCATGAGTACATGGAGTCTGTATTTTGCCAATGGATTCAGTAACATACTATAATTAAGCTTTGAGAACACACAAATGACAAACCCTTGATAAAAACAGTGACCTGCAGCTAGAGCTGCACCAGGATACTTTATCTTCCTTTAAAATATGATGGATATTGAACACCAAGAAATGCATCAAGTGCCATCAAAGTAATACAGATAATTCCTTGTCAAAATTGTGCAAAGTAATGTTCAGATTTTCTCTTTTGATGTGAAAGGGGGAGTTACTAGGGCAGAATATGTCCCATAACAGGATAACAAACACCTGTTCCTCCTGAACAACCAGGTGTCTCCCTCACTCAGTGCTGACTGTTTGCCTCAGTGCTCTACAAAACAAATTTACAGACTCTGCCTGCCAGGAAGTTCTCAAACTGGAAAGCAAACATAGGACAGAGACAAAATACACCAGGGCATCCAAACCAAGTCTGTTAGAGCAAATAGAAAACATTAACAAAAAACTAATGGAGTGAGGGAGCAGAGGGTGTGTTGGAGATGTTTGCTTTCTTGAAGAAAATTCCAATTTGTGGTGTTTTGAACACAACTCAGGGAAAAAAAATAAAAAGAGGGAAAAGAAACTTCAGCTCTATGAAATACAGGAAAGAAGGTGCTAAAGTAAAACAGTTTAACTCATGATGGAGTGAAGACCATGTGGTCTTAAAATATAGGAAGAATGTGGGCAAGATAAGGATCCTGGAAATAAAACTTAGGTAGAAGCAGGTTTCATATTACCTACAGATCACAAGGAAATGTGAGGTTACTGAGTGGAAGGTGTGCACTAAAATCTCTGTGTGCACTAAAAACTGGAGTTTTCAAAGGCAAATAGAACTCTTTTCAGGTAAAGACATATATAGATAACATTAAAACATGACCAACTGATCACCAGATCCTGGTTCATAGTTGGATGTAAAATTCATCTTGGTGAAACTGTACAGTAGTACCACAGAATGTCAAAAGGAATCTTGGAAAAGAGGTTTTCCACTCAGTACTTGGTTATTTTTGAGCAGTGTAATGCACTTGAGTGGTGTGGACTTTGAAAAGTCTTTTTTCTTTTAATCTTCTAAAGGCAGAAAATTTTCTGTTTCTTTGGGTTTCAAAAAAAACAAAACAACAAAAACAACAACAACAAAAAACCACAAAAAAAAACCAAACAAAAAAAAAACCAAAACAAACAACCAACAAAACAAAAAACCCACAAACACAAACAAACAAACAAAACCAACAAAAAAAATAACACAACAACAAACCAAAATAAACCAACCAAACAAAAAAGCCCCAACAACTCTTTTCCTTCATAAACTGTTTGTCCCTCCCAAGTTTTTCTGGCTTTTCACTGCTGAATTCAGCACAGGTGAGTTTTTTCAGGTGTTAGACAATACATTTGATGTTGCCTCTACCCTTATTTTTTCTGGTGTGTTGTTGGTTTGCCAAGGCGCTGAAAACTTCTATTTGAATACCTTAAAGTTGTCAAATGAAGTCAATATTATGATACAACCAGTGCAGGAATGAGGCAGTATCTGGTCTTGCTACTGTTTTTCTGTGCTGAGTTTGTATTTAACTCAAAGCGTAATTTGTCTTCTGAGCACAAAACCGGTTGTTTTTTGTTTTTTGTTGTTTGTTTTGTTTTTTGTTTTGTTTTGTTTTGTTTTTGTGGTTTTTTTGTGGGTTTTTTTGGTTGGTTTTTTGGGGTTTTTTTTGGGTTTTTTTTGTTTTTTTGTGGTTTTTTTTGGGGTTTTTTTTGTTTTTTTGTTTTTGTTTTTGTTTTTTGGTGGCAAACTGTTATTTTCATATTTCTTTTAAAAATCAAGGAAATGTTGAGAAGACTTGTTATTGCCAAAAAAATCTCAGAGGAACAGTGTCCAAGGAATCAGAATTTAGAAATCTGAGTTTACAGTGGGATTTGAAGGACACAAGGGCATCTACAATAGATGTCAGGTTTGTGATGAGATTGTAGAAATCGAGGAGCAGAGAACGAAAAAAATAGAGATCTGTTGTGACTAAAGCTATGAAAGAGAGAGGAGGAAGGGACACCACAAGGAGGTGGATAATCCTGGATAATATTTCAAAGTTTTCAGAGCACACCCAAATCAGACATCTGTGGTCCCTGACATTTTGCTTGTTACAGACCAATAACATTCCATCCGAGAAGTGCATGTTGAAAAATGTGTTTTAAACTGGAATACTTCATTAGAGTGTGTTCCTGAGTAATGAGCCAGTAAGGGGTGAGGAGTTATGCAGCCTAGGAAGTGATTATGGTGGCATGGGAGACTGATGATGTACAGCTGTCACACCAGAAAAACTGGTGGATGAAATTAGAAGTGAAATTGCTGTTTTACTCCATCTCGGAGGTGGCATTTCTGCAAAACAATAAAACCAAGATTTTTGGTACTAAGAACTTGAAATATGCTTCCCCTGCCTGCCAAATCTCAAGTTAAATGTCAATATTGCTTTCAGAGATACAATTTTTAGAATGTCCTGGAGTGTATCATGTGTTGTCTTACAGAAAGTCTTCCAGCCAGACCAAAGTCTTTTTCCCCCTTATACACAATATGGGTAATGAGACACAACTGAAAACAGAAAACAGCTTTCAATGGGAAGTATAGGAAACACTTGAAAAAATATTTACAAAACAGAAGAGGAGGCATCAGGCCCATTATCCTAGAATTAAAGTTCTACTTCAGCAGTTTTCTATTTATTTTCTAGTCATGAACATAGGGTTCTGGTTTTCTTCTTGCTGGCTATACATACCCCAAGCCTCAGTTAAAACAAGAAAACAGACTCTGATTTTTTTTTTTTTGTTCTGTTGACTGTATAACAATTGTTCTGTTCTCAGCAGTTTAATGTGATATCACATTAGTTAGAAAAATCAGCTATATAAGATTGTGTTCACCATACCCTGGTGGAAAATACGCCAGAATAAAGTTGAAAGGATTTATTTCCAATGTGCTACTTGAGAAGAAGTTAGGAAGGAATAGTAGTCTTGTTATACAGATGATTTTCATTTTTTTGGATCTGCTGATGATCAAACACTTCAGGCTTTACCTCTGAGAGGAGAAAAATATAAAAATGATTTTAACCACCTTATTAGCAGCATGCAAGCAAAAGACCTTGGTCTTAATTTAAGGATTCAGTTTTGAAAGAAAAGATTTCTGTATATAATTCCCATGGGATTTTAATGAGATTTTTTTTCTATGTTTCTCTGTAACTTACTGGTTTAGCTACTGCTCTTACTTTTGTTTTTTCTTTAAAGCTCCACCTCCAAAAAGCAATGTGTTTAAAACTCAGCATTACATGAATAATAAAGGCCTTACATACTAAAAATCCACAGTGGCAGCACACTTGTTTTTTTTCTGTTGACCACATCTTTATTCTGAAATCCAGTTGGGAAGTTGTTTTTCTGGATTTGGAAACTGTCCAGTGGTCTCTGTAATACCATTTTGGGGCATCTCATTTTTGTCCTGCTTCCATCTTGGTCTGTTCTGCTCAATCCCTTCCCATTGCTCATTCCCAGTGGTATTCCTGTCTCTTTTTTTCATGTTGGAAACCTTTGCATCACACGTGCACTGGGCACTTCTCTCTTTGTTTGCTGACCTTTGATTGTTGCTTTTACAAAGGTTTTGCTAATAGTGGCTATGAGGCATAGTTTTGGGGTTTTTTTTAAATAAAGAAGTGGCATAAGGCTTTTCTGTTCAATTAAGTTTTTCAAAGTTTATGTTTATGCAGGTAATTAAATGAAATCCTTGTGTGTTTTACTTACAGTGCTTTAGTTCAGCTGGGTCTGTCTCTATCCATGCCGCACAGTATTTTCTAACATTTTTAATTCATTCCTTACTCTTATAGTTCAGTTGTAGCTTTTGAAAAATTTCCTGTGGTTTCTAGGATAAAAACTTTATTACTGTACCCTCAGTGGAAGCAAAGAAGGAGAAATTAATAATCACACATTGAAATCTTTTATTTTGTTATATTGTTTTCAGGTACCCACTCTTGGTGAGTTTGGCAATTATTTCCACAATCTGATGTTAAAAGACAGTTCAGAAAATGAGGCAATTGGAATTTATCTTTGGAAAAGCCTCTATCTGTCCATTGATGAGAATGGAAGTGTGCCTTCTTAAATAAGTAAATTAGATACCAGAAGCCGAGCTATAGGAAAATCATTGCCCTTTGTTCTGAGCTCTTGTAATGCGTGCTATTAAACTTGAGGAAAATTAGAGGAAGATTCTAATAACTGGCCTGAAGTAAATTTCAAGGTTTCCACCTCACCCTCTTCTCCAAGAGCTGAAGTAGTGCACAGTCTCCCTATGCTTTGAAATCTGCATTGTCTTTTCTTTAGGGACAGTCCTGCATGACTCCAAACAATGTCTTTCTGTATTTTAATCTGGGAAGAACAAGTTCTGTGTCTCAGAGAACATATTGCCCCATGATATTTGCTGAAAGTTTATACATAGCAAGGTTCCCTTTTATGTATCTTGTCATACATTTTAGTCAGTTTTATTCCTGCAGACCAACTTTATAACTTCTGTTATAAATCTAAGAAAATGTCAATATTCCATCTGAAGTACGAAGCTAAATGTAGAAGTTGGGTTGTACTTTACACATACAGTGCTCATCCTATGAAGGATGCAAAAGCTGCCATTTTTGGGTGTTTCAAAAAATAGCCCAAGCATATAAAATAAGAGTTGAAAAGGAGATTCGTACTCAAAGGATTGTCCTTTGCTCTTCCCACATAAAGTTCATTCCCACTTTTTTCTGCTCAACATGAATACACAAATAGCATCCTCAAAGCCTTCTGTAATGCGTTTCTTCTGAATGCCAGTCAGATAATCCATGAAGAGCTCTGCTTCGTGTCAGAGATGGGACTGAAGGTGAAAACCAGACGTGGTTGGAATTGCCCTTGTGTAGCTGCAGAATGGCATTTCAGAGCAAGCTGGCCTCATCAGAACCTGGGAGCACATTTACAGTATCTTTACTCAGTGTCTCTCTCTAGGAACAATGATTCTCTGTTTTGTTTTGTTGGTTTTTTTTTAATCTCTGTGGGTTTTTTTGAAAGGACCTGTTGTATTCCTTGTAAAGAATTTCTAGTATTTCATTACTGTGGGTATAAGGTAGAGCTAAAAAACTCTAACAAGTGCAGGTTTGTGTAAATAATGCATTATAAACTGCCATTTGCAATTGGTAAATCATCAAACAAACTACATAAAAATTTGAGAGTGGCAGGAAAATTATTGAGCCACTGAAGTGTGTGTATATATTTATATGTATAGCTTCACCAGTGTTTTCTTGATATTTTTTCTCATAAAAACCAGTATTTTTGAAACAGTTTAAAATAATGGCTACCATGAACTTATTATAGGGAATCTTGGAAGTCAAATCAGCACACATTTTTGGGAGTTGAAATTTTAAATTATAATGTCATGTTGTGTATGATGACTTTCAAGTTGTGCAGAGCTTATATTTACAGGTACAAGTAGGGCAGTAGATACAGCTCGTAGCTGTGCTAAGTTTTCATAAATCCTATAGCAATAATTAAAGCTGATCTGGTTTTTCATGCTAAACATGGTTCTGGGATTTCAGTATATTGAAAAACTTTGGCTTCATAAGCAGTCATATGTTTCTAATTCAGCAATTCTAATTACAGGAAATTTAACGATAATGAATAGTAACAAAAAATAAAATATAGAGGAAAAAAAAGACAAAACAGAACTTAGTTTCCATCCCAAGAAAAGAAACCTTTTGGTAATAAACTGGTGGCTTTACATTGGAAAATTCATTTGTTGTATTTAGAGCATATATGTTAACTGTTAACAGCAGTCTTTTATTTTTGCTTTCCTTTTTATTTTCTCTTTGGTTCCCTTGTTATGGCTACAAATATCTATGTAATAATTGGGAGAACATGATGGTAAGGCGTGATCCTAAACAGAAAGGCAGCTGGTGCCTTCAGAGTTTGGTAATAGGGTATCAGATTTTGTCACTGCTGTAAAATCAGTAATAAACTTAGACAAGATTTTGGCCCTGCTGAGCAAGAGTTTTGCCATTGATTTCAGCAGAGTCAAAATTTCACTACTGGGGTGTGATAAGTAATAGCCTGAGTCAGACTCTGTGGCAAGCAGGGAAAGCTGCCTCTTTGGCTTGCCTTGGCTGAAATGTTTGTGGTCCCTGTGTGTGTGTCATAGTGGGCTCCAACCTCTGCCACTTGTGCCTTTCCCAGCACAGTATCTGACGATGGAACAGGCACAAAAGTATGTGGACTTCTGTTGGGTTGGTTTCCTTTTGTTCTCCAAAAGTGGTGGAAAAACTGTTTGAAGGAGTTGCTGGCACTGTGTCCTCTCTCTGCTTTAACTTTTAGTAAATAAGACTTCGGTATCGCAGTTTTGTAGGATGTCAAAGAATGAAATACCTAAAAAAAAATCTTCAGCAATTGGCACCAAACTGAGCATAAGGATGATAAAATGTAGGATCCTAGGCCTGGAAATCTGGCCAGTTAAAATACCAAATGATCCAATTAAAAATAAAAGACAACATCATCCTATTGTTGGGGAGCTGTAAAGGTCATTTGTTCATGGTGATTCATTTGGCCAAGAGCAGCAGCAGCCTATATTAGACAGATTTCATTCAAAATGATCATTGATACAGAGCATAATCAATTAACTGTGGTGCTCCTTATGTCAAATGTTATTGCTGATGAATTAGCTTTACCTAACCCCATTGGTAGATTTATTTATGGGCTGCATAGCCTGGCAACATCCATAAATTTAGGGCATTAAGAAAAAAGTGAACTGCTAAGTGATGTAGCAGCTTGTCTGGTATCCACCTTTTTGGAAATAGAATCATCAAGTTTCAAAAATACAAACTTTCAAAAGACAGCAAATTCCAAGTAGTGCCTGATAGTCACATTCTTAATTTTCTACACATTTTTTAAAAACATCAATTGAATTAATTTTGAAATTGAATTTCCTTTTAACTTCAGTGTAATTCTATTTCCAGTTTAAGAGATGTTTCTTCATAGCCTTTCTTTTGGAATGTTCAGTAGCAACAAAGATGTTAGAAACTTTAAATAGGGTAAAATTTTAAAACCTATTTTGTAATCCAGAATGTTGTTTGAAGAACAAATGTAAACCTAAAGGGCTTGCTTTTCACACCTGAAATGCTGGAGGTTTTTAAGAAATCTCCGTACTTTCCTTTGAAACTTACAAAAAAAATCTGATATTTTTAAACACCAAAGATCTAAACTGAATCTCACCCAGTCTTTTCTGGTTTCTCTGTGCATACTTATGAGCAAAGATCAGGAGATTAAGATAATACGAATTTCTGCCATCTTTCTTTTTAAGTTAGAACATCTTGATTTGTTTCCTTATTTTGTTCTTGGTGTCATGCCCTCAGCTGCATGCTAAAAATTAACTAGAAAGATGGGAAGGCATGTTTGCA
The DNA here is from genome assembly GCF_021018805.1 of Prinia subflava. Classification (NCBI taxonomy): domain Eukaryota; kingdom Metazoa; phylum Chordata; class Aves; order Passeriformes; family Cisticolidae; genus Prinia; species Prinia subflava. The sequence continues at coordinate 8,908,566 of NC_086249.1, read as the reverse complement.
AGCTAATGAACTTTAGCCATATTATTTTCTGATGTTTAAATACAGCACATTATGTGCATGACTTGTGTACAAAACTCATGTGATACAGTACAGAGGATGGAACCAGGCTCTTCTCAGTGTATTCAGTGAAAAGTTCATAAGCAATTCTATTTAAAGGCAATTTAAAAACCTCACAGCTTTTTACCTGGGGGTGGTCAGCACTGAAACAGGATGCTCAGAGAGTCTGTGGAGTCTCTATCCTTAGAGATATTTAAAATCTGATGGACACAGTCCTGAGCAACCTGCTCTGACTGACCCTGCTCTGAGCTGAGTTGGCCCAGACAATCTCCAGAGGTGCCTTCCTGCCTAAGTTTTCTGTGTGAATCTCTAATACAGTCTTGACTAATGTAACAGCTTTTAAAAATGTAGGAGATTGTAAGGTAATAGTCTTACAGAAACACAAATCAACCAGATTCTGAAATTGTATTAGTTGTACTAACACGATATAAAATATATGGACAGTATGTATTTAGGGTAGTATTCAAAGCCAGCCTTGAAACAGAACTTGGTAGCTCTGTTCTAAATTTTTTTTTTTTTTTTGTCTTGACAAACAAGAGGATTCTGAAGAGTAAAACCATAGAAGTTCAAAAAGCAGAAAAGTCACAATGTTCAAACTGTTTAAAACCATGTCCTAGAGGCAGACATTAACCAGCTGAAAAGCATGTAAATTAGGATCTTTTTTAAATGCTGAGTTGCACAAATCATTCATAAAACTGATATATGTTGACTTTCCACTTTTTTTTTTTTTTTTCTTCCATTAAAAGTGTGTTTCCCCCTTGAAGCTCCCCCAGTCTTTTAGGAGCTGTGCTCTGTCCCTGATTCTGGAAACTTTGGCATGTGTTTATGGGGAGAGCTAAAGATTTCAGTGGGGTCCAAGTGTGATATGATGATGCTGTTAACAGATTTATTTTCCTACTGGGGTGGCACTCAGAGCCAGAGCCTGGAGCCCCTCACTGTGTTAGGGACCCTCAGCACAGAGAAGGAGACTTTCCTGCCCAAGGAGCTTCTCCTCAAGCACACAGTCAGGGTGAACTCCACAACGCCTTCCATGTGTGACATTGGTATGCTCCACCTTCCCCCAGCTTTCTAAGGGGCACTTTGGGGTATATCTTGCCTTGGATTAATTATAGTTTTTTAGGGAAACTGTTCTTGAAGGTAAAAAGGTAAAAAAAAGAAGGAAAATAAATTAAGGAATGGAAATATGACATATTTAGAAGGTTGAAATGAGCAGGTGGAGGAGTGTGTCTGATATCTAACACTTGGATAGTGTATTTGCATGCCAAAAACTGTTTTAAAAATGATTAATTGTTATGTACTTGCAGTATTTTATAATGTAAAAAATAATCACTTTTTTCTTTTTTTTAAATTTTTGAATTCATAGGCACTATATTCCATTAGCTGTGTGAGACATGGCTTTAAAAATGGTGCACTTTCACTGCATCATTAGCTAAAGTCCTCATCAGTAAACAAAGAAAAAATCCCAAATTTATAAATGGTTCTTTTGCCTTTAAATTAGTATTGTGTATTTAGTATGTCTTTGTTTACCTATTTTCTTTTTTTCTTTTTTTCTTTTTTTCTTTTTTTTTTTTTTTCTTTCTTTGAATTATAGTTTAAAGCAATAAACCAAAGCTTTCAATAGCATTCATGGACATGTTTTAATATATTCATGAGTGATCAAAATACAGTACAGAAATCACATATGCTGCTCTGTTGCAACTTTCAAGGTTCAATCCATCATTCTGGAACCCAGGGGGCTGAGATTTGACATCCTGCCTAGAAACCATACTTCAGATTGGCTGGAACTGTGCCATCTCATGTTCAGGTTAAAAGAGCAGCTGTAATTTGTCTGGGTAGCACTTTAACTATGCACAGCAAATTGTAAAACCCATTTTCAGTAATAAACTGGAAGATAAAATAGGTCCATTTGCTTCATTTCCTGATCCATACAAAATTTTCATCATTTTGATACAATACCACTTGGAGTTTGATCTTATAATGAGACAGATTTCTGTAACAATCTCTCTCAGATTAGCAGTTTTATTTAGCCTGTATACACTATGTAGGAGATTTCTCTTCTGGCATTTAGTGGAAACCTTTTTCTATTGTTCTTTGGAATTGAAAATGTGAGAATAACTTCATAGTAGGAGTTAAGTTTATATGTGATTGCCATGCTAAATAAACCCCAATTGGACTCTTTCAATTGTAAATATAAGACGTGAAAATACTGTATCCTGTTCTATTTTTCCCCCCTTTTATGCCTTAGTATGGCTTGTTTGCAAGGGAGTAGCAAATGTAAGTATTCCTAGCAACACAAAGATGTTAAATTATATATATATATTATATATTATTTTTTTTTCTTTTTCATTATGGCTTTGGTTTGTAATTATTTAACATTTCAACATTTAGTATTTGCAAGTATGACTTTGAGCAGCAAGAAGGAAAGGGAAGGGAGTTTTCTGTGTCATTTAGGATCTCAAGACAACTCATCCAAGGACAGATTTTCCTCAAGGGATTTGCCAGCGAGCCCAGTTGTGGGCAGCCTGACCAGAGGCAGCCCCTTTCACCTGTCCGTGGAGGCTGTGGGTTTGTTCCAATTCCTCTCAGATGTTGCCCAGTTTGAGTTCCAGCTCTTGATTCTGACAGAAGTCTGCAGAAGCTTTGTTTTCCCATAGACTGTAAGAAACAGCTTTAAATGCCATTCTACTTCAGTAAACAAGTAATGGCTTGACCATTAAATAACCAGCCAGTCCCCTCTGAATCCTTGGTATATTTACTTCACCAACCTTCCTATAGGTGTCAGATTGCTGGGTTTTCCTTTTCACACAACCATTTCTCTACTTGCATATCTACTTGGACGTCTCTCTTTCAGCTCCACAGAGCTGGGGTATGTTTTTTGGGGTATGTTTGCAAGCCTTAGAGTTTGCTGAAGCAAAAAAAAAACCCAAAAAACCCTGTCACTCTTCCTAGCCCTGTGCCCCACCTCTGAGCTGAGGAATCCCATTCACGGACACATTTCTGGGTGCTGCCCGTGCATCCCCACTGCAGCACAAGGAAGGCTCTTTCCCCTACCCCTCCCTCAGTACCACAGGGCTTTTTGACACTGTTGGCAAGGCACTTGTCTCTGTGACTCCACTGCTGTAGCTCAGCCTACCCTACCAAAATGCATCCTTGCAAGGCGTTTGTTTCCTTTAGCCTTTTGAAAATGCCTCTGGATTAAGAATTTATGCAGCCACAGTGTACTTGTATTAGGTATGTAACTTGCTGGGGTAGCCAAGCCAGGGAAAATGAAATGTATTTCTGTATATTCCTTCCTCCCTTACCACTGTGAAACGAGAGCAGGGCGCAGGGCTGTGTGCATTGTGTGCCTTGGTGGCCACACAAGCACTCGGCATTCACTGGGGACTCGGAGGTACGACAGCTGCATATAAATATGCATAGTTGGAGAGATTCCTGCCTGTGCCTCGTTCTAGGGCTGGCTGGCTGTGGGGCTGCCCCTGCAAATCAATGAGCGTCTCCCTCGTCTATCAGCTGCTCCCTTGCTTGGAAGCAGACAAAATGGTTAAAACACCAACAGCCCACAGAGGGCTCCTGAGCGAGGGAGACTTGTTTGCTACAGCACTCAAAACATTTCCTTGAACCTACAGTAGCTCTCAGTAGATGAATTTAGCACTCAGCAGATTAATTTAGCTCCCAGTGTGCTGGATTTAGAAAGAAAAACTAATATAGATGAATACGTTCTGTTCAGCCAGCATATTTTGTTTTGCAACAATACACATGTCTTATTTGAACTGCAATCTGGTTGGAAAGCATTCTGCGAGTGGTGCATTGGTCATAAAAATGAGTCATGCTTGCTCATTTTTTAAAAAGCTCTCATCTACTGCAGATTGAGGAAAAAGGTATTGAGCAATTCTCTGGAGAAAGTATTGGAATTTCAGCCATCTCTGATGAGCTCTGGGCAGATTTTAAGGTAGACTTTCATATTGTGTTGCAAAAAAAACCAGTAGCAGCTTTAGCTGCGTATCTCAGTATGCGATGTGCACCACTCTGCTCATTGTGGCTTGGCTCATCTGCCTTGTGGCTTTGCTTGAAAGGATCTACAGGCTGGGAGACACTGGACAGGTGTGTCCAGTGGCTCTTGGGTAGAGCTCGAGTAGGATAAAATCAAGATACAAAATCCATTGTTTCATGACTTCATTTTAACCTTTCTTCCTTAACCTGGAACATTTCACAAGGAAAGTGGGACTAGATTGCTTATGGATGATAACAGGGCAGCTACTTGCTTATGATAACAGTAATATTTACTATTTCAGGAGCTAGGAAATTGAATAAAAAGATAAAGATGTAAACTAAAAATATATTAAAAAAACCCCAAACAAAATCAATAAAGCCCCAAAAAACAACAACCCAGGAGCTGATGAGTTCATTTGAACAATTTTATTTGAACATAAAATGGTCAAGGAAATGAAAAGAAAAATGCTGTGATATGACAAGCTGGCTTTCAAAAATATTATCCTCAGTAAATGAGTATCTTATAGGAAAGACTATCTCCCAGCACAGCTTCCAGAGCTTTTCTGGACAAAGCATTTCCACTACAAGTAGCAGAATGATGGTTATAAAACATTTTTTCAGTCTCTCCACGTTTTTAAAAGGAAAAAAAGCCCACATTAAAGAAGAGGTTGAAGAGCAAATAACTCCTTTCAATTGAGTTGGTGCTGTACAGTGGAGATCTAATTTACTCGGGAGATTCTCTGCTGCTGCCGTGAGGGCTGCCTTACTCTAGTGATTCCCAGTCCTATTTAATCAAAGGACTACTGAACCTTTTGGAGAACACAAACCAAGACCTTCCTCTTAATGACAGTGCAGTGGTTTTCTTTTACCAAAAGATAAAAATGAAGCAGAACTTTGGAAGCTCTTATGAGGTTTGTTTTCCCCGCTTGTTTTTGTACTGCCTTGCATATGCAGAGACATGCATATGTTTTCTTCTCTGTTTTTAAATCCTACAATATTTTTGGAGTTCATCTTGTGACATCTTACAGGCTACTAGCAGCTTTTAGTCAGGGTGTCAAGGAGTGCTGGAAGGAAGACCACAGAAGGCTGGAGGCCTGGTTCCTGTGCTTGCCAGGAGCCTTGCCCACCTAACCACAAAGTGTTCTGTGCACAGTTGCTCTTCCTCCTCAATGGTAAATTCTGCTTTCAGTAAGAGACTGCAAAGTGGCTCAGGCATCGTGTGGGATTTTACCAGTTCTCCTGTGGGGAGGATGAGGCAAAGTGGTGCATCCACAGGACATGCAGGTGGGCAGCAGAGACTCACCATGACTTCTGGCTCCTCTCTTCCAGGAGAAGTGGGGACGTGTTAGGAGTAAATCCTCCCACTGGGAGAGGCGTGAGCAGCCACTATCCCACATGGACCTCACTGGGAGTGGCAGGAAGGGGCTGGAAAGGGGTTGGCCCCACACTGCCCTGGCAATCCCTTGCCCCTGGCTTTGCTCCTGGTTTTGCCCCTGCAGCCCCAACCCCAGTGAACAAAGGATGAAGATGCAGAAGACAGGAATTTTTCTAAGGGATGAGCAGCAACGTTTAGGTCACACTGGAAGCAAGAAGAGGCTTCTGCTGACTGAGATCCAGCTTTTTCTTTTATTGCTGCTAGTTTTAAGTCACACAATCTTTCGTTTTCCTTGGCTCTATTAAGGTAGTTTTGTAGATAAATAGGAATCATGGACAACTGTACTTTAACAAGGACCTTGTGAGTGCTGCAAGGCTGAGTACCCCAGATCACCAGCCTGTGCAAATGTATTGAAGGGGGGATTAGTAGTTAGCTTTAATTTCAGTAGTCTGAGAATTTTGCAAATAGACTTCAGTGTCCTCTCTGCTATGGGACAACACTGGAGGATCCTGCTGTTGCAAATCCTTACGCTTCACAACCCATTTCATTCATCTCCTCCTTTCAAGGTTTTTTGTCTTCTTGGCAACAGATACAGAGGAAATTAAAGTTTAAATTAAAGGCTTTACATCCAGACTATCTTCAAACATGGAGGCCAGTTTCTGAAAATCCAGTTCTAAAAGCTTCAGTTCTTATTGTTTTCTGTACTTCCCTGCCAAGATCTCCTTGCTGTGGTAAAATACTGCCATCTGTAAGACATATCAAACTAGATACATTTTAGTGTGTTGAGAACGCCATACGCTTATCCATGGCCTTTTTATGGTTTCAGAATGCGCCAGACTTCACGGCACGCAGGGCCTTTTTAAATGTTTAGTTGGTTGTGGTTCTTTCTCTTTTGGTTCAGTGTGGCCCAGCTTAAAAGTTGCAGCTTGGGACACATCCATAAGTTGGGCTGATTTCATCTAGATCTATTATATATAAATAGACATTGTGGCTCTGATGTGTACATAGAAACAAGAGATAACCTATATTGGTACAACTGACTAGTCTGTACATTATAAAAGTATAACATGCCTCCAGCAGTGCAGCAGCACTGCTCCTACAGATTCTTATAAAGAATATTTGCTCCTATAGTACAGTATAAGTACTATAGTATTTATAGTTTTAATAGATCTCAAAACCTCATCTTGGTCATTACAGTACTATCCATACTTTTATACAAAAACAATTTCATTGTCATATTAAATGAGTTAGGAACACAGTTATTTCTTCCCTGGAGCACAACTGGCCATTTCTTCCTATTCCTTCCATATAATTTTAAGCTGCTATTTTCAACATTCTTGATATTGCTTAGTAGGTTGTAAATGATAAAGTGAACTCGATAAGATATGTTTCAGCTTTGTTACGGGAACAGGACCAATCAAAATACATGCAGTCTGAGTTGTTTAAAGGAACTCCCCATTGTAAGGTATTATTTTCATTTTACCTTGAGAAATTTGGAGACTAAGCAATAGACTGAGGTTGACTAGCTCAGTACATGGGATGTGGAAGGTATTTAGTAATATTGAAGCAGATATCCTGTTTAATAAACTTGCTGCTATTTAGAAAGAATATTTGGTTTGTTTTGAAGTTCATCTAAGCTTGGATATAGAGGTTTTACAGTTTTAGTCCTAGGAAACAGAAATTTTGTTTAATGAGGAACAAAAACGTTTTATCTCCTGAAGTTTTACTGGTTCACTGGAAATAATTTCTATTTATGATTTTATCTGCATTAGACACATGATTTACAAGCAGTGTTTGCCTTCATCACCTTTTCCTCTTCGTTCTCCTGTCTCTTCCCCTCACATCAGCAGGCTTACATGATAAAGATAATAATTTGTAATAACTCTGTATCTGAGGAGTTGTATGGCAAAGTCACAGCAGCTACCTCTGGCTGCTATCTCTACGTTAGGCAATATTTCTTCATGATATAGTGGAGCTATCTCATTTCAACAGACTCAGGTGCGGGGAGAAAATCACAGTCTTCAGTAAAGAAAGTGGGTACCACTGCCCCGAATACAGCAATGTTTAGAATTTTTATTTTCTGCTCCATATTTGATGAAATTTTTGACAAAGGGTGTTTGAACAGTATGGTGTGATGGGACAAAATTTCCCAAGGAATTAAGAAGAAATAAGACGGTATAGAAAATAGCACGGATTTCACAGTTGCTTTGGAATTCTGTAAGAAACCACACACAGCACGTTTCTTTCTTTTCCCCTTTTTTCTCTTTTTTTTTTTCTTTTGCTTTTCTTTAACTGCATATGTTAATAGCTATAAGAATGTAATTTTTTAATCAAAGACTAAAAAATGCTGCACACAGCAAAATACTACTGGCTAACCAGTTTCTGTCTAAAGGTGTATAGTGGGAGGAAAAGACACCCTGTTTTTTGCTTTCAAGCCGGCCAAGATAGCACATCTATGCACAGAACATTCCAAGGGTAGCAGGAGAAAAATCTACATGCATAAGATTTGCTGAACCCTTATCAGTCAGGAAGTGGGAGGAATGGTCTTAAGATTGGCATTCTAGTCTGGGTTATCAGAGACTTAGTCGTGGTTCCTGAGTTATCACAGATATCCCGATGTTAAGTAGCATAAGTAGTTTTCCTATGCCTCAGTTCCCCATCAGGTAAAAATAGGGATCTCTTACAGGGCTGTTGTGGGCATAAATACCCAAAGCTTGTTAAGTGCTTGGCTTATTCAGTAATGAAGCTTGTCTAAGTACCTCAAAGCACAGTTTAGGCTGGAATGTGTATATGCTGTATCCATGGATTCATTAGTAACTTGGAAAACAGAGGCGCAGTGCACCTTAGAGGAGGGGAATATCAGCAAAGCACTGAACTGCTCTTGTGTCAGAACCTTCTTGGTGGAAAGCAGTTCTTTGAGCTGTGGATGGACACCACCTAAGCGGAAAATTATTGAATCACTTGGTCCAAGGAGATGCCAGGGAATGAGAGAAAGCTCTTATGAAATTCTCCATTGAGAGAGGAGGAAGTGGAGGAGCAACACAAGCAAGTACTTTATAAGATGGAGTATTTGGAGAATGAATGCTTCTTTTTGGAAGTCAGACATATAGGAACAAAAAATGAAAGAGAATCAGGCAACAGAATATAGGATATAACAACAGAAGGATTTTTCTTTTGGTAGACTATATAGCTCAAGACATAACTGGGGAGTTGGAAAAGGAGAAGGAGAATCTGTTGGAGAAGAGGGAGACAGTAACAATAGCAGCTACTGAAATACTGATGTCAATTTATTGTATTTAACTAGTGAAATGCTAATGTTGTGGATGAAATTGTGCAGAGGAGGACATCACAGAAGGATCAGAAATTAGAAGGTTTGTAGCAAAGAAAAGCATTTTGTGTGAGAAAAATTCTGTATTAGAATAGTCAGAAGAAGAACAGTTATCGAAATGCTTCTCTCCAGCTGAAAAACCTCTGCAGGGATTCTGTCCGTTTCAGCAGAGGGAAGAAGGGTGCTCTGGAGATAACAGAGCTCTCTCAAGGTTAAAGGCAGAGGTCACGGTGGTGCTGTAAATTCCACCAGCTCCAGCTGTCTGCGCCGGGCCCCAGGAGGAGACCTGAGGCTGGCTGTGAGAGGGAGCCAGGCTGCCCACGGGCGACGGAGCCGCGCGTGTGCCTCGGGCGGATAGCGCAGAGGGCATCGCAAGTGAGTGTTTGGCCACGGAGGCAACAGGTTCCTGCTGCAAAAATAGTCATGGGTGGGGGATGTGGCTGGTGTGGAAAAATACTGAGAGATGAGGCAGTCAACAAAAGGGGAGGCAGCGGGAATACTGGAGCTATACCGGGAAAGATGAGCTGGAATTTTTCTAAGAAGACATATCAAAATTTTAAGGGAGAGAATAATCTTTAGGATAAAGTGTAAGTAAAAGAGTATCTGACAGGATTTGGAAGATGACATTTTCAAGAATTGTCTTTGAGAATTTCAGGGTTTAGAGATTTTCTTCCTTGTTTTGTGCTTTTCTTTGCTTGGTAAGACCATTTAGTTTCATAGGAAAAAAAATGAAAGTACAGAGTGACATGTCATCCCGTCTCACCTCCTGTATAAGACTATATTTGGATAGATTTGATAGCTGAGGTTTTTGTTTGGTTTGTTTGAGGAGGTGAGCAGCAAACAGAATATAAATTCCTCCTGCTTAGTCACACAATGAAAAAATGAGCAATTTGGCATTTAGTTGTCAGGTCTATGTACTGTTCCTGTACAAACCTTGTTTAAGTAGGATTTAAGTAAATACAAATCAAGTACTGAAAGCATAAAACATCTGGAACATTTTAAAGATGCACTGAAACATAATGTGATTATTTTCTATCAAGATAATTATACCTATTATGAATTTTTAAAAAAATCCACTTTGCAGCCATTGTTATGTAACTTGTGGCTTTTCCATTCTTTGAAATTCAGCTTTCCATTCATGTGGTATATTAAAAAATGTTACAAAATGAATTACAAAGCTCAACTGAAATAACACCAAAAATCTTAACCAAGTTACTCTACTGGATAAATAAGTAATACAGTGCTTACTCTTCTGTGGTTTTTTGGGGATTTCTTTTTTCATCAAAAAGAAATGTTAATGTAATAAGCCAGGGCTGAGTGGGATGTACTTTGTTTTTTCTGGAGTATGGTTTAATGGAGTTGCTCTGCACCTATAGTGAGGTTTTTAACATCAGTTGGTGAGCTACTATTCCCGTGTAGTATTTTGTATTCACCAGTCTGGGACAAGATATTTTTTTCTCCTGCTAGCATTTGGATGAGGGGTTTCTTATCAATTGGGGAGACAATTTGGACCCTGGAGAAGCTGCAGGGAGCAACAGGAAAGCAGAAATCTGCTGTTTGCTACTGAAGGGAGATGAAGAGGGTGATTTCCAGGGGAGTTGCCTGGCTGAAGATCTGCTCTGGGTGCCCCACGAAGTAGCAGGCACGGGGAGTGAGCTGCGGGCGATGCTGACTCAGTGGGAGGTGTGGATGTGCCTCCCAATCCTCCTCCAAATGCAGTGGAGGTTTTACCTCTCTCTTTTTCCTGCTAAAATGGATTTACAGTGCAATTCAACCCCTAGCAAATATATTAAAATCAATACTGGTTTAAAAATTTTAGGAGTAAAAAAGACTTAAAAGACTTTGTCCTTTCTTTTTGTAGCAATGAGTGAAACTACTACTATGAAAATGAAAACTATAAGCTTTGTGTTGATAAACTGGACATTGCTTGGGTATTGTTGTAGGAATCTGATTGCAATTAGCAAAGAGAATGTTTGAGTATAGTTTTACCCCTAATTTATGAACTGAAATGAGCTTGAAGCCTTACAAAGTAGAATAGATCTCACTGGGGAGGGAAAGAAGAGTTTTAACCACCAAACCAGACCTAATTTTTTAAAAAAAACTTGAAGAATTCAAATTTGTTTAATAAAGTGTTTGATTCTTTTTTTTTTTTTTTTTTTGGATTATGCTTTTGAGACAATCATTCACAAAATATTTTTTTTTAGAAATTTTAAAATTCATATAATGGAAATCCCTCTATGTAGTGGGTTTTATCACACAAATGCACGAGAAAGAAAGAAAGTTTGGTTCCTCTCATACCTTAGTATATACCTGAAATATAAATAATACCATGAGCACCTTTTTTTGCCTACCAATTTATCCAGTCCAGGTTTATTAGTAACTGAGATATTGATAGGTGACTTCTTTGTGTTCTTTTTGAATGAAATATGACTTTTCAGTCTTTTCAAATTGACCCCATTCAGCTGGAAACACTCATTAAAAAGGGGGTATTTTTTTAACATTTAAATTCAACAACTGTCAGTATTTTTGATGAAATTTAGAGGATTTTGTTAGCTATTTTTGCATGCACTTGTTACCATTTCCAGTATTATTAGTTTCTTCCTCCTGAAATGTGAAAGTTTGCTGAGTACAGCTACCAGTGTCCTAGGAACACTGCGGGCACCCTGGGAACATTTATTGGGTTCAACTGGTTGTATTCTAGGGAAGTGCTACGGATAAAAACTGGGAAAATAAACGTCATGACCCCAAGAGTGATGTATCATGGAATATCTGAATCCAGCTTGAGGACAGGAACCCAATTCCAAGCTGGAAAGCTGTGGGTAGCTGACACAGGGGTTAAAAGAGTTGCATGCAGGAATTTGCAGCTCTCAAAGTTCGCTGGACATATTCGTTTCTGTGTTTGTAACCAGCCAAGTGTGTTGCTGGTGTAAGAAGGTGTATGAAGCCCGTTGCAATATTATACCAAAAAAAGGCCATAAAAACACTGTGCAATGAAATCTGTGGTGTCTTGGAATGCCTTGATGCTACCACAAAGGTATTCAACTAAGATGCTTCCTGTTTCCACAACTTATCTTTATGCAGGTATCTAAACTGGTGAATTTCTTTTATTCATGGTTAGGTGGAGGATGTACAAAGCCATTTTTTATTGGAAGACTTGAGTCCATAATAAGAAAATAAGGTTGATTTTAATACTTCAAAAGTCCTTACTTTAATTATCGTGCATTTCTGTGGGCCCTCTGTTCTTACTTCTTTTCCCTTTTTCACATAAATGGGTGTGGAATGGGATGGAAGAAGATCAGGCATTATAATGTGCATTCCAGGATTGTTTGTGCTAAGCTGATTTTAATATCTACAGGACTAGGGTCAGAAAAGCCAGTTTAATTATGTACAAACATCCAAGAGCTATAGACAGGAAATCCAGTTACTTTTATTGATAAAAAGTAACCCTAGCACTGATGAGTGTTGCAAAATAAAGATCCCCCAGAAACTCAGTTAATGGCATCTTTGTTCCTAACCCGTGACTTTGCGGAAGTCCTGATACTTCAGGTTTAAAAATTAACAATGTGGACCTGAAGTAAAAATAATACTTTGAAAGTGAGGATGAAACAAACTCTTCCCTTTTCATCTTTCCCCAATGATTTGCAGGCAAACACCACCCCAGGCAACTTCCGAACTTCCATAACTGCATTGAATTCCTTGTTAATTGGTCTTTTCTCTTGCCTTTGAGCTCTTTCTTGAGTAATGCCTGCTTTATAATGATTTGTGTGCAGACAATAAATATAGAGATTTAATAGGATGAAGGCTGTGTCTCCATATAAAGATATTTGGCCCTTAACTCCCATTGAAATCAATACCTTTCCAAATCTCGTTATGACTTAAAATTAATATGCATAAAATAGGATTATTATTGAATGTTTGAGGGATAAAAAGAGAAAAAAAACCTCTGTTCTTCTCAAAAGGGATTGTGAAAATTGTATCTTTCGAGCTACATGATAATGGTTCCTGTAACTTGATGCTTTTTACATTATATGTGCTCAATTTGAAAATAAGAATCTGGTGACTGTGTCTGGAAACTAAAAGGAAAACTTGCTTCATTTCTTACTTGGACCTCATCACAAGTTAAAATACCCTGTGTTTCGTTGGACTCTTTATGATGCCTGTTCCTGTTCCTCCAGAGCAACTGGGGGTAACATTGTGTTTGTGATTCACTAGAAGGTAAAGAATCGAAGTTGTTTTCTCTAAGCAAGGCAGAGATAAGTTGACGTAGGAGGAGTGAGAATGTTTTTTTTGTTGTGAAAGAGGCTGTGACACAATTAATGAAGGAAGTGGAGCTGCTGCTTTTTTTTTTTCTTCCTTTTTTTTACTTTTTTCCTTTTTTCCTTTTTTTTCCTTTTTTTTTTTTTTTCCCAGGCCAGACTTACAGGTTTGGGGATTTTGGCTGGTTCAGGAGGGCTGACAGCAACGTCAGCATCAGCAGGGATGGATGGGCATCACAGCTCTGAGACCTGAGCAAATCTGCAAACTGCATCCCATCTCTCATGAGTGCATTTGGCCTTGTGAGTTTTCATGCACACCCCGTTGTCTTTGAAAGGAACAGCAAAAGTACCCAGAAGTCTAACAAGGAAAGATAGTTTTCTCTCTAATGCTAAACAAATGTAATGATCAGGAGTATCCATGTATGGTTCTGGAGTCTAACCATGAGTGGTTGAGGTTGGTGGGACATAACTGGTGCCAGGGAAACAGGGAGGTGAACTGTCACTGGCAAAGGCTGTTGACTTTTAGTACACGTAGTGATAGGCCTTTGCATGCAAACAAGGCTTTCTTAAACAGAACAGATTCTAGTTATGCTTTCTGATACTTTTAAATTTGGTGGGGGGGTGGTTGTTTGTTTGTTTGTTTTTGTTTGTTTTTGTTTTTTGTTTTTTGTTTTTTTGGTGTGTGTATGTTTTGGTTTTTTTTCCCGTGTAGGACCTCAGAATAAAGGGCTATGTACACCAAACCTTACAAAAGCACACTCACCTGTTTATTTTATCCTTTATCCCCATCATCAGTCATCTTTTCCCTGATTTTGCATTTGCTCAAACTCTCTTGCTGTTAAACCATTTCCCTGCTGTTAGATCTGAGCAGAGAAACTGTTTTATTTACAGTTTGCACAGTCCAGTGGTGCAAACCCAGTGACAGGGCTGTGGTTAGGACTCACATGATAAGACTTTCTAAAATGAGACAGGTATTCTCAAAAGTCACAGACAGGCAGATGGCTGAGGAAATGATGAGGACATGACCCTTTCAGTTCAAAGTTGTTTCACCTAAATCACAGTTTCTGAATTAAAATAAACTAGCCGGACTACATCAGAAAGATGCTAATATAACAAGAGAAACTTTTATTTTAAGCAAGATATACTCTAGGGTTTGCTGAATACTGGGCTGATTTTACAGGGTTTGAACATTGTCAGTGTTTTTTCTTGTTGCTAATTATTGGTTCATTCCAAAATTCTCAGCATCATGGTCAGTGGTTTCCCTTTTAGCGGAAAGTGTAAGGCATGTTGGCCAGCACACGTGCATGGAATGATGTTCCATATGCCAGGAACTGCTGACTCAGATGACTGGTAGAGAGGTGAAAGAACTCTCTCTCTGTGTCACCATAATCTTTGTCAAGAGTCTTTTGCTGACATTGTTTTTGACACTTCCAATTCTAAGGCTTAGTTTCCAGAGTCAGGATTGAAACTGTGTTTCTTTCTTTGGGGTCAATGAATGTCTTCTGAAACACTCCCAAGAAACCCTTCTGTCACACCAGTGTGAAGAAAGGATGGAATGTGCTGTCAGTTATTCCCTGACCTTGAGGAGGATCATCTGCAGCTTCCAGCACTGGAGCTGTGGATCGTGGTCGGCAGATATTCTTCCTAACAGAATTTCTGAAGATTATTCCAAAGATCCAATCTGAAGAATTTTTGAGCATTATTCTGAAGATCTAATCCAAACGCTCTTCTTAGATATTTACTTACCAAGAAAATTATTTACAGTATGCTTGGTGTTTGTTTGCAACTGAAACCTTTGAGTAGGGCCTTGAATATATAAAGTCTGGTATAATGCTGAGTCCTCTGAAAAAAATGAGTTCACATGATCCAAATTAAGCGTTCAGTTTTCAGCCTGATCTCTTGGCACTGAAGAACTCATCTGGGACAATGTTATTTCTGCAAAGGAATTTGCTGAACTTGAGTTGTGCAGTGTTTGCAACACAGTCAAAGCATTCATGATTGGAATATATGGACCATAACAAACTTATCACCCTTTTATCCATGAGGATTTGAATGCTACTTGTTTAATGTCTCTCCAGACCACAGGTCAATCAATGAAATTTCACAAAATATCAGTGCTTGAACTTCTCAAATGTCTGTTTGTACTTGGGCTGAAGAGGAGTTCCCCTGGAAATGCTGTGTGACTGAGCAATTAACAACTGTGGCATATTCTGTACTCATTGAAAAAATAAAAGTTGCTCAGGAAGGCTAAAAACTTGACATTTTTTGATGTTAATATTCATCACATAACAGTCTTAATAATGTTCTTTTGACATTATATTTATTTGAAATATAGAAAGTAAGGTAACCTTGTATATTTCAATGCCCTGAAGAACACTTAATGAGAAATACATACCTTTTATTTTTCACCATCTGAACGTCTGAATATCCTTTATAAAGATAGTTATACATTTGGATTTGAATAAAAATACACAAAAGTTGGTACCACCTATGTAACAGATACCCTTAAATCTTTCTTTGAATAGCATGGTTTGGTATGTCTCTTGGGTTTAGTTCTGTTTATAAATGCAACCCTGCCACACAGTCAGGAATCTTCTGAACAGTGACCTGCTAGATTTTAAGAGGTTTTTCATTTAGAATTATTTTGCTGCTTGCACATTCTATGAAAGAGTAACCACTCATTACTAAATTTTTAATCAAAAAATATTAGAGAGATAAATAAATTAATTTTTTTTCCTCTTTGCAGGTTTCTTTTACAATGTGTTCTGCTCCAGCCAGTGAATTTTGTTTAACTGACCAGGTAAGCAAATATGCATTGTCATTTTTTTTTTTCAGAAAAATGTTTTCCATACATTTGGCAACTTATTCTGAGCAACTGGTGTCCTGAACTGTGGGGTAAAATTTGCAAAATCTATTACAAATATATTCAAAAAGCTTTTGTTAGTTTTTAATTTTAAACAACAACAACAACAACAAAACCCCCAAACAGTTAAAATTTTAAGAGTTCTATAATTTTCAATTAGAAAATTTACCATCTTTTCCAGGTGTTCAAACTTTTATTGTTTCTCTCCTTTTCTTTTCTTCTTGTTCCCTCACATTTTGCATTGATATTTGTGGACTTTTTTGGTTTTTTCAAAGTCTTACAATTGGAGCTTTTTTTGGCTATGGATTTCCCTCTACCCACCAGTATTTCAGCATTGCGAACAAAACTATCTGCTAAGAACTCCAGGGATGGTATATTAACACCATGACAATGGCAAAGCAATGCTCTAGTAACTGTTGGGATGTAGAGATGGCTTTGGAAATTTATAAACACCATTTCTGAAATTAATAGAATCCAATTCAGAAATGAATTAAATTACAGGTAATGATCTGGTTTGGTTGGTAAGAAAAAAATTAAGGTGAAGCACCCAATTACATGCATACTCTGCCTAGGTTTGCAGGCTGGATTCTGTGTTTTATCTGTGAAATATCAGGTTGGCTGGCTGTTGTTGTAGGTAGTTTGCAGAAAACACCTTTTTTTGTCCACCTTTTTTATCATTATGAGAGAGTTGGGCAATATCATTTACAGGCAGTGCAGCTTTAACGTTGTCTACACAAGTTTGATAATTTTTATACTTTCTTTTCATAGAATGATGTGGACAAAGTGAATTAAAGTTGCTATTTTGGATGGAATATTATGTTCACAGCATATAGATGTGGTTTGACTTAGATTAAAAGTTTTTATGCTTTTTGATAGGTTTATCTTAGCCTTGGCTAAAATAACCAAATACAGCCAAAATAGTAAATAAGATCATGGTGTTGCTTTGCAAGTCTTTTTCTTATTTTATGTTAAAGCAGTCCATAGCTCTACCTTTTTTATCAGTACGGTTAATCTCACCTTTAATTTAGATAAACTGTTCTTTGATCATCTTCTCATCATTCTAACTTCTTGACATTTGGTTTTTCTGTGGTGCTGCCAACACTTAAAAAGATTTCTCAGTCTCAGTTCACCAAGGTGAAATCTCATCCCTTTGGATCTTCTCCTGATTTTTTTTTTAGACAAATTGCTCCCAATACGTTTTATGTCCTTTAAAAAAATGGATGTCTGCTTCAGCAAGTGCTGCCTTTTGGGTCCACCTAGTGAGACATTCCTGGGTTTTGTTTGTAAACTAGTCTGCAATCACCCTTGCAAGGAAGGAAAGAATCTTAGTTTAAAAATACCTAGTGATTTCAAATATTAGTCTTAAGAATTTTCAGAAGAATTTCATATTTAAACTTTGGGCAGCTGATCAAAGAACTAAAAGAAGAAGAAGAACAACAAAAAAATTCTTTTTGCTCCCAACCTCTGTGCTTTCTTTTTCTGGATCTTTGGCATATCCAAATCAGTCATTTCTCCAAGATTCATTATTCTGGTGTTTTATTATGGTATTGTGTTCAAAATATTGCAAGGTATAATTATCAACAATAAAGGAATCCATGAATATAACTTTAACAGCCCTACAAAAAGGTGACTGTTGATATTGTCTGATCTTTTTCTTCTTATATTAAGGTGTTTCCTGAAGAATTTGTCATGATGTTTGCCTTAAAGATATAAATTTTAATGAAATTGTAATGCTTTGATTGATTTGGAATAATAATTGGTTTATTTGTCAATATCAGATATCTAAGAAAACAAATCATTATGGCTCAAATAGCTAATTTATATTCTTTTTTAAACAGTCTCTGTTTCTTTACATATAATTAATCATTTTTCTGAAACAAAAATCAGCGTAGTTTAGAAAGATTTCTCCAAATATGTCTTTGACAGAACAATTTTTGAAAATTATTTTAATTAAAAGAATGAAATTAAATTCATCATCAAAACTTATTTTTTTGTGAATAAATTATTTTCTCCCACCTCATCCCTGCACCGCCACTCTCAAAGATTGCCTGGTCTATGTTTCTGGATAAAATATAACTGGCAGTCAGTGACAATTTTCAAGAAAACAAGTGCAAAGGCAGAGATTAGATCCCTCAAAGCAGTTTCATGCAAACTGAACAAGCTCAAGAAGTTGCCCAAGATGATCTTTGAGATCCCTTCCAACCCAGGCCATCCTATAATTCTATGATTCTCTGAATTGTTTGCTCTCCTTACTGACCTCATTTATGGCCTCATTTACCCTTCATGGTGATGCTTATAGGCTTTATGAAGTCTACAAGTCTACAAATAATGAGCTACAATGGATACTTATGCTCATATTCAGAGCATAATGTATCTTTGCATGTATTCTGTACATTTCCATGAATTAATTGTATCCCAGCTAATGAGCTAATGAGTGATGAGGTAACAAGCTTGGCCGAGTACAGATCAGCAGCTCACCATGGAGGGCAGGGCTGGTCTTTAACACAGGAATTGAAATGCAAGCTGATTTGGCACTTTTCATATCTCTTTACCAACTTAAAATGTGAGTCAAAGTGCTCTAAAGATCATTCATGGTTTTGGTGAATCCCCTATTCTGCTGATACTTGTGGGGTAGGATGCTGTGTGAGCCTGCATGGTGACTGAGGCTGGGTTGCCATTTCAATACTCTGGCAGAGCAGAATTTCTCACAGATATTTGATCAGCAAAAATTCTTATAAGAATCAACACTCTGGAAAATAGCTGTATTTTAAAGTTTGTCAGGCTGCTGGCATTCTCAGGGGCTTTGAAAGCCTTCTAAATGTATGGTTGCATTGTTATTACACAATTTCGATGCAGTACACAAATTGAGAACCAGGAATTGGAATGCAACAGGAAAAGGCTTATTTTAAAATTTTTTTAATTTTAAATCTTTTGAGCAACTTGTGGCATCTTATATTTTCATTTTAAGGAGTAAATGTGGATGCTGCATGAAATAATAAAAGCTCTAAATAACTATTTTGAGACAAAAAATAACTTAGAAGTGTATCCCATAAGATCTCTGGTAAATGGCATGGCAATTGTTTCAGAAGTTTTTTATACTCCAACACTGCCTTTTAGAAATACACAGAGTTTTTAGCAAGTTATTTCTATTGTAGCACATCAAATTACTATAGATGCAGAAACTATAGATGCAGCACAAACTATGAGGCACAGCCTTGTGGGTAAAAACTGGATTCACAGTTTTCACAAACAGAATCTGCTTGCCAGTGTTAAAAAACCCCAGGATTCACCTAATTACTCTCCACTCAGGTCTCAGACGCATAAGGAGATCTATTCAACAAGCCAAAATCCATACAAGCTGGAATGAAATAAACCAGTGGTTCTCTGTTAAGTGTGCTCCACTTAAACCTCCTTGTAAATACCTGGTCCTGGCTCTCTCAGAAACCCAGTCCTGGACTTTAGAGCCCCAGGTTTCATCTGTTGTGGTGATTTCTATATTTTTGTTATTCTGAAGTCTTGTATGACATAACACTGTGTGCTTGTTTCTGTGCACAGGGATCAGTTTCATACAGAATCAGTACAGATTAAATAGTTTCAGTTTGCCCCTGAAAAAATAACTACCATAAGAAAACCAGGAGTAGTTTCTTCATTAAGTCTAAGGCTTTGCATGCATTTGTACTCAAAATTCCATAAATCTCTGGGTGAGTGCAAAAAGTCCATTAAAAGGCAGTGGTTTTATTTGTAAAAAAATGCACTTTCATTCATGTGCTAAAATAGTTTGACTATTGAAAATAATTTAATGCAGAGAAATTTTTCATAATGCTCAGCAGTAAATAATTGTTCTTCTGGGTCCTTTGTTTTAACTGGTGACAATAACATATGAATATGTACATTTTTGAGAGAGGCTTAAATTTGTTAGAAGGGCTGTTTCTTTTTCAGCTTGGGTGTGCAAGAATATGAACTTTAGTACAGGTCAAGGTATAAAAGAAAAGAAAAATCATAAAAAAGCTCTCTTGTGGCTTTTGCTGTTGTGAATTTTGCTTTGTTAAGAGGATGTTCCTCTTCAGTTTATATCAGTAATGGAAGACCCTCAAACTAATATTAACTTTGCATATACATTTTTGTTTGCAGTATTTTTATTTAACTAGTCCTAAATTCACTTGCATTTTCCCTTCTTATGTAGCAATATCTGCTGGTCAGCTGTGCTAAATCCTGGGGATGCCTTGCATGGCAAATCTCTCCACGTTTTCCCACTCCTGAGTGACGTTCTTTGGGGTGTTAGCACATATAACCTCCCCTTTCCTAGCAGAGGTTATCACCAGAAATTCCCCCTTGATTTGGTCACAGGTTTGATGTGTGCTGAGTCAGATCCTGCTCCCACAGAGTTAAAACACAGCTTTAGTTTAGATGAGTTCAGCCCCTCGTGTCTAGGTCTCACCTTGGCAGGGAGAGAAACCGCCCCTGAAGAATAAAAGTGGTGTGTGTTTCACTCCTTGGAAGGCAGCTGGGTAGGGAAGGGAAACCCAGCCTTTATTCCTGTATCAGGGCTGTTGTCCTGATCCACTGTGTACACTTGAGAAGTCAGGATCCAAACCAATGTGTCCCTTCAAGTAGCTGTACCTCTTTCCTTTCTTAAAGGTAAATGAGCTTATTTTGAGATAATTTGAAATTAAATACAAGCCTTGAAATGGTTGGTTCTGATGGGTGTGGAATGCATGGTGTCACTTTTTGTGCTTTGTCTGTAGCCCTGGGAAAGCCTGACCATAGAGCCTTAAGCTAAAGAAGCAATTAAAGTGTTTTTAAGATCCCTTATGCAAAGTTCCGTACAAAGTTGTCAGCGTAAGCCTATGTGGGCTCTGCTCTTGGAGCTGCATCCTCCAGAGCAAGCCCTTGTCTTCAGAAAAGGCAGATTTTGACAGATCTTTGTATGAGCACGGGAGGCCACTTGCAGGGTCAGGCTCTCAGCAAACTTGGCGACTCTTTTTCTCCTGCCATCAATCATGCAAAGTTGGATAATTTCATTAATGCTTCATCAGTTGGGTGTGAGTATGAAAGAACTCCTCCTTTCATGCTCCCTTTAACTTTGTAGCCTTAGCAGTTAGAGAGGATGTTCTCAAAGACTCATTCAAACTTCAGACTTCAAACGATGTCTATAAGAGAAAGAATAGCCAAAACTCAAAAATAAATATTTTCCTTTTCTTAAAATATCATCATCTATGCAATATTGTTACACTCTTTACTACAAGAAGAATGAAGTCTGAAAAAAACAATTTCACATCTTTTAAACAATTGTAAAGCAAGTCTTTAAAGCAAGGGCTTATTATGCCTTTTTTCTTTGTTCTATATTTTCTTATTTTCATAAGGAAGTAGCAAATAAAACATAAATTATTGGTTACCTGAAATGTTAAGATTTCAGTAGAAACATCTCATTGATTTCATTCTGTAGACCTTCCAATCTACTTTTAGAAATTAGTCAGACATGTAAAAATAGGATAGTGTGTGTGATTTTTTTTTCCTCAAATATCTCCTGGCAGTAGAATGTCAGAAGTTGCAGGAGCTGAGAGCTACAAGCCTCATCTTGGAACAGTAGAGATATAGCCATTGTGGCTTTGGCATTTTCTCAAAATGAATAACTGGATGAGATACTAACTTGCTTCATTTTTACAGCATCTTAAAAACTGTCATATGTCCAAAGGCTTAGTTTTAAGTAGTTTTTCCTGGAACATTTCAGGGAAATTTCATCTAAATATACTCACAGTATTATTTTGTAGTTTAAACTGGTATCTTCAGGCTGCTGTTTTTATTATTGAATCTTTTATGTATGAAGTTTTTTGGTTAATTTTCATAATATATAGCAAAAATTAACAGCTGTTCTACAATTTCCTTGTGATCTCTCAACAGTTTCATTTTTCTAACCCTCTCTGAGGATGTTTTTATACCGTATTGACAACTTTGTTGTCCAGTCTACTGGAATGAAATTAAGTGAATAATAAGGAAGAAAATTCCAGAAAGGATGAGGAGCGATGGCTTGACAAAAATGAGTTAAAATATTTTCCAACCTTTTTACAACTGCCCTGTTGGAAAGACTAACAGCTATAATAAAATTAAGTGAGATTTTTTTTCTACCAATTTCCTTTTAAGATGTTAATATGTCCTAAAGATTTTATCTCCTATTAGCTTAAAGTGGTTTCAAAACAAAACAAAATGCTTTTTTAGCCAGTGGATCTAATCCTTCTTAAATAGAAAATACAGTGTGAAGAAACTATGTTCTGAGGAAGTTGCTTATGTTACAAAGGGAAACATGTGAAAGCCAGTGAATGGCAGATTTACAGGTCTAAATCTGCTCCACGTGTGACCTAAGGTGACAGGGACCTGCTAGAAAATGATGGTGCTCAAATTCATACTCATATGTGTGTCTTAGTCTCCTTGAGTCTCAGTGACTGCAATGTTCTCTTCATGCTTTTAAGATGAAATAGGGTAGAAATTTTAAATATTGCAGGGTGGTTTTGCCTTTAATGGCAAGTAGTACAAGAAAAACATCATGGATTTACAGCATCCGTGGTACAATTCCTGCTTCCCACTGCAAATGGGTATCAAACTAAAGTCCAAAACACCACGATATAGAAGAGAAGACCTTGTTCAGACTGATAATGAGATCAGACACGTACAGCTCTGGTTTTTGGTTTTTTTGGGGTTTTTTGTCTATTTCTATTGAGGATTGAACTGTCTGAACACAATCCTGTGCCATGTGCTCGGGGATGACCCTGCATGAGCAGGGAGCTGGGACCAGATGACCTGTGGTGGTCCCTTCCAGCCTGGCTCATTCTGTGAATAAAAAGCATAATATTTTTAAAAATGGAGAAAAAGAACTACAGCCACCATTCACATGCATCTAATGATGTACTTCCTAGGGAAAAGGGGAGAGTGCAGAATGGAAGAGGTAAAAGTATGATACAAACTATATAACACCAAGGACTAAGGGCATATATGGAGCATTGTGCTTTGCTTTATTGTTCTTCATCACTGAGGTTTTTTGTTTGGGTTTTTTCCTAGTCCTATTTCTAAATTGTTCTGTGCTCCTTTCTTTCTCACCTCTTCTGCAGGTTGAAACAGACTTTGGACTTTGAGTATTTAGATAACAGGCATTATCCTGAGGAAGAAGAGTAATTTAAGAAATAATATTTTTGAGGAAGGGGAAGAAGGCAGCTTGGGACAACCCTTCACATGGCAAGATGTGGTTTCCTAGAACATAATGTGTTTGGGTTTTTCCCCAAAATCTTTTAGTTTTTCCCAAAAATCTTTATGCTTGTCTGGGTTGTCTTGCTTTTGAGTCACTTTTTAAATTGAGGCTCCAAATGTCTGTGATAAAGACATGCAAGTGTGCTAGACTGGGCCCACTGAATGTACAGATGCCAGACTTATTGGGAGTGACACTGTGAAATTAATATGTACACACTGCAATTTAAAGGATAATATTATGCAAATATTCCTAAGCATGACATGTTAAAAAGTAGTTACATTTTAGACACATCCATTAATATTTTCTCTTGAATATCAAGTACTTACTCCCACCTGCCATCTCTTCCATGTTTTCACATGCTATGATGGTTAAATGTCATAAAGCTGTCATAACGCTGTGACTAGGCTTTTTGGTTAGTAGAATCTAGCACAATCTGCATTTATATTGTGCTCAGCACTTTAAAAACAGATTACACATTTCAAGCAGTAGCGAAAAGACATATTTTTAATAATTTTTTCTTCTTATGAAGCAGACTCTGCATTGCTTTTGCTGTTTCTAGCATACAGCACGACTGTGTCTTGCTCCTAAGCTGCATGTGGGGAAAAAACCAGTCTTCATGGCTCATTCTGAGTCCTGCTAGTACTCCCACTTCTGACTTACATTTATGCATGTGATGGTGTCACTCACTTTGGAAAAGAAGTTGCAATTCTAGGTGCTCATCTTAGGAGTCTTCCTACTCCCCACCCCAGGCAGTCTGACACACACACCCCCCGTGTTCATCTTAGTTTGTGAACTATTCTTAACACCCGGATTTAAATGCCAGAATTCCACACAACGACTAAGCAAGCGAATGAATTGCCAAAGTTTGCAAACAATCACAGCATTTGTAGCATCTTGGTAGCATCTGAAAATCAGTGTTTTGTTTTTCTGATCAATGCTGCCCATTAATGGCAGTGTACCTGTGCCCTCAAGTGCTAGGATTTCTTTTCCCCCATTTGTTAACCTATTTTCATCATGAAGTACTGCAGAATATTATTCACGTTCTGTTCACATGAAATTCTATCTAGGCTTCAATTCATATGTATTCTTTTAGACAAATTGCGTAAGAATAATTGTGATTTAAAAACACCACACTGATTTCAATTAAGAAATCTACTGGCAGTGGAGAAATCTTGCTTGGAGAATTAAATTAACCAAGAGACTTGGTTATAAGCCTGTAGTTTTAATGGCAATATTATGAAAATATCACCAGCAACAGCATGGTTAGATATATTAGGATTTTCAGTTTAACTAGGATAAATATCCTTTTACACACTTAAATTTTATTGAATTTTATCTCTGAACTGTACAAAATATATTTTGTGGAGTATTACATTTTCTAATGTTTCTCTATCAAAATTTGTTAAAAAATGTACTGCTTATGAACCTGCTTATTCCTCTAGGGGAAAAATAGGTCCACTGGAAAAAGCACATGGATTCTAAATAAAACCAAATAAAATTATTCTGTGAAAACATCTATAAACTATTTAATTATTATTAAATAATTAAATTATTTATTTAATATTATTGCAATTATGTAAGAATTTAATAGGTATCTACATGTAGTATATGGATAAAAGATAATTTCTTAGTTTAGACTTTATCATCTATTTTCTTAATTCAAAAAATGCAAAAATTTTTTATTAAACATAAAAGGAGATTTCTTGTTTTGTTCTCCAATTAAAAAATAAAAAATGAATAAGGACTGATATCAGGAGAAATTTAAATAAGATAGAAATCTAGATCATTAAGTGCATTTGTCACTCTGAAGAGAGAAGGGCAAAAAGGAGGAAGAAAATATTTAGATTAGATTATATTTCAAGAAGAAAAGGTAAACACAAGTAAGAAAAGCAAATTGACCTCTCTAATCCAAATAAAACATTTTAACAATGAGAAATTATGAAATACAGACCACATGGATTATGGAGCAATATTTTTTCCCCTGCACACAATGTTTTTAGCAGTATCAAGCAGATAAATTACACCTCATATTCAAATAAAGAGTAGGTATTTGTGTGGTTGTGTTTGAATGGCAATTAAATATGTCTAGAAGTTGTTATCAATATAATAGACTTGATAATACAGAGGAAAATAATTTTTGTTAACAATGTTGTCATTTAAATACTACATCATAGATGTACTTCCAGGAAATAAGTTTCTTCAAAGCACAAAAATCCAAACTGGGAGTGAAGATCAAAATGAACAATGATTTACTTTATTCCACATAGGTTATTATACTGCTCTTATCATCATAATATCTGATTACTCTCTGGTGGTGCATTACACTATGGGATTGTTGCTTAGCACTCTGCCATTGCAGGATGAGACCTGTAGGCTTGGGGGAAGAAAGAGCAGGAAAAATGTGAAAACTTGCTTAAATGTTAAAATACACTGCATGTGTAAATACTAAATGAGAGGAGGAAGGAGCAGTAATGAAAATTATGTCTAACTGGGTGAAACAAAACACATTGACGTGCTGGCTAACACAGCAAAGGCTTTGGGAAGTTTAGGCTATCGAGAGGTTGATGTTTGACCCATGAAGGTTGGTGTCTGTTTCAAGAATTGTTCAGAAATGTCTGACAGATTGTTTGAAAGTATTACAACCTACAGAAAAGACCAGAATTTTCAACTCTTGGATTTTAATCAACTCAAGGTTTTATTTGGAAAGGAACAAGATTTCCAGAATATAGTATCCTTTTAGCTCTTCTTTGAGATTATTCCCACGGCAGATGAAGTTTTGGAGCCCCTTTCCTTTGGTAAATGCTCCTGTGCTTGCAAAGGATTGTTATACCTGGGAAAACTGTGACCTGGTGTTCTCACTAAGTGATGCTGCAGAGGTACCCAGACAAACTGCAATCAGAATAAACGCAAAGAAAGATTTGTAGGGTAAAGCAAATGCAATTCAGCTAAAAAGAGAAAAATAAATAATAAAATAGGAAAAAAAAGGAAAGGAAAAAATATAACAAGAACCTCAAAAAACCAAAACAATAACCAAACAAAACCCCTCCAATCTCCCCCTAGAAAAATCCACAAAAATCTGTTTAGTGCCCAGAAATAAAAAGAAGCTGAAAACATATAAGCAGTCAGGCTGAGAGGCCTCTGTAAATAAACACAAGCTAGAAAACTATGGATTAGAAATATAGTAAACAATTGAAGGGACTCTTTCTATTAAATGTAAAATGAGTTTCATGATATTTAAAAAACCTCTGCAATCCTGATGCATTTTTGTGTCAGTTTCTACAGAAAGGTTCAAGAAAATTTTGGGTTTACAGTAATTGTTTCAATGAAGAAAATTTCTGAAGAATTTCTAAATTTATATATTTAAAATCCCCATGCATAGTATGTCTTAAAGAAATTGTCTTAAAGAAATTAAACTAATTAAATGGATAATTATTCATCTGTATCAGACTTTGAAATAAATTGATCCGTTTATTTTAATCTATGTCTAATTGCTTACAAGCCTGTTATTTGCAAAATGGGTGTGAAGCATGTTAAGAGCACCATGCCCTTGCACTGTTTTTATTTTGTGTCACAGGTTATTTTGTAAATGGTGCAACTGTCTTTCTCATGGCCATTACAGAGTTACCAGAGTTATGTCAGATATCAAATGGATGTTTCATTTGGCAAATTTTCTTTAACTAGAAAGGGCACAGCATCTGAAATACCAATGTTCACCCTGCTATAAGTTTAAATCTGAAAATAATGCATGACTGAGATTTAGTCCCAGCTGAATTTTTATCTAAAGCAGTTTATGAATAATCATCTTTACACAAATCCTGAAAAGGCAAAGCTACATATTTTCATAGTTGTAATATGAATTATTTGCTGATTTGAGTGACCTGAGATATTTAAGAGGTCAGATAAGAGTAATTTAACTCAGACTACAGGTGGAAAAGGCATTCACATCTGAGCATGGTATCAACAGGCTTTTGCATCACAGTTTTTAATCATCCTATGTACACAGTACCTCTAGGAACTCACAGTTTGACCTTACCTGAAACTGGACTGGTTTCTGCATAATTTTTTTGTAGACTTTATGATTTACATTGCACAATATGTTAACAGTAGCAGAATCTACTTTCTCAACTGCAGCAGCTTATCAATCACCCTTCCTCTCCAGAAGTGAGTGTTCTTAGTTGCAGTTTCTTATAGTATTATGGGGATGCAATTCCCAATGCCAAAATCAGGAAAAAAAGAAAAGTATTACTTATCTGTAGAGAGCTTTAATTTTTTACAGCACCCACAAACCCATCCTAGTCCCTCTTGTGTCCTAGGCTCCAGAGCCTAATTCCAAAGAGGGCCTCATGAGAGAGAGATGGGGTGTGAGAGAGGTGAAGTATTTATTGTGCCATGCACTGTACTCAAGAGAGTAATGCATGCATTTCATTGACAAGAAACATTTTCACAGGGGTTCTTTGACAGCACACACGTCTGAGAGTAAACTTACACACAGTGCAGTACCTGCAGAGGAGCTCAGGGTGGACCAGACACCTGTAGAGGAGAAGTCACTGCTGGCAAGTAACTCCCTAACACTTAAAGGAAATGGTGGCGTGGCCACACCACATTCATTCAAAAGCTACTTACTCTTTGGGAGGAGTTGGCAAAATAAAGAAAGGAAATAGTTTGTTATATACAAAGTTACAATGTGTAATATTTCCCCCACAGGAAAAAAAGAAAAAAAAAGGGGTTTTCAGAATGAAAATCACAAAAAGTGCTTATAACAAAATAGCACTGTGGTAGGAAGCCTTTTTTGGTGAAAATACTATTTCTTGTGATATGCTTGGTTTAGAAACACTTCAAGATTAGAACTTACATTGTGCTGAAAATGCATATAAATACTATATTAATTTTTTTCTCATTGTTAGGTATTAGTAGTGTGTTGCCAAATCCTTTGAGAGCAAAGCAGTCCTTAGGGTTTTTTGTTCAGATTGGTGATGTATCAGGCTCAGGCTCTTCATTAGCCATCCAGATATACAGCTACGTCCTGAACAAGAAAGATTGCTGGTACTTTTGAAGACAGATAGAAATGGAGGAGGAAATTCAAGTAGACACTGCTCATGTCAAAAGCAAATTTTTGCCATGTAGATAAGGAGGCAATTTATTAGGAGATCATCCACATATATGGGAGAAGCCACTTGACTCGGTATTTCAAACTTGTACAAGCTGTCAGTAGATACCAGCATAAGGTAATGATCTGAGGTAGACAGTGACATATTGATGGATGTTTTGGTTCATCTTAATGTTATGTGTTGCTGTTTAGATCACCTCCAAACGCCTCAAGAAAATGTTTTAAAGGAAATTTACTGCACTAATTCTTTGTTTACATAATTAAACCAAATATCTGTTGTAGGTGGCTTTGATTTTAAGGCTCCCATAGTCACCAAAGCTCTGTAGACTTGCTCACATTGGATGGTTCTTATAATTTTAGTGAGAAAGATAATTGTACAGACTAATACAAATGTAAGAGTTTGCATGATTAAGGCTTAGAGGCATTATACAGCCCCACTCCTCTCCCAGAGCATGGAAATAAATGTCCCATGTTCATCATGGGACATATTGTGTGAAGACAGAGTTTCTGCATGCTCTGTGCACAGCATTACATTCAATCAGGTACATATCATCAAATTGATACAGGATGTTGACATTCCTTGGGAAAGTGAAATAAACTTGTGAAAGTTTATTTCTCTTGTACTAGGAAGAAAAATTCTTTAGTGTGAGGGTGGTGAGGCACTGGAACACATGGTCCAGAGAAGTGTTCCCTGCAAGTGTTCAAGGCCAGGTTGGATAGGGCACCGAGCACCCTGGTCTAGAGGAAGGTGTCCCTGCCCATGGCAGGGATGTTGGAATGAGATGAGCTTTCTATAATTCTATGAATTCACCATCCCATGACTATTGTCAATCCTCTGAGGACAGAACTAGATTCTGCTTGCAGAACTTAGCAGCATTTTAACTAAGGGGACTATTGCCTACATGCTGCATTCTGCTTCTTTCCTGCTAGATAAAAGTTATCCAGAAATGCGTTCCAGAAATCTGGTTGCTTGGTTTCATGCTCTGTGAGCATTGGTTACCATAGAGTTTTAGAAAAAATACTTTTTCAGGAAGCAGAAGCTTAATCAAATATAGTCCACTGGAGTTGTGGTGAATGAACCGTCTGTTAACAAATTGAAAGCAATGCATTTATAGATTTAATGATTAGTAAACTTTAATTTCCTGCTACAATCAGAAAAACTATTTAAAAAAAGATGGCATGTCAGTAAGTCCAGGAGTATTCCTCTAGGTACCCAGCAGCTGCCAACCCTTTGAGTACACCTCCTTGTTATTGTCCTGTGACTGCTGTAAACTGGCTCTCTTCAGCAACCAAGTCTTTCTGGAAAGCAAACCAGGCAGCTCCCTTCACCCAAACTGTAGACTTTTCTGTAGATTCTTATCTCTGAGCCACTGGAACAAGCCCTGCCTCCCAGTTTTTTAAGCCAGTAGTGATCAAAAAGTGTTATATTCATACTGGATTCCTCTTGTCCAAATTTTACTTTGTGTGGTCTTTTTGAAAGGAAAAAATGCAAATTCTTGACTTTGATTCCAGAGACCTAGGTATTGGGCAAGTTTAACATAAAGTCCTCAAGTTCATGCAGTCTGTGTTAACTAGTGGTTCAGAATTCCAGACAGAAGTTGAAAGACAACTAAGGACTCTTGTCACAATTTTGAAATAAGAAGTAAAGGTCTCCTACTTACTTCTGGGAAAGATAAAAACATAATTTAGATACATGACACTTCTTGGTCCTCTGAAATCTCCTTTGTGTTGGTCATTCATCCTGTGCTGAAAATTTCAAACCCATGACTAACCTACTGTGCTGTCTACTTTTGGTTAATGGTTCAGCATATTTCAGGTTCTTCAACAACTATTCTGTGCTTATTTATATGTCACCCTTTGTCCAAGCTGCAGCTTTGCTGTAGAGTGTGAACTAGAATAATCTCTTAAAGTCAGATGTGTTTTCAGCTACACTATGGTAATCTTGGCTGTGATGAGGCTCCTGTCTTTCCACCAAGAAGAAAATTTGGATATTAACATGAAATTCACAGTGTGTGACTATATCTGGGCAGAAGAAATATGTAATATCACAAAATTCCACAAGCTGTGGAATCACAAGTTACAGGAATTTATGTATCACTACTGAATCTGAATTCCTTCATTAGTGTACATGTAATGTTTGGTATTTATTTTTATGTAGTTATTCAGGATTTTCTGAGTGAATGTTTTTACCTGATTGGCCAAATCAAAACCTGAGGGCAAGAATTCCCTTTTTTTGGGAAAAATTTGATTAGAAATGTTTTGTCCAGTACACAACTTAATTCTCATAAAGATGAGAAATCAGATAACCATGGATCTGGTAGCTAAGATACTGAACTGATTGCATGATAGCTAATCCCAGTGCTGATTTGAGTATGCTATATGGGAAGATGTGAAAACTCATGTGGAAGGAAGTCTGCTTTTGCACAGGAATATTACCAAAATGTGTGAGGCAAAAGCTAAAGGAATGCTCTGATATGACTGCACAATGTGAATTTCACAGAGATAGTGTGGAACTGTAAGTTAATAAAGAGACGAAGGACTCTTCTATGAGGAAAGGCTGAGAGAACTGGGCTTGTTCAGCCTGGGAGACAGAAGACTCTGGGGAGAACTAATTGTGGCCTTCCAACACCTGAAGGGAACATTCAAGAAAGATGGAGAGGGAATATTTACAAGGGCCTGGAGTGACAGGACAAGGAGAATTGGCTTTCAGCTGACAGAGAGTAAGTTTAGATTAGAAATTAGGAAGAAATTCTTCCCTGTGAGGGTGATGAGGCCCTGGAACAGATTGCCCAGAGAAGCTGTGGATGCTCCGTCCCTGGAAGTGTTCAAGGCCAGGCTGGAAGAAGCTCTGAGCAACCTGGTCTAGTTGAATGTAACCATAACAGGGATTTGGAATGAGATGATCTTCAAGGTGCCTTCCAACCTAAACCATTCTGTGGTTCTGTGATTTTGAGTTATGTTCCACTAAATTTTCCTGAAAGTTAGTATTAGTATATCTTTACTCAGAATATGAGCTTTCCATTATTCCTGTGAATTGTCACATCCAAACAGCACAATATCTTCTCTGTGATGACACCCACCAGCCAGAGTGTGCCTTTTTATTTGTCAGAAAGAGACAGTTCATTGAATAGAAAGCTGTTTATATTAACAGCATTTCCTATTGGAAAAGGGGATTGTAAAAGATACTGCCTATATATTTTCAATAACCAAAGTTAATTTTTATATTTCAAAAACTTTTCAGGTCTTTAAATGATATTTAGTGTATAAATAGTTCCCTCTCTACAAGTCAATACCCTGTAAATTATACATGCATAGTGGAAGTAGGAGTTAAGACCCAGAGTCCTCTCCTCCCTGCCTTTGATCACTCATAGCCTCCTCAATCTTACAAGGCTCTGTGCCTTTGATCTCCTCTGCCTCTATCTCTATGTTGTTCAGGTTATCTGGGATGTTGATTATTTTGAAATGTAGGTTTTCCTCTCAAAATTAAGTCAATTTAAACTAAAAAATAACTGCAAAAGTAGCCATTTGTACTAAAAACACTGAAGAAGTCAAAACCTAGAATGAATATTTTAAATATTTCAATGTATGAAGTGTTATTTACTTCAGTATAAAAGTACTTTAAAATCTAGATTTGAGGGATTGTGCTGTTTGGGGTGAGATTATTTTGCAGAATCAAGAATCCACAGTGGGGAAATTGAGTAGTGCTATATTTAAAACTGTTCTAACCATTTTTACTTCAAAACTACTTGATACTTTGGTCTCCTGAATCAAAAACACACCTTGCATTTGACTATAATGCACATGCTCTTTCTTTTCAACTAAGAGTTATGACCTGACCAGGTTTTTTCAGGCTAATAGAACTCAGCCTGCTGGGAATGTAACCCAGCAAAGTGCATGCACAGGTCTCATATATTTTTTTGTAGTTAAAATAAGAAAATGTATAGGATATTTTTGGACATATGTACATATATATCTACCTGGAAAACATTCTGATGTTTTGGAAAGTACTATCCAGAACTGTAAGAATATATGGACCTAGAGATGCATGTCATTTCCTTCCTGAAATGTTTCAAAAATTTGTATTTTCTCTTTTTGCCAATGAACTCTGCCATACTGAGGTGTAAGACTGTGTCATTTATAGCAGTCAGGGGATAGGTGACACACAGCTTGTGTTCTACTTTTGGTTCATGGCAGCTAAGCAAAATGCTCTTCTTAAATAACATTTTAAAAGATTTTAAGGTATGAGCAACCAGGATTCATACACATTCATATGGGAAAAGTATGAAGTAAAAAAAAATCCCAAGACTTTATCAGTGAAGATAAATCCATGGTTCAAAGAACACCCCTCCAACAACCTGAATATTGCTATTCTGTATTCAGGTCAACAATGAGTCCTGAGAAAAATAAGTGGCTTTGCTACCTAACCTGCCGGGCAGTAGGGAACAAAAAGTTGTCTGGGCTTTCTGCAGAGTTCTATCTGTGCAATCCCAGGCCCTGAGGATTTTTCCTTCTGAAGCTTGGGAGAGGATTGTTGTTGTGATGGAGTTCTTTGCATGAGCTCAACAAAGCATTGCTATCGTTTTTGAAGGGGATCATTGGGATGGAGTTATACTGAGACAGGTTTTGGCACTGGGCATGCTGCTAAATCAGGAATCAGTACGAGTGTCTGGCTTCCATTCTGGTTATACTTGTCCTTATTTTGAAGAGATGTTAGGGAAAGAAGCAGACATTGCTTTTTTATCACAAGTAGAGGGCATGTAAGGAGTTATTTGTTGTTTACACTCTTTGCAAGCTGATTCTCTGTGTGCACTGTCTTTCTACTCTAATAACTAGAAACTATACCAAGGTATTTTCAGGTTTCAGTTTTCAAGGGTAGTGGTCAAGTTGGTGCAAATGTGTGGGTGCTATTTAGAAATTATCTAATTCAAGGTAGTATTTATGATTCAGTGCAGCGTACTTAGCACTGAGCAACATCAGGTATTCTGTGCTCAGTACAGTAATGTTTCTGAAAACAAGTTAATCTTTGGTTCCTTTGCCTCTAGAGCTGGTTAAAACACTTAACTGCCATGCTACCCAGGAATTTTGAGGGGTGATGTGCTAAAAGCTTTTAAATTTAGGGGGGAAAATATATATTATGTATTTCTTTCAGCCACTAAATGGTGATGATAATGCTCAGTCATATTTTTGCACTTAAACCCAGAAGAGACAAACAAGGTAAAGAGAATGTAAGTGTTTTTCTACATCTAAGACTGGGTGTATGTGAGGGGATTGGATGTTTTATCTCTTGCTGTGAACTTACCTAATGTTTCTGGAGCGACAGGAGTGAAATAAATTGGAGCTGAAACAAGTATGTTGAACAAAATATCTGTGGCAAAGATCTTCCTAGCATTTGGTTTGTTAGAACACCATGGCATTTCTCCCTTTCTGAGTCACCATGTTGTTGCTTGTGGAGAAAGGGACATATCTCTTTGTGTCTGAATTATGACCTGGAAAAGGCTAAGTTTTCCTAAGGGATGGTGAGTAGCCACAGAGCCTTTTGCTTGGGCCTCACTATGAACTAGCCTCCAAACCATCTCTCCTGCAGCCATGCTGTTTATTCTACCACAATTGTGCTTCCCTGTGAAGAAGAGTTTCTCCTGTTCACTTCTGGTACTTTATCTATACTGTGCAAGAGTTACTGCAAAAGGCTCATTTGAATTTTCAGTAGTGGTTTCATTTCAATTTATTTGTACTCTTTGTTATTTAGGAATATCTGCACACTTAAAGGAAGAACTAATCTTAAAAACTCCACGAGCAAGGCTTTTCTTGCATGAACAAGAGTATTGGAAGTGCATTATTCAGTTTTCTATTGCTATGTATTTCTAAAGACTTTCTTAATCCAGTAGCAAAGCAGAAAAAAAATTGTGAAGATCTGCTACTCAGCCATATAGCCAAAGCACAAAAGTTAAATAAGTTTCAAATAGCGTAGTGAAAAGTTTAGAGGAGAAGGAGTTTAAAGCAAAAGGGTTCACAGAAATTTCAGAAAGGGGAAAATTATACTTAAATTTAAGAGGAATGACATCTCTGGCTCTTACTACAGAGCATCTTGCTTAAGTCTCTTAATTTGGTGCTGTTAACCTTAAGGCAGAAAAAATCAGAAGGCATAGTGCCATTTGGGGATAAAATTAAAGTAGCTAGCAGATGATAACTTTTAATTTGTATGCATTTTACAAATAATTTTGTCACCTCTATACACTAGGGCCTTTGAGAATGTGATCTGCAGAGCAAGACCATTTAGTTCTAAAGTGTTATGCCATGCAATATAGTATGTTAAAGTTATCCAGAAATGTGCAATATATCCAGAATTGCATGTCCTCTTCACTTTGTGTGTTTTCAACTTTTAACTTGTAGTTTTTAAGTTTTAAATTTGCTAGTTTTATTTTCATGTTCAAGAACCTCCATGTAAAGAGAATAGATTCCCCACATACCTCTTCCTTCACACCGGCATGGTCATTGTGTTTCTTTCCCATTCTCTGTCAGATTTTCTCTGCCATGTCTTGTGTGGGTTGTCATCCCAAGAAAGACTCTGGTTTTTTTCCTTTCCCATTTCTTTTAACCTAAAAATTTTGGGGTGATCGCTGTTCTGTGGGAACTGAGCAGAGTATGACTATATTTGTCTGTAACCACAAACCCTCAGCAAAGCCCAGGTTTCCTGTCCTTCTTGCCTTCCTCTTGTTGCATCCTGAGTAAAGGATCAGTGCCCTCTTCTGCCATGGAGAGGTTGTTTCTGTGCAGCTTCCCTCCACCCGGCCTCCCTGCCTCCTCCAGCTGTGCATGAACAGGGCCAGGCACTCCCACGGACACAAGTTCTGGGTTCCCTTTGTGTTGCCCATGAATTGGTTCATAGGCAAAGCACTCTGATGTTCATCTACATCTCTAATTGCTGTCAGGCACATATGAAAGTGATATTTTAACAGCTTTTTAGCATCCTTCTAGAATATTGGTGAAGTCAGTACTCATTATTGAGGGCTAGCCACATGTTGAAGTGTTTTTCCACACTTGGAAAATAAAAAAGCCTGTCACCCCTCAAAAGCTGCTGCTCAGATTTGCCCAGTCCAGACTGTCTATTATTTGTAATTATTGGCAAATATCCTTCTAAGATCTCAAAATTCTCTTGTTCTTGTTCTCTGTTCTTTTGTCCTTTTCATATTTCACAACAGAATAATCATAGCAAATTTGAACAGGATATTAATTCATTGTTGTTTAGTTGAAGGTTTCTACTCAATTCTAATGAAACCCTTATTTTTCACCATGATGCAAAATGCACCTGGGTATATGTATTAGGGCCTAAACATTTTTATGGTTAATGGTAAAATGTTAGGTGGGATGAACTGGAGTCCCAAGTGCCCTATTAGAAAAAAAAAAAAAAAGTAAAAATTTGATTTGCTTTTTGCTCAAATCAATAAGAAAACTACTAAAGTGATATAAACTGAATCTCGAGTTTCAGTTTCTACATAACTGTTAATTAAAGACATTTGGCTGAATTTTCTGAGTCTGGAAAAATTAATTTAGTTCTAAATAATCTCAAAGATATGTAATTAAATCTCAAAGACCTTTATGGAGTAATCTCCTCTTGCGTTGTTCTTATAGCTGAGGGGTAAGGACATGCAGGGTTTGTTTGGGGTCCTTGGAGGTCAGTGTGACCCCTGTGGTCCAAGCCATGGGTCTCGTGGTAAGTAGCTGGAGTGATAAGCAGCATTTCCACTTACTGGTGGTACCTGTTCAGCCATCTCTGGTTGACAGGGAAAAGGATGTCTGGATTCACAACCATGCACATAGCATTACAGTGGGGAAGAGCATTTGAGAGAGCTTACACCATGCCACTGCATCAGAGGGCTTTCCTCCTCCAGCTGCTGGCCTTTGCAATCCTCCAAAGCTGGAGA
The DNA here is from genome assembly GCF_021018805.1 of Prinia subflava. NCBI lineage: Eukaryota > Metazoa > Chordata > Aves > Passeriformes > Cisticolidae > Prinia > Prinia subflava. The sequence goes on along the minus strand of NC_086249.1, from coordinate 8,872,428 downwards.
AGAGACACACTGAGCCATGAACTGATTTTCTGGGGCCAGAGCAAGTTTCTCTTCTGACAGACAGCTCCCACCAGTTGACCAGGGCAGGGCTGACCCCACGGGCAGCAGCCCAGCAGGTGGAGCAGGGTCACTTCCATCCCATGATGTTGCACTCTGCACCTCCTCCCAAACCCTTGTCCCTGCTGGGCCAGAGTGGTTGTACCTTCTCCCCATCCTCTAAGTCCCACCAGCATCCCCACCACCATCTGTAGAGGCTGCCCTGAGTGTTCTCCTCCTCCCAGTCACACCTGCCTGCCCTGAAACCTGGGTGCCAGCCTCCAGGATGTGCCCAGAGCAAGGCAGGGTGTGACCTGTGCTGCCAGGCTGCCACATGCACTGTCCCAGTCCCAGCTGGGTGACAGCCCCAGCACCTCCCTCTGCGGGCTGCACCACATAACATCATAACCATCTTCCTCTGCTTCAAAGCCCCCTTTCTCACACTTCCTTCCTTTGGTAATGAACCTTCAGTTTCCTCCAGGTAAATAAAGTGAAACTGGAAAGAACTGTAAAGCAAAACATAACAGTAGCCGAGCTGGAGAGTTACAGCCTGCAGTGTTCCTGGGAATGGCTTTCCTGTCCTCACACTTCAGTTTCTAGACCATTGTCTCCTAGTTTGCTTTTTCTTCACATATTTTAGCTGTAAGATCTGTTGCACGCAACCTCCACAGGAGCATTTGGAGACATGCTAATAGCTAGAGAGACTCCTCCCATAGCTCTGTTTTTATTAATGGGAGGATCAGAGAAATTGCCACGTTTTTAGCATCGTTTTGTGCAGGAGCTATTAAAGTTCATGGTGTAGAAACAGTAAACTCATTTGTTGACAACACAGAGCTCTGAGGTCAATTCTTCTGTATGGGATTTTCAGGTGCTGGGAGAGCACGTGTTTGTTGCTCAGTAGGTTCCGTGGTATTTTCATTGGAAGTGACATTTTATGTGACATTTTACTTTAGAACAATAGCTGGCCGAAATCGAAATTTCAGGTCTGTAGCAGAAGAGTAATGTCTATTACTTAGTCTATTTAGTAACTTCCATCATTTATAAATTCTGCCTCCTGATTGCATCTCTTTTCACAAAATCCAGTTCAAACACATTTTGAAGAAGGGAGGGTGCTGACTGGTTTCAAATGTGCTGGTTTGCAAACTTGCAGACCGGCTGTCCTACTCGCTGGTGAAGATAAGAGGGCTCAGATGAAGAGTTTTGTGCTGCTGGAAGCACAGGCAGCTTTCTCAGGAGACTGCTTTGAGGGAGTTGGCAGCAATATTGCAGCCCCACTGTCGCTGGTGGGTATTGCTGCATGCATGTATATTTTGATAAAATCAGGAGGTAATAAAGACAGGTAAAAAGAAGGGATGAGAGATCTGCTGTATAGGGAGTTTTCCTTTCCTTTTCTTAGGGAGAAAAAAAATGTCCAGGGGATGTCACATTAATTTGGGAAGAAGCAAGTGCTGCTTTAAATCATAAAACTTGTATTATATCAAGTGCTTTATTTTGGGAACCATTTCAGTATGTTATGAAAGAAAGTTGCAGACTAGGCATGTTTACTAGACCTTTAATTGCTACATTTAGGAGAAAGGCACTTTTTTTTTTTCCTTCTACCCTCCCCCCTCCCCTTTTTAACGACAAGAAGCCAGAGTTTGCTGTGCAAATGAAGCAGGCTTTGCAAGAATCAGATTCACTTTGGACGACTCTTCACATTCCTCGTCATCGTTACATTAGGCAGCACAATTCCATCTCTGGTTGTTGGGCAGAAAAAGTGGGCAGCCTGCCAGGTAGACGTTTCCATGGCTCCCAACCCCCAAAGGTGATGCGTTTTTCAGCTAATTCAATGAAGAGTGGGCTGAACTTTGGGTATAAACTAGACAATAGCTGCCTTCGCAGTATCAGCAGAATGGTTTATGGGAATGCACTCCACATTTGGCAGAGCATCATGTGACCTTACGGCTGAGATTTTGTGATGGTGCCAACGGAGACTTGGAAAGCGGTGCCCGTTCTGACTTTTTTCCTCTTTTCTTACATGGCTCAGAAAATGGTGGATCTTAATACTTGACTTTAGCCAGACTCAGCAAGCGATTGAGCTTTGAAGCACAACTTTGCCTTTATTCTGGCTTTTTTGGCACACCACCAGGAGGCTGTCCCTTTCACGCCTGATAAATTCTGCCTCTTATCTCCAGACAGAAAAAAGAAAGAAAATATAAGCAGAATAATTATACTTCATAACTGCATTTTTGAACTACACGTTTTATTTTTTTGTTGGTGACGTGTAGTTTGGAACAGCCCTCCTGAGTGTCTGAAGGATAAAAGTTGTTATTTTTTTATTTTTCTGGGGGGGTTTTTTTGTTGCCTTTTTTTTTTTCTTCCTCCTGTTTAATGAACAGGCGTTTGAACCGGGCAAATGGGGCGACAGCATTGAACATGAGATCATTGCAGCCTAGTGTAGCAAACTGGCACCCTGCCTTTTCACCCCTTTGCTCCGGCACATTTGTGCAATCCCGGTTTGTAAAACCGGCGCAGGGGCGAGGTGAATTTTCTGGTCTCTCCCCACCTCTTGTCCTGGGCAGGCAGTTGCGGCAAGGATTGGTGCAGCTTTTGCGCAGTGCTTTGTGCCTGGAATTCCGAGAAGAGCAAGAGAGAGAGAAGACAGGCACCCTGGTCTTCTTCCGAGAAGGAACAGGAGCCCTAAGAAGAAGAAACAAATCTGAGTTTGTCCTACATACAAGAGTACAGAAAAAAAAAGTGACTCTTCTGCTTCCAAAAAAAAAAAAAAATCTGGCATGTTTCACTACAGAGGCATCAGGACGTGTTAGAGCTTCTTAAAACAGTGTAACAAAATGAGCATAGGAGATTGTTTCTTTAAGTACAAAAAAAAGAAAAAAAAGAAAGATGGAATTAATTTTTTGTTTGTTTGCTTGGTTTTTTCACTATTGCTCACATAGCAGTATTTGGCACTGGGTGAACACGTACCTTTCATATCAGGTATAGCTTCTGTTTCTTTTTTTTCCTCTTTTTCTTTTTTTAAAGCCATTTTAAACATGTTGTTTTGCAACTGAGTTCTTGTGTATTAATTTTAACGTAGTCTTCTCTTTACACTTTTTAAAACTAACTTTTTGGGGGTGTGTTTGATCTAATGCTGCTAAAAATAGAAAGTAAACAAAAAATCGAGGATCTGTGGAAATAAGTGGTTAGGCACATTTTGTGTTAGCTAAGCACTGGAGTTATGCAAAGACCTTAATGTTACGTTTACTCACTCTAAGCTTTGGTTATCTCTAAGAAAGTTGTGGGTATTTAGATCTGGTTGCTAAGGAAATTATATTCTTTTTTTACAGTGTGACTCATGCTTTCAGTTTCTAAAGAGGAGAAGTGAAAAAAAGAAAACCCGTGTTAAGCTGCAGGAAAGGCTCTCTCTTGTAGACTGTATATTAAAGTTGTTACTGAGTTAATTCATATATGAGTTTCTTACAGTTTGTATCTAAATCTGTTACAAAGAAATCAGTGTGATAAGCACTGGAATAAAAGGCACATTATTGGGACATTCATGAAGCACGCCTGGTTTGCAGCCAGTAACAGAAACTATTTTAAGATATTTGGAAAAGCAGCACTTGTCCAGGAATAGCTGAAAACAGTATTTATGATGCCCATTCAGGATGTTTGTGATAAGTGCATGTACAGTTAAAGTAAGTTTTGAGCATATTACGCTTTAGTAGAGCCTTTTACTTAAGGCATTGTCTGTCTGTTTTAACATATTCCTAAGCAATTAAAAGAATGCGTAACAAAATTCATTCTGACTGACAGATTTTTGAAAAGCTTGGCCAAATCGGTGTTTTATGTAGTTTGAATATTTTTTTTATATATATGTTCCTAGTCTTTTAAATTTATGTTAAAAATACAGATGTTCTCGGCTAGAAATTATTTTGAAATCACAATGTCTCTTTCATCAGAAACTCTTACATTTGTTGTTTATTTTCAAAATGTTCATGATATTGGTATCTCTAATAAAAGGCTTTATAAATATGCCTTTATGCAATAGAACTGTTTTAACTTGTTCTTCACTTTTTATACATTACTGAGTAGAGAGTATTTTCTAAGATTATGTGCTAATTTTGCTACTTTATATTTTAGTTGTTCTGCAATGAATTCTGGGAAATTGCTGAATGGAGACCTTAAATATATGACACAAACACCTCCATATATCCATTTTGGACCAGAAAGTGTTTCTTAGATTTATGATGATACTGCCCTCCCCAATAGTTTGTTGGAATAGTTTTGTTTGTCCTTCATACCTAAGCCTGTTGAGAAACCAAGGCTTGCATTAGCTTAAAATAACTTTTCAAATTTCTCTATCTGGTCAGACAAATTACTTTCACCCCCTCCCCCCAAGTTTTTGCAAATGTTTCTTAATTTTAGCCACTTAGTTTATGCCCGTAATTTTTCCGAAGTTCTGTACCAAATTACCTCATTGTGTTCAGGGCTTGATAAAAAGTACTCCCTTTGTTAAGTTTGCTCCTTCTCTTCTGAAATTCCTAATAGAAATTAAGTATTTGTAGGCTGAAAAAAAAAAAAAAAAGCAAGAAAATAGGAAAAGAAAGAGTCTGTTTTCCAAAGCATGCGTGTTCACAGCATGTCTTCCCATGGCCCTGAGGAGGGGCGTCAGCAGTGTCGGGTTTATATCATAAAAGCATAATTACTAATTTTCTGTATGTTTCATGTTTAGGAAACACTTCATATAAAACAGATATTTCAAAATCTTTCTCTCACTTTTTTTTTGTTTTTCTCTTTTTTTTTATTTTAGTGAAAGAAAAATTAAAATGAAAAAGGAAAATGAAGAAGTTAATTATGCCAGATTTCAGCGAAGGTAATATAGTGATCTTAAATACCTTAATACCTTTTTTCCTTTTTTTTTTTTCGGTTGTACAATAAGGATATTGAAAAGAACCTGAAGCAGTTTAACTTGAAAAAAATATTTCCTTAAGGCAACCTACAAATATAATTTCAGAGATGTGTATTAAACTTTTGCTCCCATTATTTGCTGTAGGGAATGTTGCAGTTTGTGTAGCTGTAACTGCATAAAGATGTAACTTTATACTGTATGTTTACATGAAACTTAAGAATTCACTGAAAAATCAAAACTTAATTTGCTCTTTGGTTATGCCTAGCAAATATATAAGATATATAATATATATGACACATATTTACTAATATACTCATATTACTAATATATTTGTAGTACATATATCTACTTATTACTATGTAACTATAACTCAGTGACCAATTTTTTTTCAAATGTGGAGTATATCCTCTCTTCACAGAAATAAAAAGAAAGGAAATTGGAAAAGAAATTTTGTAGCACTTATTATAATCATTCAGTAAGTTGAATATGCAGTCTGCATACTTATTTCTAATACTAGGATAACAATTCTAGTTTGAGAACTTGTCTCTACATACTCTCTTCAGTGTCAGCAAAAAACCGTTATAAAAATATCATTTCTTCTGAAAGCTGAAGTATTGCATAGAAAGTGAAAGCAGATTTAAAAGAGACTTTTCTAGAAAATAAATCAAAGTTATTTTAAAATGCAAGAGGGTATGAACATTGAAGATTTAATCCACTAAATTTAAAAAGAAAAGGGAAGGAAAAGGTAATTCACTAATGCTCAGCTGTCATTACTGAACTAGAAATACATGTTGAAGTCTGCAAGAAAATGAAGCTTTGCTCTGGTGAAAAAACTTTGCTATTGACAAACAGTTATTTTTTGAAAGGTGTTTTGCCCAACTAACAATGGCAGAATTAGGACTATGATGAGAACTAGTGGAAGGAAGGCATTAAAATTTTATTCAGATATAGATTTCAGTTAGCTGCTCAGATCAAAAGACACCTTTATATGGAGCCTGGTTTGAAAATTATACCTGCATCTTATGGCTGTATTTTACAAATGCCTTTGTATTTATATATTGCAAGTTATTCTGCTCTGTCAGATACTGTGCTTAAAGGTGCAGTGTTTATCAATGCTTTTGGTTAGAGTATGAAAGTTATAAAACTGTGTCTGTGTGTCACCTTTCTGAATTACTGGGTTTTGCTCCAAAGGAGCTGTTTTCCTTCTGTTGTTTATGGTACTGTACATTCAGTGTGGGATAATTTCTATTGGATTGTTTGCGGTCACAAGGAGGATGGATTTGTTGTAGGTGCTAACCCTGAAGTTTTGCAAGACTGCATTTCCACTTACATTCTTATTACTAGGGAATCTCATTGATAGAAGAGTTAGTGAATAAATTAACAAATTAACTTCTTTGCTTTGATTAGTGACTGTTGTTTAATCAACAAGTTATTGTCAAGTAGTACTTTAGTGGAGGTGTAATGTGAAGAAATAGCTACACGGTTTTCACAACGTTGTATGGGAGCAGCAGTCTCCTGTGCCTCGTTGCATCTCAGATTTGGTGGGGTGAATTTTATTTTGAGTCGTAGTACATGATATGAGCTCAGACACAAAGGAAAACCTGTACTGTTCACTTTTATGCCATGTCCAGTTATTGAATGCAGTCAAGCACACCACAGTCAGATGCAAGTTGGGACTTAAGGGTTCATCAGTAAGTCAAAGAGAACACAAAAGGACATTAGTTCCTGCTAAAGTCAAGACAATCTCTTGTCTTTAATCTCTTAAAAAAAACCAAAAAAAAAGAGTTTTCTTCCATTTTCAAATAGACTCTAGTCATAAATCTTTGTCTTGTTTGTTGCCTCCACCATTTATGCTGGGAGGAGCTTTCTTTGCAATAGGTGGTAATGCTTTCACTCTTGAATACTCATTCTCACACGGCATAGCATGTTGGTTTAAAGTCTTCTGCACTCCCTGTAGGAGGAAAGCCCCAACCAGCCATGCCAATTGGCATAAACCCGTAGATCCGATCTTGTGTTGAAACGCACTGCACAAGCTCGCTTCTATGGGTCTGTGTCAGTGTGGTGATCTGGCACAGCTTCACGCAGCACCCACTGCAGTGGGGTTTGACAGCAAGCCCAAATGAGTGCACAAAACCATGTACTGATTTTGGAACTCTTCTCTTGTCCATTGCCTTCCAACTTGATTAAGGGATTTGTTCTTTTGCAGGTTGCTTTAAGCATCTTTGGCTCAAGATCTTATTAAAATTTAGAAAGAGGTGTGAGGGAATTGTAGAGTTTACAGTGAGGGAGTGTAGGATATACAATTTCCTGGCCTTATTAAATATGCCATTCCACTATATTACACTCAAAAATAAGAAGGTATTTATATTTTATTCTTATTTTAAAGACCAGTTTCTTTCCTGAAATGTTCCGGGCTTGCATCATCCTTATCAAATATGTATGTATATATATACGCACACAACACACGTATATATCTTTATACATATGTAAACAGGATAGGACAGAAGTTCTACCTCTTCAGTAGAAAAATCTACCTGAGAATATGCCTTATTGTCTGAAAAATGGGGAATAACTGCAGTTGAAAGCCTCCCCCCCATGGGAAATACATAGGCCAGTGGCTGCTGTCACATTTCAGAGAAAGGCTGAAGAAATGAAGAAGACTTTATGGTCACCGTCGGAAGCTGTGTGCATCCGGGTTGAGGTAGTAGGTTGTATGGTTTAGAGTTACACCCTGGGAGTTAACTGTACAACCTTCTAGCTTTCCTTGGAGCACACTTGAGCCATCGAGGAATTCATCACCACTTTAATCTGATCAGGGAAAGTATGCAAAAAGGTATTGTTTCATGGCTGTACATAATGATCACTCTGAGGCTTTACTGATGTCAAAATAGTCCTGATGACTTGGTTATTTCATTTAAATCTTGTTACAAACAATGCTGACACATTGCCTTAATGGACTGTGACTATATACTGCAGACATTTAAACAAAGAATAATGATTATTTTAATTCCATTAACAGGAAAGCTTTAAAAGTTATTTTGGTTTATAAACTCAGGATAATACCAAGTATTTAATGCTTTATTTTTTCTTCAGGGAATAGCTTATCCTATACATTTGATTTTTGTTGCTGGCATTTTATAAGTCTAAATTTTTTTGAAGAGGAGAAGAACATTTTCTTCAGTCCAGAAAATATGCTACTGCTTGGATAGCAGTGTCAATGTCACAAGTTGATCCTGGTATTCCCTGGATTTATGATATTATTTCTTTGCGCCTGAAGAACTCAGTGTTAAGAGCACAGATCACAACACCTTTATGTGCCCACCTGTGTTCCCACCTTCCTGTGACTCACTGGCTCAGCCCAGCCCCTCTGGGCTTTGGGGTCTCAGCACCTGTGTCCTTACACAGCGTGCCAGGCCAAATGTCAGGCTAGGGTCAGACCTGCCCCAAAACACCCTTGTTTGTTTTGGTCCTTGGTTCATCTTTGTAGCTCAGCAGGACATGGAGAAGTCACACTCCCTGTGCAAAAGGTTTCCGAAACACTGGAAACTGCCTGCAGTGTCAGGTCCCAACACTGGGTTCCTCCACCCATGTGGGGTGGGTGCCATAGACAAAATTATCCCTCCTCAGTCCTAGTGTTCTCTGGTTCTCTGTGTGTCTTCATTGTTTTTTAAGGCAATACCAGAATGCACCAAGGGAAAAAACAAATAAATGAATAAATACAATTATCCCAATCTGACTCTGGAGACAAAATTGGGCTTGTGGAGGCTTATGCCCCAATTTGTGTGACCCCATTTTCATTCTGGTTTGCAGTCTTCATCATCCTGTCTGAAAAAAACAAAGAAATGTCCCTTAACACGTACATCCCATGAGTGGGTATCCTAGCAAAAAGAGACAAAGAGAGGGAGTGTTTCCACTCCTAGAAACAGCTATGAAGCAAGAAAGAAAAGAACTGTGACTGTATATTCACCATGGTTTTTTTTAAGTGAGGACTACTTCTGGAACCGACCTCAGAGATGAGGCCTCCCCAGTGAGATGGAGCATGCATTATTTCCAAAGTCAGAGCATCTGGACCAGACAGTGATGGTCTTTCCAAAATAGTTGGGGAAAACTGATACTGTCTTTTTCCACATACTTTTCCATAAAAAGTGGAAAGGCGTATTATTTTCAAGAGCAATTTTCCATTAAAGACAGCAATAGTGATAATTTTGCTGTAAAGTGATTTAAGTTCGCTTTTGTAAAGGAAAAGCGGGACAACACCCCTGTGGTGTTGTGATCAGAGGCAGATCAGACTCCTGTGGGATGAGGAGAGGGTGAAATGTATCTGTTCCACATAGGGGTGAGGGCTCTGTTCCTGGAGCTCCCATGTTAACAGCAAATAATTTTTCCAGGGTATTTTGAAGCCCTGAATTTCTGACTTTACTTTTATTGGAGGTGAACATAACAAGATGTTTTGATATTTCCAATGTTTAGTTGTTTTATGTTGTGCATCAGCAAGGACAGCTAAGAATGTTTATTTTAAGTGGATTTGAAGTTTGATTGTATTTTGGTTATGCTTTCTTTCCATGTCTGTCTATTAAAAAAATTGTTTGCTCACAGGTCCCTATGTTTATCTCCTATCAGCTTAAGGTTTACCTGAACCCTTTTCTAGATAAGGAATAACAGCAGGAGATGAAAATGGATTTAGTTTATCTTTTTAACAGCACTTATTTTCAGTGATTAATATTTGTGATAGGAAATTGATAAAGAGCATCTGCATGACAGGTGGATCCACACTGAATTTTAAGCCTGTCTTAAAGTATATGGGACAGAGGAGAGATGAGGTTGAGTGAACCAGAATTGCCCCAAGCTGATGGAAAATGCTTAAGGGAGCAATGGCTAAATGGGAGGTTAGAGGGGAGACCTCCATCAACCAGTGAAGCCTAACAGGGACCATTCACAATCTGAGTAAAAACTGCAATATCCTCTGTGGATTCAAAGAGACTCTGGTCACCAGTACATTTTCTTTTGTTATTTTATTTTTTTTTTCTTTTGTAGTTTAAGTTCACTGGAAAGAAACATTGTAATTGCTGGTTTCTGCCAACAGAGCAACAGGTGTTCAATCCTTTTATATTAATTCTTCAATTAGTTGCAAAATAAGGGGAATTGTTTATACTAAGCTGAACTGAATAGAAATGACTGATGCAGAAAATGTGGGAATGTTTCATCTGTCCTTCAAAGGCATGATAAATTTGTAATTCTATCAGGCCTAGTCGCAGGTTGCTATGCAAATTTTCATTGCAGCATCACCAGCTTTAATGAATATACATTTTCTGTATTTCTTTCTCTGTTCTTTAATTTAGGTTTTTTACCCTGTAATGAGCATTGTTTTGGCAAGAGTTATCAAGTTACAAGCAAAAATGAATAAGACTGTGAGGTAATTTTGAAGCAGATTAAGGTAGAGAATGAAAAACAAAGGGGGGAAAAAAGCTCTATTAAGAACAGCTGGATGGAGTTAGGTCTTCTGTGATTTCATTTTAAAGTCATAAAACATATTGTCTGTTTTAAGTGAAGTCTGACATATTTTACCTTTGTAGTGAGACTGGAATATAAGTGTGCCTTGTAGACCCAGCATTACACTGATGTGATGCTTCTGTAGGAAATAAATGCACTTTGTGACGTGGTTAAATGGGGATAGATTCCAACCTAGGACCCATCTGAGAGTGTTTGCTCCTGTAAATAAGACAGAACGTTGTCAGCCTTGTGCCTTTACTTTGCTTCTTGCATTCGGAGAAAAAAAATCACCAAGATGTTCAGGGAAAATCTGGAGATCCAATGGATCTGCAACTCCCAGTTGTTTCTTTGGGAGACATGTCTTCAGTGTTTCACAAGTTTGGTCCTGAAGAAAAGCTGCAGAGGCACTGACCCACCCAGCACCCTTTTTCTTGCCACAATTTCCTTAGTAAAGTCAGATCCATGGTGAGCCCTGGCTCCCAACAAAGGAATTACAGCCCTACAAAAACCCACTGCAATGCCAGGTCCTGCCTGTCTTAAGATCTAAGTCAACTTCAGAGAGCTGGGGAGAATTTATATTTCCTTCTGCATCCCACAGTGTCGATGTCCAGAGACACATCCAAAGAAAACAGACTAATAGGGACATTTCTGATTTAACAACCATGACTTGGAAGCACTGACAGAACTTGGGTGTTTGGGCACAGCCATTTTGAGACCTTTCCCTGTACCAAAGCTGCTGTTAATCCAGTTTACCAGAAGAGGTAAAGTAGCTTATTGCTAGTTTTGTGCTGTTGAAATAGCACAGAGTAGTCAAAAATATATGAGCAAATTTCTGGTTTTATTATTCTACTCAGCAAAAGAAAATTCTGAGTTGCACTTGGTCTCATCCTTTGTTTAACTTCCTTGTCTTCAAAACAGTTGAAATTCTTTCGAGGTTTTTAGGTAAAGAATACGTTAAAATATTTAAAAGCAATCCCAGAAAAGGTTTTCCTTGGAAATCTATCCCTTAAACATGACAAACAGTCTTTAGTAATCTCCAAAATTTGTTTATTGAAGCTCTTCAGCAAGAGACCTGGGATAGGTTGCTTAACTGATAAAGCTGGAATAGAAGTGCACTTGAAATTTTTCAGATCTTTTGGATGCAATTTCATATGACATTCATTTATCTATTGAGAGCATCTTCTGATACATTTATTAAGACAAAAAAGTAAATACATATAGTAGGCCCTGTTTAAATGTGGGTATTGCTTTTATAGCACAGTTAAGTACTCATTTGAAAAGCTAATGCTTTTGTATTACACAGTAGAGAAAAATGAAATTGTTTCAGCTTTGGCTTTCACATAGTAAAAAGATTTACATCAGAGTGATTTTTTTTTTGCCAGAGTTTCATTTTGCACAAGGCTTCTGGATATTTCAGTTGTAATTAATTGTAAAATATATCATGTATATGAAAATTTAAGACTAATTTTGTTTGAGTTTTTTACTTCACCTCTTCTTTTATGTTACTTCTAGTAAGAGCAAACCTCACACTGATGAAATAATTTCAACGGTGCTTGCAAAATCTGAGTAAAAACTCACAGATCAGGCCTCTCTTTTTTTGTTTTCTAGAGTGACATCCTCATGTTCAGGAATTCCTGTCTCTTTATCCCTTCTTTTACAAATGTGATTGGTATGGTATTTGATCTTACAGCAAAGTAGGCATGGATCCCTTGGCTCTTCATGGGCTTTGTTGCATCTCATTTTGAGTGGAAAGGTCTCCCCATAAACACCTGTCCTTGGAGGTTTTCTGGATAGGGTAATTGTCTGGCTTGAGTAAGACTGGCACTGATGTGCACCAACCATTGCACCAAGAGCCTCATTGAAAGGACACAAATACAGAACAGCAGACTAATCATTTTTCTAAGAGTCACAACAGTCTTGTGTACCGCTTTGCTTTCATGGTTGGGGAAAAAGGGAGTGGTTCACTCTTTATTTTCTTACATGTGGTTACATATATTATGCTTGTATTGTCTTTATCTGAATGCTGTAAATCACCTCAGCTAAACTTTATGTCCATGGTTGGAAGTGATTTATCTGGGTTAATCTGCAGTTTATCTAGGACATGCAATTCCCTTCCTTTTACTTTTGATCTCCACACATTTTTCCACTGGTCCTTTTTTGAGTCTTCATTTACTGACATCATGATAGTCCTGGCAATGTATGAAGAACATTGCAGATATACTGGCAATGGGGATGGATTGGGAATGCCCTGATGGGTGGAGAGAAGAATGAGATTGCTCTCATGTTTATAGGGTTAGCAGAAACCAAAGTTTTCTCAAAACATGTTCTCCATGAGTCATTTTTGTCATGACTCTTCAGCTTGGGAAGAAGAATAAAACTATTTATTACTATCACCTCTGTAGGTCTGCCTTGAGACCATGGGGTTGAATTTGCTTAAACTCTGTGTGACTCAGTTTTCAAAGCCCCTGGACAATAAAAGTAGTCTAAGGCTCAGCCTTGTGCTTGCTGCAATATCAAAGCAGATTTGCATGTCTGAGAAAAGATGACTGTCACTCAAATATACAAAAAATATACACTTTGTGTATATTTCCTGTCAGGGATTTCTGCTTGGCATTACACTGAAATGAACAAAAGAACATAATCCCAGAATTGTACATCTCAGCCACTACAATTAGTTTGCTGAGACAAATTTGTTCATCAAGTTCCCATCTGGTGGCTTATTCCTAACACTTCCATGTCAGGAAGAAACCATCGGATGGGAACTTGACCATGATAACGTCACTGTTGCGTGAAAGAACTTTGCTTTAGACTATGGATAGTATTTGGAGCATGCTAAATCCATGTAAATGTCTGGTTTCTTGGAAAGTTACCCAAGAAAGATGTTCTGTCTGGACCAGGAAGTAGATTCCGTGGTAGCCTGTCATCAGGAGAGATGGAGACATGGCTTGAAAGTGCCTCTGGTATTTAAGTGTCCTGGGCTGAGGATCATTGCAATTCTACCACAGCTTGTCCATCAAATCTTGCACTTTCAGAGAGTATTTCCACCTCCACCTTTTCAAAAAGCCTAAGTGCACTTAGTTTGCACAACTGAAGGGGATTTATTCCTTGAGCTCACAGATTTGCCTGTGTCAGCCAAGCCTTTTATTGGGAGGAGAATTTTTTGGGGTAGAATTTTTAATAAAGTAGGATTGATACCGTGTTGAGCTAACTTGCTTGAGAGCTGCTGCTGAGGCTGAGGTCTCTGTGGGAGGATATATTTGTGAGCTGGGGGACAGGGAACAGTGGACCAATGTGGCTGTTCATCTCTAAGCTATGTTCTTTTGTCCAACTTTTGATCCTTAGGCTAGATTTTTTTTCAGCAGTATGTATTTTACCATATTCACTTCTAATTTCTTCAGCTCTACTGCCCAAATATATATTTCCATGTTGTGCATTGTAAAGAACTAAGCTCAAACCACCTGAATCATGTATTGCACTTGTGTCTCATCCCTGCCTGGATAGGAAGGCAGTGTCTGAAAATTCCCAGCCTCTGCTGTTTATGGCACACACACACTTGGAGATGGGACTGCAGGCTGGAATCCATCTGAGGTACCACAGCGGGCAGTTTGGCTGCCACCCTAGGGAGGTTTTTGCTTGAAAAAGTATTTTTGTCTTTAGACAGCGTTTACTCAGGATGTGACTTGTGGAGTATGTGATGCCTGTGGTGGTAAAGACATTTTTGTGAGTGATTATTATTAAATGTTGCAAAGTCTATTACTCTTCTTAAATGTTTATCTTCTGATACAGGAAGAGTTTAGAGTTGTTTTTATCGTTATTTTGGTTTTGAATTATAGCTGTAACAGAATGGCCAAAATGTAAATTTTAGTGATGAGCCTAAGAACCTAACTCATACTTAGTGTAACATTTTGAAGCAATCCTACTTTTTTTCTTGGTCATTTAGGAGCCATCATCCTATTGATTTACAACATCTGGGCAAGTTTTAAAAGAGAAACCTCAGGTGCAAAAGCATTTTTACAACTTTTTGACCCAATGACAGGATATTAAATATATAAAGTGGTTGGAGCTGCCTCTAGGTTGTGCTTCTGTTCGTGAGACACTTAAACATGGAGTGTCAATACATTCTTAGCCCCTTTTATGAGATAATAGCGCCTTGATTTCTCTCCTCTGGCTGTTGTAAGGAAAGGAAATATAAACACTGCAGCCAGAGAAAACAGGCACAGCTCGCACACCTGATAGTCCTATTGATGCCACTGCTGGCCATGCAGGTGCTCCAAGGGCACACAGGGCTCCTTTGCTCCCCTTGCCCTGTGCTGTGGGAGGAGTTGTCCACCCTGGGAGACAGTGCTGTCCCAGCCTCCTGTTTTTAGGGCAGTGCTGTCAGGGCGTGCTGCCAGGCACTCCTGCCTCCGTCCTTAGCACCAGCAGGCACCGTCCTGGGGTGGCTGTCACTGGAAGGGGCTGCAGTCCCCACCCCACCAAGGACAGGGACGTGCAGTGCCGTGCCCAAGAGGAAGCAATTGAGCCTAGCATTGAGTCAGCTCGGGGTTTCTTTGGCTAGAAACGTCCAAGTGTTGGTCTGTGGAAGTAAACACGCCGTCTGCCTAATGAATGTGCTATTTATTAGCTGTGTGAGCTGCTGGAAATACCAAAGCGGATAAGGGCTGCGATTCAAGGCCACGGGCTGGGCCCACACAGCTCCCTAAGGCCGGAGCCAAGGACATGGGAATCCTCTCCGAGTCGGGAGCGAGCGTCGGGCTGTGCTCATCTCCAGGCGGGAGAGGTTTGTGTCAAGGACCCTTCTCATACCTGAGGGCAGCCGTTGTTTGTGTGATTTGATTTGACTCTAATTTAATGGCAGTTCTTAGCGGGCAACACGATTTGCAAGGCTGATTTCAATTTTTATTGATTGGGCCTTTAATTTACTTGGACTTGCACTCAGAAGCTTCATCGGAGATTTAATGAAAGTCTGCAAAACCAGCTTGGTAAGGAATTTTTTGATGGAACTTGAACTCAAATGCTTCAACAACAAATTTTTTGATGGAATTTGAATTCAAATGCTTCATTCAGGTGCAGTGTGAAAATATTTTAAGAAAGAAAATTCTCAGTTAAACTTCACTTTTAAATAGCAGATTGGCAAATCCATTATTTAAAACTCACCTTTCTTGTGTTTTGTTTTTTTTTTTTCCCAAATTCTCAAACTCAATATCTTCTCAAAGGTAAATTAAAGATTTCCTTTTTAGAATTTTCCATTATGGGCTTTTTAATAGGGCATCTTGGAGATTATAATGGCAAAAATTTCACTGAAAAGAAGTAACTTAAAACTTCTGGAATTCTATTTTTTTTATTCATGAGTAAGAAATATACCAAATGCAGAACAATATCTGTAAACACAGCTACAACAGTCTTCTACTTATTTTCATGCTGCAGATATTTTTCAAAGTAAAGATTTCAAAGCATAAAAAATAGATTGTATGATTTTGAAATACATCAGTAATTTTATTAAGACAAGCTTTCTTTCTTTTTAATGTTTATAAATCAATATTCATAAATTTTAGAAGTGAATGCTTCAAATAGAGAGGAGCTAAGAAGAGGTTAATTAATGATAATTTTTGTTACCTTTTCCAAAACCGAACCTTTGCCCTTGAACTAATGAATGAAAAAAGCAGCAAGAGACACAGAGTGTATCTGTATGTGAGGAAGGAAGGAATAGGAAGGATGAATTATTATGTCATAAGAAGTGTAAGAGGATGTAAGAGAAGGAAGGAACTTGAAGCTGCACATGGAATAAGAGAGAACCTACAAAGAATGGAACTGCAGTCACTGCTTGTTGGCACTTAGAGGGGCTCTGGGCATGTAGGCACAGAAGTTCAGGAAGGTGGAAGAAAAAAGGAACTTGAAAGATATGGGGAAAGGACATGAGGATGTTGTAGCTTCACATTGTTGAACTTCATCCACACTGGTGCACTTTGGTAACTGTGAAACACTAAAAGAATGAAAGATTTACAGGCAAAATTTCATATTTTGTAAATAATCAGAATATCCCCTCCTGAGAATAAGTTTTTATATTTCCTAGTCAATTCCTATTTCTTTTATAAGCAGA
This sequence comes from Prinia subflava, assembly GCF_021018805.1. NCBI lineage: Eukaryota > Metazoa > Chordata > Aves > Passeriformes > Cisticolidae > Prinia > Prinia subflava. Next base: position 8,855,914 of record NC_086249.1, on the reverse strand, counting down.
AAACCCCAGTATAATATATAAATTTGGAGGGCAGTAACTATGAAAAGTAATATCTGCAGGTAGAACACATTTCAGACATGTTGAAACCATCTCAAAATTATCCCCCACTACTGAGAATTAGGAACCCAAAAATATAAATTTGGAGATAAACTGAAAATCCAGAGTGAAGACACACTATAGAGCCATAACTCTAACTAAGACTGACACAGGCAATATATTAATATATTAATATAATTAATGACACAGTTAATATGCTAACTGCTTAGCTCAGTTTAGTCTAAGACAGTAAGCAATAAATGTGATTATATTATGGCCATATTATAACTGCACAGCATCATCATAAGGGAGAATTAACTCACGTGTGTGCCCTTCCCTTGGCGTCTTCTCCGTTTTTTTGCGTAAATGAGAAATATAAAACTCCCAAAAGTCTGAATCAAAAAGAATAAGATAACCACAGCTTTTATATGAACTGTAATTAATTTGCAGCCTGTTACCACAAAACTTAATTTAGGGAAATTCCTAGTTAGAGGCAAGAATGCCAAACACTTGTGTGAATAAGAACAGTATGTGCAATGGCGCTAGAAGTAGCAATACCTCTGATTCAAACCATGCACTGAAGAGCTGTTGAGGTTCCAGAACTTCTTTCCCTTTAAAATTATGAGAAAATGAAGTTTATTGGCTGCTGATCGCTTCCAGACACAGAACGGTGGTCTATTAGTCCTTTTCAGAGTGTAATAGCAGTTCCACATGACACAAATTAATGGAATATCTTATTAATTCCCTAAATGTCACTAAACTGGTCAAGTCATTATAAGTTTCCATCTCCTTGAAGTAAATTTAGCCACTTCCAATTTTTCAGTTCTGTGAAACATCTGCAGAATATGGAATCTGTTAAAACTGCAGGGTCTACATTGGGAGATACTATGATCTTAACTCGAGCTATTTCTGTGAAGGAGATCAGCTTATTCAGCATCCAAAAAGAGCTTGAAGATTGACATTTAAGCTTGTTTTAAGGAGAATTTGTGCCTTTCTATTCTAATATGAACATTAATTTCTTTGTCCAATCAAAGGAGGAAATATGAATATTTATGGTATGAGATATGAAACAATATTATTGGGTATTTTCAAATTTGAGTTTTGCATTACAAGGTTATTTGCTTGTTAAGTGAAATGACTAACTAGTAAAACAGGCTTTTACTATGGTAATGAAAGGGTGATTTGTTCTTTGCCTTAATCTTCATGTAAGGTATCCTCAAAGCTTTTGTTTTAAACAAAAAGTAGCATCACACTAAGTGAAGTGAATCATATTCATAGACACTTTTGTGAGGGAAAAAAAAGAGAGATATTGTCTTCTAAAAGACAATCCTAATTTACCAGATAGTAATTTCTCATTGGAGAGAATCACAGTAATTTTACAATGTTTTTAACATTGCTTTAGAGGATTCCACTGACTTGTCTGATCATCATCAGTTGTTTCTCTTCTCTCCATTTGGTAGAACTACAATACACTAGTCAGACTCAATTTACTGGTGCTTTCTGTCAGTGCATTTTATGTACTGCATCCCCAATGCAACTTCCCATATGTGATGCTACATTTTTAAGACCTGATAGTAAATTTCTCCCTGAGCGAAGTCTTGAGTGAAGATTTATTTCAGAACTAGTGACCATGAAAACAGGATCCCTGCATAAAAAGAAGTGTTTACTATTGTAAGTCTATAGTTCAAATAACACGTTAAATTAGGAAACACTGAGAAAGTCAAATTCTCAAAATGTATTAAGTATATTGCTTTCATTTATGTAATTTTTCACTCACAGCTTTTATTCCCGAATATGAGTAGCTCCTCAAAAATACTTTAAAATACCTTATAATACCTTAAAATACCTTAAAAACCAGAAAACCTCACTACAGGAAGAAACAAATAAAATCCTTGCTGATGTTAAAATATTCAAATAAATTCAGTCCCAGTCACTTTTATCCATAGGGTCCATGGCATGGTATTGGAAATAATGAAAATGTAACTATCTTTGTTAAGTGTAATAACACTTGAAAATACTTGTTCTAAAAATTTCTGTATGGCTTCAGAGCTACAGAGGACTGCAGAAACTTTAAAGCTGCTTTAAAGTTTAAATCTGTGGATTGAAGCAAATGTGTATAAATATATTTGACAAATACTTAGGAGTGATCACTGATGAAAACGTGCAACTTTGAGTTCTAGCTCTGTGGGATGTAAGGCACCTAGAACATTTCCTAACATATATATGATGTGGGGTATTTTGTTTGTGTTTTTTTTTAAATTTTGTGGTTTTTTTTTTTTTTTTTTTTTTTTTTTTTTTTTTTTTGTGGGGGGGGTTTGCTGTTGTTGTTTTGGTTTGGTTTTTTGTTTTTTGGGGTTTTTTTTGTTTTGTTTTGTTTGGTTTGGTTTTGAGTTTTTGTTTATCTTACACAAACTTGATCTTGAAGGTTTGTTAAAGAATCTAAAAAACTTTTTTTATAAAATGGTAGTAAGCGATCTAACCAAGAGGTTACAAGGATACAAATTCATATAATTTATACTAAATTGTTTGTTCCAGGACGAAATGTTCATGAATATAGTTCCACCAGCTCATTACTTTGTTTGTATAAAAGTTTCTTCATATATTCTTAAATAAGAACAAGGTAAATGATAAATGAGTGAGGGAACATGGTGAATTCTTGGCCCTTCTTTAGCTCTAAGAGCTGTTCTCTAAACTTGGAAGTAGGAGTTCCCACAGATATCAAGAAATAGTTGCATGCAGACATACAATAGCTCTGTGCTGTATGGAAATACTTAAGTGAAGACTAAATAAAGACCATATTGAGGAAAAAAATAACATATAAAAAGTGTACACATGAAGTCTTAACAATGTCAAGTTCGTTCAGGGACAAAATAATTGTTCAATGTAACTTTAAATACAAAGTAAATAGAAAGCATGGTATTTACAAAAAACCCAACAAGCTGGCAAGAGAAATGCTCCTTGTTGCTAGCAGTAGGAGTAGTCAAGGGGAAAAGAGAAATGAATCATTAATGATAATCTATTAGACAAAGAAAATGATACTTGGCTCAGTAATCCTAAAAGTCCTTGTACTTGTGTGTCTTAGCATCTTCGGAATAACATAGTCCAAGTGCAAATATTAGTGTTCATTTGAAAGTGCACAAACCTACTTCAAAGTAATTCAACAGAAGAACATGAAGAGAAAGGGAACAAATATAAAATGGAAAGCATAATGTAAATTATCTTCATAATTGTTAACCAGATAATGTTTGCTAACTAGTTGTCTGAACTGTTGTCTTTTCACTAATCTATATATTTTGTGGGATAAAATCTGTTATCTAAAGGAAGTCAGCTTTATATACAGCAGTTCAGTGGCATCAGTATATGGAAAAAAGTAAATCTATTTACTGCCAGGGCTACAAACCCCAGCATTTTTTGAAATTCAACATATTCACAATTTTCAGTAGACTAAATATGATGCATCTTTAAGAGTTTCACATTCATAAATAAGACATTGCAATTACATTCATCCAAGAGTTATGGAATAGTTAGAACAACAGGCTAATACACAATCTTTCAGAAGTCCCTCATTTTCCATGATTACCTCACTGAAGTCTTTAAGGGCATTTGTACTTGGGGAAGCATTCAGATTTGCTTCAAAAGCAAAGGTGTATTTCTCCATTCATATACCTCTATTCAATAATTTTCCACAAACAGCTTCTAAAAAACAGGATGTACCTGGGAGCTTGACATCCCTTTGTGACATGATACCTATGGTGAAAAGCAGGAGCTCGGGACAATTTCACAGTTTGTCCAAATTTGTGCTAGATGTCATTGTCAGCAATGGGATCAAGGGATGAGCCTTCTGGTTTGCTAAAATGATGACTGGTCCAAAACACATATTTGTGAAAGTCCTTTCTGGGCAGTACATTAAAGGCCTAGTGCTTGTGTTCTGAGTTAAGCAGCACCATCTCACAGTTTGAAGGCTGTGTATCACGTTGGAATGTGTTTTCTCTATCAGTGTGATGTTTTCACATTGTGTTTTGTAATGTAGTAATTACACAGCTTGCCCCACAGTTCTTCGTGAAATTAATGCATCTCTTGTATTTAATAATAACACACATTTAGTAAGACTATTTCATTGTCATAAATATTAAAAGCTACATAATGTATGCACATATAAAGACTGCAATAATGAAGGTATTTAAAGTAAACAACACCAATTGAAATTCAAGTGCTGAAGCTCAGTGGATCCTGAAAGTAAAAGTAGCTGTACAAATAAAACTAAAATTGCCTTTGTTTATCTTCATTGTCTAAGAGGAGTGGAATATGGCATATGAACGAGGACTGATGGGAAAAGGAGTGAGCAGTGATGGGAAATTCAAACTTTTTTCTTTAAATAATCTGCAGCATTTAGGAATATCCATTAAGGAAGCTGAAGAAATGCCCTTGCCAAGAGCATTTAACTTCACCTGTTCTGTATCCTCTGTGCCCTGGCCCTTCTTCTGTGGAAAGGAGCACTGGGCCTGCTAGACATGGTCCTAAGAGCTCCAGGTCCATCTAGAGAAGAGCTCTGCTGTGGAGGGAAGAAAGAAAATCAGTCTGTTTTCCAGGGGAACCCTGAGGCTGCAGGAACTCCAGGCCATCATTCCTGGAGCTCATGGGCAGCTGAGCATTCCCTGCTCAGACCCAGGCAGACACAAAGAGACAACTGCATTATGTGAGGAGATGCAGAGCAGCCCAGGATAAACGAGGCTCAAAATTGGATTAAATCCATTTTACTTCCACTTGCTACAAGGTGTGAACGGTATGTCCCGCACCATAGGAATGAGAAGTTTAAAGTACTTATGTGAGCATTGTTCTCTTAACTCTTTAAAGAATGTGGTAAAAAGCCCTGAGTAATCTCAAATTGCAGTATTCAGATACAAATTGTAAGAATCCCACAGCTGTGGGGGTAATGTTGGATACTTGAGTGGGAAAGGGTTTAGCTGTAAAATTCTCAGTTCAAGATTTTAAAAGTAGAAGTTCAGAAAGGTTAAGATCAAAAAGTGCCTGGAAGTGTGGATTTTTACTCTGATTTAAGTGACTTTGCTTCTAATATTTGGATGCTAATGTAATTAAAAGATCTCAGTCTCTCTGATCTGTAAAAGTGACAATGCCTCTCCATTCCTGCATTAAACAAATGTACTTTTTGGAATGATGTGATAAAGTAATCATATAAACATTTCTTATTTATATGTGGCCACATTTGAGTTTCTCTATTAACAAATTGGAGAGTAAAAACTCTTCAGTACTGAAGAATTGAATAGTCCTGTGACAAGTTTTTAGAAAACTGTTGCAGATTAACTGTTCCAGTGAAGTATATTTCTGCACAATAGGAAGAAATAGAGACTAGGAATTAGAGAGGGCTCGGTTTACAGCAAGATGCTGAAGTGCTAATATAGTTACCAGGTCTTTTTTTGGAAAAAAAATATTAAATCCTCACTATTCTATTAGCTCTTTTATTTGTGCCTTTTCTTTTTTAAGCCAATTATTAGAAAAGAAGGGGAAAATGAGCCAGTCAACATAATACTTGGACTTCAAAACTTTTCTCCACAGGAGCAGCTGTTAAGGAAGTGAAGTAGTCACTGGGGGAGAGGAGAATCCTCATCATGGGGTGAAAATGGCTGGATGACAAAGTCTAGAGTAAAAATATACAGTTGTCCTTCTCTCTGACTGAAAGATTAGAGTGTACTTCTCCACTGCTTCATGTTATGGTGTTTGTTATTTAATACATGAAAATAATGGAAAGAAAGTTAGGTGATGAAATGGCAGTACCTTCAAATGTCACAATTACCTGGATTACTCAAATCCAAAACACACTATGTGGGGAACTTCAAAAGGGAACTCTGGGATCTACAGCAGTGGATGACACAATGTCAAACAAAATTCAACAGTATGAAAGCTAAGAGTCGTTGAAAGAAGTAATTTGAACTATTTATGACCTCTCTTGGGTTCTAAATTAATTTAGAAATAGCAGAAAAAGAGATCAAGTCATTGTGGACAACTCAATAAAACCTGTGATCTCTGTTAAAGTTTAATCAACCTTTCCTCTCCCCTTATAAATTCTGCAAATGAAAGGATCCCCTCACCTTAAAACAAGAATCAATGGCAACATGATCCCCTCTAAGCAATAAGCTACATCCAGTACAGCTGATAGCATATGATGCAGCATCATCTCTTATTCTGACAGAAGAAATAAGCAACAAGAGGAAGGAAACCACCTATTTCTTAATAAATATGTTGTGCCTCTTTCTAAAGTAGAATGAGTGAACATTTGGCAAAAGTGAGAAGACACAAATTTTACATATACAGAAATAACACATTTTTTCCATTGAATAAGTAATTAAACACTAGTCAGTGCAAGAAGGTTCCAAACCTCCTTGTAGGTGCTTACATTAGGGAAGGCAATTTAGATGTGCAAAGTCAAACCGAGATAAAAGTGCTTTTAGTATCAACCATTACAAGGTGCTGAGCATCCATCCCATAGAGACTCTTCTCCTTCTCAGAAATCCAGAGGGGAGGTGTCAATGAAGGTCTTAACTGAGCCCTTCTGCCTTGCTGTTCCCTCTGTGGGGCAAGAGCTACCCTGGCTTTGCCACTGTTGAAAGAGCAGAAGGATTTCTCTGGACAGTCCTTGTTCCTTGCTTACATTTTAGCTATTACTTAGCACAGCTAAGGCTTACAGAGTTATGCCTGTAATCTCTGCATCTGCTGGGCCACACGTGTCTCTCTCCAGTCCAAAGGTAAGGTTAGTTGCAAATCTCACATGCTATAAAAGAATTCACTACACAGTTGTCCAAGAACTGTGCCAGTGTTACCACAGGCAGTCACACACCCAGCGGGGATCTTTACACCGTGTACCTCCAAGTAGAGCATGTGGGAAGAGGGGGAGGAAAAAGTAAAATGAGCCTTCTCTCTTTTTTTTAGTATTATGTACAGAACTGAATAAAATAGATTTTCAAGGAGGAAAGTCCGTTGTGCTGTTGCTCAAACAACTGTGCTTTTAAAATATTTGGAGAAGAGGGTTTGCAGAAATCCATTAAAAGGTGCTTATTAAGGTGGTCGTGATTCATTCCTCTGATGGAACTTCTGGTGCCAAAGATTTCACAGGGGCAGGGGCAGGAGGTCGGATGCTGCCCAGGGAAGTGGCTGAGTCACTGTTCCTGGAGGTATTTACACTGACGTGGAGATGGGGCACTGAGGGACAGGGTTTAGTGGTGGACTTGGCAGTGCTGGGTTAACAGCTGGACCTGGTGATCTTAAAGCTCTTTTACAAACTAAATGATTTCTGATGCTGTGATTCTATCTTCATTTACTAAATTGGTTGGAACTTTGTATGAGTTGAACATGCTGACATATATCTACTGTTCAGCTTAAAGAAAAGGTCTAGATTTTACCAATGGTTCCAATGCTGTCTCATATTTTGTCAGGTTGTTCCATATCACAATTGCAGCATGAATCTCAGGAAAACCCCAAACCAAAGAAATTGCTTGAAGTCTTTTTAATAGTTACCCTTAACTCCAAGGCAAGTCCATGCACCACTTTATTCTTTGTGTTTTCTTCTTTCTGGTAGTTTTGTCTTGTCCTATGTTCTTTTATATACTTGAAAATTCTTCTAAATTACTAATTTTTTTTGGTATTAAAAGGTTTCATCATTCTCTTGTCATTGAGTAGTCCTCTTAATCTGTAATTACCTCCTGTTCTCTTCTACATTTTACAGTATTCATATTCTCATAAAAACCTCAGTTCTCTGGAAGGGCAGGTTGCAGAATTCTCACTGTGATGCTGCTGTTGTGATGTTCTTTCAACCCCTGTCAAGGCAGATGAAACCTTGAGCTGCTGCCATGCTCTGAGGTGCCTCCTCTCTATTGGTTCTCACCACTGATGTCACTCTGACTCTCTTATTTTTGTATGAAACTCAAAAGAACTAAAGCTAAAAGGGATCCGTGTTGTTTTCTGAGCCAGTGAAGGAAGAGGCCCTGCTCGTGTTTGGTGTAAGCTAGTTTTGTACACATTAGCCTTATCTTGAAGTAGTGTTTCATTGTGGAAAGGAATTCCTTCTTACACAAATGGAAATTCTTATTTCTATCTCACTTCTATGTAGGACTCTTTATGTATGGAAGAATGCTGCACTTTTTTTCTGTGGAGGTATTGCCCAAAAAATATTTGTAGGCTATTGTGCAAGTGCTTAAAATAGTCACCTCTCTTGACAGTTCTCCAGACTATGTTGGCATAATCAAAACCTTTTCCTAATTTTTTTTAAATTTATTTTTTAAATTTCTTTTCTGAAATTCCTGCACCTTATTAAAATGTTTTTGATAATGGGATGGCAAGAATGGGAGGAGCTAATAAAAATTAATTTGACTGGTACACCTCATTTTAAGCTATATTTGGCTTCACCCCAGTAGCAATGGTAAATGAGAAAATATTCTCCTACACTTTGCATATAGGTTACATCAGTGGAGAAAATTCATGTAGGAAAAACTTGTAGTGCAAGCTTGCTGTTCAATGCCAATTTAGGTAAATTCTGACACGCTCCTGAAGCAGAGTCAGGTGACTTTAATGAAGTACACGACTGGGTTTATATGGAAAAACCCTTTACATGAGATTCCTTTTCTTCAGAAATCTTTACTTGATTTATTTTGAAGTGAAAAGGTGGTCCGTGAATGAAACGTTATTGTCCCATGAAATTTATTTTAACCCTTTGGGTAATAACCTAAAATGTTGCATATATTCTGTGGATTTCACTCCCACACATAAAAATATCAAATTTGAAACTCTTACAAATCAAAAGAAAATTTCTTTATTCATATTAGACAATAAGTCAAATAAATTTTGTCTCTTAAGAGTAGAATATAACCTGGAGGAACTTAAGAGTGAGAGGAGTCCAGCAATCACAATCATGAGCAGTAATAATCATACGAAGAGTCCAAATGAATGAATGAGGAGGTCATTTGATAGTGTTTCATTTGGGTTAGGTTTTTTCCTTCAAATGGATGTTGGTTTCAAAGGAATGCAAGATAATTTCTTTTTATTTTTCCAGAAATGATAGAAAAATATTAATAAATTAGATTAATAGTTGCCAGAATATTTTTGGTGTGACTTTATCCAAAAAATCTGGGAATACAAGATTATGAATCCTAAGGCAGTTTGAGAAGCAGTTTTCCCTGTGAATAAAGGAAAACTGTGTGCTGATGTAGTGGAATTTGCTGCACATTTATTGAGGTGTGAATGCCTGGTACTTAAAATTAAAAGCTGCTGCTATGAGTTCACTAGTTAAAGTAGTGACAGGAGTGAAGAAGAAAATTTTAAACAACTGAAATCTGTAAGAATTGATGGAGAGGCAGATGTTATAAACCTGTCCTCATGTATTTTTTTGCCTCACGCTCTCTGATGCTCCTTGCTGAATAATGCAAATGCATGTTGACATATTTGCTGAATTCTAAGAATGAAGCAAGTGTAAAGTCAGGCTGAAAAAATATTGTGCTTCAGATTGCTTTCAAAGAACTCTGATATCATCAAGGCTCAAGAGGGCCACTTTTCTATGGAAAAAGATCATGTGGCACTTCTCTTGCAGGTGGATTTAGGAAAGCAACCTGCCATTTCTGCATTGCATTGAACCACTTCATAAATCTGGGGATTTAGACATTTGGCTAGATTACAGGTTTTTGTTTTCAGCTCAGGAAGGCTGCAGTTACCTAACTAAAATCCACAGAAAATTTTGGTAATTAATTTTTCAAGTAACTATGCTTATAGTGTCTGTACCCTGTCCAGAGGTATAATGTTTCTGTCTAATAAAGGAAACACTATAAGAGCTCAGACTATAAGACTCTCAGTTGCTGGGTCAAGCCTTTATGCAGAACTTCTATGCCTCAGAAATGTAACATATATTTACTTAGCATCCTGTATATTTTATTAGTGTATCTCTAATTAATTAGAGATTATTTTATCCCTCTTTCAACTTGTCAGTTGTGTATTTGATGACATGTAGGGCACAATAGCTTTTAACTGTGTCTATCTAACTCACCTAGAGACAGTATCTTCAAAGTGGCTTTCTGAACTTTCCAGATGTAGTTGAAATATGTGATCTTATCATTAGGAATTTATTTATAACACTTCTTTCTTTGCAAAGCTCCCAAGAGGGATTCCAAGGGTTCCCTGGATAGAGAGAAAAAAGCCCCAAAGTAATTATTAAACATAATTTCTCTTGGTTAGCTGTTGTTGGGTTTTTTGGGTTTTGCTTCTTTGTCATCTGGGCAGCTGCACTCAGCAGACTCCAGGGTCTGACTGTATGAAGCAGTTCCTGTTTTGGTAACAACAGATTCTTTGCACCAGAGAGCTGATGTTCAAAGGCAGTGCAGTTACCACTGCTCGTGTTGAACAGAGTGTGGAATTTGACCTTTATGAAAGAATTGCAAAGAGGCTTTGAAATTTCTGTAACGGTATCCACGGAAAACAGAGAGGAGCTGGGAACAGGGAGGCTTTAGTGAGTTTTTGAGAACAACATGTTATCCCCCTCCCTGTCCTATGTACTCTCTGTCATCCTTCAGTTCCTAAAGAAATGTGACAACAAGATTCTATGATATTTCATTTTTCCCACTTGGAGTCTCTCTTAATAATATACAAACCTGTTCCTTTTCCTTATAGTCACCTCACAGTCTTTTGTTAGAAGAATCATCTGTGCTTGTCTGGTTCAAAGGAAGACCTTTGGCATCTATTTATATGCAGTGTTGAAGACAGGATGCTGAGCAAGAAGGCTCTTGGATTTAACCCATTGTGGCCATTTTTATGCTGCATAAGGGATTGGGAGTTACATTCCTCCTATTGCTGGTTATCCTACAGGCATCTCTCCTGCTAGCATGGAAGTGTGTGTTTTCAAAGTGTAGCACAGATTTCTGCTCTTCGTGGAGAAAACTGGTGTATTGAGGAGGATTTGCTCAATGTCCTTTTGCTGCTGTCCCAAATGGCAGTTTTGGATCCTGGGAAGGCAAGACTTTGTACACATGGATTTCACAAAGGGAGCTGTGCCTTTCAGGGAGCCATTGCAACCTAATAACCGAAAATGAAGAAAAGATAGAAAAGATCCCTGTATTCTCTGATGCCTACATCTCCCTAGGAGTATCCTCAGAGACATATTCCTTTGAAGATATCGAAATGAAGTGCTTTGAGCCAACTTTACGGGTCAAATTTACTTTATTAGAAAAGCAGTTACATTTCAGGGGCTATTTTAAAGGTGTATGAGCATGGGCACGGGAAGTTTATTTTCTGTCTGTGCAATAACTCTTTAAGCTTGGTAGCACATGTTGCTGGTCTCTTCCAGCCAGCTGGTGGGTTCCCAGGCGGAGTCTGTCACACGCTCGAGTCACATGGAACCCCCATGCACTTGCAAATGCTCTGAGCCCTGGAGAGGCACTTTGGGGGCTGAAATGCTCAGTCGTTTCACTGAGATGTTCTGCTTAGGAATTCAGAGCACAACGTAAACCTAGCTGTGGATTGTGCCATTCCACCTCTTTTTTTTTTTTTTTTCCTCCTTTTTGTAAGTCCTGGATGTGATATGTTTCACGATGATATGTTCCGTCTTATGTTGTTGCTCTCAGATTGCACATGTGAGGACACAGCATCTCAGGAAAGATTTACAAACACGGGTGTGGTGACTGATGGCACTTTATTTGTGAAGGAAAAGGCATATGTTTGCCTTGTGGTGTGTGGATCAAAACCCAGTGAAAAGTGAACTGACTACATCAGTAATAGGTGTGCTATTTACCCCTTCCCCTCCCCCCCCAAAATAAAAGACAGGAAAATGCTGAATGCTATGTGGAGATAACATACAATTTATTGATTCTCTCTGTATGCTTTATGACTATAATGGACTCTATGAAAACCCTAAGCCTGTCCATTTTATCTTTGTAAATAATTGACTGAGAACACTGTTCTAAATTGGATAAGTGGAATGAGATACATGCAAGGAGAAGACTGTACAAGTAATTATATGTATATGGTACATTTCAGCCTGTTTTGGCAAAGTTCAAATACATTTCTTCATAGTGTCTGAAAATTAGAGATCTAATTTTTGGCTCAAGTCTGTTGTCACAACTACCCTTAGCTCTACTGTAATTTGCATTTCAAGTGTACTAGAATCTCTGAGCACCGCCTCTGCGTGTTGTATGATTACTGTTAATACTTGATTTCACAGTTATTTACAACCTTGATGTATTGCTTGACTGTTGCTAATATCTCATTTACTATTCTGACCACCCTGAACAGCCCTTCTACATGATACTTCCTGGAGTGTCTAGTCTTTTATCCCCTGGCTGTAACTTTTAATTTCCCTCTGGTTGTAAAACAGTCTCATACCTTTGCATCAGAAATTATTTTTACTTTTGTGTTGCAGGGCTCAGCAGGGATACCAGGGAGCATAGCAGGACTACTTCATAGTCAGAATATGGGGACCTTTGGTGTCCTAAGGAGCTGACGTGGAGAAGCCCAGGTTCATACAGCTCCTGTATGAAGTTCCAACTGGGTGTAAGGTCATGTGTATTCTGCCTAAGTTCAAGTTGCCACTGAAAGAAGAACTCCAGCCTCTTGCTAGTAGCATTCTTTTTCCCCTGTCTTTTTGTGCTGGCACTTAGTTTATATAACTGTTAAATGAGCCAGGTGAAGGATTTATCCTGCTGCAAGCTATTGTTGTCTTATATTCTGGTTTGCTTTTTGGGACAGTTCCCTAACCTGCTTTAGGATGCAGGTGTGAGAGGCATCAGCACAAACAAGTTTGAGGTACAAATGACCCAGCTCAGGAGAGAGAGCAGAAAGGACCACCACTTCTGGCAGATGTCCTGATTTATTCTACAGGTCTTGGTCTGCCCACTCACTGGGAACTGCCAAATGGGAATTGATACCTTGCATGGAGCAGAAGTCTGCCAAATCAGTGATTGTCAACATCACTCGTCCTTAAATGGCAGCAGGTTCTGTCCTCCCATTCTGTTCCTATTGACAAGCTCTGTCTTTAATACAGGAGATGCATGTGAAGTCTGGCACTCCAGGCTCTGTAAGCTGTTCATCCGTGCTGCAAGCACCCAGTGGTACAGGTTACATAAAGTACAAGTAATTTCTCTACAATGTAAACTGGCATAAGTAAATGCCTTATAGAAGATAAGCATAATTACCCAAACCCTTAGGTAGAAGCATCCATATCATTTGCCAAACAAAAATGCAGATAATTGGAATGTCTGGCTTAGCACATTCTGAAATTGGCCTTTGGGATCTCAAAATCTCTGATTCAGTCTTCCTATTTTGGGGAGTTGGATTTCCAGTTGAGTGGGAGATTCTTTCAGCAGAGCTTAGGTTTTAAACCAGATATATATTGAAACCTCCAAAGCCTTTGCCTCAGGATCTGCCATGGGGGTTATATTCCTAGATAAATCAGAATACCATCTGTACTGCCAACTGCAATGTGAGAGAGTTAAGAGAGGTCTTTTAAGTAACCAAAGGCAGCTAACAAAAATAGGTAACACCTCCCTCCAGGCTACTTTACTTTTCCTAGACTGTTACAGGCTTCCAAAGGGTGTGTTTCAGATTGTGACTTAAAGTTACCCAAATCTGACTTACCTGAAACCCTAGGCAGGCAGGCAGGAAACAGGCAATGTCACATCATGGACCAGAGATGATGTCTGAACTGGAGATAATAAATCCTGATAGACATTTATTGTTCCTTTGATGGGTAATATTGAATCAAATAGTTTTGACAAGACAGAATCTGAACTACAGAGGGCTGCTGCTGGTGCAACAAAAGAAATGGGTGGTAAATGAAATTTATGCTGTTAAATTGTGCTGATGATTTTGGCAAAGTTGATCATGGCAAGCCCTGCAGAACCTCACTCACCAGGCCTGAAGGCTTGTATTCTGACAAAAATTCAGCTCTTTTTGTGACATTTACATTGGTTATCAAGCAAAAACTCAGTCACAGTTACAGGTAAATGCACATTAGGAACTGAAGGGAGAAAGTTTTCCAGAAAATGGTAATTAACTGAAAACTAGATGCTTTTAATTTTAGAATGCTTATGTGAATCTATACATGTTGGTGGACAGAAATGCATGTCTAAATACTCTGAAGTTTGCCCTGGAGTGACGTGGTAATTATCAAGTTATGAGTTGTGCATGTTAATTTCTGCAGGTGATTTATCTGGTTTATCTGGCTTTTGAAGACATTGTATTTTCCTTCTTTGTTTTTTTAATGCTCCTATTTTCACAACAGAGTGCAGATAGCATTCCTATAATTATGAGTGAAGGGGGGAAGTGCAGGCAAGAGTTGACAAAGAGAAGCAAGAGCTGAAGGCGAGATGTCTTCTCAGTTAATCTGTGAGGAGAGATAACTGGCAATAACGCACAGCAGTGCAGAGAAGTGGACAGAGAGGCAAGCAGAAAGGATACTTTTATCAGCATTGTTTCAAAGCAGCTATAAAAGTAAGTACTAAAAGAGGAAGAGAAGCAATTACAGTAGTGAAGCGTAACTGAATTTTGAAATGCCTTTTAACCATGTGCGGGACAGGAACTACATCTTTACCTGGGCAACTGGGGCACGTTCTGCATGGCTCTTGCTTACCTGTTTTCAAGAGAAACACTAATACAGAGAAAAAAATTCCTTGAATTCATAATTGAGAGCATGTGCTTATGAATTTGTAAATAAGACCTATCTTCAGAACTTTCAATGTTACAAATGTTTCTGATAGTGGGGCCTGGGCTAGGCACAAACCCCTTCCATTGTCAATGTGTTTGAGTGCTTGTTTTGTCTGAAAAGTAATCTAAGGTACAGATTATATGAACCTTTAATATTCATTGTTATTTGCCTCTGAAAGATTCAGCTGGTTTGCTTTGTGATTGCTTTTGTAAAAGAAATGCTGCATTGTAATCAATTTGCTGTGTGCAGTTTAAAATGTCAGGGACATTTCTGTTATTTAACCTGCAGACTCCTGCAGGATGGGATGAGTCAGAGTTTTTGAAGTAAGGCTATTTTAAGGACTAACTTCTAAGAGATTTCAGGTTCAGCATATCCAAGTACAGTGTATGCTTTCTTATTGTTTGTTTTCTTTTTAATTTAAAGTAGAGATGCATTTCAGGCAGTAGTTAAGATGCATTGATTGAGGTTTTTTGGTTTTTTTTCACTACACTGCTATTTGTCTGGCCATTCTTTTAAATGTGATAAACACATACATCATTGACTGTGATCACTTTTGAGTACTGACATTGTTTGAAAATTCATGGGAAATACTAAATATTTCTTTATTATCAAAATACATATTTGAGTGTAGAATTCAGTTAAAATGTCAATCAAAAAAAGTTTAAGAAGCAAACTGCTCTATGCACTAATTTGAAGAAAAAACTTTTAAAATGGAACTCTGTGGAGCTTTTTTAGATACGTAGGCCTCTCTTCACTGTTGGTTGAGTTTATTTAAAGAGCTTTTCTGGTCACCTTTGAACCTAAATGATTTCTCCAGATGTACAGAAGTGAACAATGTAAAAATCTTGCTGCTTCAGCAGAACAGGATCCAGCTGGCAGGGAACTGGATCTGCAAGTCATTGGTTACAGCTGTGTTTCGATTTATGTGATGGTTGAAAAAATAAATTACTGGATTAAATGGCTAGAAAGAGGACTCTTTGTTTAGCCCTTGTGTGGGGACTGAAAGTGTTTATGGTGCTGTTTTCTTCGGAGCCTTTGCAAAGTAAGCTGGACAAATAGTCTTATTCAAAACTTGTCTGAAATGTTGTGCATTCAGCTTTATTTCTTTACAGAAGAAACTGTATGTTTTTGTATAATGCTGTCAGCCAGCAACCATTTTTAAGGTCTCTTGGCCTTTGAGAGTGGCAGTAGCATTTTAGCAATGTCTTGTAGGCATTGCAGTTTATCACTGGAAGGCAGTTTCCTTTTGTTAAAGGTTTTCAAATGCATTTCTTGGCATGAGCACAAATACATGTAGAGACTCTGTCAAACTCATAACTTTTTAATGGGTTTAATATTTCAGCTTTGTATACCACTTACCTTTTGCTCTACATAATAGTGCTGATGTAATTGTAAATTGGGTGCACAATAATTTACAGAGCAGGCACAATGAAATCAGAAACTAATGCCAAGTGTTTGGATTATCACATATCTTATTTTAATGTTCCAACTATGGTGATGTCTTGTTACCTGGTATCTGGATTCTGCAAAGATTTACATGCTTAATTTTGCTGAAATGTCCCACTTTGCTTGATAGGACTGAGCATAGAGACCATATCAGCTTTGTTAGCTATTTTGATAAGAAATGTGTTGGGTTTTTTTAATCTTTATATGATTAGGGTCCTTTGAAATCTCACAAACTGCCTTTTCTGCTGCAGGAAGCTTGGGGTGAAGGAGTTGAGATATAACATCTTCCAGTGAAGTCCCAGCTCCATTGAAGTCACTGGGCATTTTGCCACTGGCTTCTCTTAGGCTACAATTTCACTTTTAAAAATGGATTTTAACATTTTTACTTATAACCAATATCCCAAAACCCACAAGTGATTTTTCTTAAGTAGTGAAACTGCTGGTGAAGTGATAGGCTACCAAATGTGAACAAAAGATTTGATATTAGACCAACAGGAGTTTGGAAGGGTTCTTGCAGGAGCTATGGAGAACAAAATAATAGCACAGAACTTTCAGTCATGCAGACAGTGAGCATACAGCGCATTTTTTAAAGATTTAGCTGGCTTTCAGCACAATAGTTTGCAAAGCCAGGAGCTTTTCAGCACTTATATCTGTTTATTCAGCAATATTTCCTAGTAATTATTTTAGTCTGACCATTAGTTTCCTTTTACAGTAGTAAAGCAGTCTGTAGCTGTCGCCGAGTATCAGTTACATCCTATTTATTAAAACACTTCTAAAATGGTGCATAAACGTGGAAAATTATGGTTGTGATTAGATCATAATTGTTGTTCTATCAGGATCTAATTACTTTTTTAGAAACAGTTTGCACACATTGTTTTCAAAAGATTGCCTTTTCAAAATCCTACAGAGCGCTGACCAAGGAGAGCTAAATACCAGAGCAGGAGTTCCAAGGCAAAAATGAAATCAAACAAGTTGGCCAAGTTCCATCATAAGCCACCCTCAGAAATACCAGAGAGAGGCTTAAAATATTTTAAATAGAATATTTCCCCTCCCCCCTTTTCTTGTATTGTCCCCGAGCAGCATTATTACCTTAAGAGCCATGCGACAGAAAGTCGTGGTGATGCAGAATAAATAACCATAATGTATCAAAAGCAGACAAAGGTGTGATTGATCTGTCTGGAATTGGCAGACTCTTTCGCTGTGTCAGGCTGTTTCTTTGATCAATGAAGGTATAGCCTCTGACCTTTAAAAAAAATCAATGAGATTGATTGAAAGGCGAGAGAGAGAGCTATGAGAATGCAGGATAGCTTTAACCTTCACTGTCTAGAAAATTTAAAATATTCTGGTTTTGCAGGCATTGAACCTATTTTGTATTTTCTTGTTAAAATGCTTTTCTTTTCCCCAGACTGCTTTTGAAACCTCTAAGAACAGGGTTGTAGAAATGTTGTGTCTGAATGTTTCTCACAAATGTTTATCTTCAGATTTCATTGTTAAGAAAACAGGAGTGTTTTGTCCTACAGCCGAATTCTGTGCATTCTCGTAGTGTTTGCAGCATGCACAGAATACCCTTAATCTCCTTTTTCAAACTCAATTTTTATGTGGCAAATACACACCCCAGAATCAGTGCTCAGAGAAATGGTTCAGGTGATTTCAGAGACATTTTCCACCCGAATAAAGGGACTTGTATTGCCCTACTTCAGGATCAGGCCCACGGGTGATTGCAACAATAGTGTGTAACCAGCATGGAGGGGTGACTTCTGGGAATTGACAGCGTATTTTGGTGATCTAGTTCTCTTCAATCTTGTGGTTTTATCAATTATATGTGTGTGTATGTGTGTATGCAGGTATACCTATAGGTCAGGAAACAGTAAAAATGCCATAATGGAAAATTTATGAAGCGGGATTTTTAAAATAGTACTTGACACTTTACGTCTTTCTTATTGAGCAGACTACAAATGCAGACCCGGCTGTTAAGGCAAAAACAGGTTTTTGAACAGTTGGAATTTCATTTTGGTACCGGGCCTTTCCTTTCCTCACATTGTGCTGATGCTGTATTAAGTAGTAACACGAAGCAATTAGTGAAGTATAAAAAGTACTTTTAAATAGAAAAGTTAATTCATTCATTACTTCATGCTCTCACAGCTCAAGGAAACAGGTCAAAAAAAGTATACATATCACGGTGGTTTGTTTTCACAAATAATTACTTTTTTAATTGAAAGTGTCAGTAAAATCAAGGTCTATTGAATAGAATTCACACAAAAAGTAATTCAAACTGCAATAATTTCTGCTGTCATATGTCTGTGTTTTAATAAAGGGCAGGTAAATTGACAAGTCAGCAAGGAGATGGTATAATAGCATTTCTTGAGTAAGACGGAGCTTGCGTAGGAAGAGAAGGATATTGCTGTTTCTCTGTAATTTTATTTCTGTGATTTCCTTGCTGTAATAAATTGTGTAGGCTATATATATATTCAATACTTTGTGATCAGGTGGGAATTTCAGCTAAGTTAAAAAAGGCACTCTTACTGAATTACAAGAGGAATCCTGGCTGTAGCATTTCTAAACAAGAAAATAGGAGGGTAGATTTTTTTGTGGCAAATCCGGGACTAGATAGCTGTGGGAATTTCCTGAAGTCTTTATCCCCTTGCTGTTCATCAGTGAGGTGAGAAGGTGTTAGGGACAATCATAGAGAACTCTGATGTATGTCATTCCAACTAAGCACAGGTCATTTTAACAGTGTTACTCTTCTAAGTCATTTAAATACTGCATTAAGAGAAGCTTTATTTTATGAATATCCTTTCCATGTGCCCTGTGATGAAGAAATTTTTTCTTCTAGAAAAAGGAAAGGGGTGAGTGTGTTACGTCCCAGTTTGAGCACACTGAGGATACAAAGATGAGAACTGTAAAATCAGAACAACATTTTATATTAGTGCATTTCTCTCTTCCCCTTAGATATGTTCTGATTTTGCTCCAATGGTATCTTATTCTTCTCATCACATTCTCTTAACATTACTGTCTGTTATTCCAGAGAGTCCTTATCTGTCACACAAAGTTTGCGTTAATATTGCAAATCACCTCACCCTTGCTATTTAAGAAAGAAAAAGCTCATCCTGTATTTGAGCAGGTTCTGATATCTGACATGCATGTCCAGCCTCACCTCTCCTTCCTCTCTGTCCAGAAGTAATAATCCAGGAATTTTCTTCTTTTTTTCTTCTCTTTTTTTTTTTTTCCCTCTTAATTTTTGGGTGCTTTCAGCAATGGCTGCTCCCCTTTCTGTTCCTCACAGACACAAACTGCATCTTTCCAGTGTGGATGTGGATGCTGTCCCCTTGTGGATGATGCTCATAGTCTGAGCTGCTGCCTGCAAAACTGAGCAGTGCCCTTCAGCCAGTTTAAGGTGGTGTCTGGTGCAGTGCATTCATTTAGCATTACTAAAGGACAAAATTAAGGTTCTTTTTGTTTCTCATCCCCCTGCCAGCTAAAGCTTTCCCAGAAAAGAGAGAAAGCTGAGGTCATTTTTTTTCCATCTGTGAGGGGTCAGTGACTGCAACCAAGCTGTTCCTGGCTGAGGTATAAGCCTGTTAAAAAGCACCTATGCTAGCAGCTGAATCATTTTTGAGACCAGGTTTTTTTTATATTTTTACTGATGAAAACAGCAGGTCATTAAATCCAGCAGTCGATCTCCAATTATAACCTGTTCTGGATAGCATGGAGCCCTGCCCAGACAGACCCCTGACCTCGGCCTTGTCCTCTGCTGTGAGACCCTGTTTGTGTCCCATACCCACTGCTAGCATCTCTGGGAGCACAAATTCCTCCCAAAATACCATTGCCACAGCCCCTGCTGCTGTTTGGTATTCTCAACGCTGCCTGGACTGCGGCTGTGCGTTCAGTCTGTCCAGATGAGAAGCAGATCCATGGTTAAAAAAGGTGTGGTTCTGCTTGGAAACAGAGGCAGTATGTACAGGCAGTGATGTAAGTGTAAATGTACCAGGGCTTTCTTTTCCTATTATTATTTAAGTCTAATAGAATAAATCAGGTTTAAGAGACCTGAATTCTTGATACCTGCTACCTGGATTCTTTCTTTCCTCCTGAAAAAATGAGAGATGGATATGTGAGAATTGCTGGGGCATTTTTATGAAAAGCTCTTAGATACTTTCCTGCATGGAAAAAAAAAAAAAAGTTTAAGGGTTGACATTTAATCTTCATACAGAAAATAATAATTACAGGCAAGAATTTAAAGTGGTTCTGCTCATAGTCAAGCCTGACGGTTCTTTTCTCCTTGCATTGCATGAGGATTTACTGTACTGTGGATGCAAAATGTAAATGATGGGCAATTCTGTGAAATTCAGACATGCACACAAAACTGTCTTTCCAACTTTTTCACACTTACCTTCAAACTGAAAATGGATTTTCCTGGTGGCTGATTAACCAGAAATAAGTTGTTTCTAACTAGGGTGAGGGGAGGAGGGTTCTGTAATATTGGATTAGTGAAAGGAGTGAACGGCTTCAGTTTAATTCAACTAGTCTTCTATTTTTAATCTCCAAGGAAACAGCTGAGTTGAATGTTAATTAAACAGCAGTCTTTGATCCACCCAGCCACTCCCGGAGGCATAATAATAATATATAAGGGCACAGCAGCACATATATAATAGGTGCACTTAAAGGAATGCATCTAATCTCAGCATATTCACATTTAAAACATTTCTTGCTGACCCACTCTTATACTATTTAAATAAGGAAAGGAAAAAAAGAGGAGAAAATACTAAGCTAAACTTTGATGGTCTGAAGGTAGGGCAGCAGAGCAAGTGTAAGTTCCTATTATGAGGATGTATAAGGGTTAATGATTAGAAGAGTGGAATCAGGAAAGACCTTAAGCCCAGATCTATGACAGTGGTAATTGAGCTGATTGATTACGACATCTCGTTTCAGACGACTATTGATTTAATCTAGTCTGCAGTCCCATTGGCCCCAGAGGTGCTCCCGAGTGAGGCTCAGCACTTGAACCTGGGTACTCTTCCCTACTCACCGTCTGGATATAAATTTCCAGAATCTGCAACCATTTATAATTTTCACTCACCTTCATCCTTTTATTCAGAAGCTTCTAATTTCATCAGCCTAATGTTTTTAACCATTGAGGGGAGAGGCACAGGGAAAATGAAGTGGCACAGACTGAAAAGGGTGGGTTTGGAAAAAAAAAAAAAAAAAAGGCAAGGCAGAGAGCTGGGGCTCTGTGGCAAGTATTTGCATCTGTTGTCTCTGATTCGCAGAGCTAGGCAAAGGCTGCTTTTGGAGGCAGTCCACAAAGCTGGGCTATCAGTAGGCAGTTTGCTGTACGCGCACGTTCAATTATTAAAATAGTAGACTTTTTTTCTCTTTCTGATAGCCACAGCGAGGTCATGACATTAATTTATCCAGGGTATTGTGGGTAACTATACAGGAAAAAAAGCATAAAGGGCACAGATGCTGGAGCAGCAAAAAATGGATGGGTCTGAGCAAAAGGAGATTAAGAGGCGATGACCAATCTAATGTACGTATAGCAGTAAGAAGCCGGCATCCGTCACAGACTGTTGATGGCAATAAGTATTTTAAGCCATGCTGTGCATGTGGTAATTTTTTTTTTTTTTTATACCTCAGTAACTGCTAAACTGAATGCTGTAATCCTGTATTTTTTCAGTTTCCCAAATCTGATTTTTGTCTTGTTTTTGTTGTCTCATGCTTGGCGTCCTTCGCTCGCTCTCTGTCTGTGGGTGTGCGTCTGTCTCTGTCTCTCCCTCTCTCTGAGATTACAAACTTAACTGTTTCCTAATTGTCTACTTTCCTCCGTCCTTTTCCTAAGAAATTAATCACCATCACCACGACTGGTCCCAAGCGCGCACTAACTGCGCTTAGGGCGTGTACCCGGCGGTTTGGCTCTTTTCCTTTACTTTGGAGCTGTGTGACCTTTTCTCTTGGACCTTTCCTGCAAGTGGATGCCCTTCCTGCTCGCTGCTGCTGCCGTAAGGTTGCCAAAAGGCTACCTGAGCCGGGACTGCAGCGCTGCATCCTGGGACCTGCCCGCCCGGCTATGCCGAGGGCTTCCACGGCACCAGGCAGCTCTGAGAATTGGCTGGTGAATTGCCTATCACCTGTCCTCCCCCCCCACCACCCTCCAACCCCGGCAAATAATTTCTATACCGTGCATCACAGTGGTGTGGTATTGTCTGGAAAAGTAATTCCCAAATACTGTTGGCGTAAAAAAGGGAAAAGCTGAAAGACTGTCAACACCGTAAGGCATTAAAGTCCCTTGCCTTAAGAACAAAGGAACAAGGTAAAAATGCACACAATAATTATGCTCTGTGGATTTTCATAGCCTGTCAGACAACTTGTGCCTATGTTTCAGTTATCAGCCTTTGTGCTTTGTTTTGTGTTGTGTATTTTCTATATGCGTCTTGAGTTTCTCCGTGTGTGTATTTGGTGTACGTGTATGTGTTCAGACTTCTCTACCAAAACTGAGCAAATGCCATACAGAAAAATACACAAATGAGGCTCAAACACGCATTTTCAGTATTCAGTGTGGTAGTGCGGGTGTATTGCCATTGTTCTCTTACAGTGCTCCCTCCGACACCAGCAGCTTCTATTTTTTATTTTATTTTAATTAAGAAGTTTAAAATAAAAGAACAGAAAAAGAGGAAAAAATGTGCTTAGTCCAGTTAAATGCCAATTGAAGCCCAGAAACTCATGATTTCAGCACAGTGAATGGTGATTCAGACCCTGGCAGGATTTTGGCTATGAGACAATTCCTACTTATAAAGAGTACAATGAAAGGGGGGGGGGGGGAAGATAGCATTAATTTTAAGGAAGATTAATATTAGTCTTTTAATGTTCGTTATTTTCTGAAGAAGTGAATCCTTGTACCTTTGAGGGCTAGTGTGTCCTTCCCACTGGTATTTATTCGAGCAAAGGAAAAATGAAGAAGGCGTAGAATAAACTCCTAAGACTGTTCAAGAATTACTGGCATTATTTCTCTCTACATCACGTGTGAGCCTGGGTTGCCTGCTATTCCTGAGGCAGAGGATCGAGGATGAAAGTCTGTGTGTCAGAGCCTGTTTTCACAACTGCATTTGGAGATCTGTCTTATTGATTAGGAAAAAAAGGGGGTGGGAATAGGAGTGTGAGGTGAGGGGAGGACCGACTGACTACTGGCTTATTGCAGCTCAAGACATTTTCTTCCGGAAAGATGTCAAACAACTGAGACACAGCAACAGAGGAAGTAGAAAGGTGGAAAAATAAGAAGAGGGACCCTTTGGAAGAAATGAAGGCATTTCTTATGAGAGCCTTGAGGTTTTTTGGTTTTTTTCTTCTAACATCTGACCCACAAGGGCTAGAGTGACAGCGTCATGCAAATGCTGCAGTCCAGCAGGTCTGAGAGAGGGTGGATGCTAGAGAGTGAGTTAATGTTAATGATGAGTGCAGTGAAAATACCAGCCGATACCACCCCCTCCACACACAACTGCTCTGAGTCAGCATCCGCTGCTTTGCCGAGCCTTTCTGTGCGTGTGTGTGGTGTGTGAGTGTGTGTGTGTGCGCATGTGTGTGTGTGTGTGTGCGTGTGAGCGCTGTGACCGTGCGTGTGTGCATGGAAGGTAAAGCCAGTCAGTCAGTGAGAAGCAAAGGTACGTTTGAGAGCAACTAAAATCTGACTGATTTCCATCTTCAGAGCATCAGATGTATTCCCTAAAGAGGATGGGTCTATGCGATGGGGGTGGTATAATTATGTTAATGTCATATTTATAGAGGGGAGAGATTTTTCATTCTAATTATTGATTTGAAAGCTGTGGTCAAAATTGTTTGTTAAATCATGATCAGCTTTAAAAAAAGAAATTGAATGAAATCTAGGGACTGCTATACATATATATCTCTCTCATATATATATTTTGTTTCATTTAACTATTTTGTGTCTGAGGCATAACTGATTGAATGGTGCACAGTGACAAAGAAACGGCTCTTATATAATGTTGCATTATATCATCAGCTGAAATATATTGTAAATAATCCAAAATGTTCTGAAATCTGAAGTATCAGTCTGGAGGGGAGGGTGAAGGGCAGGGGTGGGGGTGGGGGGCACTGGCAAATCTTTTCTTCGGCAGAGCACTCTGTACAGCTTTCTTGTAAATGGATGGTTCACCTGTTCGACCAGCAGAGATTCTAATTCTCCCCCCCCTTCTCTTTTTTTTTTCCTTTTTAAAGCTGAACGGCTTCCCGAGGAGCTCTGAGTTTTCTATGCCAGATTCTGCTCCAGTGGCTAGGACCTTTATGGCTGCTGTTTCTTTTGCTCTGGGATCTGATGGAGAAAAAAAAAAGCCACGATGGATCCTGTCCCTAAAGTAGAAATTTTCTTTTTCATTCTGCAAACAAGGCTAAAGATCGGAGGAGAATGAATGCAAAAGTGATTCAGGATTGTGGTCGTGCCATTAAAAGTGTTTGGCTTCAGAACAAAATTATTTGGGAAATCCGAGCATTTCTTCTTACTGTGTCGACAGTATTTGAAAGTTACGTGTGCTTTGAGTAATCTGGTTCAAGTGACAACAATCTCTGCATGTCAATGTTTTCTGCAGCTTATGGAGAGAAGGCTAGTTTTGCCATTGGAAGGAAGAAGCTTTTTCTAGCAGTCTGTAGAAGGATTAAATGTTGAACATGGGGAAGAGGCAAAAAGTGAACACACGCCCAAAGGTTATCCTTGCATCGTGAATGGGTTTAAAGTATTCTGTAACCCAGGGCCCACCTGAACAGTAGGACTAAAAGTATAATGGGGAAATATTTCAATTAGAACCCTCTTAACAAGCATTTAATCCTTCTTTCAGGCATTAAGGAAATAGAATAAAACTGTTACTGTACAAATCTGCTGGAAACAGATTTTAACCCATTTGTAGACGCTTCCCTCTGATGCATTATAGTAACATAGCTACCTGTGAGACAAGGCAGTGAAGATTTTTATCCTGTGTTCTTTGTTTTTCCTTTTCAAAAGTTAAGGACTATACTCTCAGAAAAGTCTGTTCGGTCAGCTGATACATTGTTTGAATGTATGTATGTGTCTTGCCTGCTTATTTGATCTTTTCTGCCCCCTACTTGAAACTGTGGTTTGTTTATCTGGGGGGAAGGAGGTGGTGTTGATTTGGGGGTGGGGGGGACATTGGTTTTAGGGTTTCTTTTGGATTTGGGTGTTTTTTCTATTTAACAATAGCAATGAAAGTTTTGGTGACAGCGATTATGACTGCTAAACAATTCAGTTTATTGGAAGACGAATTCTACTGGATCATATCGGACTTTTCCTAGTCCCTGAGACCCTAACTTGTGAGGTTTTTTAGCAACAATCACAAGTCAGGCTCTTGGGACCTAGGCGGAGGGGAACCAGCAGCTTTGGACTGTGATTGTTTCTTCAGAATTTAGAGAACCAAAGGAGCTTTCCTTGCCTGGAAGGGTAAAAAGGAAAATATACCTATTTCAGATGTTAAGCATCAGAACTAAAAAAAAAAAAAAAAAAATTAAAAAAATCTGAACAACTGTTACCCATTGTGGAACATTAAGATGTTACATATTTATATGTTTAGAAAACTGGACTAGATGTCATGTAACATTTAGAATGAAAATTTAACCTGAATGTTGGTTGGCACCTAAAAACTCACCCCAGACAACAAAAACAACAAACTCCCCACTCAAAACAGATACTAAAATATACAAAAGACTTCCAATCATAATATTATTATTATTATTATTATTATTATTATTATTGTAGACAATTCTAATTGATAATTACCACAAAGTATATATTCATCCTTTCTGTTACAGCATTAATTGACTTTTAAAACATAAAACATAAACACTGATGTTTGAGGCCTAGAAAACATTCCTTCTATTGTTTAAATAATGATTTCAGTCTAAAGGAAAACTGTTGCTTAGCTTTCCCTGTAATACGGAACAAAGAGTATTTTGTAGTTAGTTGCCATCATTTTTCTTTGTCCAAGTGAGAACACAATATGTCGTTTAAAATAGTCTCTCATTTAATTTACATTTTAATCTGAAAGAGAATATTGGTTTAAAAATCATACTACAGCATTAACATCCTTTTGCACTCAGAAACATATTTCTTTTACCTGTTCAATTTAAAGTGAACCCACAATACTCTAAGCACGGGACTCAACTTCTAACATCTCTATCACTTCATATATATTTTATACCTCTGAAAAAAACCCAATGTGATCTGTAGCTTGTCCCTCACATGTTAAGTTCTTCACTGACTTTACATAAGGAGATTCACAAGCACATGAGTTATTCTTCATTGCTTATTTGTCTTGAACATCTGATCTAAAACACATAATCTGATTTGTATTTCTAAATATTTTATAGGTGAATTAGTTCTGAGTCTTTTTTTCCTGTTTCCTGTGTCTAACCAAGATGCTGCAGGACTTAGTTGATACATCAGACTTCAGTGAAACAAAGGCTTCACACAGATCAGGCATCTAAACTATTTGTTCATTTCAAAAGTGGTATTTTGGCCGCAGTATATTTTTTCCACTTGTGTGGGAGGAATGGTGTTTTATTGTAAGCATCAACACTATTGTTAAAATAAATTGTTCTTATCTGTTAGTATAATACTTTTTCTTCTTGTCTTGTTTTCTTAAGAGACAGAAACTATGCTCAGTACATAGTTTTCAAGTTGCTCAAGATATAATTAGTCTTTAAATAGTCATAAAAAATATTGCCTTAGCAATTACAATGATGATACAGTTCCAGTAAATATGTAATTCTTTTCTTTGTAAACTGTCAATCCCACATGCTAAGAACACCCAAAAGAGCTACTTGCAAAAATTTAGATACAGAGGTAAGTTTTTTAACACAGACGTGATATTCAACATTGACTTCTGTTTAGGCAATATTGGAAAAGTAGATCTGAATGTGTATATGAAAGACAAATGCACCCAGATGGGTGCTACACTCGTGAAGCACTTTGTTAGGAATTTACACATATTCTGCGGCAGCTTTCAATACTGAAAACAAATTATTTAAGATACTGATCAGGTGAACACATATTCTGTTCATTTGAGCTGTATAATGAGATAACACTGTATTGTGTTGGTATATACATGCCAATATACAATTTAAATTACACATAGTATTTACTGAAGTAAAAATCCCCATAATCAGATGTATGATGCACCCATCTATGCATATTAAAGGTTGTCATTGAATTTATTTTTCCATCAGCAAAATTTACATGAATGCGGATAGTTGACATTCAGCACTCTGAATTAATTTTACATTTAACACTGTATGTCCAATGAAGGTGAAACTGTGGTGTGAAACATTTTGTCTCTGTCCATCTGAAGATTTCAACTACGCTTTGCCCTGCATTGAGAGTGAGAAGAAAATGAAGCATTAGAAACCCCTGCCTGGCGTATTTGGTGCTCCAAAAGTCGTTAATATGCAGTCCTGCCCCTGCACTACTGCTTGAACTGGGATGACTCCAGTGGCTCCGCTCTGCCCATCACACTCACTGCTGCCCCTTGCCATGGTGATGGGAAAGTTGGTGCACTGCCTGCCTCTTTTCCTGCTCCCTCGTGTTCCCCAGTCTCAGCAGAGCCAGCCCAGCCTCAGGTACACACGTAGGGCAGAGGTGGATGTGGGGGAAGGAGAGGCAGGATCTTCGCTCAGGCAGAATTTCCACCAAGATCAACGTGTTTCCATGTCCTGGGACTGCGTGACAACGCCTACAGAGACCAGGCAGGAAGCAGTCCCATTTACCCAGTGACAGTATATGGAAGCTGTCTCTATCAGCACAAATAAATAGAAAGCATCATCTTCAGAATGCTATGCTTAGATATATGTACAAAATTTTGATACATTTCTATATATAGGAATCGTATATTTCTGTACAACTTGATGTTGTTTCAGTGCAAAATGCACTTAAATGCTCTTTAATAAGTGATTTCAGAGTAATCAGCTTGTGCTACAACAAAAACAAAAAACAAAAACACAAGCTCTTGCAAAGGGGGAGGAAGAGAGAGAGAGAGAGAGTGAAAAAGATGTGTGGTGCATACAAAAAAGGACTGATATTAACAATTCGATGGGTTCCTAGTTGGTGGAGCAGACTGAGCCAGACGCATACATTAGCGGCTGTCTGCTGCTGATGGGAGCCTGCTCAATGCGGTGGAAATGAAGGATCACCTAGGCTCTGACACCAGCTCATTTGTACGTTTTAATTTTAAAAAGGAAAATCACTGTTTTACATAAACATCTTAACCCCTAAATGATTTCTTCTTCTTTTTTCCTCCCTCATATTGTTTGCTAATTTGCTGTCAACTTAAAGTGCTGTTTAGCTATAGCCCAACAAAACATCAGTCAAAAAACAGAGGGAAGTATTAGCTTCTCTTTTGTCTGCCATGTACAATTGAGTTATTATTATGATAATTGTCTTTAATTTTAAGTCTTCATGGGAAATGCAACAATTTTCTGGAGCTTCATTTTTGAGGTATGCTAAGTTTCAGCAATATACCATTTCATATTTCACCCAAACAATGCAAAAAAAAAAAAAAAAGCTCATAGCTCAAGCTTGGGTGATTTGATCAATTCTTTTCATTAAAATTCTTTAGCACCTTTGTATAGTACTATATATATATGGGACAGGATTTCTTTTTCAACCATATAAACTCTAAGATCCATTAATACAGTGCTGAAGACTGCTACATGAGTCAAGGGAATTCCAATCCAAGTTAATTACTGTTGGAATTAGAGGGAAGAATATTTTACTCGAAGTTGTATAACAAGAATCTACAATTATCACATTTCAGGGCATTGCTCTATTCATTTGATGAAAAATGTCAATGAGGTTTAACAGAAGATGTTCTGCATTTCTGTGGGTAATGAAAATCGGCACATCCACGATAAGCTAACACAACATTTTCAGGGTGTTAATATGCAGTGCAGCAGAAATTTCTGTAGGCAGTAAATGTAGCCATCATTTCGATTCGCCTGTGTGATGATTATGCTCAATTCCTGACTAGGTACATAATTTCACACTGAAAAGCCGTCATCTCCTCTTAGGGACCAACTGTAGCCTACAAAAAAAAAGAAAAAAAAAAAAAAAAAAAAAAAAAAAAAAAAAAAAAAGGAAAGAAAGAAAGAAAGAATGACTGCTGTCTGATGTCTATAACTAGCTAGGTAGTCCCACAATAAAAAGAAAAAAAAACTTATCTGGAATACTATAAAAATGCCAGCTGAAACTGTATCACTCAATTAAAAGTGATTTATTTTATTATGTTCATTTAAAGTGGTTTTGTCCAAACAACGTATCTGAGGCATTCATCACCTTGTTAAGTTTTTCATTGTTTGATGCTTACAATAGGCATCTTCAGAGTTTGTTGGATGCTGTGTTGTTGCACTCCTTGGCAACACTATCGTGATTCTTATGGGGAGTTATATTCTGACCAGAATCCAGCTCAGTTGATTGATGAGCTTCACTTGCAGTGCCTTGAATAGCAACAAGTGGATGGAAGCCTTAGAGAGTAAGTGAACGTCGGATTAATAAAATCAACACTGATAAAATTATTTCATCTTTAAAAACATCTTTAACCTATTAAGTGGGGTTTAAAATTAATCACAGAATCTTCCAGTTGATTATAGACTGAAGTTTATCTGATAGGCTTTCAGAAGTGCAATCTTTACGCCTGTTCCTACTTATTTAGGAGTTAAGGATTAGTCGTAATTGTGGGATAAACTAGATATGGTAATTATAGGTTGAGCAATATGAGTATCCTATAGGGAAGAAGGCAGACAATATTCTGTACTTTTCTTTTACTCTGTAGCTGTTGCACTGGCTGAGATTCTCTACAAGGAGCATGTTCATTTATTTAAATGGCGAAGCAAATCAACAAAGTTGTGCTGAGTAGTTTAGGGCTGGTAATTTTGGTTTTGGTTTTGGGTGGTTTTCTTCCACCACCACCACCCCCAACTTCTTTTCTTGGATGTGTACGTGTCATGCATGTGAAGGTATGAAGGAAAAACAGCTATTCAGCAGAGACACGTCCCACCCCTTTAATTAAGCTTTTCCTGGACTATGTAAAAACACTGGCGATTTGTAAATCCCATTTGTGTGTTTGTTATTATTATTTTAACAGATTCCTGAGTATTGTATTAAGATACCTCAGTGATGAAATACACATGAAAATAGTTGCATTAGTAAGTCACTGGATACCGAAAGGGTTGGATGGCATCGGCACAGAGCCAACTGGAAGATTTTATTTTTCATTTAATTCCTTTCACCTAGTAGGCTCCCTAAGCATTAGGCAGAACCCAGTATGTGGCTAAGTTATTGCTCTAGTGTTCATCACACAAAAAGCACAGTCTTAGCATTTGTAAATTTTCTTCAGGGAGGTTTCTAATCTAGACAGCATTTGCGTTTGGGGATTACACCACAGTCTGTTCCCCACCACCTCCCCCTCTAACATGTAGCCCTTTCAACTTCTTCAAAGAAGTGCGGAAAAGTAGGTTCTTTTATTAATAGCAGAAAACAAACCGACTGCTGGACTTCCGTGGCAGAGCTCACATAATGCGGCAGGGTGGGAACTGTAACAAAGAATGCTTGAATGCACTAAACGTATAGTGAAACCCCATTTACATTCACTGATGGGGCTTAAAGTACAATAAATGAGAAGTTTAAAGTAGGAATAAGCAGGGCTATGAAAAGACTTCAGTGAAGGTAGATACTTCTTGAAAAGTTTAGCACAGGATTTAATTTCAAACTCAAGCCTTTCCTAGTAGAATGCATTTCTTCACAGTGCATCCCTTTGCTTAAAACCTTTCCTTCAGATGACAATAAATCAGATGAAGTGAGTGCTTCCAATGCATGAAGTAGATTCTGTTTATCCTGTTTATATACTGCTTTTCATACAAGTGAGACAGCTAGCAGTGGACAAGTCTTCATGGTTCACTGTCTGTTCCTCTACACTCTCTCTCCTCTGCAAACTGCCTTTGAAACACACGGGGAAAACTTTGTGTCTAGAAAAAGTTTGATTTGCGGGATCCTCACTCGCTCTCTACTACTGAAACCTTTCTGTCTATGTGGGTATAATTACACCGGAGAATTGGACAAGGTAGTTGTTTGCTTCTGCTAAAATTATTCTGTGAAATAGAATCAAAATATTAATAGTGAGTAACAATCACCTCTTCCCTTCTTCTCTTCATCTCTTTGTTTCAGCCCCTTCCACAGCCCCACTGTCAGGCCCTACAAGATGCTGGCTTTGTTTTCCTGGTTTAAATCAGCCTTGCTCCCATTGTTTGCATTTCTCTCCACAGTAGTTCTTCATCCTGAACATGAAGGACGTATAAATTGCACCTACATGTAAATTTTTGCAGACTTTGCATCTCCTCCTGTGGCCCCATTCAGAAACAACCAGCAGTCAGACATTATATATTAGGTTGTTGGTTGCAGTTTTCCAGATAAAGCTCCTCTTTCCCCCTTTCTTTTGAATAATGACATGATAGTCCTGATCTCAGACTAGGGGTTCATTTGCGGAACATCAGATTTAATAACTGTGATTTGGGAAAAGCAGGCTATATGATAATTTTCTGCTGCTCTGTTCAGCAGAGCTAGTTTCTGCTGGCGATGTGCATGAAACTTTTGCTACCAGCATTTAGCCAGATTCATATTTCCAGAAGTTTTGAAGGTCAGCCCTCAGGGAGCTTAGTTGTGCTTTGGGCCTACAGGAGGCAGGTCCATAGACTCTCACGCTGCTGCTGAGAGTCTAATCCAGCAGCTGGCGTGAGTCTAATCCAGACTCAGCACCTCTCCATCCCCATGGCACGGTGTCCCAACAGCACAGGGGTCGGTGTTCAGCAAGCCTGGCATGTGAAATGGCCGGCACAGCCATTTTGTGGTGGGATTTATCGCTTTCCCCTGCAAGCACAGGGTTCATCCCTCTGTTGGGAAGATTTGTCACGAGTCTGAGGATACACAGTGCTTATAGCTCTTGCTGGTGTTATTTATATACACACACAGGAGTATTCAGGGAGTTAGATTTACTGTGAGGTTTTAAATAAACATAGGAGACCGCGCTTTTCTGTTGTTTATTATGTTGGCATATTATTTTGGATCTTAATTCTCAAACTTATGTCTCCCTCTGAAATACAGGAGTATGGTCAAAATATTGATGTTTTAGGAGCCATTGAGGCACCTGGTTTTTAAACAATGGCTGGATGTTTAGAAGTGAAGCAGGTTACCAGTGCAGCATTGGAAACCTCCTCTGGCTGACTCAGAGGGTTAGATTTCTTGTGGGTGTTGCCAGTATCTGAGTGTTGAGGTTTGGTAGGCTTTTATGAGTTAATAAATTCCAAGGGCTGCAGCTTGGCTTTCTGAAATTTGGTAATCATTTCGTAAATGCTAGTGGGAAATCAAAATTACTACATGCAATAACTAACACTTTAAAACCCTTTGAAATGTTTCCAAACTGCTGCCTACGTGCACTTCCTTGCTGCATTGATGGCTAAAGATTAGGGTCACTTCCTGGCACCCATCATGAATGCAGACAAGAAAATTTGCTTTCCTCCCTGCCATTTTCCCAGTGCTGTCCAGCCACTCTGTGGGCTCTTTCATGTGGGGAACACCACTCACTAATGGGAGTACAGTGGCTGTCACAGGGGGACCCTGACTTTTATTAGAGCTCTGAGACCTCACTACAATGTAAATATTAGCAAGGCAGGAGGTCATGATTTAGTATGGCAGCATGAGGCTATGTTTTATACATTTCTTCTACCATCTTCTTTCTGCTGTTTGTCCTTCAGTTGTTCACAGTAACTTAGTGCAGTGTTTGGAAAGAGAGGGTTCCATCTGAAGAAGCTTTGGGATCTCAGATCCCAATATTCAACTAGTCTCCATTGAAACTCTTCAGATTAGTTTTGACATGCACATTTACTTTTTTCAGACTGACACTTTTAATGGTCCCAACTATCTTCTGCAAAAGCAAGTAAGAAAAAAAGGGAAAGGAGGAGCTCCACAGAGCTCCTCCCTGGCTCAGCATTTCTGTATAAATCAGTCTAATGTGTGTGTCTCAATTCTGTGTAATTTTACTATGGTGAAAGCATCCTTCACCTTGGATTATGAAAGAGCAGAACTTAATACCTGCAAACAGTCTTGTAGGAGGACTTGCAGGCTCTGTGGCTGAATGCCATCCAGGAATGCCATGGATGCTTACCCATAGCATCTCTCTGCTTCCAGATACCATCTGCCATTGACTAGACCAGGAAACTTGGTACCACGCAGCACTTGCACCTTACATGGGCTAGGCAAGAAATGCAGCCAGCCATCTCCTTCTTCCTTTCTTTCTTTCCCTCCTTTTCCCTCCCCCTTGTTCTCCTCCCTTGTGTCTCCCACACACAGCAGAATTATCCTCTCTGCTGCCAAGGCAAACTCAATCATCCAGTTTGACTTCCTCCATAAAACATGCCAAAGCACTCACCAAGCAACTCCCATGTCAACACCAACAATTTCTGTTTGGTTAGCATGTATATTTAGGATTTGGGATGGCAGAGAATCCATAATAACCTCCTGGAACAGTCTCCCAGTATTCTATTACATCAATATTAAAAACATAGGCTTTATTTCAAATTAGAACTTTTCAGAAATTTCCAGCTACTTTTTAAATGTTCCTGACAATTTAAATGGTCATTTGCTTCCTTCCTCCTCTTAGGATTTTCAGTGAAAAACTAATGAGATTGTCTTCATTGTCTAAGTTTTTTGGGTAGATCAGATCATGTTGCTTGTTCTTGTTTGAGTCTTTCCCATTTTGTCAATATCTTCTGCAAATACTAATAGCAGAATGAGAGAGCTGATGTCAGGAATGGCATTATCAGCTTGCTAGTAATTCTTTTGTTTGACTTACTTACTCATCTTGTTTATTCTCTTCTTTGCTTCAGTATACTGAGACCACAAGTATAGCTAAAGGAATAAAGAGAGAAAATGATTTGGAAAAGTATTTTTTGAGATATTTGAAAGTGGCCAATTCCAGTTAAAATTAGTAGAAGTTTATCACTTGAACTGTTAAGTACTTCTGTTGCCTGTATTTAAGCAAAACCTCATGTCAATGGGAGAAATAACAGAATTAGCTTATCAGTCTTTGAGTAATTATTAGCCAGGTAGTTTTTGACCCCCATGAATCTATTTATTGAATAAATTGTGTTTACTTTCATAAGGAAATGACAGCAACTGTATTATTTTTATTATTTGAAAGCTTGCTTGTTTTCAGCATTTCCTGTGTTTCTTGTATGCTCGAGTTACAGAAATAGATCCTACAGATGGATTAAAACATACCCATGTGTTGAAGCCAGGCAATCAGTCTCACATTTTACAGGTATCCATCCAAACAGCCAGGATATAGCTAGCTAAAGGATTATTTTTAATGTGTTTCTCCAAAGTTCTGTAACCTACTCCCAAAGTCACAAAGCTTATTTGTCTGATCTCAGTAAATCTGCAAGCCTGTATGTTTAATCATTTTTCTATCATGTGTTTGGGGAGGAGGGACAGGAGGAAGACTGATCTTAGATAAACAATGCAAGCTGGTTAAGAAAGGAGGAAGCTGACATCTGTAGCCTTTCCAGAGACAGCAGTTCCAGACAGTCACCTGAGCATTATCACTGTGCCTCAGCTATAAATCACAGTCTGGTAATGGCCAAGGCTGACACCCTGACATTTTCAAGAAGAGTAAAAGACCTGATTTGACTGGAAATCAATTTCATTTCACAAATCTTGGGATACTCCAAACATGGTCTTGTTCATTTTTTTTTTGTGTGTCTTATTCAGAATTTCTGTGACTTTGTTGAAGGATTAGTTGTTCTATACAGTTACTCTGGTTTCCAATGTAAAGTTTAGAATTACAGAGATGTGTGTGTGCAGTGCATCACAGGACAGGGACCATGGAGAATGGAACTGCCTTTTCTGACAGCCTGCTGAAGGTGATGGGCACAGCTCCTGAACCTACGTTTCCTCTTTCCCACCTCCAAAGTCAGTAGCTGTCCTGCACTGGAAAGATGAAAAGACAGGCTCAGAGAGTGTGATGCCATAGCCCTGCTCTCCTGCATGCCAATTCCTGTGAGGTGCTCCAAAGTGGTGGCAGTGTTGGCACACGAGGACTGTGCAATAAATTGTCGTGCTTGTAACAGCCTTTCTGTAGCAAAAATGGCCCGGAAGTTCTAAAAATTTCAGCTGCGCTTTTTATTATTTCAAGAGACAAAAATAAACCCCAAGCAAATGTAATTAAAATGGCTTTTTCTATTTTTTATTTTATTTTTTTGTTTTGCCTGGGCTGTAGGAATGTACTGTGGAGACAAGATATTCCCCATTCATGGAGGGAGGGAAATGAGCTTAGTGACTGTAGTACCCATGGAACTATTGCACTAACAAGTGTGAATAAATGTGAGCCCAAGCATCCCTCACTCTGACTCCTCTGACACACAGCACAACACCCCTTTTGGAGCAAGGCCTTTTACCAAGGTGAGGGCTTTGAGGTGGCATCAGACCTCCAGTGACTGAATGTCCAAAACTGAGCCTGAAATGTTCTTTCCAATAGTTCCACAAGGAGCTACCACCACACTCTGCAAAATTTTGGTTTTCTTACTTGGAAAAACAAAACCATCTAGAGGACACTGGTTAAAAAAAAGGAAGGTGGTGTAAGGTAATGCATGTATGAGAATCTAGCCAGTGAGTAAGCTGTGTCTAAATTTGCCGACAGAGACATTCCTGCATGAAACTGAGAAAGGAAAAGCATCCTTAGCATACAGAGGATAAAAATATCTGATAGCCATTTCATGTTTGAGCCCCTTAAACAGGATAGTGCGAAACGCATTGTGGTGTCTATAGCAACAGGTGTGAAATCAAAGGTAAGGATTTTTCTCTCTTTGTGTGTCTCTTGCCTGCTGCACAGTACTCCTGGAAAACCTGTAAGAAGCTCATTAAAACCATGCATCTATACCACAGACCCAGTGCATCAAATGACTTTCAAAGGCCCTAGCTCTATGCTATGTCTAGACACTGTCCGTAGGCTTTATCACAGCACATCTTAAGGAGCAGTGAAACACATCTGGTGTGGAAAGAAATGCTAACAATCTAGCAAATTGCTAACATCTAGCCCAGAATCCTTTTTCTCTGACAATAGCCACTAGGACATGTCCAGGGAAAAGGATAAGATCAGGACAAGTAAAGTGATACTTCTCTGTTGTGGGTTTCTTTTTCTGTCTCCAGTGGAATTCAGTGCAGTCACTAATGACTGGTATCAACCTATTTAAGCACCCTTAGCAGAATTTTGTCTTTTGTGCATGTGTTTAATTACTTGTGCTTTAATTTTCTGAATCCTTTTGGTGTGATAACAGTGGTATCTTTACTTGATTACAAATACCTCCATGTTCTGCAGATTCATTTGCATCCAAGGAAGACTGAGAAAATGTTGGAGGCGCGTGTAAGTGGTTTGCATGGATTTTCAAGGTGCAATGCCTCTGTGTAACCTGCATCATTATGCTCACTTAATTTGTTTTCTCTAAGTGCTTTCCTGGCAGGGAGAATTTCTAATGTTCAGTCATATGACAGATTTTACCTCAGGCCAATGTTTTTTTTCTGATACATGTAGCTTATTGGCCAACTTTTCCAGCTACACACTGTTGTGTACAATGGAGAGACTTAAAGGTGGATTAGATCAGAACTGTGACATTTGGCACTGTGATGTTCTCATGGCTGTTTTTATCGGTACAAAGCATGTCCTGGAAGGCAGAGGCACCCTGCAGCCTTGTAGTTTCCATAAAAGAATGCTTTGGCCTTGTTAAAGTCAAGGGGAGCCTTTGGCTTCAGCTGCTAAGATTTCACCATCAAATTTGAACAGTTTGAAGAGTTGCCACCATCCTTTCAAGACACTTACTTAAACTATTTCCACTCTCATAAATCTCCATACTACGAGCTGGATCCTTTTGTGCTTAACATATCCCCAAATTACATGGGGGACAGTGTAATGAACCCTGGAAAACATTTCCCTTCCCAGAACATCATGCCTACCTAGTCAAGGCTTTTAAGAGCAAGATGAGAAGTTTACATTGAAGACTGCACCAAAGTCTAATGCTAGCTCTGGAAAAAAAGAGCCTAAACTGTCTATATTCCAAGACTGAGAGTTTCTGTTTGGATTCAACCAAAGAAGTATAAGAGCTGGTTTGCTCAGTATCTGAAAACCACAACAAAAATAGAAACAAATCAAGTGGCCTCACTGTGTATCATTTAACGTGATGTCAAACTATTCCAGCATATTTTTAATGAAACATGAGTTTAAATATTATCTGCTTAGTTTAAACAGAGATTTTAGCTTTTGATATAACTGCCTTATTTGATGATTCATGTCGACTATCTGTGATTTGTTAAAGTAACTACAGCATCACAATTTGTAAATTGTATGATATTACCAAAGACTCTACCTGAAGCAATTCACAGTCCTTCCTCATTTTTTAATACTGTGACTGAGTTCTCATTTCTAAAACAAAATTAAGCATCTAATAGTAAGTGTTGATTTTAAGGGAATTAGATCAAGTAAAGCCACTCTGCAGTACAATGCCAGTATATTAGGGCATATTACAACCCAGTTGATGAGACAAATCAAAATGGATTCATGAGGTTTCTTGTCATTCCTTTCAGACCTGACTGAAATTTAGTGCTTGAGACTTTGGAGGAGCCATAAGTCATTAGAAATGGTTAGAAAATGTAAAGTTACCATTGCCATTTGCCTTAGGGCATCTGCTGGTTCTTCTCCTAAAGACGGCAAGCTCACTGGAACTGTGTGACATATCTACCAGCCTCATACTGATGTCTCAGATGCTTCAGGCCATCACAAAAGGCATCAGACAATACATAGGAAATAGAGTCCGGTGTCACCTGTCTTGTTCCATTGTACTCACAATGAAAACTTCACAAACTCAGTATTTCGTTCAGAAAAATGAAAATACTGCCTTAAAATACTCAGTTGTGACTATTAAAACCAGCTTTGATTTTTTGAGTTCGTATTTTCAGGAGGTTGGATAAAAGCACAGATAAGTGTAATAAATATATTACATATAAATAAACCAAATATGTCAGTGGATACTTGATGTAGCTCAGATTTATGAAAACTGCAGTTTTATATGGGGACACAAGACAGCATTTGACCACAATAACTGGTATAACAGTCAGGTCATGATTTCTCTTTCTTTAATTTCTTCTTTATTGTTTTTTAATGTTGATGTTAGACGGTAGACTGTCTGTAATGCTTCTGCCATTACAAAATTGCGCTCTTGTTTTTCATTAATTGGTCTCTTTTTGGTCTGTTTTCAACAAATGTCAGAACCCCAACTGAGGCACAGGTTTGGGTTTCAGCTGTGTAAACACATCAGTACTCTAGCTTACCCCTTTCATAGCTACACTGAGCAGCTTAAAGTGTGCAGTCCAGGGATTTGTTAGTGATAAATGTGCTGCCAGCATCACAGGTGAGGGTGGGTGCTTCCTTCCCAAAAAAGCTCCCGCAGTAATAGGGGCCCTGTCAGACCACAGCAAGCAGAGGCAGCTCTGCTGCACAGAGGTTCTGCAGACCCACACTGGGACTCCCCCTTGCTTCATCCCCAGGATGAGTCTGTCTCTCCTCAGCAGATCCATGTGAGCCAGAGGGAAAGGGCAGTCCACTCTTTTTGGAAATGCTGTCTCAGAATGTCTGCAGGCTCAGGTGGGAAACAAAACACATTTCAGCAGCAAAATCATGACTTTTTGCCTTTTACCGTGTGTGAAGACCAGGATGTTTTTCAGATTAGTTTTTAAAATAGAAACAGAATTGCTGTTCCCCATGCTGAAGTTAACCTTTTCCCAATAATTTTTCTCTTCTTTTGCATTATTTGCATGCCTCTGAATTTCCTGTGAGAATGATCCTAGTAAAAAAGATTCAGAGACTTTTCTGGGAAATTTCTCCCAAAAATGAGTTATCAGTTTATATAACTTCCCTGAAGGCTGAAAAACCTGTGTATTAAAGCCAATTTCCAGCAGATACAGAAGACATTTTCCTAAGAATCCTTTACACAATTTAAAAAGGCTAAGAACAATTCTCAGACTGGTAGAAAAGCAAGTTGCTAGCATTTCAGAAACACAGAGATCAATGAACGGAAAGCACGGGGTCATTCATATTTTCCATGATGAAAATCAGGCCAAATTAATGACCACCATAATCAGGTTTAGACCCACAGACCTCCAGAGACCTCACGTATGCCAAGTATCAGGCTGGCTCATTGGAAATGTTGCTGTGGGCATCCTTTGATCTGCATGACTGCTGACAAAAATGATGCAGGTGTAGAAAGGTCATGCTCCACTTCTCTGTAGATACCAGACACCTCTACTACCTCAACAGAACTACTCACTGGAGTGGGAACTAATGGTAAGTATTTACAAGATCAGGATGCTGGTCTCAAACTATGCAGAAATATGAAGATCTACATGATGTGTTGACTGTGGAGTTTTGTGGAGTTTTGGTTGGTTCCTTGGGATTTTTTACCTTTTTTAAAATTTATTTAAAAGACTGGAATGCCAAGAAAATGCTGCTGAATGAATTTTCCTTTTTTTTTCATTACACATACACAACGCTGTGAAGTAGTAATTGATATATAACCTTCTCCAGAAGGCACCATACTCAAATGAGTAATTTTTATTCAGATAGCATTATTACTAGAATAAGAGGGTTTTTTTCTGGAAAAGAATGGCCAAATCTGATCTTCAGTTGCCCAGTTAGAAGGAAGAAATCCTGTGCAGGGTAAAAATATGAGGATAATAACATTTCCTGATCACATTCTCAGGTTGGAAATGACTTTACTATCTTAGCTATCTGAAATACTGCATTTTTTTCAGAAGTCTCTTATGCAATTAGTAATAGTAAGAACATTTTGAGTCTGAATAACATGCCTGTGTGAGAGTCTGAAACCATGCAGTTTCCAGCATCTGGGAGTGAAGTCTCACTGTTCAGCAAGCTGCTCTGAAAAGCACAGATAGCTCTTCCAGCAAGCTGGAAACACTGATAGAGAAGTGCCAAATAAAAAGCTTATTTGCTCTAATTGTACTGTTCTAACCATGATGTTTCACTTACAATCTCTGTCTTTAATACAGTAAACAGATCTATATTCTTTCACACAATCACTGCTGATCTTTCTGACATCAAATCTGCATTTCTGACCGAAATGAACAGAGCTAGGTTTTGCGGTCCTCACAGCAGGAAACTATTTGTGCACGCATATATATATATATGTATAGATATACGACTTTTTGAGTACATATTGCAAAGCACAGTTGCATTTTGTGTTTGGTGTGCACTTGTGTGAGATTTTCAGCTGTGCTGAGGGGCCCAGCAGGGCAGGGTGCTGGAGGTCCACAGCCAAGGTGCTGGTCTGTGCCCGTGTGCCTGGCCAGCTCAGTGAGCAATCCAAAGATGATGCCCTTTGTTTTGCTGCCTTGGGGGGATTCAGCTGGAAATCCAGCACCAGCTCTGCTTGAGGATGCTGAGCTCCCAGTAGGAGTGTGCTGGGGGGACAGGATCTCTCGTCCCCTGGCTCCCAGGACCGTGTGTCCATCATGGACTGCTCTGACTTATTGTGTGTCTCGTGTAAGGGGCCACGCTCAGGATGCTTTTCTGCGAGCTGTAAACTCATGTCACCCTGAACTTCACATAGTTCAGATACTGCAGTCCACAAAGCGAGATCTTCAGTGCTTTGCTCTACTGAACTTTTCCCTTGTCTGTAATGGATTGTGGATGGAAGAGGGAGGAGGGGAAGGTGACAGGGAAAAGCAGGGGTTTGATTGGCATGCGGTGATTTTGGACTAGCAGGAAGCAGGCAGCTCGGCTCTCCAGCCCCCACATACTTCTCAGTCCATGTGTGTTGAGAGGGGAAAGAAACCGATATTGTTCCCTCTAAAATTAATTCCCAGTTAGCCAGTTATTCCTGGTTTTTAGCTCAGAGCACACTGTAATTGCATTTTTCATTTCAGTAATTATAGAGGATATTAAAGTGGATAGACAGTTGTAGCAATCTGGCTCTTTAGACATACCCACTTGTCCAAGATCAAATGGCTACAGCATATTCAGGGTTACAGTCTCCTTCTTTTCCTTCTTGTTCTCTACTGCAGTGGATTTTTTTTCGGCGTTACCATGACAACACTATATCTGGCTGCCAGCTCTGTCGTAAGTTATTGAACTGAGACTGGCTTTTGGTTTAGCAGATAATTAGGTTCTGTCTCACAGGTTCATTTTCCTGTGACTGGGACATGAATATGACCTACAGCTGGCCTCAATTTCAGTGTCACAGACAAAACTTTAACCCTTCCTAGTCCCGCCACTACTGTACCCATTGCAGCGGCTGGTGACAATTCCAGTCCCTTTCCCTGTCCCTTTCTGGGGGTGCTGGTCACAGCACACCCTCCCCAGTCCTCAGGGCTCGTTGCCCAGGCTGTGTTAATCCCCAGGGAGGAGGAGGGCAGCCCGGCTTGCATCCCCATGCTGGGCGGGCAGGGAAAGGGTATGGCTAGCACCAGATGAATATTGATTGTCTGGTATGGAGATTTGTCGGAAAGGTAAGTTCACTGCTTGATTAGTGACCCTTTAAATTATAGAAATGCACAGCGTGGTGACAGGCCTTTTTTGCTTGTCTCAGGAATATGAAATATTTACGAGAGGTCTGTTTTAGCACACAGTGCCCCATCTTGGGCTGGTACCTGCAGCGAGGGAGCAAAGCTACAAAGAACTGACGTTGTTTCTGTAGGTACCTCCCTGGTTTTCCTTTTCTCCTCGGGAAGAAGGGATGTCCAACCTGGAGGCTCTGGGCATCTGCTACTGGGGTACATCAGGCCCAGCACCCAGGCCCTGGGGTGGGTGCAGGCAGAGCAACACCTCACCAGATGGACCTTTTGAGTTCACAAAATCAGGCTGGAGAAGGAGGAAGACCCACCATTTTCCTGAGCCCAGTTTTCAAATGAGCTCTTTCCCAACATTTATAGGCAGCGTTAATGTGGTCTTGCAGGTTTAGTGATTTCAAGCCAGGACATAAACCCTTCTCCCATCTGTGAAAAACTTTCAATTAACACTAATGATATAAGGGATAGTCCATGAGATTTCAGTA
Organism: Prinia subflava; assembly: GCF_021018805.1. Classification (NCBI taxonomy): domain Eukaryota; kingdom Metazoa; phylum Chordata; class Aves; order Passeriformes; family Cisticolidae; genus Prinia; species Prinia subflava. The sequence goes on along the minus strand of NC_086249.1, from coordinate 8,813,571 downwards.
ACAGATATTTGCTTAATTTGTCCATGGGATAAGGCAGGTTTTTCATACCCTCAGAGAGCAAGCAGGTTTCTCTCCCAAAGCTGGCAGACCCCAGAGGGCATTCCAGAGAAGCACAGGGTCATTGGTGTAGGAGTTGTGTATCTGCTTCTCAGAGGCTGCAGATTCTTGGCATCTGGCAGGGCACACCATAGTGCTGCTGGGACTCGTCCTGCCTGTGGTTCCCATTGGCACTATTCTTTCTAGGGAGTCTCACAATTAAAAAAAAAAAAAAAAAAGAAAAAAAAGGGGCTGGCTGAAAAATTGATGGACTTGCAACCACTATCCATCACAGGGCTCTTGCATACAGGGTATTCTCTGTGCATGCTATGGCAGGGTGGACATTCTCAACTTCCCTACCCTTTCACCACCAGATTATTTTTGCCAAGGTGTCTTGATTAGAAGGTCAAAGTGTAGAAGGAGCATCTGTCTTGCCTCTATGGAACATGTCCTTCTGAGCTAATCTCCCAGCCTGTGTTTGTTGATAATGTTTGAAACCTGTCTATTATACAGGACAAAGAAAATGGCATTTCATGAACCAGAGATGGTGACTTCTTATCAAAGATAATGCCAAAAGCTGCAGATTTAGCACAGATGTATAACCAAAACCATCAAAAAAAGGCCCTTGAGGTATTTCTTGATTAGCATATTTAGTGTGGATTAGACATCCTTGCAACGAGAGCGTGAAAGTTTTGCTGTGGGGTTAAACTCAGAGTGGGAGTGGGCTGGAGAGGAAGGTCCCCTTGAATTGCAGAAGAGGGGTTGGCTGATAAATTATCCAGCTGCTGGGTGTTAATGAACATTGCTCCATCTGGGACCCCACAGCTCTGGTTGATACCACATCAGCAGCGTGTTACAATATAGCAGTGGTATATTGCTATATAATAACTTTATTTCTTTATATCAGCAGCTTTTATGGGATTTTTAGGGTTATTCCCCTGCCCCCCCCCCCTTTTTTTTTTTTTCAGATTTCATAATGAAAATACAGACTACATAGTTTCAGTTTTTGTTTAGAGTTGGTTTCGGTGCCTGGCCCTCATATTCCGGCATAGTCCTGTAATGTTTCATCTGTGATCACAGTTTTAAAGCCAAATGAAACACTGTTTTCATTGTAACCATTTCAGAAATCAAGCCAACATTGCCAGTGGGATTAAATTTTATAAAAATAGATAAGAAATCTCGTTGTTTGGCCTAAAGCAACCTGACATTGTCCCAAAAATATTTGCAAATGAGGGCATGTAAACCAGATCACAAGGAAAGCAGGGAGGGGCAGGGGGGAGATGATGACTAAGAGAAAATTATTTCATGATTACCAGTTTGAGTACTTAAACAGAGCAATTTTATTGTAAGTAATTAAGCCCACTACCCACCCCAGTATATATGGTTTGAAACTGGAAGCAAATTATTCTCTTCCTGAGGCTGCAAAGCTGTCAAGTCTTTCTGAGGTCCCAAAGTCCTTCCACTGCTGATCCTTTCTGGTGTGAAAGATGAACACTCGCAGGATCTCTCCTGCTCACAGGTGCTGAGACCAACACTGGCTTCTCTTTATTCCCAGAACAATTGCTAAAAGTGGAACAACACCAGAAATTCAGGCTAGAAACAGAAAATTACAACACTTCATGCATTCTAGCAACCAGTAAATGCCCTGTAAATTTATCTTGAATGTAACACTTTCTTTGCAGTTTAGAACTAAATAACCCTCTTTACTACCCTCTGCCAGAACCTGCCTCTACACATTACTGCCTCTGTGGTGGATGTTGGCTGCTAAACTTACATGGAATCATTTCTGAGTTATGTACCTTGAGTAGGCTGTGAGAATACTTCCTCAAGTGTGCCTCATCCTTTTGATTTCTTATCACATTTTACCCTTATGTGGTACTTGGCTAGGGGAACAAAAATAAGCCCCTTAATTTAAATATTTCATTGTAACAGCAATGTCAAAAGTGTTTCAGATACTCTGATCAGATCCTCAGAGACATAACAGACTAACAGGAGTAAAAAATATTCTGGTTTTAAATCCAGAATGTCTTTTCTTTTCCTCTGGCTCTTTAAATTTTTAACCTTTTTTTTATCCTTATGTTATCAGGCAAATAAAAAAAAGCCCTAGTATCATGCAATTAAAGAAACATAAAATGACATAAATGAGAAAGAAGATATTTTGCAGTATCTAGTATGGTCAAATTACAACATATACCAAGAATGAGAGTAGGAGTGTGATCTTTAAAGACGAAACTTTAGATAACTTTAAAAATTAGCTACAGCTCAATTCTTTTCAAAAGAAAAATGATACATTTTTTCTAAAACCAAAGCGTTGTTTCCATTCAATACTTGATAATTTGCCTTGTAGAACCCATGAGATGATGCCTCAGCAAACAGAGCTGTAGCTTGTTATCTGTGTAATGAAGGATGATTTTTTTTTTTTTTTCATTTCAGGTTTTCTTAAACCTCTTTTTTTTATTAAAAATGAATTCTGCACAAAGAAGACACAATTTTTTTTCAATCCTGAAGAATAGAAGTGATTTCTCTCTGTAAAAGAAATAAAATGGTGATAAAAGCTCCAACAAAACTAATAATAAAATTTGAGATACTGGCTCCTAACCCAAACAGATGACCCAGAGAGCACTGACAAGTCTTGCCTATACAGTGGTGCAGAACATAGGCTTACTTCTCTGGCATTCCTAAATCCAGGAAGACTGTGGCAGAGGAATCACTCAGAGGAGGGGGAAATGGACACTTCCCAATGGTGATGCTTGGTTTGGGTTTGGACAAACATCACCATGAAAGTCTCTTCATGCAGGTAGAGTGGCCCAAACACTGTTTTCCCAGCTGCTGTAGCTGCTTGTCCAGGGTGGAAGTTCACTTGAGCAAGGAGGTCCTTTCTAATTTTTAAAATTGTACACATTATTTTTAAAAGCATGATGAGAGAACTTATTTATTTATTAAAAACTGAATTACAATGTGTATGGTTGGCACCTTAATCACCCAAATCTAATAATTCTTTTTGATCTTTTCTAAAATAATTCCCATGCAAAAATAGCAATAAGATACTTTAGGCAGTGCGTATCTGGGAATCATTGCACTTCTCAGGTGACTGAAGTCACTTATTCCTCATCCTCATGCTTCACAACACATTTGAGGCATGAAATTATTCCCTTCCAGTGTGATGCCTTCTACTCTTATTGCTTAAATGATTCTTAAGGATTAGTGTGTGAAAAGCATTGTGAGAAATTCAGGGCAGGGTGGGAGGGGAGGAGAAGATAATATTTTACATTAGAGTTATCAACCTGATCCACATTTTGGTGATTTTTATTCCAATCAGAAGAGTCTGGATGTAATATACATCCATGGTATGGGTTAGCAAAAATATGGAGGGCACAGGAACTTCCTTGACAGTGTGCTGTGAACAAGAATGGTCACATATAGCAGAAACTACCAGAATTTAGAAGGTTTTGTATTTGCCAGAATAAAGAGAATTGCATTCTCTGTCCACTGATGGGTATTGCCAGCTGTCTCCCGTATGCAGGTACCATTCTTTGTTCCCAGGATTTTATGCATTCAGCTGTGATTTCTCTCTAAATCCTTGTACCATATCTTGATTGGTTTGCAGACAGAATACAAACTCTCCTGAGACAAATGTACCATTACCATTTTAAATTGTAATCTTTTTCAGAAAATGCTGTTGGATTTTTGTCATTAACATTTGAGAACAAAAGACTGGAGTTTCAACATTTGTTGCCACCCATGGGGCTTTTCCTCGTATAAGGCTCTAGTGCAATATGAGGAAACAACATTAGTTTCATGTCCTTTGCAAAACAATGTGCAGACAATCACAGAAACTTACCTTCTGTGCATTTATTTTACTGTGAGCAAGGACTGTAAAACACTAGCATGCATTTTAGCTGGAGGACTACAGAAGCAATCTCTGAAGCCAATGTTGGGGAAATGGTGTATTTACCAAGTCATTACTTAGTAAAGTCCTATTTACAAAGCCCTGGTGAGCACTAATCTCAAGCTTAAAGTTATAAACATAGCTGCATGCTCTGATGAATCAAAATTTTATCTGTTTCCATTTCTGCCTCAGTGACAAACTTCACGTATTGCAAGAAAATGCTAAAGCTATTAATAAAAATGAAAGTTCTGCTCGATATCCAAGGCTGCATCACAGAGCTGACTGTCCCTCAGTTTGAAATCCTGCATATATGTAAACAAATATTTGTCAGTAGAATCTTATAGCACTAAATGCAGCCAAAATTATTTTATGCTCTCATACAATCCATCATTCATACATAAAGAGCAAATGCCACATGATAGATAATATACAGTATTTAATGTATATAGGATATGTTTTAAAAAATATGCATTTCCTAAAAATATCTTATTCCTAACTATTCTCTTCCCCTTCCTTCTGTACCCTCTCTGAAAACATTTTCATATACCAGTAAAGTGGCAAAAAGCAGTGAGAAAACATGATTGCTTTCCTGTTTCACTAAGTAAAGGCCTTCGTTAAAATTATTTTTCTCCCCTCTTTATTTCATGAAGTGTATAAATCTTTATAATTTGTTTTTTATATATCTTGTCTGTGTAGGCATGATCACTGCTTATGGCATTTTTCCTCACAAGAGAGATGAAAATGTAATTCTCAATGTCAGCAAAAACTGGTCTCTTGCTTTTCACAGGTGAGAGGCAGCACCCCAGGAAAGGCAGGCTAACCCCAGTCATGTCTTAGGCAGATGATGTGACAATGATATCATGTAGAATAAAACCTTTAGTTAAAGATAGATGAATTGTCCAAGTTCTTTTAAGCTTGTTCTCCAAGTCACTGCATTGTATTCCTTTCTGGAAGCCTCACTGAAAAGTTTGTGATGGTTTGTTTGAGACAGCTACTGTGTCAGCTCTGGTCCCAGTGGGCACATACATTGCCTTTTACAAATACTGGAGGGGACTGGGAAATAAAAAGGTTCTCGAGAAGCAGGAAAGAGTTCTAGGATAGATCCAGGAAGGGACATTGTGGTATTTGCAACATAATTTTCACATTTTCTGATTAATTTTTTAAGTAATACATAAGTTATAGGCTTATAAGGCAGTCTGTCAGTGAATAGCAGACTCACTGGATTTCAAGCAAATTTTTCTGTTGTGTCTTTCAGAAATTTTCATCCCTTTTAACCCTGTGGTGTTGAAAAGTAATTATCCTGTTCAGAAAGGGAAAGGAGTTGTTAGCAGAAAATATTCATCTGATGTGCTCAGCCTGAATACTGGAAATAGTAGTGAGAAACTTCATAAGCTCTCTTGTCCCACTTTGCTGACCTTAACAGTTTAGACAGCTTGGAAAGGACTTTGATCTTCTGTGTCCAAGCTGAGTGGCAATTCTAAACACTATGAATCCAAATTCTTTGCCTCTCAGTGCTCTGAGTGACCGTAGTATTTAGCATGCTGTGGGGTGCAGTGTTGTGAAATGAATACAATCCCATATAACTGAATCGTTCGATTCTGTGCACACCTGGGAGAGGTTTAGGAGAGATATTACATGTGTTTCACATCTGTTGGTTTCTGCAATTCTGATTCAGTGGTCTTTGGCTTGTTCTTTGCCCATTCATATTGTGCCTATTTAAACTCCAGATGTGAACAAGAAAAATTAATTTCTTCCTATCCCATCTTTTAATACTGTCAGATGGATATGAATCTCAGCTCTCTGGAATATATTACACAGAATATTCATTTTGTTTAGTGATTATTAATATCTGTTTCTATTGCTGTAAGCCCAGACATATTTCTTTTTTAGGGTTTACATGGAATATTACATCTCCTGGGATGTGAATTTTCTGCATGTCATTTTATAATCAATAGCTGTTGTTATTTACATTTTCTTTCTGACCATTTTTGCATAATATGCTTATCCTTTTTATTATTCCTAGCTAGAAAATGCCAGTGTAATTTTATTTGCAACAACTGACATTTTGATAGGAAAAAAGTACTTAGTTAAGTATTTTTAAATTATTCCTGGTTTGTTTTTCTTTTCTTCGCAGTACCAGATATCACCTTTGATTAATAACAATCATATATGGGCTTTGTTCCTCTTATCTGGGTGTCAGCAGTAATTGGAATCCATATCCATATCCTACCTTGCAATCATGCTGCAAAAGGCCAATAAATTCCCGCTGAGTGTGTTACTTGTTAAATTTAGTGCATTACATTCAGGGTAATGAATAAAAGCACTGGGCCGTTACTGTCTGGCTGGCAGAGGAGCAGTAAGAACAGCCAGACTCCCCTGAGGCCCCGAGCAGGCTTGAAACTGTGACAGGCAGAACCAAGGGACTCCCCAAGCATCACAGTTCAGTTTGTCTCCCTTAATTTCCTCTTCTACCAGGATTTTTAGGGGAAATGGAGGTGAGATAATCTTGCACAGAAGCACAAAATGCACTGTGCTGGTGTACCAGTACTCCCTCGAGCAGATTCTCTCCTAGGCATCTGCATTAAACATTCAGCTGATGACAGGTTTGACTTTGCTTTAAGAGATTCATGCATCATAAATATATATATATATAATATAGATTAAATATACACATAAATGTAGGATCCTAACCAATTCCCTGTAAACCTTCTGTTGGACTGCTGACTGATAAAAATAAACTCTCAGACTCTTGGATGTCTGAGCAGTGCTTTGGCTGACACAGGAGCAGCTGTGTGTCTCTAACTGCGGGAAGAAACAATATGTACTTCAGTTCTGAGCCTGGGCCTGGGAAGTCCATGAGTTTCAGTTCCTCCTGGTTGGCACTCAAACTGCGTTAAAATGCTGAAAATCTGATAAATAAGGTTATGGAAGAACTGAAATAACAAGACAGGATCTCAGCGAAAGGATACACAAATCTATTTTGGAGAAGCTGGGATGGAGTTTCACACTTTGTCTGCAACCTCCTTTTTTGGTTTTTCTGTGCCTTTGAACAGTGGGGTCCTCTGAGTGAACTCCCTGTCTTGAAAGAGGGACTCAGGCCCCTCTGGTGCCTCTGCAGGCTTCAAAGTTTGGAGTGTGGAGGGTCGTGTGCCCACACATGGCCCTGCAGAAGGAGGCCCTGCATGTCCACCTACAGCTGGAAATATGCCCTGAAGCCTTTCCCCCTCATTCCCATGCCTGTTCCCTGTTCCTTGGGAAGACCATGGAAGGGAGACTAGGATGATCACATTCGGACCTCGCATTTTCTGCAGCTATGAAAGTATGAATTTTGGCAAGATTTGGACTTTTACAGTAGTTGCACACCTTTCAGGGACACCTGTCATGTCCAAAAATCTCCTGAGCTGGAAATACTGGTGCTTTGTCAACATGTATCATGTAGATCCCAACCATATGTTATATTTTTGAATGAACTAAAATCCACCAAACAGAAAAGAATTACAGTGGAGATCTGATCTCTGCTGGATTCAGAGGCAAAGGTTTTACTGCTTCAGTTTGGAGCTGCTTTATTGAGTCCTTCTGAAGTAGTACTGATTTTATTGTATTTTGTCACTACAGCAAAATTCTTCTTCTTATCCTTCAAAGGGAGATTTTCAAAATTACTGAGGAAACACAAGTTCTTTGGGCTAAACCCACCACAGGATTTAGGTTATCCAACTTTTCTTCTAACTGTCCCTGGTGGCTTAAGGTTTTTTTTTTTTCATTTTTGTGTTTTTGGTATTAATGTCATTTAATATTGGCTGAAATAATTTGCTTGATGGGGAGAAAAACATTGTATAAGTAATCGAAGAAAGAGGATAAACCATGCAGCCTCCATATCTACATGTAAGATTTCCGAGGGTATTCCTTTATTTCAGGGTTTTGAAGAGTCTAGGTCTAAAGTAAGATTAATTTGTTGTATAAAATTACAGATATGAGAGATCTGTACTCTGTATATTCAATTCCAGAAGTAACTGTGCCTGGCAGCTCAAAACTAAGGAAGGCCTCTGTCACCAGAGGCAAAAAAAAAGACCCTTGCAGTACAAGGTATTGCATCAACTGTATCAAATAATTGCTCCAGGTTGTTAGAGTTGAACATAAACCTTCCCCAGCATGAAAAGCAGTATTTTGTTTTAGAAAAGAGTAGCCTTTTGATATGGGTGATCTCACACAAAATTAAATATTTGGTGTTGCCCTGTTTTAAGTAAGAACATAGCTCATGATGCTGCCAAAAAAAGCTCTTTCTTGAAATTGCCCTGTTCATTATCTTAACCTTATCATGGTTCTGTCTGGAAAATGCATTAAAATTTAAAATGACAAATCAACATTTCTAAAACACAAATACACGTGTCTATGGAACATACCCATGGAGAGGGGTTTTAAGATCACTTCATTGAGAAGGCAGTTCTAGCTTCTGATATGGTCTTGTGGGAAGCCTCCTAAGTAGTTTACATTTCTTTAGGGAGTGCAAACAGGTCCTTGATTCTCTCATTGTTGAACTGGAAGATACTGCAGATGGGCCCAGATCCTCCAAATAAATCCTTCTGAATCATCACAGAAGGGAGGCTGGGAGTATTTGCTACACTCTGAAAAGCTCCACATGCCAGAGAGCTCCAATCCCTGATCTCAGGTCAGGCAGTGGTTTTGCTCTGCGCCAGCCATTGACATTTGTTGTTGATAGATTTTTTTATTTCATCTTCTCATGTTCAGCATTCCTTTCAGCTGGAACATTTGGTTTAAGGCTATCTGGGTGCCATGGATAGAATCATCTTTAATCTTCTTACCATCAGAAATTGTGCAGGAGCAGATCCAGGTGCAATGGCTGTTGACAAGACAGGCTAGATTTTTATATCAACACATTAATTTTGGCAGATGGTTTGTGGATTTTGTTTTTCTTTTAATATGTTCTAGTTCATGCTCTTCTCCTCTCTACCTTTTTTTTCCCATTTCTCTGTGGGCAAAAAAATCATGACAACAATGTTGAATATAACAGCTCTATGAAAACTTTGCTTATTTTAAAAGTCCATTATCTGACATGAGAACTGCATGTTTTTCAAGTATTTACTTACTTTCTGGACAGTGTATGCCACTTAGATCTATACAAGTAGAGCCAAACCAATATATCTGGAGAAGTAATCAGCCACAGTACTGTATTTGTGTCCTTTCCAAAAGAAACTAGTCTGTTGTTTCTGCTGCCAAGATCTGGCAGGTAGCTTTGAGGAGATTAATGGCCCTGGTGGTTGTTACTATTTGGGCCTTTTTATCCTTCCTACACTGAAATTATTACATTCCAAATGCTTACTTACTGGATAGCATGAATGTGCTGGGAGCAAACCCCAAACAGTCCAGCATGTGGCATGTTGTGATCTGACCTTGTTGTTTATCAATTTTTTATCAATTGATATTTTTCAAGGTACTGGACTAACACAGCCTTCTGAAGTGCTCAAGGGATCAAAATCAGCTGTCCTTTTAGAAGTAGTCTATCAGTCACACAAAGGTTATTCCAGTCCTGCCAGTATGGAAACTGATTTACTGGACATTGACTCACTTGCCACTGACGAAGATGGAGTTGAAATTACTGGCAAATCTCAAAACTGTGTTAGCTTTTCATGTCTACGTTGCTTTGATCAGCCAAGATTGCTGCCAGGATGAGGTCAGATTGGACTTATCATCATCATTGCTTCTTAGTTTGGTGGTTGGTTACCATTTCTATTTTCAATAGGCTGGAGCGTTTTCTCCTCTGAAAACTTTAGTGTGATAAGTTTATCATGTGGGAAAAGAATTAGATAAAGTCATAATATTTGGGTCATAGTTGAAAAAATATCCAGTGACCTGTGTCCTGTTTCTTGTCAAAAGCTACCATGAACAAATATGCACTCAAACAGTAAAGAAGTCTGTGAAAGTACTAGGAGTTTCTTTTCCATTTCAGCAACGTTTTTGCATGGCTTTTTGATGTGGTGGAAAAAAGACTTTGGTCTCCTGGAACTCTTTGTGCAAGCATACTTCCTAGCCCATATGGAGATGTGTTTGTGGCTACTGGCTGAATAATTTAAAGAATGAAGTACCAAAACAGGTGCAGATATACAGTCTGTGTTGTTGGGAGTTTATTTTATAATGATTGCTTTTTTGGGGTGCTTTTCCTATTCAACAAGCTTTAGATACTCAAATCATTAAAGAACAGCTTTCAAAACTTTACTTAATAGTTCCCAAGGCATCGTATCTTACCGAGGAATCTTCTTCAAGCAGTTCTCTTGAAATTCATGCCAAGTGAGTAATATTGGGGGTTTTGTTCGTTTTTATTACTATTATTTCTGAATCTGGCTGCATTCTCAATTTTCTGAGTATTTCCTCTATTATAGGGTCTTGAGTAGGCCTTAATGGCTCTGGTCAGCCCCACCTGATGCCCTCACCCACAGCCCCATCTGTGGGCTCACCAGCTCTATATGAGCTCATAGTCCTGCTCTGGAGGACTCTCTTGCAGTCTGGAAACCTTTTGGTGCTGAGTTTTGGCCCATCAAAGGGACATTAAGGGAAGCATTAGGGAATTCCTCAGGGAATGGTGGGCACAACTGAAGGTGGGGGTTCTTTACCAAGAGGAACTTGCCAACAACCTGTTCAGAACCCTTGTCTGAAGAGTACTTTTGTTTCTAAAAGATTCTCTGTAGAAAGTAGTTTTTTTCACTGCACGTGTTTTTGTTAAGATTTGTAGAAGTGTCATGTGTTCTGTTGTATGGTATATTAATCTTTGAGTCTTCCACTGGGGGAAAAGGCAGAAGGAAAGTATTGTCCTGTATTATTTAGATTTTTGCCTCATTCTTCCTGTAAGTGAAAGTTCAGGACAGCATAGGAAATTGATAGTGGCACACTCTGTTTTAAATAGCTTGCTTTTCTGTTCAAGATTTATTTATTCCATTAAATAACGACTTTGAGGTATTTTAGAAAAATAGTAAAATAACAATGATCTTTGTTTATGGGATTGTCTGATGGAAGTACAACAAAAGGGATCAAAAAGGAAAAAAATGATGAGAGACATCTTAATAACTGGGTGAACTGCTTTTATCTTGGGATAAGTTGAATTCTCCCTTGATAAATTTAGATATACCCTAGTGCTGTTATGGGCTTGTTGGCTCTTAGTAAGACGTCTGAGTTTTGCAGATGAAAATAAAAGGGGAAAGGGTTAGGAAATGGCTCTCAATAATAGACATTCAGGTGATCTTAGTCTATGACGTCAGATGATATGGAAACCTTCCTCTTAAAGAAGCAATTGGAAAACCCAAAGCATCTGTATGCATACACATGGAAGGAAAATGCGAGTCTTGTGAAATCTTGTACCTGGAAGAGCACTGAAATATACCTCTGCACATTAATTCAATCTATAACTATAGAGGCTGAGCTGGACAGTTCTGATACAGGTTTTGTTGGACTGGATAACTTGAGGTGCTGAATGATTTCTGGCCTAGCTGAGAAATCACAAATATGATCATTGGTTACCTGTAGAATTGTTATATAATGATTCCTCTTCGAGCTTGTGAGGAAGAGCAAGAACACAGCCCAGTAAGAGGCTGTTAGGGTTTTTTATGTCTATCTCAAAAGGAAGCAGGATACTTTGGTAAGACAAAGAAAAGGACTGAATCAGCTTTTCTGAAAAAAATATTAATATAGAATAACAAAAAAGAAAAAATAACATACTTTGTGTGACAGAGCCATGTTAAGAAATGGATTCATCTAAGCTCAGATCTCCTACTAGGCTTCTTTTCAAAACAGAGATGTAAGTGTGACAGAGACTCTTCACTTCCTTTGGGTGTGGCAGGCATCATCCCTCCGTGCAGAGGAGTGGTATTTTCATTAGTAAAGTTTCCTCAGCAATATCCCTGACACAATGCTGCCAGCAAAAGGACATCAGTAGAAGTCCAGACAGAATGTGTGCTTACAGCTTATTTATATTATCAATCTGTGCAACGAAGGCTTGTATATATAAAGGAAACTACCCCTCAAAGATATTGTATAGAGTTTGGAGGATAAGAATAAGGTTAACTTGGAAAGGGAAAGAACAATATAGATACTAAGCTTTGATTTGTGATTCCAAAGGTTTGTTTATAATAGGAAATACCACAATAGAGTTGGCTTGACATGGGGCAGTTTATTGGCTTCTTTTTTTATGTACTTCTGGCAGTAGGGCTTGCTCAAAGAGGGAAACAGCATTGAACTGGAAGGCTGTACTGGAACAGTAAGCTTAAAGGTTTTGCAAGCTCTGCAAACTTCATAACAGATGAGGACCTGAGTTGTTTGATTACTTGGTTGTTAGTGTGGTTGATTTATACTTGCTTCTTAAGCTATGATTTGCCTTGTTATGGAAATCCTTGAGTGAAACTACCTACCAACTTGAAGTGTGGAGATTATGCCTTCAGAAATATCAAATACATATCAAAACATCTAGCAGAAATAATCTGCCAGAAGTTATTTTTATTATCCTGACCCTTTAAATTATTATAGAATTGTTTAGTTTGGAAAAGCTCTTTAAGGCCATTGAGTCCAAGCATTAACCCAGCACTGCCAAGCCCACCACTAAACCATGTCCCCAAGTGCTATATCTACACGACTCCTAAATCCCTGCAGGGATGGTGGTTCCAAAGCTTGACAACCATTTCCATTAAGAATTCCTTTTAACATCCAATCTAAATCTCTCCTGGTGCAAACTGAGGCTGCTTTTTTATTATCCTATCAATTACTACTTGGGAAGAGAAACCACCTCCCATCTGGCTACGATCTCCTGTCAGGCAGTTGTACAGAGTGATATGAAGTCTCCACAAGCTTCCTTTATCTCCAGGCTAAATACCCTCAGCTGCTCCTCACCAGACTTGTTCTTCAGACCCTTTTCCAGCTCTGTTGCCCTTCTCTGGACTCACTCCAACACCTCAAAGTCCTCCTTTTAGGGAGGGGCCCAAAACGAAACACGGAATTTGAGATGCACCAAATTCTCTGCTGAGTACAGCAGAACGATCACAAAATACGCTCAGGTGCAGATCTGTATGCGTAAAATGGTAAGGTCAATTGTCTTCCAAAATTTTTAGTGATGAAAATATCTAAAGCTGCGAGTGAGAGTACTGGTGAAGCCTAGATGACATCCCAGGCTGCCAGTGCTTGAGGATCCTGCCCCATTAGAAGAGGTGGACAATTATGAAGACCATACATATTCAAATGAAAGATTTGTCTTCAAGGAACATTTGATGAAAAGCAGGAAGGACACGTCTAAAACACTTAGAATCCACACTAAAATGAGAAACAACCTTTCAACTGGGATCTGTTCAGCTGCAATGAATTTATAAGGTAGTTTGGCTGATATAGTCCAGACTCCACAAAAATATTGTGAGAAATATCAAGAGAATGGTCCTGAACCCAAAGTCTGCTGCCAATATTTTGCACTGTCAGCAAAAAACAGAGTCACAAGACAAATCATGAGATAAATATTTGAGTTAAATAAGAAATGTAGAAGGGTGTAACCAACCACCAGAGTGTCCTATTTTCAAAAATTGGTGGATAAGTTGATGAAAACACCTCATGTGGATGTGGTCAGTGAAAGGGAAAGCAAAAGTGAGCACATTTTAAAAGATCAGGTAATCAGGTAGTCATATGGAAGGGGAGTAATGGAGAGTTTAAAAAAATAAAAGAAGAGCAAAGAATAAAAGAACAAAACATAAGGAATGGACTTTCATTTGCTGACTATTACAACAAAGCTAAAAGCAGATATGAAGTATGTAACTCAGTACATGAAATTCACAATAAAGATAATTAACAAAGAAAAAATAAATAACTGCTAAGGCTCGCCTGAGGATACAATTCTAGTTTTTTTCATTTGCAGATGGAAACTACCTCTCCTGTACAGAGCTGCTTCCCATCCCACAAGTTAGCACTTCAGAATTCTAAAATGCCTTCTACAGGCCATAGGTGAGCAGGAGACACTCCTTTTGGAGTACTTTAGAAATGCAAGCATATGGAAATGTGAAGACCACTTCCATTGCTGGTTTGAACTTGGCGACACTCTAGCAAATGGGATTTACAAATGTTACCACAAAATTACACAGCTTTGACAAGTTCTTTAGAGGAATACCACCCCCCAGCATGTGTTGGGTACTTCTAAAGTTCACTAAGGAAAACCTCCTCTTCAGATTTCAAACTTTCCTTTTTTCTTTACTTTCCTGTTTCAGTAACTACTTCACATTTTCAAGAAATATGACAGAGTGTGGTAGGACAAAGTGTTCTGATGGTGTTTAAGTCAAGAGCATGACACAGGTGTAAACAAAATTTAATCAAATATTTCACATTAAATTGTATGACCGGTCTAGTCAAGGATCCCCAGTAACCACTTTCTTGTTTCTTCTCTTTTTCTCTTTCTTTTTTCTCTCTTTTTTTTTCCACATTCTTTCACAAGGAATCATAAAATATTTGTAGCTGACTTTGTATTGTAGATACTAATATTTGTTTGTTTGTTTGTTTGTTCATGTGATTTCTTGAGAAAAGTTTAATTATTGGGGCTCAAATTGCTTAACCTGTTCTGCTGTCTTTCACAGTATCTCTGTAGTTATTTACACTGATTGCTGGGGTTTTTTTGAGATGACAGCTTACCTTGTGTTATCAAGGTCTAGACAAGATTGACACTTAAGTTTATGGAAAAAAATATAATCTTACAAAAATGTAGCAGTGAACTCCATAAATCTTCATTTCATATTAATGTTTGTAGGATGAGTATGGTAGAGCAAAATTTGATAGGATTTTTTTCCCCAACCAATAATGCACTTTTTATGTGCTTATTTCTTCTTTAAGGAGTTAAAGGTTGCATGGGACAGCTGGTGAAATGAAGGAGAAGTTAAAAACATATGTTACATCTTTATTTACTTCTAAGAGCTGAACAATGAAGCTTCTGAGGTTTTTTCATACGTTATCTTTATTATGCTGCATGATACCTGCTTGGAGTTTTTAACCATACCATTTTCTACATTTCACTTTCCATTGCCCAGGGAAAGTGATTCATAAATAACACCTTAGCACTTAGAGAATTTTTTTTGTCTTTAATGCTGCTAAAGCACATTTTAAAAAGGCTAGCAAGCATCATAATGTCCATCATATAGGCAGAAAATTTGCAGCAGAAAAAGGTTAAATGACTTGCCAGAAGGCACACAGAAGAGCAGAAGTGGCAGACCACCACTCACAAGTCCAAGCATGCTTCTTTTCCTTAGTATTATAGTTCTGGAAGGTAGGAACAAGAAGTACTACACAGCCTCTTTTCTGCAAGATGTCTTTTCACAACATGGCTAAGTTTGGCTCTCACTGCTCTTTCCTGCTTGGCTGATGCAGTTTCAGCTTTTACAGCCATATGTGATAAGAGCTAACCTTAACATCTATAGGAATTGGTACTTAAAGGAACTTGTACTGATGTTATTAATAGAAGAAAAATTTGTAAGATCCCACTGTTGAGTGTCATCTTTGCTAGATAAAGTTTCTTCCTAAACTTAACTGCCATGGAAGCAAATAAAAAGACTGGAAAAACTATTTGCCTTAACACTTAATGGTTTAAATGAATTTTTGCAGGCACCTAGAAGACAGCAGCAAAACAAGACAGTAAGCATTTTTTATTCTAAATAAATTTAACACATTTCTGTAACAGAGTAACAGCAGACGTTAAGTATGCTGACTTTCAAGAAGTTTTTATGTGCTACTAAACTGTAGCACACAATAAATTAAAGGAGAGAGACCTAGATTAAAAGATTAAAAGGCAAACAAACTACCTGGAAAGTCACAGTTCATAACAATATCAAGATGGAAAGGTCTTTCAAAGTTTCTGCAGTTGCCTGTTCAGCTCCAGGTAGGGAGGGGTTGCCAGAGTGGTGAAAGACAGTTTTGGTGCTTAAAATTATTTGTAAAATGGGAGACATTATCTTGGAGTTGAGTGGGGATGGGATGAATTTCAGTAGGGACAACTGCAGTATTCAAAGTTTAGGTAGGAATAATCAGCCATACTAAGACAGGTAGAGGAACAACCAGGTAAATTTTGTATGCACAGGGACCTGCAAATTGTTGAAATTAAAACCAGAAGTAAATATAATTATGCTGTTGAAAACCAGAAAAATATATACCAGGGTATACCAACAGGTTTGGTTTTTAAGATACACTCTTCCCACAGAAGAGGAAGGAGCACAACTGAATCATTGTGTTCAGTCCTGGCCCCTGCTCTTTCAGATTCATTGAAAAGAATCTGGAGAGAAATAAGGAAATTAAGAAGTCCGTATACCTTCACTGCCAGAGTAAAAGGATTTTGTTTCAATACTAGAACTCTGATGAGAAACATGACATTAATCTTTAAGAATGCACAGAAGAAAGGAATGATCTTTTCCCTATCTTCATGACAGATATGCCAAGAAGGAAGTAATAGACTTAATTTTCAGCAAGGAACCTAAAAGTTAAACATTAGATAATCTTTTTTTTTTTTCTTTTTTTTTTTAATCAGGAAGGAAAGCAAAACACTGCAGCAGCTGGTTTAAGGATGCTCCACTGTGGAATATGTCTTTGGAAATGTGAATCATGGACTGTGATTCTTTCTGAGGCTGCAGAAGGGTTGGGTAAATCCTGAGATTCTGCTCTGTCCCTAGCCACTGGTTTTGGCATGAGACATTCCAAATACAAGCCTTACAGCCCAAATAGTGCAATCCCTCACAGAGCATAAGAGCTGAGGTTTCAAGATTTCTATAACCTCATTAAAGTACAAAATATTTATAGCTGTCACAAACTTGACAAAAAGCATAAACCTTCCAGATGCTTTTATTAGTATTTCACTGGGTCTGCAGACATTGTGAAACAGCAATACAGAGATGTGACCAGCACATTTCATCCTGAGGATGGAAATCTGTGGTCACTCAGAGTAAAAGTCATGGGAGTATCACCTGAGGCATGCTTAGGCCTTGCCTTTGCAAATGCAGAAGTGGGTGAACAGGTTATTTCTGCACCTGTTTATGGTTAGCCTTGCTACACTGTTCATTTTGTACACCTTTTTCTTTATTAAAATTTAGCAAGTGCATGTTAGAATCAAGAGCAGGTAAATTAAAGCACTGCAGGTCATAAACCTACTGAGGCAAGCACACTGTTCCTGTCCTCTCTGTGTGCCCACGTGTCTACAGGGGTACACACTGAAGCAGGTACAGGGGAAACTTTCAGGAGCTTCTGTGAGCTGGATTTGGTAAGCTGGGTTATCCCCTGCTTTCTTTGGTGTAATCAGGCTGATTTATGTCAGCTGAAAATCTGATGCTTTATTTTTATCATTTAAACACACAGAAAGAATTCATGTTCTTGGTTTAATCCCCTGGAACACTGGGATTTAGTGAAAAGCTTGTGGAGAGATGACAGGACTACAGGCTGCATAAGCAGAGGAAGGTGAGGGAGGGAACGTGCAAAGAATGTTTTTGAGAAGTAGATTAACTTCAGAATTTTAACATGCAGTTATTATTTAACAAATAAACGAGGAAGTTCTTTCTCTTCAGAAGGGAAGATTTTGTTCATTTTCACAGCTAATCAGTCTGTTTCTGTAAAGTTAACAGGATGCTGTAAGGACTTTCTTGCATGGTTTGTTGGTATGCTTTCATTTCTTCAGACAAACCGGAATGATCTAAGGGAGGATGGAAAGGAAACTGGCTCTGAGTAAAGTTTCTTAAAAGAGCTTAGTGAGCTAAGCTTCAGTGCCAAAATACAATTTACAGTACATATACCTGACATAATATTGTTTGTTCCACACTTCTGTTCCCAAGTGCAGTAAATTAGGCATCATGGAGCTAATAATGAGCAATACTGGCCTATTCTACACAGCATTTTTGCATCTGTGTGCTGTTGCTTCCCACTGGTTTGTCTTCTCGCTAGGACAGTCTGTATCTTTGTTCTTTTTTATCTATTTTTATGTTTGGGTTCAACCAGGAGCAGTCTATTTTCAGCTAGTCTTGGATGCAAGGGCAGCAAAATCAGGTTGTTGTTTGAAGCCTTGAATCTCCTTAGGCTGGCCTTTTTCCAGTGGGATAGGTGCTCAGGAACCTCTACAGCAGAAACATTTGTCACATGAATGTGGGCAGGTGCCTATACATGTTTGTGGCCCCCTCACTGGCCATTGCACTCAGACTGACCACCGGCCTCAGAAGAGCAGCCAGAATCTGAGAATTCAGCTGCAAGGATTGCCAAGAAGCAGCCCTCCCCTGTATATGTCAGAATAGCAGCATGATTTGTGTCTGCTTCCAGCAGTAAGAGCAGCTTCCTTGCAGAGGTATTTGGTCCTGTGACACCAGTCCTGGACTATAGCTCATTGAAGGGCAGTGAGTTGGCTGCAGATAGCCTGGGTTATCTCTCAGAGCAGGAGAAGCAATTCTTGCATCAAAAGCCTGAGCTGAGGCAGTAGGAGTCTGAGAGGGCTGAAAAGAAACAGGTTTCTAAAAGTCCTTTCTTGGTTCCACAAATATCATAGCATTTTATGAAGTGCATTTCAGAGCACCAGAGAAGCAACATGCAAGGTATTCCCCGGAGCATTTAGTGCCATGTAGATTAGCTCAAAGGCATTTCAGTTTTTGCCCTTAAACAAAACCTAGTGCTGCTCTTAGGCAATGAACTTTAAGGAAGAAAAGAAGTATTTCGTGGAATAATTCCATGAAAATACATGTCGGTATGAAGACGTTGTCAGCAATCATTTCAAAATTCCATTTATTTCACAGTGAACTTTGTGCATTACTTCAGGGGGTGTGAAATGGAAAGATAGGGAAAGCAATTTACTAAATCCAGACTGTGCCAAGTGTAGATGCCTTGTCACCCATCCCTCAGTGGGGAGCTTTGCCCTTCCACTTATGCCAAATGTCACCATCCTGGTGAATGACATAATATATACAGTGCTGAACTCACTGAAGCCTGCCTAAAGAAACTTCCTCTGCTCCCTATTCTCATTTCTTCTGCTAAAAGCAATACTTGCACCAGTGTAGATATAACTGCCAAGCGGCCTGGTAATTGGTCCTGGTTCTCCCACAGTCCCAAGTGAACACACCCCACTACCTGTGAGAGTAATTTGCTGCTTTCTCACACCTTCAAGGTACCCATGACAGTCAGGGGCAGTGGATCCTCAGGAATGCTGGAATGGGACAGCACAGGTGGGATCATCTACTTTAGTTTAGATCATAGTATTTTCATCGTGGGATTTCTGTCCCAGTTCAGTTGCTAATCCTGTATGTTAACTCAGACTTAATTTTCCTCCTTTTTTCAGTAGAAAAGGTTTTTTAAAAGGACTAATAAGAAAACTTTCATACTCAAATAGAAGAGAACTTTCCCTAGCACTCTGCGAAAAAAAAAAAAAAGAAAAGCCTTGAAATATTCATGTTGTGTTACGTAGACTGCCCATGAAATATGCATGAAAAATTATACAAGGTACTAGGAAAAAAACCCCAACATACTACTGGAAACTGGATTCTTGAATTTAAAAGACAAATCTTTGTCTAGCAAGAAGAGCAAGAATATTGCCAGAGTTAGACATGTCCCTTGTAAGTGTCATGTTAGAGAAGGCTGACTGGTGGCTCTGTACCTCTGACTGAACCTTTGCCTGCTGGCCACCAGAGAGCTGCTTTCTCACGCTTCCACAGGTGTTATGTAACACATAACATGCTCTGAAAATACTGCTTAGCAAGCACTAACCTAGTGCTGAAAGAGCATCAGCTTCCCTTCCTGCAGCCAAATGTAATTGCTCTGATGGTGGTTAAACAATTTTGTTGTTGTCCAATAAAAGCCTTTATCAGCCAGGATAGCATCTAGCAGGTGACTTCCCCCAGAATAATGAGTGTAGTATCTCTACTTTTGCCATGCTTTTAAAACAAACCTCATAGAAAAAAAATTACCTTCACATTTAAGACAGGTTCCTCCCAGAACTGCAGGAACAGCAGCAGATAGAGAGCACCACTGGAAATCATGTAGCTGCTTTTACCCTCAAACTCCATCCTAATTATTAGTAATTAACCTACAAATATGATGGGGGCAGATCCATTGGTAAGAAAGACGTATTTTCATTAAGAAAGTCATATCAGCCAGATGATATAACCTGCCAATCTCTAGGACACTACTGGGTTGTCTGCACAGAAAGTGGCTCCAAAATTGCACTGAGGCAACAAATGTTATCTACTATCATATTCTTTGTACAATTTCCCTCTGTCCTCTGAGATCACACATTTTCTAACACACTGGTTGATCTGGAAAGGCCCACATTGACAGGGTGGTTTCAAACCTCTTTTGTTTCATTAAGAAAACCCAGCTTTTCTCACCTGTGTTCTACCATCGACAATAGTGATGATCTCATTGCAGATGTCCCATGTTGGCATGTCCTGATCTTTCCTCACTTTTGCTCTGGCTGATAAATGAGCCTGTGTGTTTTGTTAAATGTTGCCAAGCAGAGCAGCTTAGCTGACCATCTGCATCTGGCCCTGAATTTTGGGCAGTGACCTGGGGAGACGTTATCCCAAGGAACCTCCTTCCAGCTATGCTTGTGCCGTGTCCCCTTGTTGTGGCTGCAGATGGGCCAACCACTGCTCCGTGGCCAGGCTCTCCAGCTTGGCTTTGGCAGGCTGGCATTCTGCAGCTGCCCTGGGCCCTGGAAAAGCCCCAAATACACTTCCAGATGCCCTTGTGCTGGTGACCACAAACGCTGCACCAGTTCCACTTGGGTGGCTGGTCTGGGTGAGGGTCCTGCCAGAGTGGGAGGAGGAGACGGATTATTGCCTGGCAGGAGAGGGATCAGGGGACTGGTAAATGTGCTTTGTTTGTTTGGTGCTGTGGTTTGAAGCCTACAGCAGGTGGAATTCTGCCATGCTGATGGGCTGGTAGGGGGGAAAGGAACATGGGGCATGGTCATGTAATGCTTAATATCAAGAAAATGCCCCAGATACGAAAGCAGTTATTTGCACTGTAGATGTGAGCCAGCTGGCTGCGTGGCCATGGCTGCAGTGCAACATTAAATATGCAGCAGCTACTGAACTGCAGCTCGCTGGGAGTGATACACCTCCCCATTATCCCTTCTTGTGTCGACAGGCCCAGAAAGAGGGGGAAAAGAAAGGGAAAGGCAAAGAAGCTGAGCTGAGTGTTCAGTCTACTTAAATGCTTTCAAAAGAGTGTGTGCCGGTCTGTGTGGGGATTCAAAAATTTTCAGTTTAAAGGTTAGATTTTTCCCCCCTCTTATGTTTCAATCAAGAAAAAAAAATTGTATTAGGATGAGTCAGATGCAGGCAATTACAAACTCTCCTCTAGATGTCTTGAGAGACATATATACATACAACAGAATACAAAAGTTTACCATGTTTAGGTGTAAGTTACAATCCTTTGTACATAATAAAATTATTTTCTTTATGATAAAGAAAATTGAGTACTGAATATTCATCTCCTATTCTACTTAATTGCTTTCTTTTCATACCAAGACATCACTTTGATTAAGAAAATAATGTATGAAATTTATCTTGCAATCTGTTCAGGGGAGAAAATAATTTTTAAAAGATTTTGCAGTGCAATGACATGGTTTTGTATAGTGCTATTATAGTTATACTCACCCTGAATATTGAGTCGTAGTCATGGGAGAGAAAAGACGAAGGGAAGAGAAGATGATATAGTTTGCTGGAAATTTGTGTATTTCATTTTTTTTCACTTTTTGTAATGTTTAAGTGTTACAAGGCATCATGGTGATGGAACTTAATGAAATTTCTAAAGTTTTAGTAAATTTTAAGATCACAACAGAGTTCATATCACACATCTCTTTGAAATGCCTTACTTCTTTGTTGAAAAGGGTAGTGGTTAAATTTAAGAAGGGGAGGAATTCCATTGTGTTTGTTTTCCTAACATTTTATATATGTCTTCCTAATTTCAATGTCTTCCTATCTGTCTCTTGTACTGAGAGTTGTTTTTTGGTTTCTGTTGTTTCTTTGTTTGGGGATTTTAAAAAAAATTTTATATTACAACTACTATTACTTTTTTGGCTCTAATAGGGAATATATATACCTTGACCAGTGTCTTTATTAACCAAAAAGAATTCACAAAACTCAAAAGCATATGTCATCATTGAAACTACAGAGAAAGTTTCAGTTTGAAATAAGTAAATATTTGTGGAGGGACTTCCATATCAGCTGAGAGTTACTTTCCTCTTACACTGAAATTTTAAAAATGTATTTAAATATATTTAAATTGCACAAGGGCAGGGATATTAATAACCTGTTTAACCCATCCTGCTCATGCTGACCCAGGGCAGTGCCTTTCCTATGGCCAAACTGGGTGACTTCTTTTGGGACATGAGTCAAGTTTCCAGTCAGAGATTAAACACTAATTAATTAAACAGTTTCTAATATGCAATATGTGCTCATACAGTATATGCTGCTCTTAAAATGTGACAATGAATTTACTCAGTGTTTGGTAGCTTCTTGCTATTCTTGATATGTAATATTTGACTTATGGCAAGGCAAGTGCTGGCAACAAAATTTTGTTTCCACTTGCACAATTGTAAAGGGTCATAAATTGGTGGAAAGACCATTTTTTTTCTCTCAGGGGAGGTTCTTTCCTAATATCCCTTCTAAAAAAATCTATGGCAAGGATCTTAATGATTTCAGAGAAAACTAGATGGAGCCTCTCGAAAAAATAATTTAAAATGTTTTAAATGTGACTTCATTTCAGTACTGCCTCCCCTGTTAGCTCTTGTTTTGACTGGAAATAAGTATCTAAATTACTCCGCATGAGCTTAGAGTTAGACAAATAGAAATTGGATCATCTTTCTTTTGTCAATAGGTATGTCCTTTTCATAGGTGCATATTTAAAAAAAAAAATCTATCCCTCTATTCCTCCCAGCTCTCTCTTTTTTTTTCCTTCTGTTGCTTTGAACACTTATTGGCTCACAATTTTGTCATGCATATGCCCAAAATTGCAAGTAAGAAAGGACAACTGAATCTCTGATGTTTATGTCAGGTTAATAGACAGAGATGTATAATCTCTGTTGGAATTGTGCCTCCATTCTGCAGTTTAACATTGAGGCAATAATTTGGTCAGGAGATGGCTGTGTTCTGGGATATTGTGAGGCATGGCTGTGTATTCCATGTACCTGAAGCATTCAAAGGTTTGATGGAGCCCCTAACTACCCTCCCATCTCTCACTGCACACTGAAGGCAGCAGTTTTAAAAGACTACAACTATGGCTGTGAGAAAGGAAAGTCTGGAAACAAACAACAATGTTGGTAAGTAAGGAGAAGAGACAAATTCTATACAGTTGAACATGGGTCTTGTAGTCTGCTGAAAAAATGGGCTTTTTCCTCTTTCTGTGTATGAAGTAGTTACGATAAGAGCGGAAAATGTCATTTCTTCCAGCTGGGCTTTTACAAAGCCATATATATATATATATATGTATATGGCTTTATATATTTTTTTTTTTTTCTGAGCTTTGAGTATAAGTATGAAACTCTTTTGTTAACCTGAGACAGGTAGACCAACTAACTACACAGAAAGGAGAAAATCATGGGCAGTGAAAGCAGAAATCCAAAACACCTGCTAGGTTGGACTAAAAGACAGTTGGATGCTCTTTGAAGCACATCTTCCTGGTGCTATGTTTAAGGCTCCGATTATTAAACTGATGCTATAACTGGATGAATGGATCACTTTCTGTAGGTGAAAATCAGTCAGAGGAGGGCATTTGCTGTGTTGCAGCCTTGGGTCCCTTGCCAGGTGAGCGTCTTGTGCTGATTTTGTGTGACCATGGAGCCTTTACTAAGTTCAAGGCAGCAAGTTCTTCATCTGATGGTGCCTGTGCTGTGAACAAAGGACGCATAGAATGTTGGATTGTTGAATTTTGGGATCTAGTTCTATCAAAGAAGGTTGAAGGAACCTACCCAGGCTTGCTGTTCTGTAATTAGGAGAGGTTCAAGCCCTGGTTTTGATTACAATAAAACAAATTCAGTCCAAAACCACTGCAATGTAAACACTAATTGTATTCTTGCTCTCTGATACTTCCTGGAAATTATTTAGGTCTTTAGCTCCTTATTTCGTTGCTTTCTGACTGAATTTTTATTGTCTTTGATTTACTTGCATGTGCAATACACTAGGACAGGGAAATTATTTACAGAGTTAGGTACTGGATCTGCTTGGCTGTAATTATTTTTAATTTGCTTGTTTGGTTTTTCAGTACTGAAGTGTCCAGACATGAATTCAGTGTTCTGCACACAAAGTTATGAACTTCAAACACATTTCAACTGTTCAAGTCAGAAGAATGTTATATTTGCATGACTGTTAAAACAAATTATAAGTGTGATATTTAATGGTTATAGATCTGCTGATGCTGAAATCTTGATTACATGCCTCCAAAGGAAATCTCTGTTAGAGTTTAGTAAGCAACACTTCTAATTTTGTTTTGATACATTGAAAATAAAAATTGGAGCAGCTACTATCTCAATTCATGGCTTCCCACTGTATTCCATTGTGCCAGGGATAAAGGACCAGCTTAGAGGAAAAGTGAAGTTTGTTGATGATGGGAATAAAAGCCTGGTTATAAATTATTTTTAAAAAACCAAACAACAAACAAACAAAAACAAACAAAAACAAACAAAAAAAGACAAAAGAGAGTGTCAAATTCTGTACTGGGGTGATTAAGTAGATACCCTTGTGTTGTTTAGAGGGTTTGAGGGAGGGAGATCCACCCATACAGCCCAAGAGGGCTTCTTGCAAGTACAACTGTGCCCCCACGTGGAGACAACAGAGCTCCGGGCTCACACACCCTCCCAGGGGTGCCCACACCCCAGAAGTCACACTGCTTTCAGAGGGGCTGGAACTAAGGGTGGAAATTTTTGTTTTGAGGAGCCCTTCAGACATGGACTTTTCTGTGCACTCTGGTTGTAGCTAACAGACAGAAGGCTGTTATACAATGAGAAATAGGGATTTGCTCAGCTTCTTTTTTTTTTTTTTTTAATCCTGTTCTTGCTTTCTGGTAGAGATGCAGATGTTGGTACTCTTTTTTATTTAACCAAATTGCTTTTTTCCTCTAGCTTGCACCCTATATTTTCAACTACTTCTACTTCATTTCTTAATAATAGCCCAGCTGCCTCTTGTTTTTCTGTGTCTTTGTTGATGCATTACCTAGTTATGCCTCCTGAGAGTTTGCTTGCTGAGCCTTTATAAGACCCAATGGAAACAGTTTTAGGGAATGTATCATTTTATAGAGCAACACCTATTTATCTTCCATTCCATATCATTGAAAGTGCCTTTTGAACAACCTCAGCCTAAGAATAAATTCAGAAGCACAGGGTGTGACATTAGCTTAAAGAATGAAACAAGATCGTGGCACGGAATTTAAAAGTATGCCTAAAGAGAGATTCAGTGGGTGCTGTGATAGTCTCTGTTAACAACAAAGTGAGGATGAGGTGACCCCTCTTAGATCCTTGATGATGTGCACGACTCCAGTATCGAGTATGCTCTGCCTATCTTGGCATCTATGGCTGGATGAAAATAGCAGCCGAGGTTTTGACCAAACACCCCTCCAAACTGGAGCAGTGTAGGAATGTCAGAAAAATCTCAATTCGATGACAAACCATCCTACACTGTTGTCTTTCAAAGGCCTTTTATGTAAGTAAAGAGCAAAGTTGTGGGCATTTGGAAAAATCTGCCTGGAGAGCAATTCCTATTCATACTGCAAAGAAGGGGAGGGAGAAACTCCCTTCCCTTCAGACTTTTGAGCCTAAAGGGAGCTTATTTAATGTAAATCAAAAGGAGAAATATGAAAAAATGGGAAGAGAAATTAAATATTTCTCTCCTCCTCAGAGAACAAGCATTTTCATTTCTGGTATGCAAGCTTTCCCCCTGAATAGGCTTGTGTTCATATAAAACTATTGGATTTCCAAATATAAATAGATAATTATTGGCAGGGTACTGGTATGGTCTTCTTTTTAACCTGGGCTGAGCGAGTGAGTAGCACTGAATATGGGAGCTTTTCTCAGCCAGCCCAGAGGGACTCCTTTGCCAAGGTTTCAAACCCTGCAACTTTGCTGACATTCCTCCAAAGAGGGGCATCTTAAGTACAAAAGGGCCCATGGATTCAGCTTAGGACAGAACTGATAATATCTTGTAATTCCACCTTCCAGTTTCCAACAGAGTATTTCTGAGGTACTGAACACTAAACCCAGTAACTATTTAAAATTCAAGGGGAGAAGCCTCTTTACCCTGTGAAGACTAGGAGCAGCGTGCCAGGTGATATGATGTATAATAACACTTGTGCTATGGCTTGAAGGGAGATTGATCTTTTTTTCCAGCCCAAAAAATCTGTACAAGTGGAAATGTGAACATGCCAGCCAGATGGCTACATTCAAGTGCAAAGGACTATTTCTACTTAGATCTCCCCTGGTGGTCAAATAGTTACACAGCTATTTTTTCTGGCCCAGGCCAGCACAGAGGACTACCAGTCCTTCTCAAAACAGTGAGGGAAACGGTGACAAAAGATGGTTAGAAATCCATGTATATGTCCCATCTATTTTTTTCCATTTCCTTCAGTTGTTGCCAACTACTTCAGAAGACAATTTGAACTTCTGATGCTCTGGAGTAGCATGTTGAATGCAAGGAGAATTTCTTTGCTGCTAAACTTTGGTAACATTTGTGTAAAGACTGGTTGAAATTATTTAGACTGTAAGAGTGAATGACTTCTCCACTGGGAGGTGTTTAATGAAAGTAAGCCTGAGATAAGGAGTGAGCCCTGAAGAGTCATGATGATGACACAGTTCTCTTAAAACTATTTTATTTCAATTTCTTATGCCATAGATTTTAAAATATAAAGTTTTTAGTTTGAGTTTTGAGTTTATTTTAGAATAGAAAATGGAAGCATCCCCTTCTGGTTATCCCATAATGAAAATTATCTGTTTCTTCCCACTACTTTCTGTTATAATGGGGAACTTTAACTGGAAGTATTATCCTCAAAGGTCATACTGGAATCTGGTTGCTGCTCAGCAGATATGTAAACTGCATCAGATTTTTGAACCTTTGGTAGCTTCAGTCTGGGATTTTGTCTTTGGTAAAAAGCTTCAGTCTTTGGTATCCTCCACTCTGGGATTCACCTGGATTTCCTTGCCATACTTGGATCATCTCCAAGGGACACGTAACTTGCCACCTCCTCCCTTCTTTCTGTAAAGGTATCACCTATTTATTCACAGATAGCTTCTGGTTGTCCAAGGAAAGTTTCTTTTTGTGGCAGGATGTTTTCTTTTGTGGTATCTCTATTTTTTGTTTCTTGTTGCAGTTGTAAGCTTAATTTAGGAGCAATAAAGTAAATCCTAAGACATTGAATAATTCAATATCTTTTTGTTTTCTGTAAAAAGGAAAAGTCAGCAAAATCTTCAATGGTGCCACTCTGGAACTCAATGGAGTATAGCAAAATCTGTAACTATTTTAACTCTATATGTTTTACTATTTTAAAAACATTTTCTGATTGTCTTAAAGATGAGAGATCTGCTTTATAGAGATGAGAACTAAAGATGATTAGATCTAAAGATGGTTCAAGATGATGAGATCTAGCTGTGACAAGTCTGATCTGTATTTTACTGTTAAGTGCCCAGTAAAATGCTCATCAAGGAGAGTCACTGTGAAATGCATTTTCATGAGATGCATTCAGTGATAGAAAGCTCTGTCTAAGTGCAGTAACTCCCATTAGGGCTACCTTGGAAAATGGAGAACACTAATCGAGGATAGTCATAGCTATACCTCTTCCAGCCACTGTAATCCAACTGCAAGCCATACTTTGTGTCAGGGCAGCCTTTCCTTCACTATTTTCACAGGAGGTTCTTTCTCCATTTGGTTAATACTTTAACAAATACACCAATTTCACAGTAGCACTGTTCCCTTTTCTCACCTTTTCTCTTTGATATTCTTTCAGTTCCTCTGTGGTTTGTGCTCCTCTTTTACATAAAGGAGCAGAATTACCCAGTCTTCATGTGGTTACAAAAAAATGCTTTTAACAATGAAAGCTTCTCTTTTAAGTTCCTAAAAGGAGCAAGAAATATGCTGATCCAACCACCTTATTTGAATAACCATGTCCACTTCCTGGAAGTGATTTGGCAGAAGCTGTGATAATCTGTCTTTGACTGGGCATGCCCTTCCCCTGCCTCCCACATATTTTGTTTCACCCTTTTCTTTGTCCATGCCATCAGAAGCTGCAGTTGCATGTGCATCCTGTCTAACACAGAACAAGTGTTATTTGGACAAAATGCCATATCCCAGTTCAGGCATTTGCTAAGATAGCAAACCTCTTTGAATTTTGAGGGCCTTCTGGGCTTTTAGTGCAGCCAACCATTCCAAACTCTCTTTTAACTTATAAATACCAAAATACCATCTTTGTTACATATTCCTTTACTACTTACAAATGTGCACATCTCTTTGCTGAAGTATATAATATTTCCTGTGTGTTAGATTTTTGTATTGTGTAAATTTGCATCAAGAGTGTGTACATTCATCATATGAATCACGAGATGGTTTGGTTTCTAGAGCTCTTCTATTCTGTCTTGTGAGTTTCTGTTTTACAAGGATGACATCTCTGAACTCCTTAGTTCTAATCTGTGTCCTCTTTTTGAATGCAATCTTGTTGCAGTTGAGAATATTGTTATTGATTTTTAATGATTAACTAAATGGTTTATCAGTATAATTGGTGAACTGTTCTCTTCTGATAAAATTCCCTTTCTGTCTAGTTATCTGTGCACTGAATTTCAGACTTAAATCCAGAGGCAAAAAATGGCTAAACATTGTTAAGTCCTGAATTTTATCCATTTATTTGTCTGAACCACAAGATAATATCAACAACAGTAGATGTATTTGGAAACTTGTGTTCAGCATAAACAATGTCTGCCCTTTTCTGGCTAATGATCAGTCCACCTGGTGTGCCTATACCCTCATGTGCCTACACCATGCACATGATGGCCCTTTCAGCTCCCATCCCCTGCATCCTGGGTTGTGATATTACCTTGGTGTGCTGCTCCAGATGCTGCCCCTCGGGGCTTGAAATGTAGAACCTTGTGTGCTTTTTGCTTTTGATTTTTTACATTGAAATTGTGGGCGAGACAAAATTCAGAAAGTAGTATTTCTAAAACACATTGTTTATTTTCCATGAATACTGGTCTGAAGGCATGGATTAATTTGAGAAGTGGTTAAATATGGCTCTTACAGTAGTTTCCAGTAGTCCTTTCCCATCTTGTAGGCCTAAAATCAAATATTATTGACAGTTATCACCCTTTGCCAGGACATGCTCTAACAGGTGCTAATCTTGACTTATTTGGACTTCATAACTCTGTAATAACATTCTGGATAGATCATTTCACTAATTGTAATTGTTGCTAATCCTATTTTTTACTGTATCATCTCTGCAGGGATCACTCAGTGTCTATAATGCACGGCAAAATCATCTTAAAACATAAGGCTAAAATGATGCAGCTTTCTGTGATTTAACTATTTTTGTGCTGTATGTTGTGACATATCATCATTGGCAGTGACATGAAAGGCCCCTTTTGATTTGTTAACAAGGGACTTTAGCAGAAAAATAGCTTTTTAACTTTTGGTTGAAAAATTGATCCTTATCCAGATGTTTTTAGTTTTGAGGTTTACTGGGGGGTTTGCTGTTTGTTTGTGTTTTGGTTTGGGGTTTTTGTTTGTTTGGGGTTTTGTTTATTTGTTTGTTTGGGGTTTTGTGTTTTGTGGTTTTTGTTGTTTTGTTTGTTGTTTTGGTTTTTTGGGGTTTTTTAAAGAAAGCAGAATCATTATCTTTTTGTAAGGCATCTTGCACTGCATGTTGGAAGCTCTGAGGGTGGTCAGTTTGATTTTGCTGGTAGCAATTATTGATGAAGCTTCACTGGCAGCACCTCTGACCTCTGGTAGAGCACAGAGACCTTCAGAGTATTTTTGAAAATACGCTGCCTCCTTGGGGTGTCCTGCAGTGGTTTGATGAGGTCCTGTCAGAAGTATATAATTCAAGATTTAAGACAATGGCAGAAAAGTGAGTTGGGAATAGGAAGAAATGAGGTGTACCTGGGGTGTTTCTCAGTCCCCTGGCAAATCTTGTCCACCTTTCAATTTTTCTTCTCTTTGCTGACATTTTGATTTTGAATGTAGAGGAAGAAAAGGGAGAATAGGGCCAAATGAGCCTTAGTAATTATTTAGGGCCACCCTTGCTCCGTACTTAATCGTGATGGTAGTGGTAAACAGTAAAACTGTTTTTGCCTAATTATCTTTTCTTTATTTTGGGGTGGATTAGAATTATTATTCCAATCACCAAATTCCTGCTTATTTTTTGTAACAGACTTTTTCTTTTCTTTTCTTTTCTTTTCTTTTCTTTTCTTTTCTTTTCTTTTCTTTTCTTTTCTTTTCTTTTCTTTTCTTTTCTTTTCTTTTCTTTTCTTTTCTTTTCTTTTCTTTTCTTTTCTTTTCTTTTCTTTTCTTTCCTTTCTTTTCTTTTCTCTTTTCTTTTCTTTTCTTTTCTTTTCTTTTCTTTTCTTTTCTTTTCTTTTCTTTTCTTTTCTTTTCTTTTCTTTTCTTTTCTTTTCTTTTCTTTTCTTTTCTTTTCTTTTCTTTTCTTTTCTTTTCTTTTCTTTTCTTTTCTTTTCTTTTCTTTTCTTTTCTTTTCTTTCTTTTCTTTTCTTTTCTTTTCTTTTCTTTTCTTTTCTTTTCTTTTCTTTTCTTTTCTTCCTTTTCCTTTTCCTTTTCCTTTTCCTTTTCCTTTTCCTTTTCCTTTTCCTTTTCCTTTTCCTTTTCCTTTTTCCTTTTCCTTTCCTTTTCCTTTTCCTTTTCCTTTTCCTTTCCTTTCCTTTTCCTTTTCCTTTCCTTTTTCCTTTTCCTTTTCCTTTTCCTTTCCTTTTCCTTTTCCTTTTCTTTTCCTTTTCCTTTTCCATTTCCTTTTCCTTTTCCTTTTCCTTTTCCTTTTCCTTTTCCTTTTTCCTTTCCTTTCTTTCTTTCATATCCAGTCTTTGCCCTTGACGTGAGGGTTTAAACTCTTCTGTGGGGGAGAATCTTTAGTTCAGCTTTGAGAGTTCCTCCTTGGGTTTGGCTGATCAGGGTCATCATGGCTTATCAGCATCTTGTATACAAATGCAGTTCTGGGGGCATTGGCTACTTACAGAATGACTTGAAAGATCCAGTTCACTAAAAAAGACAATTTCTTACACTTTATACTATCAGTGTGGGTTTTTTTTGTTTCCTTATTTTTCTCTGTTCTGATGTGTATTTTATTGTTTTCCTATGCAAAAAGATTTTCTTATATTGGCCTTGTTTATGTCTATATTTCCTCTGTTCTACATTTTTTCTGCTGTTTCATTGGGAACTGTAGCCATTTCAGTGCTGTAATTATGCAATTTTTTTTCTACTGCTGTTAACAGCCACAGAAGTGAGATGGTAATGTGGAGTTGAAGATAGAGAGAAAGAAAACAGACCAAAAAATTGTGATTGGTTACCAGAATCCCAATTGCTCTTCAGAGTGTTTTCCTTGTGCTAAGAGGAGCTTTATCTAGTTTTAACTTAATTTTCATCTTGTATCTTAGTTGACAACTTTGATCCCATTATCAGTCTTGCATAACAAATAGATGGAACTTTGATCAGTAGTACCTAATCATACGGGGGATCCATAAATCAAAAACTTTGCAGTGGAGAAACAGATTTACTTCAATAATTTTAAGTTTGCTGAACATAGGCTTGCTCTCTTAGTTCTTGCAGGAATCTGCTGGCCTCTGGGAGCTCATAGTTGGGAGCTAAGAGCTACTTGTCATCTAATGCTGTGGAGTAGTAAACAGTAAATTTCAGCACATCTTCCATTTCAGGTGCCTATATTTATAGGTAATCTAGGTATATTTTGCCCATATTTTCATACATCCAGCATTTGGAGTGCACTGTGTGCTCATCTCCTTGAGAGGTTCTGCTGCTCCTGTGGAAATCAATACTGAGGCAGTAAATAGCATCAGGTCTGCTATTTTCAACATCACTATGCCTGTGAATTGTATGTCTAAAGTAATCATTAGCTGTGTGGTCAGAGCTACAAAATCTTCAAGTGCCATAGTCTGAAAACTGAATTTTGAATTTTATTTCTGTCTTCTAATAGCAGACATGTTTGGTGATAGATGTAATAATTTCTCTTGTTTCTTGGAAGCCTTTCTATCATTTTGAACACTGCATTAAGAATATCCAGGTAGGTGCTTCTTGACCTTGGCCTGTGAATTACCCCTTGATGTTAAGGAAATAATTCAGTCTGAAAAAGTGATTGATTTTTGCTTTCTTGAATGAAACCTGAGGTAAAGAGAGATTTTTCTTGATATAAGAGATAATAATTCTTGTCCTGCTATTATGTTCCTTGAGATACTTTAAATGAGTATCCCAATCCAAGTTCAGAAACAAAACTTTTTAACTGGTTTTTCAACACATAATAACTTCACTGTAGGAATGAATGTGTATCTTCTACCTTTTCATTGAATAAAATCTCTCTGAAGTCTAGTTTTCAACAACACACTGAGAAATCTAAATCTGGGGTTTCTTTTGTTCTGTGGGTTCTCTAACAAAATAAATAGCATAGAGATTTGGCCAGTCTTGGTCTGTGGGGCAAGCATGGTCCATGCCTCTTCTTAAGTTGCTGTCTGCACTGTACTTTGGTTTTACTTCCAACCAGGAGGGAATCTGTGGAGGAGTGGTGGGTGTGGAGAGCCCTGCAGGGTGTCAGGGTTCCCTGTGCATGGTGCAGCCAGGGTGAGGTGAGAGGGTGGCTGCCTTTGCACCCTGTTGCTCTTGGTCTCAGTAAATACCCTTAGGTTTCACCCCTGCTTTGTGTAGCCTGTTTATTTGGATAATAATCTGTCTGTGTAACCCCTTTATACAGAACAGTTTGGGCAAGGAGACTGTTCAGGTTATGGTGCCAGGATACCTCCTTAGGCTTGGAATTTGTTATTAGCCTTAAGCTCCTAAACTAAGCAAAACACTGCATTTGGGATAACCTGTTTTTACCAAATCCAAATTTGTTTCTCTGACTTCACCAGTTGAACACAGCAGATATGAGAACACAGCTTCAGTGTACCTAAGTTTCTTCAGGCAATAGAACACCTCAGGTTCTTTCCAGAGCCTAATACTGTGTACAGATTCAGTAACAGGGGTTTTGTCTTTAGCAGCTGCAGTGTGCAGGTGGTGAACAGAGATTTTTCTCAACTGTTGTTTGAGAAGCATTAGAAAATTGGCTTGCATTTTTCCATCTTTTTCTCTTTTCCTGGGAGTATGTTGTACAAGTTTTTATACCTATGGAACAGTCTCTTCCTTTTTTGAATGACTAGATGCCTGAAACATTAATACAATTTTTTTTTTTTTTTTTTTTTTTTTTTTTTTTTTTTTTTTTTTTTTTTTGTGAGTACAAGAAATTCTATTCTTGAAAAATACTTACATTTTTGTACTTTGTCCTTGACATTTTCTTGAATTTTTTACTAAGCAAGACTTGCTGGTGCTGATTAGTTCATTGCCCAAGCTTGTGAATCAGGTCTATGAACCTTTAATTTTATTTATGATCAAAAATATCATCCAAAGGTGATATATGATCAAAATACTACTTAGAAACTTTATCCTAAGCTAAAATAGAAAAAACAGTACATAAACCTCATGTAACAGTGTAATAAACTTTCTTGCATATCAAGTTGCAAATCAATTGAATTAACTTGAGATGATCAAGATGTATTGAACCAAGTGGCAAATATTGATTGAGTCAAGGCTGAGATTAATATTTACCTCAAGGGTCAAAAAATTTTGATGTTGACTGAAATGTGAAGTCAATATGTATATATTGTTAATACATTCTGAATGCATTCAGCAGAAATATCTCAAAATCTGTTCTATAACCCAAGAGATCCTCAGGGACACCTTCTTTCCAGCTAGTACTACAGAGGAAAAGTAAGAAATGAAAGAAAATGACCCAGTTTTAATTAGTAAGTCAAATACGTATGTGCACACACACCTTCTCCATATCTAGTGAACAGACAGGAGGAGCAAGAACTTTCTAGACAGTAGTTGCAAACAAATTCAGCATCTCTGCAAACCCCTAGGGAATTACCAAAACCCCCTCTCTGCTTTGGTTTCATGGATGCAGTATGTTTATTCGGCTGTGCTTTATGTATCATAAATATAAATGAATAAAATTTTAAAAAACTCCAGATCCCCTGTCCTTCCTCCTGAATACTGTGGTATATTTTGGTGTCTCTGGGGAGAGAAGAATGGGACAGGTTTATATCAGGAAGATCTGCTTTTGAGCAGGGCCAGAAGAGGGCCACAAAGATTCTTGTAGTGCTGGAGCTCCTGTTCTGCAAAGACAGGTTGAGAGAACAGGGGTCATTCCGAGGAAAAGAGCCAAAGCTCTGGGGAGACCTCCTTGTAGCCTTCCAGAACCTAAAGAGGACTTCTAAAAGATGGGGAGAGTGACTTTTTACACAGGCAGATAATGATAGGAGAAGAGGTGGAATGATATTAAACTAAAAGAGGAGAGATTTACATTAGATGTTCGGAAGGCGTTCTTTGCTCAGCAAGAAGTGAGGCACTGGAACAGATCACCCAGAGAAGTTCTGGGTCACTCATCCTTGGAAATGTTCAAGGCTGGGTTGGGTGGGACCTTGAACAATCTGGTTTAGTGGAAGATGTATGTTGGAACTCAATGAGCTTTGAGGTGTCTTCCAGCTCGAGCCATTTCTATGATTTTTTTGTTGTTGTTGTTGTTGCTCAATGTACTCTTGGTAGTTGAACAAGTAAAACTACTAGGGATGTAACTCTTGCCCAAGTATGATTCAGCCAATCAAGACAGTTTTAGCCCTTTGTTTCACATAAATAACTAGGGAAAGGCCTTCATGAGGCTGATTTGAATGACACTGAGTCATATTCATGTGGAAAGAGATAAGAACTATACCTTCTCTCCCCATCTTTAAAATTAGTTGTCAAGTCTGAATTTTTCTCAGTCAATTTGTGTGTGAGATCCTTTGTGTGCCATTTTTTTCTGCATACATATGTTTAGTTGTTACTAAATTAGAAAAAAAATCACCTGTCATAAAACATGTGCAATCTTCTGTTGGAAATGGACATCTGTCTTGTGCATGGCTTTGGAAAACTCCCAATCTGTTACACAGAGTGGCTGGGCTTTCTTTCTTGGACTCATGGTTTTTATTGTTGTGGTAATGAGAAAAATTTTAAAATTATATAGAACAACACTTCTTATTGGGGTTTAAGGTAGTGATGGAAAGAAATTGAGGTTAAGTCTCTGCTGACCCATCTGTCTAGTTCTTACAAATCATTTGTTCTGTCTGTTTACCAATGGGGTGTGACAATTGCAGTGTGCAGGCAAAAATGAAAGAAAAAACTCAGCTTTGGCTTTGAACTGCCCTCTTTCTAAGGTTAAGTCTCACACAAATGGTATTTTAATGAACAGTTTGTATCTCATACAGTTTCATTTGAACGAGCAATGTAGTGATGTTATTGCAACATTGCTGAACATTCCTGCTATTTCCATCTCTCATTAAAATAATAAAATACAGTAATGAACTGTTGCTAAGAATAAAAGTTGGCTCAGAATGAGATACTCATTCAGCATCTCGTGAGTTTTGCTGCACCAGAATGGCATCACATTCCTTGAAAAACCAGAAGAATAGGCAAAAGGAACCTTTGAATCTTGCTTGTGTGGCGTGGAAGGAGTAACATGAGAAATAAGTGCAGTTCAAAGACTCAATGGGGGAAAAAGCCCAGCCTTCTTTAGCACAGTGAAGAGCTAGAAAAATTTCAATGACAGTAGTCTTGTTCATTTTTTCTTTGTGTCTGTAAACCTTCTTGAAATAGATTTAAAGGAGCTGGAGCTCCTTCTTTTTTAAGGTCTTTTTGTTGCATTTTCATTTTTTGTCATTTGTTATCCTCATAATGTATGCACTCACAATAACTCTTTAAAGATACTTCAGGCTTTTTGAAGACTATATCCTGAGCTATGCAGCCAAGCCTTCTTCTATTAAAACACCCAAGGATTTCTTTACAGACTTAGATGAAGATATCAGAATTTAAACAGTTGTTTCTTCCACTTACTGTTTTATGCTTATTCAGCTGCTTCACTGCAGGTTCAATTGTAGGACCTATGAGAATTTTTCCAGAGTTAGACCTGTAGGAACAAAGTCAAACCCATTTGAATTATATATGCTCATCTTTTCCTCCTATGGTGAAGTTGTTTGATTAAGAGTTATCATTCCTAAGACAGTAAGTTTACTAACCCAAGATCTTCGTGGCACAAAGGTGAATAAGTGAATTTGTCAGCTCATTTGCAGGACTTTTGGATGTTCCTCCTACTTTGTTATCTTGCTGTGTCATTTTCCTTCTCCAAACCATTCCTTTGTTTTATGGAAGAGATGGTATTTATGGCTACTTCCTGCATCTAGAAAGTAAATTTTTTTTCTACTTTCCCTCATAATTTTTAGTTGTTTATTTTTAAGTTAATGGGAGTACTGTAGTTTAGCATCAACTTGTCATTTTGTACATCTTTTTTAAAGGAAGCTTGTTAAGATACAGCTGCACTTAGAAGTATTTTTGGTTATGGTCAAAAATAACTGGTAACTAGAGAGAGTGAATTTCACCTGTTACGCAGAGAACGTTCAGTTGTTTGAACCCTAGTTCTGTGTTGCTGAGCAATCTGCTTAAGATTGTTCTGGTTATGATGAGTTGTTAGACATAGCTCACACTGTCAGGCTGTCGTGGTTTACTTGGAGTCAGAGCTCATAGAAATGTAAGATAAAGCAATTTATGAAGGGAAAGAACAGTGTTTTTCCCTTGTTCTTGCTGGATAAAATCCTACAAACTTTACTTTCAGAGTTTATTATTTGAAGTGGGGAAATGGACCTGCTCTGTTTACATATAGTCTGTTCAAATATGTGACTCTAAGGACCAATAACACCTTTTTTTTCATGCAGTTTTTAAGTGCTTCTGTCTTTTAATTCTTTCTATTTGCCTGTTATTTGACTGATGACAACATAACTCAGTCAACAGCCTCTGGACACAGGTTGCCACCCTGTGAGGTTTAGATGACTTTGAAGTGTTATATGTTAATGCAAATTTTGTTTCAACAAATGCATCTTTAGTTAGATCAGAATCTGATTTTTTTTCATTCTATTTATTAAGAAGCAGGATTGACAATTCCCAGAGATTATGGTAGGGTGTTTTTAGCTCAGATATAAAGGGAAGATGAAAAGTTTGAATCTTAAAAGCAATTTTCTTCCTAATTCCAAGGGGGTGAATCTGTTGATATAACTAGTCCAGTACCTAACTTTTCCAGCCATCCTGCTAGATCTATGGGACAATTATCTTAACTGACAGACTTTTCCAAGGGAGAAATCAGAGGGGGGGACACATACTTATGATGGTTAGAAGTCTTCTAAAGCCTTACTAATGTACTAAAGATACCATTTTCTATAGGAAAAATTCAGTAGTTATTTTCTGCTTGCTGTTGGTCCTCTGTTTTAAATCTAAACAATGATTTTGTGAAAAATTGAATCTACAGAGAAACACCCAGACCATCTGTCAGACATTGTTTATAATGCGCTTTTCTTACTGTAAGTGACAAAGTTCAGGAAGAAATTCTAGATGAAAAAACCAAACACTTTTATTGAAGACCTTGAGGTGCTATCCCTAACATCAGTTTGAAGGAAAGAATAAAATCAAGTCCTATAATAAAATAATAGAAGTAACATTCAATTTTCAAGACTAAGTTTTAGCAATTTGAATGCAACTTTTTTCTTACTCTTTGCCCTCAAATAATGAAGAATTACACTGAATTTCTGTCACTTATTTCTGTTACTGGCTGGGCTAGTTTCAGCCTTCTGCAGATGTATTGTTGCTGTGGAGTAGGTCTGTGTGTGTGACCAAATGTATTTTTATTGATTGAGGAGAAGGAGGGGAGAGTGGGGTGTTTTTATGCGTACAAAAATCTGCATTTGCACCTGACAGTGTGAGTATGATCTACTGGTGTAGTAGTTCATAACCTATTCATTCCTTCTAGTGAAACAAAAACTCATAAGAGCTTACTGGTGCAGCACTTCCAGGGTGAGCATGAATCCCAACACAGTTTCCTGGAAAACCATTGCTGTTCATTTCCAAAGATGTCACTCCAAAGGCATTGTCAATACTGTTGGGTCCGGAAGCACCAGACAGTATCAAATGCCTTTGGGATCCATAGTGAATTTACAGAACATCAACAGTGTTTACATAACAGAAGTAAATGTATTAACTACTAATGCAATGTATACCCTGAGGCAATACAGTCAGACTTGGAATGACTTGTAGAAACAGCTTTTCATACCATTCAGAGGACAGGGGCAGCCAAAAATAATCTCCGTGACAGTGTGAGTCTGTCACTGATCTTCAAATGTATCAAGTTGTCTCTACTGTTCAAACCTGTCTCTAAAATAAGGTCTGAAGACTTTTGAATGTGTCATTCTGGTTATTGCTTTCCAAGATATGCAGAACCTGCAGTCAGGAGAAATACTGTGGGTTGTGCAATATGTCTGTATGCAGCTAGAGCTTGGTCTCCAGCAGGAAGAAGGAAAGGGAACATGAAACAGCTACAGAAACAAGGACAATTTGAAAACTAAATTATTCTATTGGCGTTGAAAGGTAAAATAAGGTGATCAATGAAAACCACTGTGTTGTCCAAGCATGAGAAAGTTCCTGGGCTCTGCCTCAGTTTAGATGAGACAGAAAGTACAACTTAGAGCATGTGGTCCTTTCTGCAAATCTTTAGGGGTGCATCTTTCTAAAAAATCTTAAAATCTTCTTTATTGCACTGCCTCAAATCTATATTTTCAAACGTGATGATTCAGGATGGATAAATATTTTTTACAACCCAAGCTTAAGGGTAAAAACTTAAATGTTTTATGAACTACATCTCTGATAATCAGGTATAGGTATTTCTCTTCCTAATAACTTGTAATGATATAGGGAATTATACAGGATTAACACGCAATGAACATGCAGAGACATACATGTATAGCACTGTGTTCCTCGTCTATTGTATTATTAAGATTTTCTTTAATATTATTTTCCCTGACTCAGGACTTCGAAAGGGAAGAACTACTGTAGAATCAGGGAGTTATTTTTTCTTATTTTTGAAAACTTAGCCTTTAAAGTGTAGGTATTGAGATTAATTAAACCGTCCTAAAATCCCTTGTGTTGCTCCAACCTTTTCAGTTGTACTGTAGTTGCAAGAGCCCTTTACTCTTCCAGATGGTATTTTAAACCCCAAACCCCATCTGGGTTTAAGGATGGGTGAAAAGTGTTCCCAATGCATCATTGTAACCAGCTCCCAGAAAAAGTCACATTACACATTTTAAAAACTGCTACTGTAATAAACTAATTGTGATTAGTGAAAAAATTGTGATTTTACAAGGGAGAAAATAGTGGTAAAACAAACTTACCTGTAAGGATTTTAGCTTGATGTTTCCCTTCTCAATATTCAATATTGTGGGGCAGTAGGAGATATCCAACTGCAGGTGTACGCTATCACATTTAATTAAGTTTTTATTTTGATCTGCATTCACTGCTCTACTCAAGGTAACAATATTATTATAGTCAGGTATACAGGTAACAATAATATTATAGTCTTTATATTTCCAAAAGGAAAATCTTAGGTCATATCTTAAAAGGACCAAATTAACCTCAAATGCCCAAAGTTTTTTCCCATGCAACTGCCTTCAAGAATTGCAAAGTATGAACCTCACGTGTTTAGTATCTTCCTGTTTTGCCCAACTATCAATTTGTAGCAGTGAAGATCCAAGTTTGTAATTTTTCATGGAATTTTTTTTTTCATGGAAAAATAAGTGTTCAGCTGCTATTGGTGTGATTTTTTTTCTGCTTCATCTTGGTATTGGAGACTGATTTTTTTTCAGGAATTTCATTGTTTCTTTCAATGCATTCTTTATATAAATTTCAGCTGCACCAATGTTTTTAATGAGACAGAAGGAGATGAGATTAATCAATTTATTTCATTATGGGTTTTTTTTTTTGGCATTGGTGTTCACACATCAGTTATTGAAAATGAATATACTGATCTATTTATTTCTAGTTTCTGTGTGATCTGCCTAAAGACCCTGAAAAGGAATTAATTTTTTTTTTTTAATTCCCAACACCTAAAGCAAACCACCCCCAAAATTACTATTGCACTGTTAATGCAGTATTTTGAGCCTTGTAGTTCAAAATAAAGAGTAAACATGTTACTTGCCAAATGCATAAAAAGGGTAAAAAATGTTTTTCTTTAATTTTGTTATCTCACACTACTAAATGTTTGCAATGTGCCATAATAAGGGCACATAAAAATATATATATTTGCTGTTCTAATTCAATGACACAAAATGCAAGATCCCGGAGGTAAGGTTAAGCAGGCGCTCGTGTAGTCAGGGTTGAAATTCAGACACTGCAGATATAATCCATCTCCCTGACACATGCAGTGCCTCATTGTGAGACTGCCAGACACAGTCTGCTGAGATGGGAATGTCACAGAATACCAAAACAGGGGGAGATGCAGTTTTGTTCATCATTGCTTTTATCTGAGAATATCCATCTAGCAGTCTACATGCATAGCTACTGCCAGACAGAGAAATATGAATGCAGCACGGGGATGCAGCAGCTAACATTCACAGAAGTATATGGAGCATATGCTAGGAGTTCAGAATTACCTGAAGATAATTTGGGCAGTTAATCAGGTTAATTGCTTATTGCTAAGGCAATATTTTGGTACAGACGCTGAGTCACCACCTCAGCTGTCTAGCAGAGATCAATGAAAGGCCTGGTTGTCTGCATCTTCTAGTGAATTCTGGACCTAAATGACAAAAGGGACCCTGAAGGCATAGAAACTGCACTGTCATCACTGGGGATGCAGGCAGGCAGGCAGAAAGAGCTGCAGTGGCAGAAAGATAAAAAAGCTTTTTCAAAAATATCAAGCTTTTGATATTTACCATTTACCAAGACCATTACTTCTTGGTTATTCCCACTCCATTATACATTTGAATTTCCATTCTGGGGACAAAAGAGGGAAACCTCTGAACCTGTATAGAGAAATTAAGGTTCTAAAGTGAGAGATAAAGGTGTATGTCTATCATATATGTAAGTTGGTCGTATGCAAAAAGCAAAGAGACTTGGTTGTATTTTTCAGACAAACAGATTTCATTGGATTTTCAAATGCCCAGGTCAGGCAGAAAAATACTAAAGGTGTTTGAGTGCCTGGTGTGTAGTGGTTTCTACCTGGCATGAGCACAGGCAGCTCTTCTGTAAACTGTTGGGATCCCTGAATAGTTATGGCTCTTATCCGAAAGGAGGGAAGCTTCCAGGGCCCTGGAAAAATACACCCTTGCCACAGACTTGGCAGAAGCCTGATTGACCATATGACCAACAGGGCTGGAGGGACATGACTGTCTGGGTTTATGTCTGGGCATATGGCAAGATTTGCATAGTGATTAAATACTGTTGACTCTAGCTTTAAAAGTGTGTTTTTGTTTGAAATAGTGCATCCTGTTCTAGGTGTACTGAGCAACGTCTCAGTGTAGGCTTTTTTCTGCCCAGTTGCAAAAGGCAGCCTTTAGCTCAAAGCACCATCTGTGACATGAATCAGCAGTTCAGTGACGCAGCTGAGGAGCTGGGAGCAGTGGGATGGGTAGAAGTAAAGGGCATGTTTCAAAGTTAGAATATATCTATTGTAAGGATGCTAATAGTTCCCAGGCTCCAGGCAGAAGTTTCACGAGAAACCTGCAAGCAATTAAAGGTTTTGGAGAAGTTGCAGCAGGTGGGCTGCCTGTGGGGGAAGAGGGAACTAAAAGTTAGGTTAGAAATTTTGGCATTGGTTTAATGACACACACATACATATCCCCTCCAGCTCAGTTCCTGTAATCAGTCATTTAACTCTGTTTGCATCGTGGTGGCTTTCAGTGCCCTCATGGAATTCCCTCCCTCAAGCCCAATACAAAGCCCTGGCTTTTGCAAAGTGCTCTACACCACCATGGAGCAAACCCAGGACAGGAAAACTTGCTATTTCAGTTCTTTTTTCATTTTTACTTTTACTTGGATATGATTTATCTTGCTCCGAACCCCTTGTTTACCTGTTAGAACTGCAAGTCTCAGGACTGAAGGGAAACTCCATCACCCCACCTCAGTTTTCTTTATCAGTTCTGAGGAGAATAGTGACAATCACAACAGTGTAAAATTGTGCAGTTGCTTGTCTTGTTTTTTCCACCTGCACTAATCTCACATGAGTCTGGGATCTCCAGTGATAACAAGTTCCCAGGAGGGTCATTTTGTATCTCTTCAAATTCCTACTCCTGCACATTTTCCCCAGAACATATTGGCACATTGAGTTACTGGACATAAATTCAGAGGCTAGCTTGCTACTGTCACTTAGAAATGGATAAGACTCATCTATGGTCTTATAAAACAAAGCTGAATGTGTCATTTGGTTTTCAACTCACATCTGCATATTTTGGGTAGGTCTGAATTTTTTAGGTGTGGAAAAAAAGTGATATATTTCTGTGAATCTCAGTTTTGTACTTCCACATCTAGTAAAAAATGCAGAAAAAGTCTGCATGATATTTCTAAGCTGACAGTTAGAAATACAGGTATCATAAGGATTTTGTCATCATCAGTTACATTATCATCAGATTTTACTTATTGGATCTATGAAAGGTTATTTTGTAGATTTGTCTCTTGGAAGGGAGAGAACACATGGCAAAGATAACATGTATTTTTTACATATTAAGTTGGAAAAAGTAATTCTCTATTTTGAAAACTTTCAGTAAAAAATGAGATGCATTTTTTCACAAATAAATGGGTAAGAAATCTTGTTTTACCAGTTCTGTTAAGTGATTGCTTTTCAACCACCAAAACTCAAATAAGATACTCTCACAGTTTTTCAAACTTAACCCCAAATTCAGCTTCTTTTTTTTTATTATTGTTTAATTTTAAAACTGGACTAGAAGCCCCTGGAATTTTGTATTTATAAATAAGAATTAAATGTATATTAAAGTTGCCCTCTAGGGATTTAATGTTTTGTATTTCATCTGTTCATTAATAAAGGATATGCTGCACAGGTCATTTTGTGCATCATATAGTTCTTGAACCATCCTATCTACCTGTAACACTTCTGACAGTAAGTATGTAATTACTGTCTTGTTTTTCTTCAGCATCTTTAAAGAATAATCTTACTGTGGTAACAATGTCTTTTTCCCATGTTGCTTGATTGTCTGGTAGAAGGGAACCAGCGTTATCTCTGTATTTACAAACATACAATCATACATATGAACCTCTAAAGAAGTACAGGTAACATAGATTTCAGAGTGATTTCTTCATGTATTTGAACATGTATTCCAGTAACCTATAGAGATTAGAAATTCTTAGGGAGAAATCAGGCAGCAAAGATATTGTCCAAGTGATATCTTGCACAAGGCTGGAGTCAGCAGATGCAGTGTCTGTTCAATAATTTATCCAACCACTCTGCCAAAGATCTATACTAATTCTTGGTTCTGTCTAAAGTGTTTTGGAAGTTTAATTCTCAAAACCTTGTTGTTTCTGCTCCTTGACCCACATCTCCTAGAAATGGCCTTTTGGAGGTACATAGATTTCAAGTGGCTTTGAA
Organism: Prinia subflava; assembly: GCF_021018805.1. Classification (NCBI taxonomy): domain Eukaryota; kingdom Metazoa; phylum Chordata; class Aves; order Passeriformes; family Cisticolidae; genus Prinia; species Prinia subflava. The sequence goes on along the minus strand of NC_086249.1, from coordinate 8,769,929 downwards.
TTTGAGGGAGCTAAATGCATTTGTGGAGTTATACGTAACCTTGGTTGGTTTTGGTTCATGGTATTGTTGGTAAAACCAAATGGGCATTTAAAATTTCAAAAGGCTCTATTTTGTTATTAATTTTCTGTTGAAAATATGTATTAAGAAAAACTCTGATGTCACAAAAAAAGAGTGTGATGGTGGGTTATTGGTTGGCTTGGAAAGTTGGGACCTAAATGTGGTGTGTCAGGTGTGTCACCCTTCTGAAAATGCATATTAAAAGTACCATCCTTCTGGTTTTTAAGGCTCCTGTTTAGTTGCCAGAAAGCTGTGGAAAAGCCAAGAAATCGAAACTGTTGTGGAGTATGTTTTGCTTTAATTATCACAGTTCATGAGATGTTGGTTGTTTCTAATATAACTTTGAAGACAATTTTTATCTATGCACTTTTGTCTTCTCTGCCATGTGCAGTTTATTGAAGGATCTTTTACATAAAGAGAGAGAGAGACTGAAAAGAGCCCCAGTAAAACAATTAATAGTGCTCTAAAAATGCTCTTTAGAGTAGCCTTGTCTGCAAGTTATACCTGACCTGAGAGAATTGGGAAGGCACACTAGAAACACATTTGTATTTGTCTTGACTAGCAGCTGATGCTGTTATTTTTGGTATGAATATTGACATGGTTTATTGGTAGGGTGTTGTCTAGGTTTTGTCAGCTGTTCTGCTGCTGTCTTTCAGGTAACCAGTCTTTTGGGGTGACCCCACATTGGTGGGGTTTTCACTCAGGCAAGAACTTGTGTGTAAATAAAAATGCTCAGTGCTCACAGGCTTGACTTTTTTCCTCTGATTTCCTCTTGACAATTAATAGCTCCATGAAACTACACTGGACAGCATATTTAAAACTAATAATAAAGGGAAAATTAAGACTCCTTAATAGAAATAAAGTTTGGAAAACAGTGGAAAGTCAAAGAAAAAGCATCAGTCTGCTTGTTCTGAAGCAGCTGCTGTGTCATATGAGCCAGCAGCAGCCAAGGCCTTCTACTTGGAGGAATTCTGCCATAATTTTCCTGACTCATTACAAACTTCACCTGGCTTTGATTCACTAACCTACCCTACTGAATATTTTTTCCATTGAGGTGTCCTGAGAGTGTAAGCAGAGCAGGGACACCTGGGGACATCTGACTTTTTTCTCCTCCTTTCCTACACTTTTCCTTCTTTTCTTACACTAAAGAGCAACAAAGTTCCTGCCGCATGTGAGCGTAACCATCACATGAATGCCAAAAGAATACAGCACACTGTTTTAAAAACAAATGCTGAGTAAAGCAATAATGATTTGCTGCCTATTGTAAATCTTTGCCAATTTAGCTATTTGTTATGCTCTGAAGATTTACATGGCCTGCTTACCAAGACTTCAGCAATGTGGCAGGCTGATCCCTTCCTCTCTCTGATTTGTCTGTGCATCCCTGACAGTTGTACATGGTTTCCATATGCAGTTGCCTAAAGTACACTGTTTGTGAGGATTTCAGCTGGTCAGAGGAACTGTAGCTGGATTCTAAGGCTGGGTTTGGAACATCATATAAAACTGTGAGGTATTTTATACTGCAAGATCACTGTTATATTAATTTTTTAGAAGATGTTAGTAATCTCTTAGTCAAACATCTTTATTTCTTATTTGTCTTTTCCGTCACTTCTGGCAGCTTATTTTGATTTCAGACCCACATTTTGTGGATGCAAAAGGTTGTTTTGTTTTTCTTGAAGTACATCTCAATAAAAAATTTTATTTATTTCACAGTCCCAGTGCAAACAAAAGTTTGAATTGACATCTTAGATTTAAATTCTCCTGCAGAGGACTTGGGATATAGGTACTTGGCACAACAATTTATGAGAGAGATTTTAAGGCAAGTGTTACTTATATTAATGGATGTTATTGTTTTAAGAGGTCTGAAGGGTTTTAGTTGTGAAATTTAGTGGGGAGTTTATTTTGGTTTGGTTTTGGGCCATGTTTTTTGTTGATTTAGATGTTCTGTTTAGTTTGTTTGTTTGTTTTGTTTCTTTTCTTAAGCCAGATGAGAGTAAATGTATATAGGTGCCTAAGGAAACAAGTAATGGCAATATAATATATTATCTACTACTGACATGAAACATGCTGTACCTCTCAAATTAGAAATATCTGCATTGATCCTTCCAGCTAACACTAAGAGCCAGTGGTATCTCACAGAATGGTAGTGCAGAGAGAGTAACTGTCTTTATTTTTGCACCTCTACTATTTCTATTTGTGGCTCTTCATTGTCTGTATCAAAGCAATTACATTCTATTTTGAACAATAACATTAGGTTCTTTTAATTAGTTATTTGGTAGTTTTAAAATTTTAAGTGTTGGGTCTATTTCTTTCCTGCATTTGCAGACCTGATTCATAGAGTCACAGAATCGTTTAGGTTGGAAAATATCCATAAGATTACTGAGTGCAACCTTTGACCAAACACCACCTGGTCAACCAGACCATGGCACCAAATGCCACATCATGTGTTTCTTGGAGTCACCATCCCTAGAGATGTTCACCATCTCCCTGGGCAGTCCATTCCAAAGTTCAATAGCGCTTTCCATGAAGAAGTTCCTCCCTCCAGCCTCACCCTCTCCTGGTGCAGCTTGAGGCAATTTCCTCAGTGGTTTTCTAGAAGGAGAGGCCAACCCCAAAGCTCACTGAAGTCAGAGGAAAGGCCTCACAGATCTTTCTTTCCTTTGTTGTTTTGGTGTTTGATTTTCTTTGTTCCTCACACTGAAGGCAAAAAGTTTTTGCTGACAAGCGATGGGATGACTCATGCAAAATTGACAGAAGTAAGAGAGACAGGCCCCTTGTACTTTGTACCTGATACTTTGAGGCTGTAAAAGCACAGAAATATTGAGGCATAAGCAGAAATGTGCAAGCAGAATCTGATGACAAGCTGCAGAACAGGGCTGAGGAGATGTGCAGGAGCTGCAGGTCCTTAGCTCCTCTCCAGCCAGGTCCCAAAGATGGTCATCCTTTTTTGGGCTGGCATACTTGGCTGCTTAGGAAGGATCCATCAATTTGCTGAGTATCAAACCAAAAGTTTCCCGATGAGAGAATGCCAAAGGTGATCAGCTTGCAAAAAGGTTTTGATTTCAAACATGTGTCTCTAGAAGAATGTGGACTTTATGAGGAGGTTTGTACAGCTGAAACACCAGCACAAGGTCTGTATCTGCTTCTTGTTCTTGCTCTCTGTTCCCTTTGTTTTAAGTTTTGTGCTTAGCAGTTGCCATTAAAATCTTTCCTGTTGCTGTCAACCTTGTATTAATTCACTGTGACATTGAAGCTGGGTAATACTGAAATACAATTAATTGGGTCGAAGGAAGAATAGTGAATATTTTCATAGTTGCTATTGCAAATGATTGCTGCAGATAGAAGCAATCTTTAAGTCACAAAAATTGTTAGGGCATATTCTGACCTCTTTCTACTCCCTTTCCTAATGTGAAAATTGCCTTTTTTGTATTCACACTTGGAGCAGTTTGGTTTAGACATAGTTATATTTATATGATAAATATGTGTATAAATGTATGTATAAAATGTTCACAATTATTTCAACTTATCCCCTAATAGTAATCTGGGATTACTTGAAAAATTATGAACACTATTATTTTGAGTGCTTTTCTTGAAATGTTATTTATAATAATCTGCTAAGAAAAGAGAGAGACTGAAGAAATTTAAGAAAAATATAAAAATACTTTAGCACTGATTTTTTCCTAAATTACTATTTTGAAAGCCAGCTAATAGTTTATATAGACTGTTCTGATGGTGGTCTCTTGTCAGGAGGGCATCTCTGGGGCACAATGCATCTGCATACGTGTTAGCACTTATACTGAAAGGAATTTTGAAATGTATTTCTATGTATATTTTGGTGCCTTATCCTAAAATGTGCGAGATGCTAACATGTCTTATATAGTCCTGTTATTTTCCCAATTAAAAAAGAAGTATTAATTTAAAAAATCAGGTTGTCCTTGTTTCTATGACTGACTCTATTTGAGAAAATAATATTTCTTTGTTTATCATGATGCAGCACACGTTCCTCAGAGGTGATGTTCTGTTTCTACTGAAGAACAGGTGAAGACAAATGCTGATCTTATATCCAAATTTAACTAAACTTTGGTTGGTTGCTTCTGATCTGTGGGACAGAGACATGTTGAAAGATTGAAGAGGCATCTTGGGGGTGAGCAAGATGAATTAATAAATATTTTCAGTTCCTCTTCATTCAGAGTTCTTTGTTAGAAGCAGGAACATGAAAGACCATCCAGGACTGTTTGCACGAGATGCTGAAAATTAGGTAGAAACTTAAACTGCAGAAAATGTAGGAAAGGAGAGAATAATGTGAAAAACAACCTGCAAAAGTAAGCGTGTGACTTGAATACATTTCATTCCATGTCCTAGTTATTGCTGCGTTGTCTTGGAAAATCATCAGGTCACAAGAAATAAGTCAATGGTAAGTTACAATTTACTCCAAGCTCCAAGCAAGAATGAATAAATAAAAATAAATAAATACATAAATAAATACATTTTTAAAAAGAAAGTTCCGGGGTTTTTTTGGCTTTGAGTTTATTTTGTTTAAGGAAAGAAAGCAACAAAGGCACTGTAGGTTAGTGACATAAGCTTACTTTGTGGAAGTGTACAGCTATAAAAGTGGCAATTGGGAAAGCCACTTGAAGAGGCAGAGAAACTGAAACTCCACAGGAAATAAATATATCTATAACAGATAGATATTGTGCTTGTGACATCAAGCACATTATAAAGATGTTACAACAAACATCTTTAGTTGAAGCAGAAATAAAAACACATTTTATGGATTAATTAAAAGGTGTTTTATTTAATTGATTATCCAGTTCCCAAATAGTCTTTAAGAGAATACAAACCATCTTGCAAATTCCCTTTTGATACTTGTGGATTTCAGGAGACTTAAGCAGAAGACACATACCCCAGGGTCTGTCAAGAATCTCTGAAAGTATTTTTGTGCTTTTTCCTCTGTCTGATGGCACATGCTCCCAGACATTTTTTCTTTTCCTTTAACAGAGGTTTCCTTTGAAATAGTGTTTGAATAAGGATAGAATTAATGACTTTTCCTTCTTTCTTTTGTTTCTAGATTTTTTTTTTCTTCTCATCAGTGATTCTCTTCTTCCTTTATTATTTGTATCCTTAGGAAGTGGGCAACACATTAGACCAAAACATCTCTTAAGATCATGAACTGAGAAAGTCACCACCAATTTATATAATTTCTGCTCATTCTGTTGGCTATTTGTTTTATTTCTGAGTTACTTTTCAGTGTTTTAGGACTAACAACATGGAAAAAATGCTTGCAGTTATGCAGGAAGATCCTAATTTTTTTCTGTAAGGATTTTTTCCCCCTGTCCTAATTCATATTTTCCCTGAAGTTAGTGCAAGTTACATGTAGAGTACATCCCCAAAGGATTTACTGGAAAATTTGACAATGCTAAAATAAACAGAGGGTTGTGGCAACATGCTCTGGTAAAAATAAATGCTGTCTCTGTTAGCTCAGCTGCTCGGGTGCAGGAAAGCAGTTCTCTTCCAGAGGCCCCTGTCAGATGCCTGTAGGACTTTGGTTCATTTACCGTTTAACCTTTCCACTGTTCTTGGCAGAAAATCCACTCAACTGCCAAAATGTGATCAGATATTGAGGAAGTCCAGGTCCCCCCCTGCCTCCTGCCTTCGCTTGAGGAGTCTGAATGAGGGCAACCCCAATTTAAAGCACGTGCACAGAACAGAGGTTTGAGTAGGGACTGTGGTTATGTATGGGACACGCATTGTCCTTATTTTTTCTGATCACTTATAGGGACTTTGCTTTCCCCCAGAGACCAGAAATTGTGAACAGTATTCTATAAGATCTTGGGGAGAGGAGCAGAAATTGAACCTTCCTGGTTTTCATTCAGATTCAGATTTCATTCACTTGGGTTTCTCAGTGTTCCCAAGGAGTAGCTGAATGATGTAGTGGAACTGGGTGTTTGCTCTGAGCGTGCTGTGACTTTCTGTACAGATGAAATGTCCATGTTACGTCACAAAACGTAGCTCTTTATACCAATCCAGTCATTCCAGACTGAAAGTCTGGGATTGTTTTATTTTATATATTTCTGCTATTTAAAAAAGGTGGATATTGGGGGCTGAAACAGCGAAAAGTGAAGAAAGAAAAATGAAATAATGAAGAAGAGTGTTGTTCTGTCATTTTCAATGATATTATTCTCCTCCTTTATTTCCTTTCTACCTGCTACACTAATGTATAATGAATATATTGTTTAGGTGAAATAGATTTTCTGTACCTACTCAAATATACTGAATAAGTCAGTGTTGAAGTTGATATAGTCAGGCTGGGGTTGTTCATTTTGTTGAGTTTTTTTTTAACTTACAATACACAGCAACGCTGACATTGGAATCTTCTTGGCAAATTTTGGATCCTTTTCAGTTTCAGCAGTGTAGGTGGAGCTTTGCTGTGGCACTGCTGCCACAGTGCTGATATCCAGCTCAGTAGATAGCAGGAGGAAAGCCGGTGTGCTCAAGGGAACAGCGCTGCCTCCGACAAGTGATAATCAGCCTAATGCCGGTGTCAGGCTGCAATCAGCTCTGACAAGGTTTGCAAATGTCTTGAAAGGAGCTGCTCGTCTTCAAACGCTGCAGCTCAAAGCCCAAGTGGAGCAAACCCCAGGCTTGCTGCACGACAGCTGCAGAATTTTGTTGATGAGCACAGCACGTGTAAACAGAGGCCACCGCTGTCACCGCCGGCAGGAACAGCCAGATACACTGGGCTGGTGGACTACTTAAAATCCTGCTGCATAACCACAGAAACTAAAAATGCAGCTTAAAAACCCATTACAGATCTCCAAAGCCGTGGTCTGCCTTTTTTAAAGCTTCAAGGCCATTTTTAATCAGTGCCAAAGACTTTTTTTAGACATGTCTGCTCTAAGGAACTTCTGTCTGGTTTTGACCATTCATGAGAACAGAATGAGTCCTGGGGAGGGAGAAGAAGGTGTAGGATGGTGGTTCAAGCAGAGGGATAGCCCATGAACCCTCCCATCTCTGCCACAGATATGTTTGCTCTGCAGCTGGGAAAGTCATTTGCTCTCTTTGTGCACTTGTTTTTCCCACTGTGAAATGGGGGCAATATCTCATCTATAACTGGGCTTGTTCATTAATGAGTTCCCAGTTTATTTTAAGGTCTCTGGGATGAGTAACAAACACCTTGCAGGGAAAAACCAACCAAACAAACAACCCATTAAAACCCAACAAAAACCACCAAGAAAACCCCACAAAAACAGGCAGAAGGATAAAATATAGTTAGTTATGCACCAGGCTCTCTCTGGATACTATGGTTTTGAGGCAAAGCAGTTTGCCCTTTTCTGCAGTAATGCCTCCTATCTTTGAGGATTAAGGGTTTGAGGAAGGCTAAAGCAGGGTTTTCCATGTGTTGGCAGCTCTGCCACCATTGTGGCTTGGTGAAGCCAGCCTACAGTGGGAAGGCCATGTCATTTGCATTACATCTGCTTTCTGTGGCTCTAAAATGACTCTCATGATGGGCCATACTGGAATTAAAACATGATGTAGCCAGAAAGAACCTGTCTGTATGCACCTAGGGCTACACAGTCTCTGTCAGTGGTGCTGTGCAAAGCTCCAAAAGCCTGTGTTAGATGAACATTTACTTCCCTGGTGTGGAAGGAGGCAGTGGCAGCCTGGCTGGCATGTAGGGCAGGGAAGCCTTTGTCTTCATCTGTGAAACCCAATCAGTGTTGGGGTTTGAGATGCAGAGTATAATGCCACTATTTGATAATTTTAAGCAATATATTTGTTCAAGTCAAATACAAAAGACAAAGAGAGAGCACAGTAACTAAAATTTTACATTTGGTTTGATGGTTATGACAGGGTTTTTTCTTTGCTCTATACTTCCCTGGCAATGTCAAATATGGAAGTTATGCAGTGAGAACATTTCTTTCTCATAAAAGCATAAATCCCCTAAGAATCACATAGAGATAAGCCTCTAAACCAATGGGGTTTTTGTTCTGCAAGATAATTCCTAGTTTTTTATCTTACAATGAGCCCCGTGAGGCTGCAGTAGTTGGGTATTTCCATTTGGGCACATTCAGGTGTGGAAGACCTCCCTGGAGCTTGCCAGGTTCCCAAATGAATCCCCTAGATCCATGCTCTTGTATGGCAATGTGATGGGACAGTGAGTGCATTTATTACCTCAGTTATAGCTGTGCTCTCACACTCCATCAGTCCTCAGAGTCTGGAAAGTCCACAAAGGCTTCCAAGCCACACAGAGAAGGGAAGCACTCTCCAAGATCAGCAGGGATGTCCAAAGCCCCATGGTCACCCACAGGAACTGCAACAGGTGCAGAATCCATCCTCCTGTTCTGTTTTGCAAGTCAAAAAACCCCTGTACTTAAAATTTCCATCTGAATTTCCACCCCCTTGAAGGACACACTAATTTTTTTGTAATTGTGAGGATTTTAGTATTGTTATGAAAATTTTACCTATTGGAATAGAAAGTAAAAACTGACATACGAAGTCTGGTTCAAATGAATTTGATATTTGCTCCCAGAGACCTCTCTGTGAAATAATTGCATGACATAATATTCTACTTTTCAATTTTTCAGCTTTTGTTTGTATTAATGAATTATGGTGAGACTGCAGCTCCAGGTCTTTATGGTGAAGCAGATCAAATTTGATTCTAAATAAGGAATGACATAAAGGTCTGGAACAAAATTCATTTAAAGGGGAGAAATAGTACCCTAGAAGAATTAAAAAGCATAGTTAAGACAAAGTAAGTTCAAACAATCTTTACCAGTGTATTTCTGTGATTTCTGGTATATTTAGCTTTTATATATTTATGCTGAAAAATACAAGCATTAATCTATTGGCCATGACTAAATTAATTTTTTTTTCACTAATTTATCCCTCTTGGGACAATACCATAACAGGAGACCTCAGCTTTTGTTCATGTTATGAATCTTGCTTGGCTCAGGAGAGTGGGTTAAATATCTTTGTTTTACCTGTATTATCTTCCTGAAGCCTGAAGGACTACTTAGTGATAAATATGCAGGGAAGATCTGTTCCTGTACATATATACCTTCTCTGCATTATATCTCTAATAGAAAATGATTGGGAACTGACATACACTGACCTCCAGCAGATAATTATCTGATAAAATTGATACTTCACTTCAAAATGACTAAAAAATTATACTGTCAGGTTGATGTTTATTCCTAAAAGCATTCTGGACAGCTTCCCCTTGATCTGATCAGTCCATTGTCAAATTCCTTAAAGGCCACATCATTTATAAATGATATGAACTGCAGACATATAATTCATGTGGAGCATAAAATAAGTTTAAAACATTTGCATTAAAAAGGTAAGGTGATCCTATAATAAATCATATTTATGGCCTAATTTTAAAGTATGGAATCCTTCTGACTGAAGTTTAGCACTTCTTCCATTTTATTTTTTCAGAATTTATTAAAAAAAAGGAAACTGTGACAATGATGTTGGCAGACAAGTGGTCTCTTTCTAAAGTCCTTGTGTTGATCTGTCATATTATTTTCCATTAGCTCCCTCTACATTTTCTGCAGATTGCTTTCAGACATATTTTTACTAAATGTTTTTGGAAGTGCAAACTGCAGATTTCACCATCATTGTTTTGACACTGCAAGCTCAAGGTTAATGGAATTTCTTAGTGGATAAAAAGAAAACTACATTTTTAGTTAAATCATCTTGTGGGTATGTCCAAGTTGCAGGAATCCTAGAAACCATTTTCATTAAAAAGTGTATTTTAAAAAAACTATTCTGCGTGCATTTTGCTATTTTTTTCTTCCTTCTGATTAAGGTCTAAAAAACTCCTAAAAATTGTATTTCTTTTCCTACTGCATAAACCCAACCTTGTTGCTATCATCACTTCTCAAATGTATTTTATTAGATTCTGAGAAGTATAATAATGTTATTTGATATGATTATAATATTCTTATTTTTAAAACCTTAGCCTTGATCTCATTATTACATTTTTGCCAATAGAAATAGAAAGTAAAAATCAACATATGGAGTCTGGTTCAAATGAATTTGAAGTTTGTTCCTGGAGACCTCTCTAGCAAAACATAAAGATTTGCCACTCTCTAAGTTCATAAATGACCTTAATTGTTTAAAGGCTGTATCTTTACACCTCTGAAGATCTGCAAGCATGTACTAATATGACAGATAATGAGCAGTGTTCTGGCAGGATTCTCTCTGAGATTTGTTTTCTTTGAAGAGTCAGCTAAAGTTATGTTTGCTTTCCTTTAACAGTGAAGAAAAATAGCAACATTAATTGTTTTCTTGTAACACATGACAGACTTCTCTTTCTGCTTTGCCTTAATGATGGGACTTCTGAGGTTTGCTTTTATAGTTCATGGTGCTGGAATTTAATGACCCTTAGTGAAAACAGGCACACGTTCAGGTGCTTCAGAAGACTCTTACCCGATAAACTTTTGAAGACATTATTTCACCCCTCTTTAGACACTTTTTTCTCTCACACACACAAGCAGGCACACAACAGCCACATCGCTGGCACGCAGCTCTCAAAGCAGGGAAAAGCCAGGCTGCTGCAGCTCCCAAACTGACAGTGCAATTCCTGCACAGCAGGAGGAAATTTGCCCCTAAAAAAAATTTACTTTCCTTTTTTTTCCCTTTACTCTGCTGCAGATCTTGTTTTCCCTTGTTCCCAGAACAAGCAAGCACCTTGTATCTTGCTTTTCAGTACCAAGCCCAGTGTGCTGTTGTCTCTCCTCCTCCTTTACTCCTTTGCCATCTCTTGCCTTTCCTCACACATGAGCTATGGAGTGCTGTTTTGTCACCAGGATGCTTCACAGAAGTGCTTCCCTGGTGACAATATCAACAAGAAAAACACTAATTTTAAGGCTGAATGTTTAACATTTTAACAATCTCTCTATCTAAGTGTCACTACTGCATTCTTAATTTGACTGTGCTACCCAGTAACAATACTTGGGTTATAGAAAAACAGGCAATATGTAGAAGAACTAACAATAGACTTGCTATGATCTAGCTTTTAAAGGTGTGGGATTCCTACCATCCCTCTTTAGAAAATTTTTCTCATCTATTGTCCCTAGTTTAGGATAGGAAGCAAAAAAATTTGAAGTTACTTTGTTCATGTTCACCCATCGAATTCTTAATCTGCTTCAGCAATTTCCCTCAATGTGATTATTTCTTGAAACAGTAACTGAAATATGATAGCAAATAAAAAAAGAGGATATAGCACTGCATGTGTTTATTAAGGTACAACCACATCAGATAACCTGATATTTTCATTAAATTAGGATTTTAAATAACTGATTTCATAGGCAAAGAAAATATTAGATTTTAATCTGTGGGGACTTTTATAATTAATTTGAAATGGTACTATGAAGAAAATTAGCATTGTTTAAGAAGATGGAGATAATAAGCAGAAATTTGAGATCAATAACTAATTTTCAAAAGTTTTGGTCTTGGAGCTGAAGAAGTTTACAAATGAGGTTCCCTTAAGATCACTCCTGAGGTTTTTCTTTCACTATTTCATTAATATTTTTCACATAGGGACCATGGCAGTGACAATTATTCATGATGATAAGTGGTGTTGGCAGTATACAGGAGAGCAAAGATTTCATGCTGGAAGAACTGGATAATCCCAAGAAATGGCAATACATGGGAAGAGTGGACTTTTTTTATTGCAACATGAAGGTTGTCTTTTTGGGGCCAATATAAAAAGGATTCCCATTTTCAGGTAGAAGTGAACCATTTGGAAGTGATGAAAAGTATGTGTGCAGTTTTGGAGACAATTATGTTCTGCCCTTGTAGTAAACTACAAAAAAGGGAAATGCGACTCCAAGGGTTACAAAGTGAAGAGCTTGCTGTTTTGCCTGGAAATTTTAACTCCATTGTTCAAAGATCTGTGAGATTTAACTTGAAGTAACATTGAATAACTTAAAATAACTAGAATTTTAGCTGTGCAGTTGACAGAGAGGACACAAGCACCAGCAGTCTTTTTATTTTGTTTATTTTTGGAAAATAGTGGGGAAAAAGATTAAACTAATGTGATTTATAGGAAGTAAATCTGGTAGTTTTCTGTAATGCTTGTGAAAAGCACCACATGAGCTGAGCAGGTTTCTATGGAATGTCTGTCAGGATGGACATGAAGTGGTTCACACTGAGTAGTTTCACTCAGTGAAAATGCCCTGGCTATTCCTGCTCTCAGGAATGCTCTGCTTCAGTCTGCTGAGCCCAGGTCTTGCCACAGGGCTTTGTGAATCTCTTCCTAAACTGTTACCTCATGCCTACAGAACAAAACTATCTTTTAATAAGAGGTTTAATTACAGAGATGTGATAATGTTATTTTTCCATGTAAAACAAGTAAATACAGACTTACTTTTGGTGTTTCTACAAAGATGCTTGTTTCTGCCTTTATACAGGTCACTACACAGATTGTAGGAATGCAAAAACTATTTAATTTTCAAGGCTGTTCTTCTCCTTCTGATCTCTACTGCAAGAATTGTGATCAGTGCTGCTTTTTTTAGTAATTTTCTACTGGGAGAAACAAACAGGTGACCCAGGAAATAGTTTTGTATTAGAACCTGACTTGGCATTACAAATTAATTTATTTTTAGGCTGCCAATCTCTATGATCTTACAACTTTTTTGTGTTTCTCTCGTAAACAACTCCATGCCATCTAGTGTGTTTTAAGGGAAAAAAAAAAAAGTGCATATAGGGAGAATTAATACAGGACTTTTCCCAGTTCAAATGAAGTTGACATAAGTTACATTATGTACTTAAAGCCATTGCAATTTGTACTTTCTTGAATGATTCTTTTTACGTTGTGGGAAGTCTTGCATCATGAGCAGCCTTAGGTGTCTTACCCCTCACTGATGAACTTGACCAAAATCCAAACCTTGAGTGGAAAATGAGCAGCTGGTGTTTGAGCACCTCTTGCAGGCATCTGTGTGAAACAATTTCAGAGTCAGTTCACAAGGGGGACACTGGCTGTCCTGCTCTTTTGAATGTGCAAGGGTGATATAAAGGGGGAAATTGAAGAAAAATGGGGTATTCCCTTCCCCCCTGCCCCTGACCTCTTTCAAATGGTAAGAGAGGAACCATCATTTTCTCTGGAATGAGCTTTATTCCAGTATTAAATCAGACAGAAATTTTGTCTGTTTACTCTGGAGTGGGCAGGGAGGCCTTCTGGTTCTGCCAAGAATAAATCATAGATGGGGATAATAAGATTAATATTAAAGTGTGCATCCTAAAGAGCAGCATTTGGGTTTGCATCACCACCAAGAAACAACATGTCAAGCTGACTTTTATGGAATGTTCCTCCAAAGGAAACTATACCAGGAAATAGTCCATGGGTGTGGGAGAGACCACACTGGGTGAAGTGCAGTAAATAAAGCTATTTTGCTGAAGTATTCATGACTTGAATAAGCATGTGTTTGGAAGAGAAAAACAGATGGGCAAAGGAACAATTGTTTTCAATGCAGGTTTGAATCTGCTTATGGTTTACACTTTTTGGATTAGCTTTAAATGAGCAAAGACTTTATCTTTATCATCCTAATTATTATCTTTTGTCATCATTCTGGACTTCCTCCTCTGTATGTAACAAGACCTAAGTATAGCTTAAGAGGGAAAGGGACCTTTTGCCTATCTGTATGGAGAGGAAAATCTGCCAAAATCTCCTAAATGTAGCTTAAAGAAAAGGAATTTTGATGGGGATAGAATGGGTAAGAACATTACCATAAAAATAATCTTTTTTCCAGTAATGTCTCTAATAACAGAAAAAGAAAATGTACAGATAAAATGCTTTGATAGTGCAGGACCTGGGCTAACACCAAGCTGACATTATCATCACCACCAAGAGGAGTTCATCCTGCTGTTGCTATACAGCACAAAGAAGGTTAGGAATGACAAACATACCCTGTTTTCAAACCAATTACCTAAATTAAATTCCTTTGTATCTCTTCCCTTTTGTTCTCACCTCTTTTTATTCATCGACCTCTCTTCCATGCACGTGTTAGCAGAGTCATGTGTATCTGTCTTTTTCCCAATGAGGGTTGATTTCAGTGGAGAAGTTATCCCCTGGATGGATTCAGCTTTCACAGGCTTCATATTCCCATAACTGACAGGAGATTAATTGGAGCTAATGTGCTTTCTTCCCCCTTCTCTTAAACGCACACACAACAGGACATTTTTAACACTATTTTAAGTATTGCTTTCATAAGTGAAGGTCTGAGTTATCCCAACTTTATCTGTGCCCAGAAAAAGCCACTTCTGGGAGCTTCTGGATAAACCAAAAGTGACGGTTCCATGCTTGTCTATCTCTTTTGCTTTTTCTCCTTCTTCTACTTGTTCTGGGATCCAGAGGGCAGTCAAACAGGAAGGGGAAGACCAGGAGAAGAGAGGCTTTGAGGAAAAGTTGGCTTCTATCAGGGTATACTAGGACTGTTCCTTAATTTAATTGATGCAGCTGGAGCTGAATTCATTAGGACATTTAGCCTCTACCATATGTGGAATAAAAATCATTTTCCACACTCTTTGTATGTCTGAGCTTTTAAAATTATTATCTTCTACTTCATGTACACATGCACTATGTACTGTTACAAGGATAGACTCTTTTTTGTTTTGTTTTGTTTTTCACCCTGTTAGATTTGGTTTATATTTTCTCTGCTCATACATTCCTTGGAAGCTTCTGCAATCAATTTGAAATTGCTTTCTATTAACTGAAACAATATATATATGAAATGAGTATAATCTGAGCACAATACATTGTTCTAAGCAGCAGCAGCAGTGCAAAAGCAAAGTATTGTTTACTGCAGCACAATAGAAGTGGTTTGTGCCAGTGGTATCCTTTCAGCTTGTATCTACTCAAATAATGTTAAGAACATTTTAGCCAAAGGCAAATTTGAAGGGCCAAACAGGTGAGTAAGAGTGAATAAAAGACATGAGAGAGAAAGGGAGTGAAGAAGGGAAAAGTCTGATAAAAGCTAGGAAAGTGAGATGGATGGACGTGTGGAAAGGGGAGGGAGGAAAAAGAAGACAGCTGGCAAGGAAAAGGAAGGTGAAGGGGAGGCAGGAAGAGAGTTTTTGTATGGATGTTTGAAATAATGTTTGATTCCAGGTTTATTTCTGATACTACTCTCTTATTTCTGATACTACATAGTCATAGACAGGCTTATACTACACAGAAATGAAAATGATGCAGTGAATTGCTAAAAATATCAGTTAACATAACTTTGTTGTACAGAATGCTGAATTCTTACACAGAAAAAATGAGGTGACACAGAGCCTGTGAGATTCAATTGGAAGGAATTATTGTGGAGTCTGTATTTTTTGAGAGATTTTTATTTCAAGATGCCAAATCATTCTCGTTATGTGCCTTTGTCCTCCATGGCTACACTCACCCAGCCCTAGCATTTTCCTTCTGTTTCACTGCTGTCTCACAGATTGCTGTTTCCTCTTTGTTTCTGACTGCTAGACCCATGGTAGTCTATGCTCTGGGATCCCATGAACTCCCTTAGAATGCTGGAATGAGAGAATCCACGTTCTCTGCTTTTGTAGTTATGGAAGTTTGCACTTTATGTGCAGATTTAAAGAGCCCTTTGCACATACTAGTCATTAATTCAATCCATCAGAAAATAAATATGCATGTGAACTCTATCCTATTGCATTCTGTGGGGATTTTAGTCTGGTTCTTCCTTACCAAAAATTTTAATTAGGGCAAACCCAGGACAATTATGTTGGTAAAATCTATTTTTATCTCTGAAGTTAGAGTGAAAATCCACTCTCCTGCATAATCTGTAGTACCAGTTATCAATTATTTAAGGAAATATATACTTAAATCATGACAGTTAAATAACATTGTGACTTTTGTAAGTTCTGTCCCAGTTCTGTCCTTTTTGAAGGTAGTAAGTAGGGCTTATACCAGCCCACAAATCCTGGAAATTAATTTCATGAAAGATCTCCCATAGATGCATTGCAATTTTTTAGAACAACATGTTTAGAAACTGCCAGCATTCTAGGAGTTAAATCACATTCTGGACCTCTATAAAGCTTCCACTTATTATTGTACAAGGTATAAATAGTAATAAATAATAAATAAATAAATAATGTGGCCATATGTATGCCTTTGAAAAGACAAACCTGTCCATGTGAACTGGGGGTTTTGTGCAGAATTGTCTCATAAGACTTTGTGCCACCCATTTTCTTCCTCACCTCCATAAGCAACATTCAGCCAAGGTCTAATTAGGTGGTTTTTGTTAGGTGGTGTGTCCTGATATTTGTGGGTACTTTTTCACTATCCTGAAAAGTGATTTTCCCATGGTGAATGGTCATGGGAATCCTGTTTGTGCAGGCCATCAGCAGTTGATTTGTGAAACGCTCACAGAAGTTCTTGATCAGCTGCTAAGGACTCCAAAGAGAAAAAAACAACTTGGTTTGGCCCTCCTGGAAAGCTTGACTTAGTCTTATTTTAGTTACTTTTTGTGGCCATGTAAACCATCAGGCAAAATGATGAAAGAAAGGAGAGAGTATCTGAAATTTACCCTTTGAAAAGTAATTTAGTTGAAATACTTGTTAATTCACTGCCAGAACTGAGGTTCAGAGAGCAAAGCAATTGGCCTCCATGTGTACATATAAAATTTGGGGATTTGGGGATACAGTTTTCTTTCTTAATGGATCCACTAAAATGCCAGTTTAATGAAGGGAAAATTTTAAATAATTACATTAGAATTTCCCAAAATTTTTTCTAGGCTGAGTCTGTGGGTCAGAACTAATTGTGATGACTAGGAACAGGCTAGGTTTCTTTTTTTGCCTTGCCAGTGTTGCTTCTTGGGCTTACCTAAATATTCCCAGGCTGACTCTTACCATGTTCTCAGCTGAACAAAAACTGCTTATAAACCAAATATGTCAAGCACATCAGATTTTAAGTCTCTTTCTGGATCTATGTTTAATACTCAAGGAAAACAAAGATATTGTTTCTGAAACAGGATTTCATTTCTTTGTAAAAATTGATATTTGAAGCTGATCTGGATTTGTAGAATTTGGGAATCAGTTAGTGGCCAGAGTGAGGTTAAATGGAGCAATAAATTTGAAGTTATGATATTGGCATTAAGCATGCAGACTGAGGTTCTTCAGAACAGCTTATGCAACACAAATATACAGCCACTATAAAATAGAGTGGGAGCTGCATAGTTGCATCTCCAGCACAGTTTTAAAGGTTTATGGCAGTATTTAAGATCAATTTTGCAATCCTTTTGTTTATTTTTGCTACAGTTTATCATAAGACTTTTTTTCTTTGCAAGTTGTGATTGGCTTCAACTATTCCAGAGCCTTCTAAATTCTGGATCAAATTTAAGATGTAAAAATAAGTAATTTTGGAAATGCTGTGGCTTTAAGAACAGTAAAGGACAGAGGGTGGGAATGAAAACAAGGTTGTGACCTGGATTAACCATGCCTTTGATACATGAAGTTTATTTCAGCAGTTTGGGCCTCTCTGGAATGGAGACTAGAGAAATGCACCGTGTTTTTGTTTTGGTTTTTTTCAAAAGGCCCTGTTTCCTGCAACTTCATTTTGGTCTGCTTTCTTCCTGTCATCATCTCCTTGGCCTCAAGAAAGACTACCTGACTTGTTTATGTAAACCTGAGGACAGAATTTGGACAAACAGGAAAGTAAGGAAATCACTATGTTTTCAGTTCTAGGAGGAAGGCAAATATATTCCATATTTCAAGCAGCATTTGGCTTTAATAATCATTCTCCAAAGGGAAGAGATGCTGCCCAGATAGAAAGCAACATTCATGGGGAAAGAATCAGAAAAGTGGAGAAGGTATACTCAGTCCTTTGAGATTTACTTTTGCAAAAGTTAGCTTAAATGGAAAACAGAAACTACATATTGCTGCATCATTTTTTAATAGTCGTAGCTTAGCCAAATCCCTAAGGTTAAAATGTTTAACGAAAATAAGCAACAAAAGAAATGAAATTAAAACAAAATAGTCTCAAGTGCTCCGTAAAACAATCTTGAAGACTATCCAGAAAGCACATCTGTTGTTGGATGATGGAAAAGTACATGACAAACAACCAAAGAGCAGTGCCAGTGGCATGGAACAATACATTTTCAAATACTCAGGATAAAGCTGTGAAACATAGTAATACCTCCCTCAATTGTCTGTAGAATTTAGTGCTTTACAGGCTAAAACCAAGGAAAAATAAAATCCCTTTCCAGGTGGAGAAAAACGATGCACAGACACAATTTACTCAAGATTGTGTGTTAGAGCCCTAACACAGCTGGAAATTGAACCAGGGTCCCCCTGTGCCCAGACTGGTGCCTCATTTGATAGCTCATATCTCTCCACAGCATAATGGGGCAAAGCTCTGTCAGTTTTTTTGTAAGTGCATTTACTTTTCTTGAGGATTAGACAGCTCCTGGAGAGAGAATGCAGAAGGGTTTTTCTTCCTGCCATCATGTGCAAAATTATTAGGCCTGCAGTTTCTTTCAGCTGGTATTATTAGTTTAGTATTTTCTAGGTATTCACAGAGAGTCCAATACCTGTTTCAGTTATTTATGCATAATGGCAGCAAGATTAGCCCAATGTGAGTGTAGGATGTTTAAACCTGGGAATTCAGCTGGTGGAAGGAGATCATGGGAAGCAAAGAGCTAGAGTGACTAACCAATGTGGGTCCCTGCCCCAGCCCATCATGCCAGAGGACAGTAATGAGGTGGATGGACACACGGAGGTGGTGTTAACACTGTTGGAGTGCCCTGCACCCCTCAGGGGGATTCCAATCTGCCCAAGTGGCCAAACCCCTACAGAGACTCAGATAAAATAAGCCCATATCAGCTCATGTACTCCTTAGGACTTTTCTAATCCAATCATGCAAACCCTTGACTATTCTGAATCTTGAGTCAGGACTAGGGGTGTGAGACATGGATGAAGGATCAATCACCCTGTTTAAATTTATGATTATTTATATAGGTCAGGAGAGGTGTTAATGTAAATATATGTAAAGCAGGCACCTGAATAAAAAGTGTACAAATATCTAATGAAAACTTTTGTATCTTTTAGTGATGCTTGCATATTTTGTTCCTTTCAAAGAACAAGGGGGAGATATTTTTTAGGTGGAAATGTGGGCTCTCCAAGTAGATAAGTTGCTGCAGAATGATCTGCAGTCCCAGGGAACCTGCACTGTGAGCATCCCAGCTCCTCAATCAGCCTAAGTGGATTCATGATCAGGATATGCTGGAATTACTGCCACCGAAGCAAATACATTTTAAACATGTTTTCTCTGACTTTGTAGTGTCATAGACCTGCATGTGAGATATAAGCCAACCTTAGGCACCTTATTTTCACCATACTAAGTAGGTGTTTACTTTTGAACAGGGGGTAGGAGCAAGTTGCCTTTCAGTAGCATGTAACTGTTTAATATTCAGACAAGCATAGTTAACTGGCAAGGCCAGAATGTTGCACGTCAAGGTTGAATTCTCTTCTGTACAATAAAATTTCTAGACAGCTTGCCAAAAATCACAGAGGAATAGAGCCATAAATCTCCTCTAGTCAACAGTTTAGATTTGGAGTGACAATGCCAGGAGCCTGTGAAGTGTTAAGGTTTCTTGTGAGATGCATGGATTCAGTTGCCATTGTCTTCAGTTCCCTGCTTCAGCCAGGCTTTTGGAACCCTGTGTGTGGAGAAGATACAAGCAGTCTATTGCTGATTCATAATTTGGATTCAGCTTATAGACTACCCAACAGGTAGAGAAGGAAGGATCCAGATTTTTATGCATCTGTGTCTGCCAGCAGAAACTATTTGATCTCCCACTTTGAAGCTGTTCCTTTGCACACCCTCACTAAAACAGGACTAGATGCTGGTCTCCTGGGAGAATGCCTTCAGCAGTGGTCAGGCAGAGACTCTTTTTCTCTTTTGCTTCTTTCTTGATATTTCTGTTTTTTAAACAGAGCTGAACAGGAAAGATTAGGAACAAATGCGAGAGTTGTTGAGGTATGTGCACTGAGCATCAGGAGAAAGGTACATCTGTGTGCACATTACAAGGGAAATTTGAAAACATCAGCCCTGCTGATGGAGGCTTAACTCTGCAGGGACTCTATGTGCCTATAGATAAAGAAATGTCTGAAACAGAATATAAAAATTTTGTGTACATAAATATGCCGACCTCAAATTGAGACTCTTTTGTTGTTGATTTTTTCCCCTCCACAGGTGAAATTTTTGGATAAATATATCTCTAAAAGTTGGAATATTTTACTTTGACAAGTCACAATTATATTGTAACTATCTTCTACCTGTAATCCTACTTGTCTGTTCTTTCAGTACTACTTTTAATGTTTTGCACACTGTGTAGTATGTCTCTGATTCAGAGGAGGGAGTTTATGTGGCTGGGAATTTATGCAGCTTGTGCCTACAGAGACCTATGTTTCCAAAATTCCTTGGAAAGTATTTACCTTCTGACATTAATGATGTGCTGATAGTCAATGGTAATGTATCCTCACATATTAACTGATTCAATGCTGCAAAAAAAGTGCTACAGAAAAAAAAAATTAAAAAGGGTTGTTAGGATTGGAGGCAGGCAATGATCAGGTTGTATTGCTATGAGTGATGAAAGCTGTGTGACCTGGTTCACTGACAACCTGGTCATCCAGAATTTTTAGCATGTTGGTAGGAATTAGTGGCTTTTAGTATTTCTCTGTATTTAAAATGAGAAGAATAATATCTCCATATTCAGAAAAGTTACTCATGCAGGGGATTATGCTGGAATACACTGAGATAGCAAGAAAAATAGTCATAGTCCAATTCTGCTGCTTCAGTAGAGACTTGAGATAAATAAAACAGGTGAATGAGAATTAGTTAAGAGGAAATCCAATGTTAAATTGCAAACACATATCTTGGAATTAATTTTTTGTTGTTTTTAAGATGTCTGTGAATCCCTTATTTCCTGTTATTCATCTGAGTTTTCGTTTTATGAAAGACCAATTCCTTCTTCAAGGGGATGGGGGAAAGGACAAGGACCCTGTCATCTCATGAACAGTCAAGGAAAACAACCCAGAAAACTGCATGTGTAGATTTACAGTTTCACTTAGAGACAGTTCATTTGTGGTATTAAAAGGGAATTATAAATTATTTGATAGAGGAGATGATGGTATTCAAATAACTGCTTAGCAATTGGAGACAAAAAAAGAAGATATAAAAAGTATTTAGCAGAAAGAGCAGGCAACAAAATAGATGTGATGGTCTTGAGGTTATCACCCTGGTTTCTGAAGGACTGAGTTGAATGGATAATCTATCAAATGCATTTAAACTTGAAAAAAGGAAAAGTTGGTGTGTCTTCAATTTTATTGTGGTCTTTAGCTATCATGATAGGCACTCTCTTTTGTTAGCATGAAGAACGTTTAATTTTGTTAGGATGTTGGTGTTACTGAGACATAAGTGCTGATGAATAATAGCAAAACAAAAAGGAGCTATGTTTGGAAGGCCTTTTCATGGTTTCTAGAGCTCTTGCACTTCCCCCCCATTGTCCTGTGTCTCTCTGGAGCCTTCAATAACTGAAGGAAAAATCTGAAGAGCTGCTTATGAGCTACTTCAAAAAGAGCAGCAGTAGAAATCAACAAGCATAAGCTTCCACCAGATAAATGAACTGTTTATAGGTTAAATAATAGTGAGATTTTTTTCCTTTGATATTTCCAAATACTGTCAGACACCCTGCCCCTTTCAAAAAAAGCCCAAAAAACAGTATTAGGTTATTGTACTCTGAGACCACTTGAATTCATGTGTTCTGTAATTAGGTTACAAGAGGTTTTATACATGAACATGGAGATTGCCATGATTCATTCTGAGCTTACACTACTCCCTGCTCTCACAGTGTTACTGCAGTGATTCCAGAAAAAGAATTTTGGGAAGGATGGAAAAGGACTGTTTAGAGCTATTTCTGATCTCTCTGGACAACATAAGTGGAAGAATAAAAAGGAAACTCAAAAGGCAACCAGCATGGAATTCTTAGATTTATGCTTTACTGACAGTTCAGACTTTTCACTCTGTGTACAAGTACAAAAGCTGTGTCAGTGTCAAAAGGAAGGAAATTCCAGGAGACACATCAGTGCAGCTGTGTTTTCAATAAAGTGACAGTTAAAATTGTTTTATTCTATGTATTCTATGCATAGGAGATAGGCTTTTAGACAAGGGAAATCCTTACCTAGAACTAGAGCTATTAAGAAATAGGTTTTAGATAGATATATGCTTGTAAGGAGAGATACCTGAGATTGAGATTTGCAATAAATACCTAAGAAGAAGCAGAAATAGATTTTAACAAAATATTAGAGTTTGGTTAGCCTGTGATGCCACAGACCTACTGAAGTTGGGGGGTCCTTGACCATATCTACCCCTCAAGGATAAACAAATCTGAATTTGAAATCAAGACATTAGAAAAATGAGTAAAATTGAGACAAATGGGAAGCTTGTATTTGTCCGAGACAGCATCAGTTAGGAATCTTAAAAGGAGGTAATAATAATTTAAGGCATCTTTTAGAAGCATAAAATAGATCAATCTTTTAATAGAAAAACAAGTTTGTGGAGCTGGAAAAGAAATTAGGAAAAAGAGGAAATCAGTAAGAGAAACATCTCAAAAGGAGAATAAAAGAGGGAAAAAAGTGTCACTAGAAGCATGGTGTAGCCTGTTGTGGGTTTGTCAGCAGCAGAGTTAACAGGACAGATACAACCATGGTCATGCCATGCAAAACAGAGCCTGCTTCCAGAGAAGGAAGGCTTTAATTCCAACTGTAAACTGGACTGGAAAGTATGGAAATTTCTATAAAAACAATCTCTTTTTTTTTTTTTTTTATTATTCCTTTTATGTGTCTAGCACTGGAAATACAATACATCATTAAGAAGGTATAATTAAACTTGTTTCTGGATAATAAAAGTGAGAGTGGGGGTAAATCTTTCAACTGCTTGAAACAGTTCCTTTTCAAGTAGAAATGTTTATGAACATTTGACCTTTTTTGTCTAGAATTGACTTGTTACCATTGCTTTAAATACCTTTCTTTCTGCAATGATTTTCTTTAAATCCTGATTTCTGTTTCAGTCCTGAGTGAACGTCAAGGTAATATGATATGCTTGTTCTCTGCTTGTACTCATCATTCTTTTGCATACCTTAGCTTCAGTGCACGAGAGAGATCTTACTTACAGAAAGAACATAGACATTTGATTTTGCAGTCAATGTTGTATGTCAATATGAAGACAAGATACTTAAATTCTCAACAATCCAGATTGTAATTCTAATGACCTAGTATTTAAGTTCTATCTATCAGATTCTTAAAGTAATTTTCTTGACATTTATTTATGAAAAAAATTGTTGATGTTTATATAATCTGTAACTGGAGAAATGAAAATTACAGGAACGATGGTCAGCTTTGGTTTCAATTATTCAATCATATTATTTTTGTTTGGTAGGGGTTTAATTCTAACATGCATGTTAGCTATAGCCTGAGAAGAACATCCATATAACAGTGTTACAGCTACACTCCAGCCCTAGTATTGTTTGTCTGACCAACATTAGTAATATTCCAAGCATAAGAGCTTAAGCAAGCTTAATTACAAGCATTACAAGCTTAAGAGCTATATTTGTAATAGTTGAAATGTATGATGTATAGCTGTATCTGTGGAACTCTAATTATAGAACAAGCAGAAATGAAAATAACGTGTTTTTACTGTCAGTCAGATATAGATTCTCCTGAGGAAATTAATCAAAATCCCATTTCAAATTCCCTAATCACCCACAAGACATTTTTCACTCCCTCTCAATCCTCAGGTTTCTGTCTTTGTTTGGTTTAAGGAGTGGTGCAGGAGAGAAGTCAGAGAAAGATAAGAAGGGACACTGTCTTCTTAACTGAAGAGAGTTCAGTGGGATTACCTGAGTAGAATGTAATATTTTCTAAATATAACCTGCAGAGGTGAAAACTGCTTAAGGCGTAGTAAGTTCCTGGTGACATCAGTGGCATCACATAAAACATTTCTAGAGAGGAACACCTTTAATATTCGACCTTGAGGCAAAAATATATGAAGGAATTTTATCTGCCTTTTGTTGCTTATATCTTTATGTAACCTTGTAAATCTGTGTCTCTGGATGTGCTGCATTTGCTTTTTTTGTCATGACATGAGATGCAAGTGATTTCAAATTAACTGGTCAATACTAGTGCATTAATGCATGAAAAATAACCACATACTTCCTGGATTCTAAAGACTGCAGATCAAGGCTCCATGCTATGGGATAATCAGACCTGCAGCTCTTCCTTAAGCTACATTAGATAAAAAACCTGCCAATTAAAAATATTCTTGCCTTGGGAATAGGCTTCTATGGCAAAAAAGAAACAAACAAAAAAAAAAACAAACCAAAAAAACCACCAAAACCCCCAAATCCCAATAACCAAAAAAACCCACAAATGCAAACAAGATAATCAGAGCTAACTAAACATTAAAAAAATATTCACATCAGGTTTACAGTTTGAATAAAAGCTCAAAGCCATCACAAGGTAGTCTTTCATGCAAACCTTAAATTTTTGGGCTTGCTTTGGTTTGTAATTTTTAAAATTTTTTTAGAGTGGATCTTTTTCAGGTGTGTATTTCCCTGAAAGAAGTACCACCTGACCAACAGATCTGTTATATAGAATTTCTGTGTCTGCAGGTTTTAATGCAGCAGACGTGAGACAGACAGAAATTCACAGTCCAGTCATTTTTGAACAGCAGTAGCAAGTACAGAGGGTGGGATGGGAGCAGGTGGTTGCCACAGCAGAGTTTCTTGCCCTAAAGGTTTTGTGTCACCTCTGCTTTGCACAGCAGCTTCAGAGCTGCTGATTTAGGGCTACAGGACATGTGAGTTTCCAAATGGGGAGAGGGTGAAGAGATCAACCTGGTATGTTGAGGTGCTCAGTGAATCCCACTATACCTGCCCCCCATGGCTAATCCCATGTCCTGGGGCACTTTTCTTGCCTAGATCTGGCCTTCCAAGGTATCTTCAGGAGTTCCCAAGCTCTGCAGTGAAACTGCAGCAGTCCAGCCCTGACAGAAAAGTAGAAAACTGCATCTAAACAGCAGCATTTGGACGACTGAATGCCCACTCATTTAAATACCCTCCGTCATCCTGGGGACTGATTCTTCTACAGACCAGCAACACTCAAGACAATAGCATGGATTACATGATTGTAAAATCAGTATAAATGGGATCAGAAACAGATCCATTAACTCTAATTAGGGAATGTGGTGTGATCTTATTTCACTGCACTGTATACAGCCTCTGTGGCTGTTATTTCAAGCGACAGACGTTTGTTTTCCAGCACTTAATTTGCACATAGAATTAATGGTAATGCATCCAAGAACTGATATTGCTAATGTGCAGCATTAGCATAGCTCTCTCTGTCCCAAGCTTCTGCTGAGAAAAGGATTCCAAAAAGAGAGAAAAAGAGCTCAGACCCAGTGGAATAATGACATTTTCTGTCTTCTATAGTGAAGAATTTCAGCCCAATGAGTGCTGAAAATAGAGACTATTATTTACTTTTCATGGTAGTGGAAATCATTTGGAATGGATTGCACATTTCCATCAGGGCATAACATTTGCTCCTCCTAGAAGCAGGAAAATTCTGCAGGCAGATTTTTGCCTGTCTTTAAACCCCTGCCCAGCTGACTAAGTCCCAAGGTTTAATAGCTGGTAGGCGTCTGTAGGCAAAAGTAAAAGAAACGAGTTCATTGAGGAACTATACCATGCCTCCAACATGTGGCAACACGAGTGCCTCTTCACCATCTGTTATTTGTGTGAGGATTTTATTATGTAAATGACGGTACACACTGCACCCCAAACAAAGGAAGATGATTCCCCTTACAGCATGTTGTGACTGCCAGGCTTCTGTGTCAGCCCTGAAACAAATAATGAAAGCAGCAGAGTCATGGCAGGCAGAGAATCTTGGGTTCCTCCACTTCTCCTCTTGAAAGGGAGCTAATATCTTGGTGAATAATTTGGGGTTTGCATGTATTGTGACTCATAAAGGCAGGTAGTCAATGAAACATCCAGCAGTAGACAGATGAAACTAAATTGAGGTGAGGTTTGCAGGCTTAAAAGAGATTGAAGTGACAATCCTGCAAACCTGTGGAGGCTCCTAAACTCTCTGGCGTTGCTGAGGGCCAAAAATAGGGAACTGGGCTCCTAAATCATCTGCAACAGATAAAAGGTGTGATGGGACAGGGTTGGAAGTAAAATCCTGCCCTGCATCCTGATTTTAAATTTTCCATTAAATTACCAATTTAAATTGAAATGTAATTATCTTAACTGGCATATTTTTGGCATCTGTAATGAGAAAAAAAAAAAAAAGAGAGAAAAAAAGAAAAGAAAAAAATCTCCATGCTACACTGGATCAAGTAAAAGCCCATAGGAGTTCTAGCACTGGCCTTTAATCAAAGTCTGCAAAGACACAAAAGCTTTGAGCTAATCTATGCCAAGCCATGTTGGACAGTATGGCACTGCCAAGAGCATCCTTCTGGTGGCATTTAAAGCACCTGGTGCCCTAGGAAAAGAAATCATATCCAAAGCTGTAAATTCTTTGTTTTCCTTATACCCATCTACCAACCAACAGGGGTTGCTGTGATATCAACACAGTATTTCATGGGAAAGAAAACACACCACTATTTTTATTATATTATTTTCTTTAATGTGTGGCAGGCAAGTACTTATCTGTGTACACACTCTTCCTAACTGGGTGTTTCATGTGGTTTAATATAATTAAAACACTGCTGAATTTATTGGTTTAACTCAAATCTTAATTTGATAATTGGAAAAGATATGCATTAGGGATTCATTGTTATTCCAGATTAATTTAGAAGTAACCAAAAGCAGTGTCAGAATTGACCAGATTGATGATTTTAGGGTGCTTGGTTACTTCTATTGCACTGTTATTGTGTGATTTCTTATGCTTGTATTTGTCAGCTTTTCCTGACTTAATTATGATTAAGTGTTGAACTTTACAGATGGCCAACTGCTGGTACTGCTGTGTTGATCGGCTGGTTTTATTAATGTGTTAAATTTTGGGGTTGCAACAGGATCATATTTTGTAATAGAACAGCTAATAGCTGGAGAACTCTGCCATGAAAGTCCCAAGCAGCCCAGCCTTAGCAGGTATTCTTTTTTTTTCAATTTATTTTTTTAAATTATTTTTTATTTTTTAATTAACATCTAACTTCAATAAAGACACATCTGAAATGTTTTCATGATAAAGGACAAACCTGTGTTACTTTTTAACAGGTAGCAGTGAAAAAACAGACAGTGTACAGAAAGAATACAGCTACAACTTATGCCTGGAAGCACAATTAAAACTGACTTTTTTTTTCCTTTTCTTTTTCTTCTTTTTTTTTTTTTTTTCTTTTTTTTTCTTTTTTTCCCTGAGGTCCTCAAAATCAAAATCTAGACTTTCTGTGAGAACCTGTTGTCGTGTTGGGTTTTTTTTTTCAGAATTATAAATCAATGGCAACTGTAATCTTATTCCTCAAGACAAACTATTTGGTTCAAGTTTGCAAATGTGAAATGAGCTTGCTTTCATCATTTCAGGTGTCAGAAACAGATCAAAATAAATCAGGATATTGATGAATATTTCTGTGTCCTAACCTTTTCCTCTCATAATGCATGTCTAAAATTCAGACATCATGTGGAGATAAATTTTTACATAGATGGTATTCAAAACAGCCTAAAAGATCTTTGTGATGTGGAACGGTACTGAAAATTAGGAAAAAATGTGAAATATACATTGATGTTTTCATCACACTTTTAAAAGCATTACTTATTTCCTATGCATTTCTGAGCCTGTTCTCCTCTTATTCTATGAACAGGGATATTTTCATAAGTGTCATGGATAAAGTTATTAATTTTGTGTCCAATTTACTGCCATTTGAAGTTATGCTTTCCACAGTGTCCTGTGCAGACAGACTCTTTCCTTATAGCATAAAACTGAATTAAACTGTTATGTAGAATTTCTGTCTTTTATCCAACAAATGTTGTGTTATACATTACATATATACATCTGTGAAATTGCCAATTATATTCTGAAACTTAGAAGAGATGCTTCAAACAGGAATGCCAATATTATTTTTCTTGAGATGTAGCATGTTGCATGTAACCATAATTATTCATTCCCATGTAAATGTTTTTTTTCTCTACCAGTTTGTATATGTATAAACTAATGGGGAACAGCTACATGATAAACACTCTGTAGGACTGAAGTTGTTATAACCTTAGAAGCCTGGAAATTACATTATTAATATCCCATACAATATTTTACCCAGTCATCTGTTTTCTGTTTCTCAGAGCTCTTTGGAGTGGGGAAAGGAGCCCGATACACTCACAGCTCCCTGATTTGAACAGGAGCTGAAAAACTAGGGAGAAAATCCACCCCCCTCTGGCCATGGTCACAGCAATAGGACTTCAGCCCAAGGCAGTTGTGCCCTGCAGCTGCCCCTGAAGGTCAGCAGAGAGAGGGCACAGCCACCACATGTTGCCCTGGTTTTTCTGAGATTTTTCTAAAGCCTTCTACTTGCTTATAAGATGGAGTCAGTTCTTTAGTTACTGTACAATATTAACGGTCAGTTTTTCACTTTCTCACACTCTGAAACACAAACAACCTTTCTTGTTTTTGTTCACTGTCCTTTGCTTACATATTTCCAGCCTGAAAACAATGTTGGTTGACAGCTGGTCTGGCCAGTGGGGTTAAGGGGTAGTAACCCCAGAAGCCAATCTGCTACCAGACCCACAAAATTATAAAAGGAAAAGAAATAAACAGGCTGGCCCCTTTTTTGGTGGGGAGCAGCTTTTCACTGAAGACCTCTGCCTCCATGTTGTTGATTTTGCGTTCCGGGCAACAACCCTGCCCTGGGAGTGAAGGGTTGGCCACAGCCCCCGCACCGCTGGGATGGCGCGAGTGGGATGCCAGTAGACGTCTCTGCAGGGTTTTAAGCTCAACACCAGCTGTCAGAAATGCCTTCCAAGCCCTTTGGTCAAACAACAGGGGGTCTTAGGAGGTGTTAAAAGTGTTGGCCAGCCTTCTGGCCTAGGGTTGTGGAACAACATCTCAGAGGAAAATATTCCGGTCCTGCTTTTTGGACTCGTGGGAAAGTAGAAAATGAAGCTGTGGCTAAGATTTAGTAGTTGGTTATGCTATTTGCACATGCAAAGCTCCAGAGAAAAAATCACGAGCAAAATGAAAACAAAGAGCTGTAAAGGCAAGGCCTTTCCATTCAAATTTTTCCTCCAGAATGCCAAACGAAGGTATAACATCATAGCAATTACACAACTTGAATAACTTTTCTATCTTCAGTTCCTGTAAATTCAAGCTGACACTCACATCTTACCTAAATTCTGATACATGTCTCCTCTTGATTTACATGAGATCAGTTTTGCAAAACAAATTTAATTCTTGATTGCTGCTTGATGGTGCTATCTTTTGATGTTTCTTCTCTTACTTTCTGGTACCTGTTTGTTTCTGTGTTGCTGCCCTGACTCCTCTTTTCCCATGTCCCTAGTAGTTTCAATCCTTGTTTTAACACTGTATAATTTATTATTTCTTTCACAGTGCTTTCTTTTCTTTCTTTCTGTTTTATTAGTGTACAGTCTCCAAGGTATCTAGCAGCTCTTGGGATACATTGAATAGATAGAGCATGGTGGAACGGATGTCTGAGACTTAATATTATTTGCAGCTGTCAATAGCTTTGACCATCTCAGTTTGTCATTCAATATTTTTGTTTTTTCTCTCCCCATTTCTAGTAATGCAGATAAAGTTTTCCCCCTTTGGATCAAAATGCCATTATGTTCACAAGAGTTATATGGGTAGAAAATGGTGCTGGTAACAGTAAAAGAGGAAAGTTTTCATCATCAGAACAATGTGGACGTAAAGGTGTTGGAAACTAAAGGCCAATTACTCCCTGAGGTGCATGGTGGAGGCACTTCACTGCAATCAGTCTTGTGATTGTGAAGGCAGAAGAGGACCTTGACTGTCTCTATCTGGACTCTGTCAGGCCATTTGTTTGTGGCCAGAGTTGTGTCGTTACTGTGGTTTTCAATAAAGGGATGTTCACTGAGGCATCACACTGTTATTTTTGAAGTGTGTTCCACATTTTCAAAGGCACAAATTTATCAGCATAGAATTGAAATGTCTAGCTGCTTCAGTATGCAGTTGAGATCCCACATCACTGATGTGCAAGGACATGCATTTTTCACCTACTGGATGTAATGGGAATGAGACCCCACCTGCAGGGCTGCACCCAGCCCTGGAGTCCCCAGCACAGGAAGGACAGGGACCTGCTGCAGCCAGGCCACTGAGGTGATCAGAGGGGTGGAGCAACTCTCCTGTAAGGAATGGCTGAGAGATTCAGATTCCTCAGCTTGGAAAAGAGAAGTCTTCTGAGTGACCTAATTGCAGCCTTCCAGTACCTGAAAGAGCCCACAGGGAGGATAGAAAGAGACTATTTAAGAAGGCCTGGAGTGATGAGGGGGAATGGCTTCAAACTCACAGAGAGTAGATTTAGATTAGATACTGGGGGTGATAAGGCCCTGGCACAGGTTGTTCAGAGAAGATGTGGATGTCCCATCCCTGGAAGTCTTCCTGGACAGGCTGGATGGGTGTCTGAACAACCTGGGGTAGTGGAAGGTGTCCCTATCCTCAGCTGAGGGTTTGGAACTAAATGATCTTTAAGTCCCTTCCAACCCAAATCATTCTGTGATTCTATGATTTTCAGCACATTAAAAGGAGATGATTTGGCCAAAATTTGCTTCTTTTTCCAAAGAAATTTTGTGGAAAATCTCATCAGGCTTTCATCTCTGAGTCCTGTACTAAGCCAGCCCCTTGCAGGTATTTTAAGTCTTTTGATCATTCTACAAAATACGGCCTTTAGCAATGACGTTTGGACCTTCCACTGAGTATGTTCACAACAGCTGAAGAGGGATCCTGTTCTGGATGACACGCATGACTTATGAGCCTGAGAGCTGAAGTGGTTCCTGCAGGACCATGCAGCCAACCAAGCTGATTCCCTGGCCACTGAATATCTGGCATCACTTGCAAAATATGCTGCAGAAAGCAATGGCTGAAGCTGTGTTGTTACTCTGCAACATCAGTTCTTCTGGGATCTATGGAAAATGGGTGAGTGAGCCCAGTCTGGCTCTTTGCTGACAGGCCAATTGGAATAATTGGTGTCTTTTTTTGCAGCATTTCTCAGCAAAAAAAAAAAGCAAGGCTGGAGCTGAAAGGAGGAAAAATCTCTTCATGGAGTGTTTTATGTCTAGGATCAAGGCTTTTTGAAGGATTTAAGTCCCAAATACAAATGAAATATCTAACCAACTATAATAGCTATCAGGAGATGGAGGGAAAAATGGAGAGGAGAGGGAAAGCAAAACACTTCCAGGGAAGGTGATGCTGTTTGGAAAAAATGTCTCTTACAGTTTGGCATCTAGCTGCTAATGTGCTCTTGCCAACCTGCGAGTTCATTTGAGGTTTATAGCAAGTTACAGGAAGAATAAAAAGTTAATCATGTGCAGAGACTTGGTGTTGTATTCTTGCCATCAATTCCAATAGCAGTAATAACATACAGACTGTGGAGCAACAGAAGAGTGGCACAAACTGCTTTCTACTTGAGTTTGAAAACATATTTCCATTGAAATTTTAGTTTGTGTGGTGTTCATCCAAATTTACAGATGATGATGTGAGGTCTAAGAACATTATATATAGCTTGGGTCTGGGGTCAGACTCTTCTATCAATTTTTACCTGTGATAGACATGGGGACTTTTCTCCCTCTATCTAAAAACAAAGCAATATGTTATTGAAGTTCAAACCTGCAAAAAGAAATAAAAGGAAAAGTGGGAGAACTCACTAATGAAGATGGATGCTCAACAGAAGACTTAACTACACGTTGCAACCTGTAACTTTTTAACAAATCCCAAAAGTTCCTATTAAATACTTTGGGGATTTGAAGATGAGGAAATCTATTGAAATACTGTCTGGGCCTGGATTAGCACTCCAGACTAAAGATTCATTTAATTTTCTTTTTAAGACTAGTAATTTTCTTCCTTCCTTTTCAATTTGTAACTATGAACTTTACTGTCATCAGCTGAGATGACAGTAAATGCAGTTTACTGTTCTTAATGCAATGCAGTTCTTAATGCATCAAAAACTATCATTGACACTTACAATGAAGAAATAAGCTTCTCAAAAATAAACTATGTAATAGAAAGTCTTTTCAGTGGATTAAACTTTTTCCTTTCTGTTTCTGGAATACTTTTGAGTGGTAATCACTTCCCTGAAAATCTGCACTTTCTTTGTTGTATATGGCTGCAAACTGCACAGAGGTGTTTTTGTTCTTTGCTCTCACACTACTCAAACTGAGTGGCAAATTTTACTCATGGCAGGTATGTGCCTTTAGCTACATTATCACCTTTATTCGTATATTAACATGCATTTGAGTTATCTTGATACATTGTAAACACACTGAATCTGAGGTATATAAACATATAAAGACTTATTATTTGATTTAAAGGACTTAAAATTCAGCAAAAGCATGCTGTAGGTGAATGATTCGATTTATTAGAGATTAATTTTAACCACTGTAGTCTACAAATTTCTGCTGTCCTTTGGGAAAACAAAGAAATTGATTGTGAAAAAAAATGTTGTCTTTGCATTCCTTTACTTCTTGTCATTTTTTCTTTGTTTGATGTATCAGTTTCTTGTACAATGCTTTCTTCCCTTGTTTATCAAAGTTATTAATTTATGGTCTATTGATGCAGAACAGTTCTTTAAGCTTAGAGTTCGTATTTGGCTGTCAGTAAGAAAGATGAGAAGTAAAACTGTGAAGGATTTTCCCAGGGTAAATCAAGACTTACAACCACATCTGCTAGTGGAAAACTTAGGCAGGTGTAAAAAGTCGGATTGCAGGAAAGTAAGACAAGGCTATCACTTTTGCTTGGGAGATAATACAATTAGATTTATGTGTTAAAAATAGTGATTAAGATTGGTTTATATTCAACTACGTTGATTTGTTCAACAATTTCACTACATAAAATAGTGAGGCTTTGTGTTTTATTTGGGTTTTGTCTTGTCAATTGGCCTGCCTCTTTCCCTTCCCTCTTGTTCCTCTTGCCTCATTTCCAATGTTATGCTAGATATGGAAGTGAAAGGTTGCCCCTCATCTTAATTGGAAAGGTTTTCTCAACACTAGTTCTTTGGTTTTTAACCTTGAGCTACCTGCTCAGTCATGGTTGAAAGCCTTGTCAGGTTTTTTGCCTTTTGTTTGTTTGTTTGTTTGTTTTTGTAACAGAAAGTGAAATTTGTTCAACAGTGCTAACGTCTGGTCTAACCTAAGTTTACAGAGATTTCTGGACACATCTAATATTGTTTGTGTGTACGTATCCTACTTATCTGCATGGACATTAAACTGGCCTTGCTACAGTACCAATTTGCACTAGAACTATGTTGCCTGTAGGTTACAGCATGCAAAGGTTCTAAAATGAGTTAGTTGATAATTTGAATTTCAACAGGAAAGACAAGAGACAATAGTAGAATGTCTGAATTTTTCTTATAAATTTCTAGGGGGGAAAAGAGAATCTTGTGTAAGCTGTCCTCAGTTTGAATTTATACCACTAAATTTTTAAAATTAAATAAATTAAAAAAGAATATTTCTATGCTAGGATGTTGCCATGACAGTATTGCTCCTGATATATACTTGAATATTATAGTCACAATACTGTGCAGTGCTGTATATTTACGTATTATACATATTCATTTTTTCTGCATTGACTATGTGGAATTGTTCAGCTTTTTTAATTTATTTTGCTAAAAGATACAGTTGTTTTATATCTATTAATGGATGTATATACAAATTATAAATTGAAAACTCTAAAACTATTGATTTCTGATTTTTAACTTCTACTGAAATCATAGTGTAATGGTGGTGTGTAGAGAGTAATATTCTTGCACTTCCTGAGGCCTTAGCTGGCAGAGTTGTCAAATTAAACTGGAACGTTTTGTAAGTGTATCTTTAATAAATACATATGTCTGTCATGCTTCCCTACTCAGTCTTATAAATCAGACTGTATCTAGCTGTCAAATACTCTCAACTTGGTTGTCCTAATCTGTCAAGTAAAAATTATAGCATCTAGGCTCCCATCCTTCTCAGAAAATATTTATTTATATCAGTGACATGTCAAGGACACACCATTTTTTGAATTTATTTTTTTCCCCAGCAACAAAACCATTAACAGCTGGCTCAAGTCCCTGCCAGGAGGGCAGTGGTTAATACAAAAAGGGAATTTATAATGTAGGAATGTCCCAGCCAAGCAAAATAAATGTTGCATAACATTAAAAAAAAAAATCTTTCTACATGCCAGATATGGAGCATTCAGCCTTGTTTTACTCAGAGTACAATAGTAATTTTATGCCTTTTATCATCCTCACCCCCATTCATCCACAGATGAGCCTCCACTCCTCTGTTGCAAGGAGGTTGTCTCTAAGTTTTGTGTCTCTGCAGTGCCTGGTAATTAACCATTACAATTCTAATGACGTGTCAGACACATTATAAACTAATGCTGTGGCTTTAGAGAAGGATTTAAACACACCACAGAGAGTAACAAAGCCATTGGTTATTCTGCTTCCACCAGCTCTCCCTGAGCAGACAGTATGTCACCAGAATTTGAGAGCTGGGGGAGATGGAGGTGTGGGAAAAGAAGGAGGGAATCCTTGGAATTTTTAAAAAATAAGTCTTTTTATTCCATATGCATGAACAGATGTTAAAGAACATTGCTTGTCACTTGTCTTTTTCAGAAATTTTAGACTGCACTCTACTTTAAATAACTATTGAACCTCACCTGCCTTCAGTCTAAGACAGGAAGAAAAGGAATCATAACTCTTTGAAATATTGTGCCAAAATAATTAAAGAACAAAAGTTTATTTCAAATTTGCAACTCACTCTAGTAATCCTACCAATACTTCTTCATTTTCCTTTTATTTTTTTGTCTCTGAGTAAATTCTCAATATGTTTTGTTTTGGGTTTTTTTTTTAAGTGTGATAGATTCACCTTCATTTTGAGCCTGTGTATTCATGTTATTTAGTTTCTGTGGTGATCTGAATTGTTTTGGCTAAAGGATTGCAATGTCTCATGAAATAAGAAAATGTATTATCTTCCCTTTTTGCTGCATAGAATAGAGAAACTTGCTGGTTGCTCAAAATAAAGTTATAGGAATCTATAGATCAAAAAAGTTGGATTCCAGTTTGATATAGTGTGTGAAGTTACTGAAATTTCAGACTTCCTGCTCTGGATAGTCTGGAGGAAGTGTTGACAAGAGAGAAGAAGACCTTCTCCAGAAATCAGGAGGCCTGTTCTTTCCTGAGCCAAGGATGAGCATGGACAGGACATGACATGAGGGACATGAGCAGCATGAGTACTGAGACATTCTCTAGAAATCTGCCATAGCTGGGCTTGATCACTGTGTAAGGCACGGCCACAACTCTGCTTTCTCCAGGACTAATTGCTGGAGGAACTGTTTTCAGAAGAAGGGTGATACTTTCTCAATAATAATGACTGTTGCCCCAGTGCCAGGAGTGAGTGGAATTTGAGTCAATGTGCTGCACATGGGAAAACAGTGGGAATAGCCTGGGGAGGAAGCACATTGCCTTGCAATCATGAAAAGGAGTTAATCACTTTGGAATTCCCCCAGGTGTATGACAGGGAACTGTACTCATCACAAATGAAATCTCTCATCGGTGGCATTTAACTAGTTACCTTCTCTGACAGGCTGTCTTGTTTAACAGAAAATAAAGTCCTTTTTTTTTAAACTCCATTATAATGGTTTTAGTAATATTATTTATAATGAGCTTTTGGAGAATTGAAATATGATAGATGAACTGAAAAACATCATTCTGAAAGCAAAAAAAATTCTGTTTTTAAAAACCAGAGCCCCGAAACTATATAATGAATGTTGGTTTGGCTTCCCTAGTGAGGGTAAGTTTTAAACTGATATAGCTGCTTGTTTGCTTTTCCTAAAAGCCCCAGGCTAGTTCAAGCATAACCATTCAATTTAAGCAGAGTCTGATGAAGAGCAGTCCTATGGACTGTGCTAGACTGTGATGGATGTTCACTGTGGTCCTTTCTGCCTTTGAGATCTGTACGTATCTGAATGAGCCACAGACAGCACAGCAGAGTTTTGAAACCAGATAATTAAATGATTGTAGTGCTAATAGGTACAAAGTAGCAAAAACATGGATGCAAAGCTAGGGGATGTGGGAGAAAAACAGTGATATATCTTCAGTCTCTCAAGGCAAAAGTTTGAGAAGTTTAAATAAAGATTATCAGTGACTGATAAGGGAAAGAAACCTTGGATTTCACTCTGTTGAAATCAGTATGAAAAACAACAGCAACGACAATGTAGTTTGGATGACTCTTATGTTTAGAAAATGACAGATAAGATAAAAGCCACTTTCTTTCTTGAAATCTGGATAGTAGTAAAGCACTAAAGTACTTTAATTTAAAATGGTATAGGTCAAATGTTACTTGATTTGTCCCCATGTGTGAACTTTTTTAAAATTTTACAAGGAAACACGTGAAAAGTGGGCTGAAGGAAGGCTTATTGTAGATCCAGACATATAAGGAAGCAAGGAGAGAATGTTCAACTTGGGGAATTCTACTATTTTTCTTGTGGTAACCACATTCCTCCTCCAGTTCTAAGAAATCTAATTCCTTTTCATTATACTCTCATAAATGTGTGGTAATAGTAACTTTAAAGGGCACTATATGGATTTACACTCCTGAACCTTTTTCATAATGTTTCATGCAAGTATTTTTTTGCCAAATAAGCCATTGATGTTCTTACATAGAATTAACTTGGTGATTTAATTGAAGGTATTAGTTGCAGAAAATTCACCATTAACCTTGTCTAGAGAAGGGTGAAGTTCTTAAATACACATAGTGAATTAATCATGAGCTTGTTTCCCTGAACAAAAGCAGTATTTAAAAGAATTTATTGTGAAAGAAGTTTTATCATCTATAATGAAGTGTTATAAAAGTCCTGAATGATTTCAAGTGACTAAGCCCACATTAGACCCTGGGAAATGTGTGCTTGGAACAGCTAGAAGTACAGAGGGCCTGATATAAAGCATGTTGAAGTCAATGGCTATTTTCCATTGTCTGCAGTGGACATAAGGTTGTTCAATTTCATGGTACGGAAAGAATTTATTTTATGGAACACACATGCACAAAGAAACAGAACTTGTTCCCTAAATACATGTACTAGCTTCCTGATGGCTCTTAATGGGAAACATGTGTGCAGTGTGAGGTGAGCACATCGAATTACCCAGCTTTTTGCAGGGAATTAGTCGCTTTTCTAGGGGAATCAATATCTAATAACAGGAGCTGATCAGCAGTGCTTCAGTTGAACATGCCAAAAAGGTGCTGTGAGATAGGAGCTTTCATTGGTTTTCTGACTCTTTAAAAAACTAGGGACTGAAGGAGTTAGATTGTCTCAGAATCAAGCATTGAATTTATGTCTTATTTTTCTAAATTGGGAAATGGGACACTGAAAAGCATTTCTGTATAGTTAATGTATATTCCTTCAGCTGCTGACAGAACCGAAAAAAAATTAAAAATGGTTGCAACCTGCATAAGGCTTAAGCAATGAGAAAGGTCTCTAGCAAACTCATGATTGTATACATTAAAATATTAAAAGTCACTAGCTTTTGTGTCCTGAGGGACTGTTTATTCCTTCAGACTATAAATCCCATCATGGAGATCATTCAGTAAGAGAAATAATTATCATTTGCTATAAAGAAAGAATTTCAGCATTTAATATTCACTTCTTAGGTATAATTATTGTTTTAAGTATTTTCTTTATGTTGGACAGAACCCATGCCTTACCACAGTATGTTATCCACAAAGGGAGTATCTTTTAACAACCAGCTTATCCTTCAGCTCTTTTTAATGAATTATTGAAAAACTGCTGTTACAATTGTCCTCTTGGACAGATTGCTGTTGTCCAAAGGTTTGTTTTTTTTTAATGTATATCTAGAACCACAACTCCTAAATATAAATATATCTGTGTTAATTATAATCTTGCATCTATCTCTAGCTAATGAAAAGTGTTATTTAAAATAGAGACATTTCTGTCCATACAATAACTGTTTGTATATGTTGGGTTTATTCTATAAGAGAGCCTTGGAAGTCCACACTGGATTCTCCCATTTCGTTTTGGGTGTCTTTGCAATTTTGTTAACAATTTTAGAGTCACTTCTGCTGGAGTACTGATTTTGGCTGGCCTAGAGTTAGTCTTCTTTGTAGTAGCTATGTTTTGGATTTGTGCTGAAAGCAGTGCTGATAACACGGGGATGTTTAAGCCATTTCTGAGCAGTGTTTGCACAGAGCCAAAGCCTTTTCTGCTTCTCACTGAGGAGGCTGGGAGTGTGCAAGAAGCTGGTTGGGTACACAGCTGGAACAAAGGGATATGTCATACCACTTGTTGTTGTGCTCAGCAATAAAACTTGGGGGAAGAAAGGAAGGGAGGATGTTTGGAGGGATGGCATTTCTTTCCAAGTCACCATTATCTGTTATGGAGCCCTGCTTTCCTGGAGATGGCTGAACCCCTGCCCGGGGGAAGTGGTGACTTGCTCCATGTTTTGCTTTGTGCCTTCTGCTTTGCCTGCTAAACTGCATTTAACTCAGCCTCAAACCAAGACATCTGCCCACAGCACAACCCTTGGGGCTCTCTGATATGGATGTGTTTTCACGTTATCAGCATGACATGCTGACTCTAGTCGTGACATACAGTTCTAAAACTGTCTGCTCAGTGGAAGAAAGAAACAAACTCCAAAAAGTTTTGCAGAGAACTAAGCAGCCAAGGGGTACAACACATTTTCTCTTCATGTAAAATTATTTTTAAATGAACAGTGTAACTAATAATCAGCTGCTGTTTCAGGCTATTTATCATTATTACAAAGCAAAATGAATAAGTTAAAAACAAGGAAGAGAGCACAAGTGGAACAAGCAAGAAAAAGCAAGAGAAAGCAAAAAGCAACACTGAATTTGAAATAGGGTGAAGAAGAAACCTCAGACGTTCTTTTCTCTCTTGTATTGCTTTTCTTGCATCATTTAAACAGTCCCATAGTATAGCCTTCTTTTAAAATGCATCTTACAAATTGAGAGGATTTGCTTTTAATTCTTCTAGATGGTGTAGGAGAAGAGCAGCAACTTTAGTGCTTCATTTCCTGACCCTATAAACACTTATGGATTTTGCTTGCTTTCAAGTGTGAAGGCCCACTGACACGCAGAGGGACTGCTCAGAGGCTTAAATTTAAGCAGGTATGTAAGTGCTTGTGGAACTAGGGCTTTTTTATGTTTATTGACTGACAGGTTCATTGCCCTACAGGGAGTACTTCACAAGAGTACTGGCAGTGACTTTTTCCTTTTGGAAAGCTCACTTTTGGTCCAGCCCTAGTCACAGCTCCACAGATTTACTCTGTGGGAAGACCTGGAGCAGTGCCACCAAAGGTAGGCTTGGGGCAACACTGTGGGATCAGCTGTGGGCTGGGTGAGGGCTGCAGGGACAGGTTCCTTGTGCTGTCAAAATGTGTGTTCTGTGTATTGCATGACACCCACAGCCCACCCTGAGAAAGATACTCCTGTCTGTGTTAGCAGAGGAGCTTCTGGGACAGCTTTGAAGACACCAGACAAAAGAGAAGTATGAAAGTGGCTTAGAGCAGATGGTGCTGATAATTGCAATTTTTTGCAGTTCTTTGGGGAGAGGACTTTAGGGCTACAAGAACTGCCCCAAGTTTAGCTTGGCAGAGAGGCAGACCTGCATGCTGGGTCTGGGGTGATCTTTACCACCACAACCCTTTCTACAGAGCTACAGTTTCTGGCTTTAGGCTTCTACAAATAAGGAGGTTTCATCCAGGTTTTATACAGTATTTGCTCATGTGATCTGTAGAAAAATCCTAGATTTCTTCTTAGAATTACCTTTATCTTTTGAGGGGATTTTCCCTCTCTTTTGTGAAATCAGAATTTGTCCTCGTTTTAATAGCTCCTAGAAGGCCACTTTCATGCTGTGCTCCAAATGAGATGCATTAAAAAATCCTGTTGTTTACTGAATTTGCATGTACATCTCCTCTTATTAATATTATGCCATTAGTCCACTCACTACCATTGATGGAATTTATTAATCCATTGAATTCTGTTCCTGAACTTCTTTGGACTAAAAATGACTTTATGCAAGACATCAGCTATCAAAATAAGTCTGGTTTATGGAAGAAGATGTTGTATTTCTCTTTGGTAAAAATCTAAAATCAGATGGTCTGTGAGAAACTGTTTACTAAATAGACTGCTCTTATGATCTACTGTTTGATCTTTTTGCATGAATATTTGTGTTAAATTGTACATTCACCTCGTAAAGTTCATTCTTTCCTAACTACATTAGAGTGATATTAGAAACGCTCCTATTAAAATAACACCTTTTTATTACAAAATGGTCTGCTAATATAGCTACAGCAACAGTCAACCTTTCCATTATAAATATAAATTTCTATTTTCAGAGACTTTAAGCTCTGCTATAAATATCCATTCCAGGCTGACTTTTAGCATGTGGAGCTGCATCCAAACAAAAAAAAAAGCCATTTATTAATCAATTGTTTTAGCCATTTGAATATATCCTAAAGCAGACAAAGTAGAAATAGTTGGGGTTTTCATTGCTTTTTTTTTTTTTTTTTACTCTGATGTATTCCTGGAGTATGAGAAGCTGGGAAGGGAGGAAGGTGCTCAGGCTGGAGGGCTGGGTATTGTTTCCTGATGGTGACAAGTCACTTCTCTTCACTGTCTGGTTTTGCCCAGGCCAGGCTGAGTTCAAAGGGTGTTTTATCTTTGGGTTTTTTTGGGGTTAGGGGCTTCTTCAACCATTGGATTTCTGTTATAGTCTTCCCAAGACACAGTAATGTCATACTTGAAAAGCTACTTCTGACACGCTGTCAAATTTTTCTTATGAAATAGAAAGTTGTTAAGTTCCCTCTGCTCCCATGAGCTCCTCAAAGATCTGAACTCTGAGCCTAAGCGTGTGTGAGGTCCTTACTGGTAAAGTTTGAGATGGGATAATCTTGACATCAGACTGCCCAAGCTCACTGTGTCCTTTGGCCATACTCAGTGCAGAAATATAACATCTTTCTGAACATTGGTACAATTTCCTCACTCCTTTTTATTTTTTTTTTC
Source organism: Prinia subflava (assembly GCF_021018805.1). Lineage (NCBI taxonomy): Eukaryota > Metazoa > Chordata > Aves > Passeriformes > Cisticolidae > Prinia > Prinia subflava. The sequence goes on along the minus strand of NC_086249.1, from coordinate 8,728,626 downwards.
CCAGAAGTGGTTCCAGAAGTATTTCAGGTTGTGTTCCATGACCATTGCAGACTGCCCTGGGTAGCAGCTCTTGCTGAAAGCAGTAGTTGTGTCACTTGTCCCTCCTGTCCTGGGCGCTTCTGCAGTTCCTGTGTTTGCATAGTCAGGCAGACCCAGAAACATGCATGGGTGTGAGTTGGCTTTGGGACAGACAAGCTCCCTTGCCACCACAAAAAGTGGCCCACAGGGATGATGCTCATGCTCAGTAAGGCACTGGGAAAGTCAGACTGTCCCTTTCACTTGTTCTGGCTTGTTTCACATGAAACAATGAAACTGCAGCAAATGATGCTTAAAAGACTCCTTGAAAACCTTCCAGAGAGTGACTGCTGTTCCTTGCAGACTTCTGAAGCTGAAGGATCTTCTGAAGCTTTGGAGTGTCCATAGGAATAAAATGCCTTGAGGTCCAGGTGCACATAGGAAACTAAAAACCCCATCACCAGGACAACATTGAGCAAATTGCAGTTCTTTAGTCTCGGTACAACAAAGACTTGATAGCAAGGGGCCTGCCTGTGTTTGACAGCACTGCAGACAGCCTTGGCCAGCCAAAAGTCTGTGCATGTGCATCTGGAGGAGAGGGAATGAGCAGGTGCTTCTGAGCACTCATAGCCTGGAAACACAGGAGAACACAGGACAAACCCCACAGACTGCAAACCAAGCCACAAGTGGGTGGGCTCATAGTCCTTGTTGCTTTTTAATGATGGTTTGTTAGGCCTGGCAGTGGCAAACCGTGCAAGTATCTGGTAACATCAGAAAAGAGTGTGGGGGATTTCTGTGGTTGCTAAGAGCAACCTGCTCGAGCAGGAGATATTTTATTATGCTCAGAGATTTATTCTGAAAACCCCAGGGTTTATAAATTGAAAAGCAAAGCAACACAAGAAGAGCCCCTGTGCCATCTCACAATTAGCTGTGAAATTTCGGAGGCCTTGCTTTCACCTGTGCCTGCAGAGCTGGCCTTGCTGGGCCATGGCATCACCTCAAGGTGTGCCCGTGTCTCGGCTCTGCCAGCACACTGCTCACATCCAGGAGAGGGAAGGCAGCACTGATGTCAGAGGGACACTCCTGCTGGCTGCTATCAGCCCTTACACCCTCTCAATTATAACACATTTTTCTCTTCAGCTTCTTCATGAGATTCCAACACTCCCTTTTTTTCCCTGAGAGCTGTGTGTGTTCTTGCTCCTCTGTCTCCTCACTCGTTCCCTGTGTCCGTGTGCCTCCACTATTGTGTTTTCCTAACTTTCTTATCTGGCATCCAACTTTACCAGCACTTCCTCAGTGGAAACTGCAGACTCCTTCCTGATTGCTACCGAGGGGGAAAAGAAAAGGTGATGATGGATAATTCAGAAATGAGTGATATAAAGGTTGCAGGGCCTTGACTACCTGTGACTGTATTTGAATATGTGTTTACTGGAGAAGTAAAGGCTATGCTAAATAAATCTGAGACATTTAAAAGATTTGAGTTGTTCTTTTTTCTTATTCCTCTTTTTTTCTTATCGTTCATTAATAAGCTGGATATGGAAACATAGAACAGCTAAAGACTATCTTATTTTGAACAAAAGCAACGATAATGCAATTGTTAACAAAAACCCCTTATTACACCACCTTTGTAATTTTGCTTAAAATCATGTTCTATTTAATACTTTAAAAAAAGAGAAAGTGAAAATACCATCATGAAGGGTAAGCATTCTGCATTTCAGACTTGGTCTGTGCACCTTTATGACCAGCCTAGCTCACATGGACTCGTGTTACATATGGGTAAAGCTTAGTATGTTATTATTTGAGTTTATCATCAAGTAAGTGAGACAGGGAGTTATTCATGAGGCCACCCTGTTTAAGCCATTTCTTCTCTTAAGGAAACCAAACCAATGTATTCCCACAAGTATTGAATGCACTCTGCTGCTTTGGCTGCAGTAAAAGACCACCTCTGTTCAGCAGTGATTTATTTTTTCTGTTAGTCTCTTGAGTGACCACTGATGGCAGATTTTCCTGTGTTTCCTATGGTAGAAGCAATGTGTTCTGAAATATTTTGATTATGTTTAAAGTATATGAATGAAAATGTGATATATGGTAAAGTAATGTGTGGCAAAAAATAATATTGATATGTATATTGGATATATCAAGAGGAAATATGGGAGATATTTTCCTAAGCATATGTTCTACCTTATTTGAGAGAGGAATATTGGAAGGCATGGAACACTTATGAAAATGTATAGAAGCCTTTTATAGAGTGTTGAAGCAATTTTTCTGATAAATGTTTGGAAAATATCCAAAAGTGTTATGGTACATAAAGAAAGCAATATGTAACATTTTTGAAATTATTCTTAATATGGTTAATTTATGTTCATTTATTTTAGAATATATTGGAACCATATTTCATAAATACTAAACTTATTTTGTGCTGCCTATACACACTATTGAAATTCACTTGATCTTCATGAAGTACATAAACGTATTTCTCCAAATTTATAAATGTACGTGAAGCATGCAGTACATATATTTGGAGAGAAAAGAACATATTTATACAGATTTTTACTGATCTGTCTTGTGCTCAGGACAACACTGACAGAGTAAATCATGCTTTAATATGTCCATGGAAACTTTACAAGTTTAGGCATATTACCTGCATTCCTCTATACAGACTGTAGTTATAAGCAATATTTTCACAAATTATATCTATCCTTTTTTTTGGTAAGAGTCTTGGAGAAAATTTGCTGAAGAGAAAAATATCTTCTTACTAATACAAGAACACAGGAAAATAAGATTTGGTATGTCTTCAAAACCGTTACATGAATTCTCTTTTCATTTTTACAAACACCTCAAAAGTAGGCCTTCTCTGTTGACAGATCAATGCCAAATTTTGTCTGTGATACTAAGGGCAGAAAACTCTTCCAGTGATGATTTTTTTTATGCCCCTCTCATTCGAAGAGTGTACTGATGGCATTAGATTAGTACTTGTTCTGCTTCCTTGCATTTCTAGAAATATTCTCCATGCTGCCATTTTGCTTTGCACTGCTTCATGAAATTACATGGGGTTAAATTTACATTGGGTTTCTCTCTGTTAAGCCTGAGAATTGTTTTGGTTTGTTTCTATAAGGGATATTATTCTAAGACCAATAGAAAATTGCAGTCACAACTTTCCAGAGCCTGAGGAAGACATCTCATTTGAAATTCATTTGCACTATGTATTCATACCTTTCCAATAGAGTCCCTTAGATCGGAACATTTAGAAGACTAAAATACACTAACAAATGAAAATTTAGGTTCAGGTCTACTTTCTTCTTCTCCTTTTTTCCCATTTTTTCTGTCCAGCCACCTCTTATTTTTCTCTTTCTATCTCTCATGTTTCTACTTTCAAATTAAGGCACCCTTTCATCCTTTTCAAATCCAGAAAGAGAATCTTGAAAGTAGTATTAGCAGGAAAGAAACTTGCAAGAAATTTAGGGGTTGGCCTTTGCATAATAATGTGATACTAGCATGTGAACTCATTGTTTGGGATACTTCAAATTAATAGGGAAAGGGAAAGGGAAAGGGAAAGGGAAAGGGAAAGGGAAAGGGAAAGGGAAAGGGAAAGGGAAAGGGAAAGGGAAAGGGAAAGGGAAAGGGAAAGGGAAAGGGAAAGGGAAAGGGAAAGGGAAAGGGAAAGGGAAAGGGAAAGGGAAAGGGAAAGGGAAAGGGAAAGGGAAAGGGAGGGTCCTTACTTCAGATTTCAGTATTTCAGAAAAATATATTTTATAGCTTCATGGGTGATTTCCCAGGCAGTTTTCTGAGACTTACTACAACAGCACCTTTAGGAGCCTTGATTTCCTAATCCAATTGATGTTCTTTTTGATTTTTTTTTCAACATAGAAATGTTAACCATTCTCAAAACTCGAGAGTGCTCCTGAGAAGAGAGAAGTGCCAGGGATGCTCAGGATGGGTATTTTCAAAGCCCAGCTCCTGCTTAAAAAGGCCATTCTTCTCCCTGTACCCTCTACTGCTGATGGAGTGACTAAGAGCCTCCTCCAGGAATGATGCAGAGATCCCAGGACTGCTATTCTCACTTAGCCCTTGGGGGACACCCCTCTTTGTAGAGACTACAGGAGAAAGCTTGGCACAGTAGCACCTTCCAAGTCTTTGTGATTCCCTTTCTGGCATACATGGAGATAAGGACTTCAAAGGGTCTGAAAAATGGTTTAAAAATAGAGTTTTCCAATGTTAGGTGTTTTATTTAACTAGTCTTGAGGGACTTTTTTTCCTTCATTTCTCAACTGAAGCATAATTGCTGGTATCAAAAAGGGTAGGTTTTTTTCCTGTTTCATCAAATATTATTGCAAATTATATTTCAGGTTAGTGTAGGAACCTAAGAAATAGCTGAAGACAGTTTAATCAAGATGAGTCTTATAAAGATTCAAAAAAGAGAGGTTTCTCTAAATTAGCAAGGTAAAGATCAAGCCTATCAAAGGATGATGTTTCTAGAAAGGTGATTATTATCATAATCAAATTCCCTCAATTGTAGCAGGTACACAGTACCCTTGAAAATCTGGATGGATTTGAATATATATGTCTTTTAAATTTTATTTGAAGATATTTCCCTTGTTCAGAGAAGGGTAAAGGAACTGGGTGTGGAGAACAACTCTGATGAGGAGCAACTGAGGCAGCTGAGGGGGTCAGCCTGGAGAAGACAAGGCTTCTCTACAGCTGCTACTAGGGTGTAGCCAGGTGGGGTTGGTCTCTTCTCCCAGGTAGCTGTGACCAGACAAGAGGAATAGTTATTAATTGCACCAGGGGAGGTTTAGATTTAGTAAAAACTTTCTTCCCAGAAAGGTGTGTCCGCCACAGGAATAAGTGGCAGAGTCACCACCCCCAGAGGGATTTAAAAGATGTGTAGATGAGGCACTAAGGGACACTGTTTAATGGTGAGCACAGTGGTGGTGCTGGGTTGATGGTTGGACTTGGTGATCTTTTCCAATCTTAACCATTCTATGATTTCACTGATTTTTCTTTTATAGCTATGGTTTTTATATGAAAAAAAAAATAAATTCTCCATTTAACCCCCTACCTGGGGCTATAGCAACACAAATAACAATGTTGCAGCCTTTTTATCTGGCCCACAGGGAATATAGACCTGAACCTTATTTCAAATGTGCTGATAAAAGAGTAGGATAAATGTCCAGGGCTAAATCATTGAGCCACTTCATTTCCTGGGGACAGTAAGAATGGGCTGGCCAAACATTTTATGTCACCAATTTCTCCTGAGAAGATGAAGATGCTCTTTAACCACAAAGGTCATTGCAATTTCTCGTTGCACCATAAACTCATCCTGGCACAAGCATCTGACCTGCTGTATTTGTTAAAAATGGCACCTCTCACTGTGAGAGTCTCACCCAAGATTTCAGGCCACAAAAGTAACTTCTACATTTTCCTTCAGCATGGGGGGACTTTCTGTTCTAACTGCAGTCCTCAGGATCCTAGGAATTCCTTTGCTCTTCACCTTCAAAAGCACACATCTCTATTTTCATACACTCCCCAGACTATGAATTATGCTGCCCTTTGCTATAAGCCTCAGGCATTCTGGTCTTGCATTCTGGTTTTTCTGTAGTGTGTGAGGCTTTATAAAGAGCTTGATAATATTTTTTTTCCAGAAGAAAATTTATATATATTCTTATTTGAATTATAATTCCCTGATGGAGAAGTGAACCCACAGGCAGACAGCTAGAAGAGACAGAGGAAAAAAATCTACAGGTGAGACTAGAAGACAGAAAAGAGCCTGTCATACAGCTGGATGAAGAAGTGAAAGACAAGGTGCTCTTGGCACATTACATTTCCTATGAATAAAAATATTGCCCTTTAGAAACTTTTGAATGTGTTTTAGAACATTTGTAATCTCACAGAGCAGTGAGACTATCAGAAATGCCATGAATGATGTACACCGACTTCTCAAACCACTATTATAGTGGCATTATTTGGCAGGCAAATGCTGACTGATCTACTGATCACTGGATCTGTGAGCAAAGCCCTCTATTTAAGCTGCCTTAACCATGTTCAATATGTTGATCCTTTGTGTTCTTATTAAAGAAAAAAAGACAGTACTACTATACATTCAGTACTTTGTATAAAATAATGGGAAAATAATATTGAATTTTTAATTTTGTGATGAATTAATATATTTTATTAAGCCTTTCGGCACTCATGGCTCTGGGAACCTATGCACAGGAATCAGTTATGCTTTTGAAAAGCCAGATTGAAAGTTGTATTTGTTTTTATAACAGGGAAAAGGTCACTCAGACTGTGGATGTTGGAACAAAGTAAGTGTTCAAAAGGTTCTGCTTTGTAGGATAGTCAGCACTTTCTAATGAATTTAGAAAAGCAGTTGACTTGTATTGGTTTTAATATTTTTAACTACACAATAACAGTATTCTAGAATTAGTCTTACACAAAATTAGCGAAGGCAGGCTACTTTTCTTTAAGATATTTCTATCACATTAGTAGATTCATGCATTATTATCATCATAAAATAAAAGTAACATAAATTTCATGTTGATTTCCAGAATGTGGTGCACAAAATATGGCATGAAACACAATGAAAGTGGTTTGTAGTGCTTATGTGAAGGTGACAGCTCAGCAACAAAAGGGCAGGATTAAAAGTTAATTAAGAGGAGTTGTTTTTCTGACACAGGAATATTTTTTTTACAAACCAAGGGAATAATAAATGCAGTTTATTACTGCTTGTTAGAATGCTGTGTTAGCAATAGAAGATTGACCTTATATTTTCTAGCTTTTTCCACACAATCATGCAATATTTCTCATTCATGGACTTTTTCCTAGATGCAGGATTTGCACATGGAAAAGTTTTCTGTTACTCCCATGGAATGTGACTTTGACTCCCCATAAATGGTTGGAAGTGGCTCTAGCTTCATTCCTGCTGTAGGATATACTAACTTCTGCTGCCTGCCTTTTCAAATTCCCACCTAATTAAAATCATCAGACATCTCCTTCACGGTGCATTGAACCTGTAACCTCATCAGATGTGATTGTGCCAGGGTAAATATTGCACTTGCTTGGGAGGCATGTGAGCTGAGACCACTGATGGTGTTTGTTTACGGGGATGGGATGGAATATGTTGGAGACAGACCTTGAGAAATCTGCTTTTAAAGCATTAGGTGTACACCAACCCAGCAGTTTTGCAGAATGCTTCTTTAGGCTGAGGAGCAATGAGAGAGAGAGAAAAGAGTTAAGAAATGGGAAATTAGGTTGCTTGAAGGTTGGATTGAGGTGATCTCTAAGACAACATAAAGAAGACGAGCAAAGAGAGGAAATAGGCAGCTCTCACCTGTAATCTATGAGGTTTCTTCTCTGACTCTATCCCTAGGCTGGTGCACATCAGAATATCTCATTTGCAGCTGTTAAAATTACAGCAATGGGATTTGGTTCTAGACCTTTTTGCAAAAAGGGTTTGGTGGGTTTCATTCACCAGGAAACTTTTCAAGTTCACAGCCAAGGGAAAAGGCATCCGCAGTAGAATATCTGACTGATCAAACCACCCCTGGATGAGGTCATGGACCTACTCAAAGCCCTGCTCTCAGTTATCACTATGGAGAAGCTTTCCAGCCCCAGGTGAGAGCCCTGGTCAGCCAAGCTGCTAAATTATTTCTGTGTTTTGGGGCACTCTTTCCATGAAATTGATTTTATTTTATTTCAAAGTATAGTATGAAAAAGACAGTATTTTGAAATGTCTCATAAAACACAGTAACCTGACCAGCATCAGTATCAATAAAAGCACTTTCTTGTTTTCTTACTTTGTGATGTGCCTTTGTAATCTTCTCTGTTTCTTTTCACTTTGTACCTCAAATTTTATTGTTCTGGCAATCTTTTTGACTTTTTTTCTGTAACTACTCACATGTCTTTAGTACAAGAATGTTAGAACAGATTGATTTGCCACAATCCTCTTTGACATTGCACTGTATTTTTTCTTCCTCAAGTCTGTGAAAAGGATGAGGGAATTCCTTTGTGCCTAAATTATTTATATGAAGCCAAATAGAATACAGTGGAGGTATAATCTTTTATTAATAAACCTCTTAGATACTGGCCCTGCTGCAGATGAATTCTGCTAGAGAGGAAATGTCTGTGACAGCCTAGGAATGGCAAGTACCAGACGTACTGCTGTGGGAGATGCAGCCTTCAGCTTGACTGATGTTTTCTAATGCCACACATGACCGAGGGCAGGACCTTTGGAAACATCGCCTACTAGAATTTCTCCTTTCAAATGTTTTCAAATGAGGCTACTTGCAAAGCAGTGGCACATTTTGTAAATGGTAAAGAACTAAGAAAAATAGAACTCTCTAAAGTCTTCTCTCTAAAGTTCCTTAACATTTTTCATTTCAAAATGCTGTGTGCTTTTTCATTCATCACCTTGCAAGGAATAAGCATATATAGAGTTCACCTCCCTCTCAGACATCCACACTGCAGCTGCATGGATCACAGAGTCACAGAATCATAGTATCATGGAATCATTGAAGGGTTTGGGCTGAAAAGGGCAGTAAAGATCATCTCATTCCAACCCCCTGCAATGGGAAGGACATCTTCCACTAGACCAGCTTGCTCAGAGCCCCATCCAACCTGGTCTTGAACATTTCCAAGGATGGGCACCCACAGTTTCTTTTGTTCCCATACAATCATACAGCTGCCCAGGGTGGAGGGCACCTTGAAAGCTCCTCTGGTCCAAACTTTCATGGGGAAAGGAGCCTACAGGAGAATGTCTGGCACCCTGTCCAGTTACACCTTGAACACCACCAGGGACTCTGACATACCTCTGGGGAGGTTGCCCCAGTGAGTTCTTACTGTAAAAATTTTCCTTCCTATTGCAAGATGAAATCTCTCCCGGCACAACTTGTTCTTGTCTTCTCCACATGGCACCTTTTGTGGAGAGATCCTCCCCATCTTTTTTTGTATTTACTTAAACAGGACACTTTGAGTGATTCTTCTCTCAAATAAAATCATATTTTATGCAAGTACTAATTATGTCAGTTAATCTCCTATTAAGATGTTGACTAAAGGTAAGGTTATGATTCAGATTTGATAAGATTCGTTTCCAAAATGAATGACCTTCTGTTTTACCTAGCTACATATAAATCATCAGTAATTAAATTCTATTTTGAAGTGAGTCTGGATGAGAAATCTAGGAACCTCTAATCTAAGCAAAAATATTTTCTAATTTTTTAAATCTGTTTGGTTATTTGGCCCAGATCACCCAATCATACACTCCACTATATCAATTTTTGATTTTGAGGTGTTTTAGAGAGCAGAGTAAATCTGTTTGTATTTCAACTTCTCTTTTCCTCTGGAAAATAAGTTCAGTTCAAAATATCTGATATTTCTTCACATCTGGACACTTTAAACCCCAAAGCTAGAATGTTACATATAAAGTAATTTGTGGTTTTAAACTTTGGTTTCCACTCTCCCATATAAATGCAAATAAAATGTTTTCCATTAAAATATCTCTGCCTCGTGCTTTTTTAATGGAGGCATTGGAGACTACAAAGTAGAGTAGAATCCATTTTGATAATACTGCATCTTCTCTCTGAATGCCAATCTAAATATTTCCATCTGTCAGATTTTTTATTTAATATTCTGAATAATGTAAGTTGCAGGAAAAAGGGAACAGTAATTTTTATTTCACTTTCTTTTGCCAGGTTTTGGTGGTCTTATAGTTTCTCTTTGGATTGCAGAAATGTGTGTGTGAAGATTTATAGTCCTTTCCTCTGCCAAGATATCTCCTAAAAATCCAAAGGTGTCATTTTCAAATGTTCATAAACAAACATTTTTTCTAAAATTAAAAAAAAAAACACCACACACACACACACAAAAAAAACCCCAAAAAAACCAAACCAAACCAAACCAAAAAAAAAAAAAAAAAAACAAAAAAAAAACAAAACAAAACAAAAAAAAAACACCAAAAAACAAAAAACAAAAAAACCAACACAGAATGAAAATCCAGCTTTCCCCAAACACAAATTCAAATCTCCTCTGAAGTGGAAGGAAATGTAAAAAACAATCAAGACACTTTCATTATGGAATTTGTTGTCTTGACTTCAGTTTGGAATGCTGCTGCCACCTCTGACATTGTCTAAATGAATATGGTGCCTACAGTGGCTCCCAGGTTAGCCAGCAAAAGGCTAAATTCCTGTGGCATTTGCTGGGAAAGAGAGGAAAATTATGAACAAGCAGTTCCAAGAAACTGAAAGGTCAAAATATCACATGAAAATGCAAGTTTCAATTTTTAAAACCCTACTTTCTAGTGAACCCAGAATAAAGCAGCTCTTGGTGAAGATCCACCTTTATGAACTGTTTTATACTTTCATGTGATTCAGCCTTAAGCAATTGCTTGAGTTAAAGACTTGATATGAAAGGATATACTTGAGTGTTTTGGGCTGGTGGGTTTTTTGTTTTTTTTTCAAAAAGTCCTTACATCCAGAAGAGGGAAAAAAAATTGTGTTTTTATTGTTTAATTCTAATTTTCATATTGTTTTGTCTCTCTTCTTTAAGTCAGATGTCCCAAGTGCCAAGTAATACAATATCAAATACACAAAGGAATATCAAACATCCACAAATCAAAATCTGCCCCCTCATCCAAGGTCTGCTTAGGAGTGAAAGTTAGGAAAATACAGGGAAATCTCCCAGCATGTCCTATATGGGAGTTCAAACCCCATGAACTCTGTAATGAAAAGTAAATAAATGACTCTGTCCTTCACTGCCAAGCTGTTAATCCATAATGTGGAGTGGGCCTCTGCTGTTGTCAACAGTGATATATAAATCATTTCAGACAAAACAAGAACCAAGCTGACCCTTTACTCCTTCCTTAAGCCAAATGCAAGCATTTATAATGCCTAAAAACTTTTCCCCCTCTTTCCTTTCCCCCTTTTCACGTCTCTCACTTGCTGGTTTCTCCTGGGTTGATAAGAGTGTGTGGGAGTCTGTTTGAAGTGTTCCACAGGGAATTTCAACCCAATTTCCTAATCCAAAGAGGTCTCAGCAACACCAACCCACCTACAGCTTGGTCCTTCATAAAACTCCTGCTGCTCAGGACTTCTGGGAAGAGGAGTGCATGGAGAAAGCAGCTCTGCTTTGGGGTTTCACAAATGAGGGGTCACACAACCAGGGATGACACAGAAGAGAAGCTACTCTAGAGGAGGAAAGGGAGAGGTGGTCTTCCAGAAAGATCCAGGGAGACCAGACCAAGGAGATTTGGATAGGAGACACTGGCTGAAAGAGTTCAGGGAGAAGAGGACTGGTGGAAATACATGAAGGCTGACCCTTTAATAAGTCTCAGGGTAAAACACTTTAAAGTCAAAGGAAAGAGTGCAGCTGGTTTAGGTATCAGTGAAAGAGGTTTCTTTATGTCTTACCTAAATTTAATTTATTCAAGGAGTAAAACATTCAGTGACCTCCATGTCAGTTGGACAGGGCCCTAAGTGGAAAAGGGCATGAAATTAACTGGATTTTGACACTTGTAAAGCTTCTGCAGACCTCATATTAGGATCAAAGCCTAGAACTGTAATTGTGTCACTCATTAAAATAATGGAACAAATATTAAGAGGAAAAAACCTAAATCCAGAGTAGTAATGCCGAGAGCAAAAAATGACATGCGTTTATGAAGAACAGATCTTGCCTGACAAACCAGATTGCTTTTATCTAATAGAGTTACAAAGGACGAAATCCTGCCATGTTTGTGAGGGCTGACTTGCTAAAGAATCCCCCAAATTCTCTTCCTGGTAGAAATTATCTATGTCAATAACAGTCCTAAGTGCTGATCTATAATTAGCAGATGAAGGGAGAGTAGAAGTTTGATGCTGTGCCCCGTAACAGGGTAAATTTCCAGAGAGGTTTTGAGGTGTAGGAGCCAGGGTATGACTGGAGACATCCAGTGTGGTTTGTACATGGTACTGTCACGTGAACCACTGTCTTGGGTGAAGCACCACAACCACAAAAAGCACTGACCAAAGTACAGCTCTCTGCATGGAGCTTGGGGTGTCAACAACCTGGCTGTGTTCAGTCAGGACTGCAAAACGGAGAAAATTGGTTAAGGGAAATTCCTGGAAATCCTTAGACTGAGTTATAAGGTATTGGGAATGGGATAATTCTGTTGTGAAAGTGAGAGACCTGAATTCCAGGTAAAGTGGGGAAGTGGTTTGAGGATAGGATTTAAATGTGCAAGAACCAAAACTGTTGGCCTGCACTTGCAAGGTGAAAAGGTAGGGGAAATACTGACTCAGGTACTCAAGAGCCACATGAAAATTCTTCATGTCACAAACCAGGCTGGTCAATAAACCACCTAACAATACAAAGCTCCAGTTCTCACTTGGAGAAGCACATAAATCTTTGAAGACATGCATCAAATCAGAGGCAAAAGGATAAAACAGTCAAATCCAGGGAGAAATGCATCATGCTTAGCACGGTAGATAAAGGTGAGAGTACCTATTGCAATAGAACTGTATCTATATCTATCCACAAGTTTTTGAGGAAGGAACAACAGAAAAATCCACCAGATACATGGTGTGAAACTAAGAGAAGGAAAAATGTAAGACAGTGTCCAAAAGAAGTTTGTGAAATAGAGCAGTTGGCTGAGTGGACAAGGTTATTTTATGCAAGACAGCTGAGTTGGCCTGCATAAAGGTGATGCATGTGACACCCCTCTAAGGGTAGCAGAGATCCCACAGCAGCATCCAACATCCAGAAATCCCTGACTCAGCCTGGAGATCCTCATATTGCTTAGTCCTTCTTTATCCCTGCCTGGTACAACAAATGGTTTAGGGATTGAGCTAGGAATGGATTAATGTGGTGTTTTCTGTTGGCAACTGCCTGAAAGTATTGTTTGGGTTTTTTTCTCTGATAACTTTTTCAGGGTTTTTAGGGATTAATAAATCTTTATTTAGTCAGGAAGTCCAGTAGGGAATCAACAGAATATTTGCATATTTTTTGTCCATGTGAGTATATTATAGCTCCAGAGTTTTTATTTTCTCCTTGTTTTTCAGCTGGTCTGAATTATCATTGTACTGTTGAAATCAATTGTATTTAAGCTCCTGCCACTTCCAGATGTCCAATATTTGCCAGGTTTTTTCCTGTTGCCAGTGCCAAGAAAGAAAAAGGGATCGTTTGCTAGTCCCTTTGATGACAAGGAGTGAGAAAATGAAAAAAAAAATCCACTATATATTGCCTTATAAGATCTCTAAAACTCAGATGTGAACAAGTCAACTATTGCAAAAAACAAGCTTCCATGTGGAGTTCCCTGATAATCTAGAACATATACTTGACAGAATGAAAGGGAGCAGGAGCCTCCGTCCCCTCCATACAACCATTGTGTTTGGCCTGGAACACGAGGAATCGAGTGGAAAGACAGCATGGGGCTGAAAAAAAGTATCACCTACCCATATCCTTTTATAAGTGGTGCTTTGCAGTAAATGCTGTCTGTTTAATTTGGCTTATGCAAAAAACACTGCCTTTGGTGAGGCAGCATGACTTCTGAAATCTTCAGCATGAGCAGGATCAGCCTGTGCACTTCCTTGTTGCCTTGGAGTATCTGGAGTATTGTCCTTTATGGATAATCCTCATGCATGAATCTAATTATCCTCATAACCAATGGAGAATTTATACTGGTAAAGACTGAGCTTTGCTTCTGAACAGATAACTTGAGACACTAAAATAAAAGTAATTTTGCCTGAATTTTATTGCTGCACCTACAAAGCAAGAAAGCAGCAATTATTGTTAATGTTTCATAAGCTCCAGCTTTTTCATCATCTTAACTGCACTGAATTTCAGAAATATTATGATCTGCAGAGTATAAGATCATATTTAACAAAAGAATAAAAAACCTCTTTGTTTGTAGACTGTATTGTCTTAAGATTTGGTGAGTAGGATATAATCAAAATGATTGTTCAATCATATCTTAGAATAGTTCATTCAATAATGAGATAAACAAGCTGTCTGACAGAATGAGTTTTGGTTGATAAGGAAATAGGTGAATACAAAAGAAAAGGCTTTAATCACATTGATTTCCTGAGTCACAATGCAGGATTTATGTTATATTCTAGACCAGTCAGTCACACTGATTTTGTGGACATATGTTAATGAACACGCAAAAGAACCCAAAAAATTCTTAACATCATGCAAGAAAAACTTGTGAGTTTAATGACCTGGAAAAAATAGTAAGAACATTCATTCCTATATTCAAATTCTATATTCATGTTTCTAAATGGTTTGCAACCATATCTTTAGAACACCAAGGATGTTAAATTGCTGTAAAGTTTTCTGGAATATTAAAAACTAAAATTCTATACCTAGTAGATGCCGGCCCTTACTCTGTGAATAAAAGTCTCCTCTCAGCAGCAGTTTTTCCTCTATCTCTTATGCACCTTCACATCTAACTGTATTTCATGCAGTGACTTTACCAGAGAATGAAGTTCTGGCCTCTGAAGGCAGGGGAAAGGTTCTGAAAATTTCAGAACCATCAGAAGTAGCCTTGCAAAGAGCACGTGCAAGAAAATCTCATTTGCAGGAGTTGTTTGTGACAGCTATGCATAGATGCCATGTGCATTCTCCAATAAACACATAGTGCTAGAAGAACTTCAGGGAGCTTAGGAAGGGGAGAGGTGGTGAGCTGCACTCCCAAGGAGTTCCAGTTACCTGTCCCAGGTGTTTCAGATCTGTTTTGGCCATGCTCTGCCTTTGCTGAGTGCATCAAGCCTGGCCATGCATCTTCCAGGAGGGAGATACCAGGTAACTGGAATATCAAATACATACTCATTTTTAAAAAGTAAACTGTGTCTCTCTAGTGGCTGTCACTGGTCATCAAAATACATACCAAGTTTATCAGGAGGACTCATCCTAAACCTTACTCTGCTGTTCCATGCTGTGCTAAACCACCAGGAATATTCCTCTGGGAAGGATGAAGGTGCATCTGTCTGGATATTTATACATATCCAAGGGTCAGACTCAAGCTTTGATCTTACTCCTCCCTCACCTCAGCCCCGTAAGGGAAGGAGGAATGTGTGGCAACAAGAGGATCATCCCCTGGCACCAGAGTTGCAGTGTCATTCCCACTGTAATGACTGTACCCTGGATGAAGCCAAAACTGTGACCTCCACTTTTGAGGTCATACCAAGGTGTCCCACATACAGACCAGTACTGGCTTCCCCTTTTCCCAACATTGTTAGGATACACTTTCCAAGCTCTGCAAAAAAGGTCACTATTCCATAGACAAGAGCCCATTTGTATTGATTTTCACTGAAAAAGAGAAGCCAATTCATCTATGTGCACAGAACTAGCACTTGTGCCTGCCTAAGTACCACTGAAGTGTTGTGAGGGATTTACAATGCTTGGCTGAGCCATTCGTTTTTCAGCTCAGTTTCAGACCAAAGCAGTTTGAAATAGCTGCATTGTGATTGCCTGAGAATCCCTGCTTGTACTGGAGGTATCTTCTTTTCTTTAATCAAATCATTCCTTATGGCATCAATGTAGCACCTTTAGCACCTTTATCTCTGCCCTTGGACATACAATAAATCTTTTCTGCAAAATTTTCCTTCTGAGGCTGTGTTTCTGAAGAGAAGCATGAGTTACCACTAAAACATCTGTGAGAATTCAAGGGAGATTTTTATGAGGGAGACTGTTGGCAAGACCCTTAGTTGAGCACTGCTAAACACGACAGAGAGTGGAAGGCAGTAGAAAGATTTCCTCACATTCAGAAACTGGTTGATGAATTCTTTTACTTGGAGACATAGGCAAAGCCCACAGAGCCTGGAAGAGCACCACACCTCCCAGCAATGGATGGGTCCTGCCCATTGAGTTCTCATGTTTTCTGTTCCAAGAAAGAAAAATGCAAGAGAAAATATTCCTGTCAGTATCAACAGCCTAATCAGGGATTTAAACATTTATGTACCCTCTGTAGAGCCCTGAAAGCTGCTGCTGATGTGGTCCCAAGCAGAGATGGATTGCTGAGGTGGTTGCCCATCACATGAGAACTGGGCCAGGCCATGACCTGTAGCTGCCCAGGCTGGCCAAGAATAAGCTGCTAAAGACAAAAAGTCCTTTGCCATATTTTAAATTTCTGAGTTCTAATGATAAGTTCTTTGCTTTAATGTTTATGTTCTTAGATTCTTGCATACCTCCATGACAACACATGACAGCACCCATAAGATTGTACTGGGCTGTTCTTCAGCTTTAATTCTATGGTGAACTCTGCTCTCCTCTGCTGCTGCTATCTCCTTGTTGACCTTGAGTTATCTTTCTATGAAAAAATATTCAGAGAAATACCTAAGAAATTTTTTTCTAGTAGGCAATGCTTATTTCCAAGTATGGCTGTCAAAGTTTTAATGTGACAAGAGGAACTTTGAACATAAACATCTAATAAATGTTCAACTGTTTCTTGCTAGTAACAGTAGGCAGTTCTAATGCCACAGCACACCAGTGAGACAATGGAATAATATTCAAAATTCTGCTGCTCCATTGTACATTAAAATATGACACCAAGTCAAAATACATGTTATATTGCAATGACATGATACAAGAAAAAACTGAATTTTTTTAAAAAGGGATTTTTTCCTGATCTCATGTCATGCTGAAAGAAAGAATAAAAAAGGAACGTCAAAAAAACCCACATTGCAATGAAAATTACATCCTAGAAAAAAATTAGAATTTGTTAAAGGAAAACTTTACTGAATGTTTTGACTTTGACAAAGCTGAGGAAAACCCTTCCATTACCAATCCTTGGACCAGTAGTTTGTGATTGTGACCATCCCCAGGGAAAGACTCTGAATTCCTGCTTAAGGCCCATTTGCTGCTTCAATAAAGCTCCCTAAAACAGCTTGTAGAGGAGCCTACACAGTCAAAGTCTCTGTTTCATTGGTTCCCATGGCTGGGGGAGGGAGCACAACTCCCCTCTTTTACCTCAGGGGGACCTGACAGCAACTCCTGGGCTCTCACCCCCAAGCAGGACAAGCTCCTGCTCAGAGCAGAGTCAGGAGTGCCTGGGACAGGCTTCTTTCTCAGGGGTTAGGAGCTGTCAGAAAACAAAGCCATCAGGAAGCAAACCTGCAACGGGAACAAAGCTTCTGGGATTCAGTTCTGGCTGAAAAAATCTTGAAAGTCAGATTAAACATTGCCTTTCCTTGTGTTTCTCTGGGCTTAACAAGTAATTTTTGAGGAAGGTGAGCTGAATCAGTGAAACTCTTGACTCCACTACTACTTCTCCTCCTGTCATGAAGCAGCCCCTCATGTTTTGCTGACATTTCAGATTAAAGAGTATCAATGTCTTATATGGTTCAATAAAAAATTCTTTCCCTATAGGATCTCTCCTAATTGAGCACCTGTATACAAACAAAAGAGACCTGCATTTTGTTTTAAGCCTTGTAAATAAGAATACTTGGATGTGATCCAGCCCTTCAGTGAGGAAGCCAAATAATTGACAGCCTGGTCACAGCTGGCAGCCACACCAGTAGGGTTCCAAAATACGAGGGGAGGAAGGAGAACAGGTATAAAATATGTGCATTTTAGAGGATAGATTCTCACCAAAGCAACATAGTAGTTCTTCAGCTGTGAATCTCAGAACTCTGTGGCTAAATGAAATAACTCTGTATAGTGCTAATTCCTGCCTAATGCTGCCCTTTCTGGAGGGACATCTCAAAGTAAAACTCTGGCAGAGGTTGCTGTTTTTTACCTTCAGCCAGATGGCAGACTCTGATCCTTACCCACTTTGTTTTTGACTCCCAGTAATGCCTATTTTGACCAAATATTTTATCAATACACTCTTGAATCTGCATGGAAGTTTAAAATTTAGAAATCTACTGACAGACTGAATGTTAAATGTTAAAATGACAATGGCCAGGAAGTGCTCCAGACCTTTAAAGAATGAGAACTGCGTTTCTCCAACAGGTATTCTGACGAGCCTCATCTTTCTCTCCTCACATTCCCTCGAATTCATGCAAATCTCTGAGATCCCCACTGTGCTGTCTGCCTAGTCAGAACACTTCCTGAGTTGCATTAGTAATATTTGGCTTGGCACCAAACAACCTTGAAAGAGTTATGAGTAGAGTGCAAAAGCATTCAGAAGCTTTTATCAGGTGTCGTTGCAGGTTTTATTTTAAAGTAAATGCTTAACATAGTTTCAGTTTCAAAGAGTCTTATTGGGTGCCGGATTTATTCAGTATGTAATAGTCAAGTCTTGCAATGTCTAAACTTCTTTCAGATGTTCATAAATGGTCTTAGAGAATCTTTCTGTGTTTTTTAAACAAATGTATCCATTCAAAAGATAAATGTACTAGATCTGCTGATATTCAGTGGAATGCTTCACTCTGGCTTTGTTTTGTACATATAAAAGTTGTATCTGGCCTTTTTCATGAGCCATTTTTCCTCCATCTGCTTGAGCTTAGATTATAACATCCCCCACATGAATGTACATCAAAAAAAACTTTAAAGAGGTACAATCTATAAGTTTCATTATTATAAGAGGACTTAGTCTGTAAAAAATTTGGAGCAGGGATAGTAAGTAAGAAACAAGCATCATTTCAGGTACTGCATCTTCCTTTGGATTTCTGCTGCCTATTTTTATAGTGATATGAATACGTTTTACTTTTTTAAAAAATTTACCTTGCTTTTACTTAAGAGTCTCACTACAATTTGCATGTATGTGAATGATAAGGCAAACCCACAAGATGGGATTTGGGGGTTGAAATGAGAAGAGGAAGAAAAGGTTATGTAGATTTCTTGCTAGCTTTGAGAAAAATTATTAACAGTACCCAGAGGTCTGTCACATTTACAAACTAATGCAAAAGGAGAGAGAACTGTGCTTTTTTCTCATCTTTCTAGTCTAATAATTTAATACATGGACTGTACAGTAATTGCCACAGGTCTTGATAATTAAATAGCTCATCCTGTTTCACATTAAATTTTTGGAAGAAGTCTGAGGCTGGAGAGAATTCGATGCATTTCAGCTTAAATGAAAGATTTAACCTAAAATAAAGGTCTATCCACAATGAAAATAAAATGGTTTAGTCCTTGCAAATATTGAAGAGACTAGTTATCGTACTGAAACTGTGAAACAGAAAAATAGTGGGTGATGGAAAGGCCAGAATAAGGCTGTCAAATTTTAAATTTTAACATATGGACTGCTCACTCCCTGCTCTGGTTGCTAGTCGTTCCCAGATGGTGTCTTTAGTGAGTGATGGTGAGGGGAAAGGAGCAGGTGGCAATGGCAATTTTTTGGGTTGGTTTGTTGGTTTTTTAGGGATTTTTTTAAAACATATATCTACTTAAAATTCTGTGTTCTATATTAAAAAAATATATAAAAGAAAGAAAAAAATACAGGAAGTATGGGAAGAGGTAATACATAACTTGGAATATGAGGCTGAAATTAAGAAAATCCTATTGTTGTGGGATGATGAGTCAGGATTAGAATTTGGATCCAGATCTGAGCTCCCCCCTAAGTGGTGAATAATAGTTTTCATGCAGGGCCTTGTTCAGCCCCTATCAGGGCTTGGCCCAGCAACTGCAGGAAGAAATATCCCACCAGAATGGGGTTAGCTTCTCCTTGGGTGCTCAGAGCATCAAAGCTCTCCAACACATGCTCAGGGAGAGGCCTGCCTGCCTTTTTAAATGTGTTTGTCTGTATGGAAACCGTGTGCCAAAGACATGGGGCTTGTGGGTTTAGTGCTGAACACGGAGTTTATGGTGTCAGGGATGATACTGATCTCTTTAAGCCTAAGTAATTTTTTTGCAAGGGGTTTCTTCTTGTGAGAAACATCCTTAGCTTCTCCTTGTTAACTCTTTGTTAGCAGCCACAGTTGGAGTGTGCTGTGTCCTGACTTTGAGAGTGGTTGTACCTCCAGGTGCTGACTCCAGGCTTTTTCTTACAGTGATCCCAGCTGCTCCTTCACATCTGGCAATAAGAGCTCCTACTGCACAGTACCCGTCTCCATTTTTCCTTCTCATTGTTCCTTTGTGTCCAGCTGTGTCACAGTTTGATGGGTTTTTCTAGAATATAAGTAACATTTCCTAGTGTGCTATAATGAACCTAAAACCTGGTTATATTTCCTTATCATTTCCAGTAATGCCTGGCTGCTTCTCTGAGTCTTTACAGCCTAAATGGTTGAGAATGTAATCTTATAACTAAATAAGAAAAAAGGAAGCAAATTACTTGTGTGTCTCTGCTACAAACATAGCCTCTTGGTATGTACGCCCTCATAAGTGTATGAACCTGATCTGTACTTCTTTTGTTATTGTCACAAATCCATGACTGCCTTTAGTCTTCCAGATTTGAGAGAAAAATCTCTGACCTAAATCAAAGCTGAGGAGAACATTATGGTGTTAAAAGGCAGCTCATAATGGAGAGAACTAAATTTCTGCTGAAATATCATCACACTTAAAGTGTTTCTATTTTGCTGTTTTAGACAAGACTCGATGGCACAATTAAGAAAGTCAAAATGAAGTTCAGGGCTTTGTAAAAACCAGCACTGCATGATATACGTCATGATCATTCTAAATCACTACCACACAGAGGGTAAAAGCTCTATCTTTTCTGAATCCAAGGCAACTTGGAGGAGTATTGATTTTCCCTTTACTGAGAAATGAGAATCACATATTAGGAGAGAAAGCTGCAGACACAATATAATGACCTTTCTCCTTGGCTTCTCTTTTCTAACACAAACAGAATCATTTTCATGGCTAGAGTGGGTATTAAACAGTATATCTTGTAGCAATGGGTTTGCAACTATCTGTGCTTGTTTTATCCAATTAGCATACTTACCACAAGAGGAAAAATTTAAAAAAAGGGTAGATACAGCTTTTAATTTCTGGAGATATCAGTTCCATCCAGAAAAAACATTGAAAAGGCTCCAGCTGGAGGTCTATTCCATCTGTCTCAGTACTGGAGGGAGGAGGGGTGCTTTCTTCCTGCAATTTTAATGCTGGTGCATGATTTAGAGTAAAACAGGTTATTTCACTGAGAGCAGAGGACCTTGCTGACCTCTGGCTTATCCTATGCTTGTTTTTCATGGCACAGTCCCACATACACTTATCTATTAAATGGTATTTCAGGTCACAGACATGTCAGTATTCTATTTACTACTTTAATTATATAGAATTTAAACAAACTTATCAATACCTGACACTTTACCGTAGAGGGAAATATCCTCACCATGAAACAGCACAAGAGCTGTACCAAACATGCCTCAAACAAAAGCTGGTTTCCAACACAGCCATTAAGGGCAGGTTTTTGGTTGTTTTTTGGGGTTTGTTTTGTTATGTTTTGTTTTGTTTTGTTTTTGGTTTGGTTTGCTTTGGGTTTTTTTGGTGTTTTTGGTTTTGGTTTTGTTTTTGTGGTTTTGTTTTTGTTTTTGTTTTCATTTTTTTACACCTGCTGTGTTTCCATTTAACCATCTTTTGTGAGAGTGTATGAAACGATGGTTTGAAACTCAACGGGCTTCCAACTTTTTGATGTTTAATTCCTTTCCCCCTGTTTTAAACCAACTTCAAGTTCCCCCTGCCCCCAGTTGCTGCTGTTTACCAGGAGTTAAAGCTGCTCCTGAGTCAGCAATGTGTGTGTGCATGTGTGAATGTGTGTGAAATGACATCCTTGACCAGCTATCTTTGGCTGCTGGGGAAAAACATGGTGGAATTCTCATAGTGGAATATTTGAAATGTATCTCAGTGCAGCCTTGCCCTTAGTCCAGCTGCAAGTGAGAGCTGTGGAACAGCACCAAGAAAAAATGCATGACTGAAATCTGGAAGCATCACAAGAAGTCATTTTCCCCTTACTTCTCTGTTGTTTATACACTTATAAGCAATATCATGGCTTTGAAAATCCAGGAGATGCCTGGCAATGCACAGCAGTGGTAAAAACATACCGTGGCTGGCAGTTTGAATTAATTTGAATGAGTTGATTTTAAATCCCTTCTTGATGTCCTCAGTGCTTCAGATAACATCCCTTTTTTGTAAGAAGGATAAATACACAGTGAGAATCAATATCTGGTACCTCTGAACAAGGAATTCCATAAGAATGAAAAAAAGAAATTAAATGCAAGCAATTTTATTATTCTATGCTATTCTTCATTGGGCTGAAGAGCTTTTGACTATGGTTTAGGTTTCCTACTACAAACCTAGTCATTGTCCAGAACACACAAGCAGTCAGTTCTGAGCCACTTGTTCTTCTGGTCAAAACATGACCGTGCATGTTCCTACTCTGGCCAGGAGGAGTTTTCACCCTCTAAAGTCTCTGGTCCTTGACCAAGCACTCTGGAGTGGCTTAGCAATTCAACTGATCTGAAGAACATCTGGGAAGTGTCTTGGCATCAGCCAAGCCTTGTCACTGTGCAACATGCACTCATGTTTTCTGTTGTTAGAAGTTCGTTTCCTTGGTCATTTTGATTAATACATCCCACTTTCAGACAGGCTAATTTATAAGAAGTCAGAGATCAGAAAACTGCAGAGTTCCTGCAGAATATTCAGAGTTCCTGGACATTCAGGTGTTTATTTGAGGCACAAGTATGTTCCATTTACAGGTGATAGGGCTTTGGAATGCCTAGAGAACATGAATTCACTTAAGGCTTACATGTAATGTCAGTGTATCAGGTGAGCTCCACTTCAGTGTCTTTTGGGCATGCAGATTTTTATTAACTTATGTTACTTTCTAATTTTTTATATATAAGTGTATTTTCCCACTTATTATACATTACATATGTCATATGTTTGATGAGAAATGACTAGAGTATAATAAAGTTTGCAATTTGCACAAACTGTCACCCCTAATCTGTCTAAAGAGTTGTGTCAGGAAAGATGGTTTCCTTTCTTCATGATTGGGTGTCTGGATCTAGTAAAAATAAACATATAAAATCTAAATAATATACACAGTAACCAGTAAAATATTACTAAATAAGCTTTTTTTTTTCTCTGTACATTTTCTTCAAGAGTCTAGTATATAAGCCTGGGAGGTTCATGATTCTTTTTCAACTTCCCAGCGATGTTATTTGCTTTTATAGATTGAAACAGCTGCAGGCTTGTAAAAAACATAGTAAATTAGAAATGGGAATGTGGCCACTAAACTTTTTAGATTATTCCATCTGTGTTGTGTGACTGTGCTTGGTAACACTTGCTCCAAAGTTGCCTTCCCCTGTTTTCCTTTCCCAAATGAATCTTTTGGTGGTCTTGTAGCCCACAGATATCTGAGTTGATTTTTTTTTTTTTCTAGAATGAAAGCTGAAAAAAGAGTATTCAGTAGCCCAAAGCAGCCACTCAGGAGGTGGAATCTAAAATAGTAGTAAAAGCATATTGCAGAGAATTCTAAGGCTGAGAGATGCTCATGGAAAGAACATCTTGAGTGTACCTAATGGAATCCACAGAAAGCAGTGATTATACTCTCAACTGGAAGAAGATTTAGGAAGGACAACTTTATCAACGAAACTGTTGGGGAAAAGCTTTTGAAAAAAATCCTCATGAAGGGAGCCCAAGAGAAAAAGGAAAAGAAGTGTGGGGAGAGGAAACACAGGTTCAGAACACAGAGATTTTAGCAAATACTCCCGTGGGATGGCAGTAACGGGGCATGCCACTTGTAGTGAAAGCCAAGACAATGAACATACTGCTGACATGGAATAAATTTAGTTTCATCTTAATTGCGAGTTCAGCCATGGTTTTTAAGGGATTTTCTTGGGGTTCCTTTGTCTGCCACCATCTGATGATTATCAGCTCCGAGCCTTAAGGATCACATTAGTTACAAATGTAATTTGTCCCTAATGATCTATTTGTGCATTTCAGTGCCTTTTAATCCTGTTACCAGGAGATTGTATCGGCTAATACAGAAGGGTAAATATAAATGAGGGTGCAAACTGCTGTTATAGCCATCAAAATGAAAATTACAGAGTTTCCTCATAATTCACAACACAAGCAGGGTAGCTGAGGTCAGGAGACACCACCTTCTGACCCTGTATAATCCACAATTAGAGTGTGTGTCATTTGGGGCTTGATTATTCATCCTAAATATCTTGTGTATACCATTGGTAGAAGAGCAAAGCTGGTATTATTCCTTGTTCCTTCTCAGCATGGTAGACCCTGTGCTCCTTTGGCGCCTGATTATTTGAACAGCTAATATTAGAAATGGTCTCTATTTGTCCTTTCTAGGACAAGAACCCAGGCTTTTATTCAATCTCCATTGTTCTTGCTCCATTAGGGCATCCATTTTTTGTTAGCCCTTCCAGGAGCAGCTGCACACTGCATTCCAGCAGTTATATTTTCCTTTTTAATATTTTCTGTCAATACAACACAATAATACTGAAGTATATTATAGGCAGTTTTACATTGCAGGGTTAAGAAATACAAATCAAGATAATAAGCTCCCACTAAATGTTTGGAAAACCAAGCCTTCTTGAAGCACAGGGAATATTAGGACATCAAGACATACAGCTCTTGTCTGACAAGCTGCAGATAAGAGTAAGATATACATTTTCTAGAAAGTGCAGAGTCCTTGGAATGATATAAAAGGCAGCTTTCTGCTATTTTTGGACAAGCAATGAAACAGCCTTTAGTCTGCCATTACTGGATGCTTTTGAAGATTGTACTTTGCCATTAACAGCATAAGATGTGGAGTGATGGATAATTTGTTGTGGTTAAAGCTGAGTGTGGTTATGCTTACAGTAATCAAGTGAGTGTCATCCATTTTGAGGAAAAGCATAACACTTAGAGTTTTTTTAATTAAGGTATGAGGATGAGTGTTTGTACTTACCTTACTTTAAATAGCAGAACATGAGATACCTGCAGATAATTTGTTACTGTTGCTAAAAGTGATAGCATTACCTTAAAGGAATATTTTGCAGCACCGTCTCAACTCATTTCATAGTGAAAAATTCTTAAATATCTTGTTTTTTCTCTCAATCTGAGCACTTGTGAGGCCAAACAGATGGGTGACACCCGGGATCCAGCAGAAATCACAACAAGACAACACAAAAAATTCTCTGGGAACTTAGAAGGAAACATCACAACTCCTTCCAGGGGTTAGAATGATGTTACACAGACAACCCTTGGATTTCTATTTTTTTTCTAACTTTTAAGTCTGTGGCATAGTAATCCCCCTACGTACTTCTAAATGTAATTCCTTATACTTTTCAGACCTAACAAAAAGGAAATCAAATTGTTTATTTTTGAACTGTTGAGATCTCCATACCTGTCTTCAACCAGGTAGAGGCTTTTAGACTCATTGTTCGTGGTGCTACTACTCATGGAGCCATCAAAATGTATTTTACACAAAATGTGTTTTTCAACCTAGCAATACAGTTCCAGAATTGCAGATTCTTCCTATCTCCTTTGTCTTCCCTTTTGTAGAAGTTTTCCCTCTGTTACAACTCTTCTTTTTGTTCTGTCCCTCTTTCCCTTGTCTTATCATGGAAATAACCTTTGCTCTCCTTCCTGTCCTGCCCTTTCTCTCACATTTGGATTTGTTCCCCATCAGATGCCCAGGGGCTGTCCTCAGTCCCCAGGGAGACTGAAGCTGGCCTAAGGGAGGTGAAATCTTTGTAGAATCTGCAAAAAGCACCAAAGGTGGTGCTTTATCCTCACCTAGGTCTCTCATTCAGACCTGCCTGCTTGGACATGAAACATGGGCAGCAGTTGGGTGCTCTGCCTGCTGTGGGAGTCACTTGTCCCTCGTGCAGAAACATGTCAGTGCTCCCTGTTGCTCCTTTTTTTCATCATATCTGCTTATTGCCTCTCATCAGTAGGTTAATTATGAATTCTCCTATGCACAAAAAGTCTCTTTATTGTGTAGGGCCTGGCAGAAGCAGCACAGCATCAACAGGGATGATGATAGTCTTTTAAAATGCATGCCATCAGCACAAACATGTAATCTTAAAATCCCAGGGATATGAAACACAGGAATGGAGCTTTGGAGCAGGTTGTTACCTGTCACAAGACACTTCATCAATTTCTGAAATCCACCTTCCACAAGGATTCATCCAGATCACCTTTCAGTCCAGTCCTTCATTATCTTCAAGATATATGTAAAAATGAACATACTCCCTGTTGTCATCCCTGTAGTCCTTAAGCATCCATAGAAACATTGAGCATAAAAAGCCAGACAGCTCAGATGGTTTTGTTTTCTTAGCAATTGAAAAAAGTAACTGATGAAAACTGGCTTTTCAGAAGTAGTGGGAGTATCTATAGATAAGTCTCAGCCTTTTTAAAATTTGTCTTTTTCTTTTTTCCACTGATAGCCATGTTTACAATAAATAGATTTAAAATATTTTCTATTTTCATTGAAACAAATTAAGAAGAGTTGGTTTCAACTATCTTTATCTTAGATACCATAAAATAATTGCATTTTTAAACTTCCTGCTCTCACTTTCCATTCTTCTATGTATTTTACTCATTTCTCTGTGTTGTAGTCCCTGAGGACCAATTATATTCTGGTGAAGCTGGATAACCAATATTGTGAATAGTAGATTTTTTACTCTTGGGGTTTATTGTTATTCCTTTATCGAGCATACAGACATGCACACACAGAATCAATCACAGTTCTTCATGTTTTATTTTAGTTGTATTAATTACATTCAAAAGCCTGCTGCCAGTCAAATTGCCGTATTGTTTTATGGCTGTAGGTTTTGGAAAATCTGTGCAGTGACTCAGATGATTCAAAAAACATTTGACACTTAACTTGTGTCAAAACAGTAAATGCAAACAGTCAGGCTTTTATTTAGTATTGCTCTCAGGGAGCCCCAATTTTTTATAAATTTGCAAAGTCATACAGCATAAACACATTGGGAAAAGTTGTGTATGTAGCTGCATTTATAAGTATCTGTTGTAGTTAAAGAGCACATCTTTCCCAGATTCTTCATTCTTGTATATGTTGTGATTTCTATAGCAGATGAAGGGCATGAAGCAGGAGTGGAAAAAAAGGTGAGACGCATTCACAATTCAGAATTTTATCCATGTAATTAATATTCCTTTTGGATTCAAGCAGTTGATTTTTTTCTGGAATTATGTTTCATCCCAAAACTTGCATCTACCTTGAGCACGGCAGTTTTGCAGCACGGCTCAAGTTTAAGGCAACAGACCACTCATTTCCCCTTTTCTTGGAAGAGGCTGTGCTAGTGTGAGGTGGTTTTTCTTTTTTGAAAATTATAGTCAATGACATTTAGATAGGCCCTCACCTGGATATATATGGGTTATGAAAATAATGAAGAAATTTTTATCCAGTCGTTCAGCACAAACAAGCAAGCAGCAAGAATTACAGAGTTTTAGCTTTGTACATCAACTTTATTTGTGGAGCAGAAACTACTCTAGGAACAGGAATAACAAGGGCTCTTTTTTAAAGCTCACGAAGTTGCTCTCCATCATTTATCATCAGTCTTGGTGAACCAGGGAGGTTCCAGATTACTGGAAGCTGGCCAATGTGACATCCATCCACAAGAAGGCCTTGAAGGAAGATTTGGGAAACTTCAGGTCTGTTAGCCTGACCTGGGTGCCTGACAAGGTATTGAATAGATCATCTTGAGTGCCATCACACAGCACCCACAGGATCCCAAGGGATCAGACCCAGACAGTGTGGATGGGGCAGGTCCTACATGACCAACCTGGTCTCCTTTTATGACCACGTGACCCACTTGGTGGATGTAGGGAAGGCTGAGGATGTATCTACCTGGACTTCAGCAAGGCCTTTTGTACCTTTTCCCATGGAAATCTCCTGGAAAAGCTGGCAGCCTGTGGACTGGACAGGTTCACTCTTCACTGGTTTAAGAACTGGCTGGACAGCTGGTCCTAGAAGATGGTCATGAGTGGTGCCACATCCAGTTGGTGGCCAGTCAGCACTGGTGTCTCCCAGGGGTCAGGGCTGGGATCAGTCCTGTTTAATATCTTTATTGATGAACTAGATGAGGGGCTTGAGTCCATCCTTAGTAAATTTGCAGATGACACCAAGCTGGGAGTGAGTGTGGATCTGATGGAGGTTAGCAGGACTCTGCAGAGGAACCTAGACAGGCTGGATAGATAAGCTGAGTTCAACAGTATGAGGTTTAACAAGACCAAATGCTGAGTCCTGCACTTGGGCACCACAACAACCCCCTGCAGCACTATAGGCTGGAAACAATGTCTGGACAGTGCCCAGGCAGAAAGGGACCTGGGGGTTCTGGTGACAGCAGCTGACACGAGCCAGCAGTGTGCCCCGGTGTGCCCTGGGGGCCAAGGAGGCCAAGGGCATCCTGGCCTGGATCAGGAATGGTGTGGCCAGCAGGAGCAGGGAGGTCATTCTGCCCCTGTACTCAGCCCTGGTGGGGCCACACCTCGAGTGCTGTGTCCAGCTCTGGCCCCTCAGTTCAGGAAGGACATTGAGTGCTGTGTCCAGCTCTGTCCCTCAGTTTAGGAAGGACATTGAGTGCTGTGTCCAGCTCTGGTCCCTCAGTTTAGGAAGGACATTGAGTGCTGTGTCCAGTTGTGTCCCCTCAGTTTAGGAAGGACATTGAGTGCTGTGTCCAGCTCTGGTCCCTCAGTTTAGGAAGGACATTGAGTGCTGTGTCCAGCTCTGGTCCCTCAGTTTAGGAAGGACATTGAGTGCTGTGTCCAGCTCTGGTCCCTCAGTTTAGGAAGGACATTGAGATTCTTGAGTGCTTCCAGAGGAGACAACGAGGCTGGTGAGGGGCTTGGAACACAAGGCTGAGGAATGGCTGAGAGAGCTGGGGTTTTTTAGCCTGGAGAAAAGGAGACTCAGGGGTGACCTTATCACTCTCTACAACTCCCTAAAAGGAGGAGTATCCAGGTGGGGGTCGATCTCTTCTCCCAGGCAACCACTGACAGGACAAGAGGACATAGTCTTAAGATGCACCAGGGGAGGGTTAGTTTGGACATTAGGTAGAAGTTCTTCACAGCAAGGATGGATGATTGAGCATTGGAATGGCTGCCCAGGGAGGTGATGGAGTCACCATCCCTGGAGGTGTTTGAGAAAAGATTGGATGTGGCACTTAGTGCCATGGTTAAGTTGACAAGGTGGTGTTAGGTCATAGCCTGGAATTAACCTCAAAGGTCTTTTCCAACATAGTTCCATGGTTCTGTGAAGTCCTGTATCCTTTTCTTTCCCATCATGGTTCTGTGAAGTCCTGTATCCTTTTCTTTCCCATCACTGAGGATGCTGAATCCAACAGAAAAGAAGAAAATAATATATTCTAAGAAAACCCCATAGGTCAAATCTCTAAACCTGCCCAATTCCTCACCCTCCTGTGCTGTGCTCTTTATCCAGCACTGCGTTGTTCAGAGGAACCTCTGCCAGCAGCGATCCCAGGATCCGCCAGCTCAGCCTCCGAGAGCAAACCTCGGCCAGGGCAGGCACTGAACCTCTGACATCTGCCAGTTCAGTGCAGTTTCTCTCCTCCTTTTAATCGCTGTGACATGTTCAGCAGCACCCTATGCCAAAGCATGTCTTGCAAAGAGCAGTTTTTCCCAGCTCTGTATGCCTTGGCACACCTCCATCAAGAAATGAGCACCTCTTGCACTGCAGCTGGCCGGTTCCAATGTGGACAGGTTTGAACAGCATTTGAAGCTGGAACCTCTCATGGAAAGTTCAATGCTTCCAATCCATGCAGAAAGCACTTTCTCCTTTCTCTGGTGACCTAGATGTCAGTAGTTTGTGTCTCATCAGAACATCTTACACCACAGTATTAAGAATACAAATGTGCATTTTTAAAGTATTTTGCGGGTCTAAAGGGCTGCTGGTGCATTGAAACTCTGGTTAGATTGAAACAAATAAAAACCTGGAGGAAAATTACTACTTTTATTTCAGCAGTCTGTTTTCATCCTCAGTTTTTTCTAGGAAATGAGAAAAGGGATTTGTTCTTGAGCCCAAGTATGTGGGTTCCAAGGCTTTAAACATTTTAGCTCCATTCTGTTTGGTGACGTGCAAAACTCTAATTCCTGATGCCTAAGCAGTCTTTTCTATGCTCTCTGCCACCAGGTGTGCCCATGATCATTTAAATCTCCTTGTGAGCATGTTGAATTTCATAGAAATATAAATATTTTTACACAGTCATCGCTTGCTAAAAATGTGGTGTGAGTGGCTAAAAAGAAAACAGAGCAAAAAGGCTACCTGCAAAACTCCTATAAAACTGCAGTTTTGAACCTGTGAGGACAGAAAAGTGAACCTGCTGTAGCCAACAGACTTCAAATAGACACTGCTTTTATTTGCTCTGCTCTAATGTACACTTTGTATTTATTCTTTGTAAACAGTCCATTGAATCTATTTAGAGCAATATTTGCAGAAATGGCTATTTTTAAGAAAATACTGCAAAATATTTGCAGGTGGCAAATTTAAACTTGGAGTTTCGACCACTTATAAGAGCCAGATTCCAGAAGTTGTTTTCATCCAGCCAGGGAGCAGATACCCACTTCTGCTTCACAGAGGTTTTACACTACTTTTAGGATGTGATAGTCTAAGATCACTTGGAGGTTTGATAGTCTGAGAGTCTTCCTTGCCTAGAAACATCCTGCTAGTGGCAAAGGAACTTCAATGACTCTTACCATCCTCTTCTATCTTCAAGAAATATATAGTGCCCAAAAAGAAAAATACAACTGGATGTCTGTCTGTCTCTACCTCCTCAATCAAAAATACCTGCATTTTGATCTCATGTGAAGAATAGTAATACAGGGAATTATCTGCAGATATGGTGGAGAAAATATTTAAATAATTGATGAAAAAATCTAACTTAGACTAAAAGAGTGTGCAAGGTTGTTCTGGCTTTTTTTTTCTTTTTTTTTTCTCTCTTTTTTTTTTTTTACATAGCTCTTAAAATTTGCATTTATAGTTTTATACTTAAGAATGAAAGAGTTAAATTTATTTTTAAGGCTTCTTTCCTGAGACCTTGTAAGCCATATTTCAGAGAATTTCCACATCTGAGCTACATAATCCCTGTAAATAGGGGATTTAAAAAGGAAAAGCTGTCAGACCTTTATCTATATGTAGCACCAACAGTTTCCATGGTAAAAGAATGGTTTTCTCTTTTGCTTTTTTTTTCCCTCTGTTTTCACCCTTAATTTTAATCCATTTGTTTGTTTATAGCCACCATTTTTGTTAAATCTTTCTATTTTTTCCAGGCTCAGTCTTAACATTTTCCATTGTCTTGGCTCTGCAGGCATCAGATGTCTCAAATGTCCTCAACGATGCCATCAGATTGTCCCTGAAAGCTCCAAAGGCTCTGGAGATGTCGTCTATAACACTGCACTCAGCAACACAGCTTTTTCACCACATGTAGGAATAGAATGTGGCTATGGGGATCTACATGGAGGAGAGATGGAAAATGATTGTTGGTACAGAGTAAATGGTAAGTGCTTGGTGATTGGTACAATGGGAGACAATGGGAGAAGCAACTGCAGGACACCTGTGGGAACACACTGGGATGAAGATCCAAATTAAAAAAAAAAAAAAAAAAAAAAAAAAAAAAAAAAAAAAAAAAAAAAAAAAAAAAAGCAGTTGAGAGATGTATTGCTTTTCTTGTTTTTCAGTCTTGGAGAAATTGTGAACTTGCCATTGTTGAAATCTCCCATAGCTTTATTATCAGCTCTGAGAAGCAGGGCTAAGCTACAGAGCAGTGACTTAAGATGGCACAGGGTGTTTGTATGAATTCCCAGTTCCCAAGCAGCTTCCTGAAGCCCAGCTCCCAGATGGCTGTGGCTCTTTGTCTCCCAGCCTTTGTGTTCACCAGCACAAGCAGCAGCACAAGATCAGATGTGGCAGCAGGCAGCAGCCAGCTTAAGGTTGCAAAATATCTTTCAATTACTAAGGGTAAGCTTCTTGTTGCTTGCCAAAAACTGTAGCAATATATGACAAGAACAGAGGAAAGGTATATCGTAAAAAATAATCACAGAAATATAACCCCCCCTCTGTTTTCTAGTGGAGCATTTCAGGCTGAATACTACACTGCAAGGTTGCTTCAGTATTTATTTTTTTCAGTCCTGAAGTTGAGAAACAACATTTACAGATATGAAACTAAAACCCTGAGAGTTGAGCTAGCACAATGTTAGTCAGGATTTATGTTTTTCAAGCCTCTCCTGAGATGGTCTGCTTCCAAGATTTCTATTAACCAAATGGCCAAAGTTCACAGGGGTCTCAGTATTCTGAGAATCCATTTTGGTCCTTCCTTGGCACTACTTGATTTTATTTCTATTTTCAGCCGAGCACAATAAGTCTGTACAGCTGATAGAGTCAGGCTACATCTATTATCAGTCTCAGTTATCAGTTCACAGCAGGGACAGCTCAGTGGTTGCTGGCTGAAACATAAGCCTTGTGTATGGGTTTTATGCTTGCTTTTTTTTTTCGCTCTAGCCCAAAGGAAAAATCGAACTGTGCCTCTTCCTAGCTCATTCCTCCCCAGGCCAGTTGCAGGTTTTGCTGTGCTCCTGGTTAATGAATGGATGTTAAAGGTGGCATCTCTCACAGTACAGGTTGGTGCCATGCCCATTCAGAAACTTTGCACAATTTCTGCCAGGGTATAGGTAATTGACCTCCATCTCAATTAGGTACTTGTTTGGATTTAAACATCAAACTCCCTTTTTCTCTAATCACAGTGGTACAAGGGGGTGTGATGCCCTCTTTATTCCCAGACCTAGGCTGCTCTTGGCTACTGAGCAGCTGAATAATTTCTTTCTGAAATGGGTGAAGTGTTTGCTTCATTTAAAAAATTTTAAAAGCCTTTGGACTGCTAGGATGAAATAGGATATGTAAGTATAGAACACTGCAGAAACAACAAAGAGAGAGCACCTTTTATCTTCTCTTTAAACCCAAGGTTTCCTCATGTGCTCTGAACCTGCAAGTGCTATTGATTGGGAGATCAAGGTGCTGAGTCTGCCCGTGATTAAGCACTTTGTATTTACTGGTATCCCACCAGCTAATCAATTCTCCCTACCCTCAACACTCATTCCTGTTACCCATTAGGGCTATTATACTTCACAGGCTTATGTCATCATTTAAATAGCAGCCAGTTCAGTCTGTGGACTGTCCTGAGTGTGTGGTGACTTTGGTAACCAGAAAGCATCACCTTAGCACAGAACAAAAATCCAATAGCATTCCCTAATAAGTTTAGATCGTAATTCCACTCTTGAAGCATTCTCAAAAATTACTGCTGAATAGACATGTACTGGAGTCAGTCTCTGACTTTGTCCCAGTGGATGATTTCCCTTTTTAACAATAGCTGTCCTTGCTTCGAGAGAAAAAAAATGCAACTACACTACACCTTGATTTCAAAACAGGTGATACTGAGGGAGTTGCAACTTCCAAGGAACTTGTAGGGTTTAACTCAGTCTGAGACTCTGTGTCTGTGCTTTGGAAAGTAGGGCTCACTCCTCTTTCCAAATCTGGTAGCTGGTCAATTCAGATACTCAGAAGTATCTGAGAAAAACTAATTTCTGAGTTTACTTATTCTTTTCTTATTTGGAGCTTTAACTGACTGCTGGGCATTGACTGCTCCTGTATGAGAGACCTTCTGGTAGCCTGAGATGTACAGCTAACAAAGTCTGCAAAGTTCAAGGGTGTTGCCGAATAGACCTCAACATTTTGCTGAGCCCAGTAACCACCAGTGTTGGAATTGCTGAGATGTGCAAAAGGAGATGGATTCAAGGAAAGCCTCTACAGAAGAGCAATCATGAACCTGCTTCTTCCTCCATCACTGCTGGAGTCTTGGAAAAGTAAGCATCCTTCTGGTCCATGGGTCAGGGCATGCAGAATCACTCCAGTGAGAGAGGCAGGGATGAGCAGCAATCCCTGTTCTAGTTTAACCTATTTTATTCTTGGCCTCAGGACAACGATTTTCACTACCAGCAAAAGCTGGCTTCAGTGGTTTGGTCCTTTTTATTTAGCAGGCTCTCACTGTTGGAGCCAGCCAGAAATGAGTTGTTCAGCTGAGCTCTAATCAACATTAAAGATCAAGGCAGCAAAGGAGGATGACTTGGCAGAAAAGGACCCACTAACACAGCCATTCTGGATCTGAAATTAATGGCAGCTTAGCTCCATGATACCTTGTGCTTAGCTGAATGGGCAGACCAGAGAGATGAGAGGTGGTTAAGCTCTGTGATAGCTTTGTTCTTTTGAGGACAGTAAACAAAAATGCCTAGTGCAGTGATTTGGTGGACTGAACTTTACACAGCATATAGGACACAGGATACTCATTTTGTCCTGGGTTTGGTGTATAGGACAGACACAAACTCTTCTGAAATTTTGCATTGGAGTTCTAGGCTTCAAACTCAGTCTTTGTTACTGACACTACTTGGTAGAAGAATTACAGCCTAAGTTTAGAGGAAAATGAGGGAGTGGATCATTCCATGGCATACATTTCACCTAAGTATTTCACATACCTTCTTTGGCCACAATCTATGTGGGACATCTGTTAAGGTAGAAGCTACTGGATATATTTTTTCTGTTTATGCAAGCTTTGTGCATAAAATACTGATAGTACCCTTCTCAATTATGTTCAAAGCAAGCTCTTAACATTTGTTCTACTCTGTCACACATGGCTTCTATAATCTGTTCAAAATGAATCTCTTCCTTTTTAGTGCATCCCTTATGTCTGAGTGCTTCCAAGTCAAAGTCCAAATATTCTTCAAACATAAGTCAAGTGTCATTCATATAAAGAGCTGCTTGTCGCCTTTGGGATATTTAAGTGCTAGTCTGCACTAGATGCATTTGCCTTTTAGTGTGGAGACACAAAATACAAGTAGCACAAGTTTTCTTTTTTTTCCTTATGGAACTGAATTTATTAAATGCTTGACCATGAACCACATGTATGTGCAGGCTGCAGGTGGTTACCCTTGGATATTTAATTTTGATGCAAATCCTAAGAAAACATGTGGCCAGGCTGTTCCCACTAGAAAAGGGTGTGGTGAATGAATTAGTTTCTTCAAGGACTAAAAAATATATGTTCCTGAAACCTCAGAACAGCCAGTAAAAACTGTATGAGCACGTCTCTGTGCAAAAAGTAATTATTTTAGCCAAGTCATGTTCTCTGTTGAAGTGCAGGTAGCAGATGGCTCTGCAAGTGCACACACTGGGCATTATTAAGATCTTCAGCCCACAAAAGGACTCACATGATTTTTTTTTCCTTACTCAAGCCATATAATATGGGGCAAGACATGAGGAAACTGAGCTGAAAATCCTGGGGCCATGAGATAAATAGCAATAGCCTCCAGGAAAACAGGTGGTTGTTAGCACTATGCCTTCCAATTGATTCAGAGTGTCACACTTCAAAAAATGTTGAAATAGCTCCTTAAAAAGTTTTATTGTATTTAAATGCATTGTGGAAAAGAAAAATTATTGAAGTCTTATTTTTAAAACATTTCTGGATTTTTTAGGAAGTTGTCTGTTTTGTAACAAGGAAGAATTTCAAAGTGTAATAGGGCAATCATTTGGATATGTTAATTTGGTAGTGAGCTTCAGCTTACCATCATAATGAAACCAGAAAACCTTAGAATCATCTCTGAGTTCAGATTCATGATGTCAGACTTGATTTAGCTCATACACCTGACCAGCTGCCTGCTGTGCAGATCAGCCTAGAGAGCCTGACTCACTTGGAGTCCATTTCTCTTGGACCATGTCAGACTCCATTTGTAGTCACTCTTTTTAGTGACATCTATTTATTTCATTGGGACTTCATTTTACCTCTTAAAAATGCTGCCATTTTTGTCTTTGTAAAAAGCTCTCTGAGTACCTGACAGATCTTTACAGTTCACTCTCCCGTTAGCAAATAGTTGAAGAAAATGATTGTGGTTTTTCTAAATTATGCCAGGAATAGATCACATTTTTATGCCTCTCAGCCTCCTTGTCATAGATTAGTTCCTATTCACATCTCCATGTAGTTGAGCTTGTCTGACAGCATTTTGACTCCTTATCTTCCCAGTAACTTCTGAGAAATTGCTGCAGGTCTAGCAACCTGTACTGCTGCTTAGGCAAAAATCTTTTTTATGAACTTCAAAGTCCTGTTCTGTTTCAATCAGACCTAACAATGTTGTCTACTGACATGGATAGTGAGAAAAAGGAGGGAGTACAAAAACAAAAAATTAACAAAAGAAGGTATGTTTATTAAGAAGCAAGGCATCAAATTTAGAAAGAAACCATGGGCTCATATGGTAGCAATGGCTTCTCTCTACCCTGATTGTGACACTTTGTAATGTGGAAAACTGCAATTCTACTGAGAAGCATTTTCTCAGAAAATGTTCTTTCATTCAGTTCTATGCCAACAGATTAAAAGCAGCATCTAAAATAAAATCTTCAAGGAGTAGTCTAGATGTAGTCTGATTATTTTTTAATGATACACAAAACCTGAGAGCTTTTAGCAAAAAACTTGAAGTTCTGCCTAAATTAAAAAAATCTGTTCAGACCTCTTCGAACTATTTAGGGATTGTTTTAAGCCTACATCTTAATTAAGGTATTTATGCTCTGGAAGGAACATATGGTCTTAAAACTAATGTCTGAAACATTGGAACGATGAGACAGAGGAAAATTACGTGGAAATACAATTGAAATTCTCATGTGTTTGTTGCCTGAAGCCAGCAAGCAGAAAAGGAACAGACAGTCACGTTGCAGAGTAGAGAACTCCAGTGTCTGCAGCTTGGTATAGAAATAGCAAAAGTTTTGCAATTAAAAGCAGCCACTTTTGTGAAGTTAGTACCAAACAGAAGATGTTGAGGGTAAAAGCAACCTCAGCCTAAGTAATAGGCCCTCCAGGCTCCGAGGAAAAGTGTACAATGAAAACTCTGCAACTGTAATCGTATTAATACAAACTAATCTGACTAATGTTGAAGAAAAAGACAGAAAAGTTAAGAGGAAATGTAAGAGCATGTCATAACACTGTAAAAGCATAACAAAAAGAAAAAAAAAGGTGAGGGGACACACAACTGATAAATGTGTATGTTTGGGTATTCCTGGGATAAATGGCTCCATTCTCTGCCTTAATTCTGTAATGAACTGAGGAGGATACGTGCAAAAAGATTTCATAAAAGTTGACACAGAAATGTCATCTGTTGTGCAGTAGAGACATTCAAACCATGGGTGCATTTGAACACAATACAGTTTGAAGAAGGGCCCTGTTTAACATTCTGCCAGTTTAAAAAGATATTTCAAAGAAATAAACATTTAAAAATTAAGCTGATCCCACTATTGGAGTTCCCCAAGCAAAGAATTGTGCCAATTCTATTGTGGACTCAGCAAAAAGAGCTGGTAATCATGCAGAGAAGGAGAAGAGAGGAAGGATCACCATTTGCACAGGGAAGGCATACGTAATCAAGTTTTATCTGACACACTAGATGCAGCATCAAAACATCTCAGGAAAATAGCTCTCCTGGAATAAATATTTACCTGTACAAATGCTGTGACCTCTCCTTCAAAAGACAAAGATGGGGAGTGTGCAATTTATACTCTGTACCCTTCACTCATCACCCTGCCTGAAGGCACAGTCTGAGTGCTGGGATATTATGGTAATGCTGATTTTGAGTAAGGATTAAATTTACTTCAAATATTTTGTCTGCAATATCTTTTTGCTGGGAATAAGCAGAAAGCACTATGCAAATTTGACCAAGACAGACTGAACTGTTGCTGCTTTAAGGAATCTGGAGAACTTGAGCAGCATCAATCCCTTGGTCAGCCTCCTCCTGACTAGGTCCTCTCCCACACTTCCATCAGTCCTTGCAATCTGTGCTACCCTCCCCACAGTGCAAGATGCAGGATTTCTCAGCGTGCCAGGTTTGAGACTTCTAATGTTTGTAATACAGATGTTTCAGAATTTTGTTTTGTTTCTGCAAACACTACAGAATGTGCCTGTAAAACAAGTCTCGCTCTGAGGATTAAGGGAATTTACAAGGACAGAGTGCAAATACAGCAGGCCAGTAATAAACCATCTCATACACCAAAACCTGACAGTCTGGCCCTAGTGTAACAGACATGTCATTGGGAATACAGGTAATTCTGTTACGTATTTTGCTCTTTTTGGTATGTTACAAAGAACAGGATAATGTGTGTGAAAATCCAGCTCATAAAGACAACTTCATACTGGAGAAAAAGCCTAGATCAGAAGACCCAAATCCAGATAACCATTCTGCATGCAACAAATGGAAAATGCAGAAACTTGAGGCTTCCAAAGGCAACTAGATGTGGTGACTCGTAGGTGTAGGAGTGAATATGAGAAGCTTGTGCATTCCAATATTTTCCTCCATCTCCTCCATGTTAAGATTGTAGAGAAATACAAAATGTGGAGAAAGTTTTATGAATACAGGTGTGGTGCACTAGTATCTGCAGATATGTTGTCCATTTTCCCTGTAAGAAGGCAGTTCTAAAATTATGTAGGGGGTCAGTCTATTACATCCGAAATTTGGGATCTTGTGTAAGCAGGAAACTTAAAATATAAACCTGAAAATTGAAGTAATTAGAACTGACTTAATTGTAGCTTGGAGAAGTAGCCTAAATCCTCCTAAATCCTCCAAATATGGTAGGAATGTTTGTATATACCATTAGATGGATTTCTGCTCTTCCATTTCTCTCTGTTGCCACTATTTTCCACTTCTCTTGTATATTTAATATCCTATGTGGTTTAAAAGTTGCCTTTACAAATATTTACAGGCTTTGATGTTCTGTACTCAACAGATTAATAACCTCAAAGTGTTTAGCAACCCTCTATCTCTTTAAATCTCATCTCATTGGATGAAATGTAATACACAGTGTTGGTTATAGGCTTGAGAATGCTGGTAAGTGCTGTGGGAGGAACTGGTTTGCAGTAATTCTATTTGAATCCAAGAACCAGTTTAAATTTATTTTTTAACCAATTAAAATATGGGGGTTTGTTTGTTTGTTTGTTTGTTTATCTGCTTTATACCCAAAGAAATTATATTAAGTGCAGAAAATTCCATACTTTCACTGGATAATGCAGGACAGACTCTTTACAACCCTCTGTTTCTCCACATGAACATCCCCATTGGACTGGATTTGAAATGTATTGACCAGCTGAGAATTCCAGAGAAGATATTTCCATTAGTGTGATGCTGTAAGCCTCTCTGGGCTCATCTTCATTTGGGGCCACATTCAGCACTGAAGTTGGAAAAGTCCACGGGAAATCAGAGGCTCTGCCAAGTGACTGCCCTCCAAAGACATGCTGACCTCAGAATGCTGCCTTGGGGATGAAATACAAGCTCTAAGACAATTTCTGAAGGTATTCCAGTGAGGAGGGTGCTATGGCAGGTGCAGCATGTGGTGCAGTGCATCCCTTTGGTTGACTCCTCTGCTGGTGCTGAGGTCACAGTGTATTGCCTGGGC
This sequence comes from Prinia subflava, assembly GCF_021018805.1. NCBI lineage: Eukaryota > Metazoa > Chordata > Aves > Passeriformes > Cisticolidae > Prinia > Prinia subflava. Next base: position 8,689,319 of record NC_086249.1, on the reverse strand, counting down.
TATTCACTCTTTGTCATCTAAATTTGCACTTTGGAAAGTCAAGGAGGAGTGGGCAGAAGTCCTCCTAGCTAAGGACAGACAACAGTAGAAAATTTAATTAAGGCAGCTTTTCAACTTTGGAGGTTTTGGAGGTGAGCAGGCAGTTGCATGTCTGGAAATTCATATACTGTGAATTTCCACACACTAATCCACACAGACACATCCTTTTGCTCACTTGGGACAGACCAGAGAGCAGTCAGTGTCTCTTAGAGGCACCCTGCTGTGGTGGAAGAGGAATATAACATACATTACCTGAGGCAGAATGGCTGTGGCTCTGCTCACTCTTCAGCAGTATGACAGAACCAAAAGATTTTTGATGTATAATAGAGAAGTAGAATTCAACATCTGCAAAATCAGGCAAATCCTCCTCATTTCTTGCAAGTAGGAGAGAATTCATGCAGGGAATACTTATGCTGGTGTTTCCAAACATACAGACCCAAAGCACAAACAAGGTATTACTGCAACGACCAGCTCAGGCAAAATATGGGAGCAATCATTGCACTTCAGAGACCTTCATTTTCTGTCATCTGCTGCCAGTTTATAGACTTTTCCTTTGAAAAGCAAATAGCACAGGGTGTTTTGTGAAAATAGGAGCAATACTAGCAAGCAAAATAATCTCTGACTTCAGTGGATGCTGCTTGAAGCCTCACCTGGTGCTCAGTGTCAGTTCTGAGACAAGTGCAGCCTGGAAGAAAACAGGTTTAAGAAAGATGTGAAGACAGCCCTCGAATATCTAAAAAGGCTGCAGCAAACAGGAAAGAATAAATAGTTGTCAAGACCTGCCAGGGAAAGGGCAAAGAATAATGGGTTTAAGTTGCAACAGAGAGAGTAACAAAGTGGCTGCTGGGGGGGCTGTGGGATCGTCACTGCTGCCGGTGCTTGTAAGCAGCATGAGAACACATTCACCAGCAGCCATGGGACATTCCTTCTCAGAGTGGGAGTGGGAACCTCCCAGAGACCTTTTCCTAGTCCTGGCTTCAATTTCACTGGTGAGGTGTGAAGCACAGAGCCTGAATTCAGTCACAAACTTCTTTTGAAATACTTACGCATGTAAAAATTTTATTATTTGTAGATGGTGGTGAAGAGTGAGGATGAAATATGGAGTGTTCTTTGAGATGTCAGTTCTAAACCAAGTGTTGAGCTGCATAAAGAAGCTTTGTTCAGGACAGCACTTAAGTAATATTTTCTTCTATAACGTTAATGGCATTTAATAGTTTTATTTGGGATCTAGTTTAAAATAACACACTGATAACTCAGAGTCCCTACACAGTTCCTCTGCTGGGACTGAATATGGCATCCAACTTAATGCATAAAGTCCAGTAAGTATATTATGAGAGAAGAGTGTTCCTCAGTATCTCTAACTCTACCCAAACTCCTGCATACTGCAGTGTTTGGCATTCAATTAGGAATTTATGATGGCAGTAAATATTGTATAGAATTAAGCTGTTGCTCCAAGCATGAACTGTTTTTCTATATATTCCTCTCTCTCATATGAGGTCTGGCTGCAACACAGCTAGAGCTGCTACATCAGACTTTTGCATCAGACAATGCTCTCCACTTTTTAGGAAGATTTCTGTGCCTGCTAAACATCTGTTGCCCCCCATTTTCTGAATTAGTATTATATATTGCTGTAAAATAATTCAGGTTAGACATTTGTCCTAAAGATCGACTTTTAACTAAATGCAGGGGTGTTTATATTAAAAGACATAGCAAAGACCTTCTAAAGGTGGAGATAGAAGTTTGGGATAGCAAAAGCATGTTGTTTTGTGCCAGAAGGTCCACTGTGGAGTTGCTGATTTGAAACAAAAATTCAGTACAGTATGGGATTGAGGAAACACGGATTTATGGCATTAAGTATGGGCTTTCTGTTCTAAAAAGGTCTTGTAAGATGTAAAAGAAAGATTCTGTCTAAGAAAATATCTCATCTGGGAAGAAAGAGGAAAGAAATTCCATTGTTATCATGAGTTTATACGCATGAGTCAAGCTAAGCATATCTCTGAGTTTTTTCTCAGTCAAGACTCCTGGCTTTTTGATTTCTGTGAAGTATACAGAATGTAAAGGCAAAGAAAAAGTACTCCAAAAAAGAACCTTTTTATCATATACACCAATCAATTATGTACTCCAGTTAGGTTCATTAGGCCCTGATACAACTGAAGTCAAGGTAGGATTGCACTGGAATGAATTTGGTTTAACTGACCTACAGAAAAATTTTCTGAGTACATGATTCAGTATTAACACCTGACTGCATAAATATCTTTCCTTTGCCTAAAGAATAATAAGTATTTTGATCCCATTTATGACATTTTGTAGACTCTCTCTATTACATAAGTTTAATAAGGCATAATACTTATTCATTTTATTTTATGTCTTTGTTGTACATTTATGAGATTTTTTTAATGGGTTTGTTCCACATTGAGTGGAATCTCCCATGTATGTGTTTTTTCATGTTGTACATGAAGTGAACCTTCATTATCCACTATCAAACTGCAGCAAGAGTACTGAGACACCAGGATAGCAAAAGGAAAGAAATTAAGAGCATAAATGGTTGTATTTTGGGAGACTGTGTGCAGTGTTATGAAACTACAATGCACCATGTTTCCTAACAATAAGAAAACTTAAGTTGCAAGAACATTTCCTTTTTTCTTAGTTCACAGATCAAATGATTCAAATGAGGCTGAGCAGTACAAAGCTATGGACAGATTACATGGTACTCATGCCATTCAAGACTTCTGTTCACATCCTGTGGCTGCATTTTTTTCTAATTGTTTAGTAGACTGCTAATTTCTCATGTTTTATGCCTTCAGTTGCCTCACCAGCCTTGTCTAGATGTGACTTTTGCAAAATTACCTTCTGACTCCCCCAGCCTGCGCATCGACAGCCCGTAACTTGTCCTGTCAATGCCCAAATTTCCCTGGATTTGGCCTCTTTGAGGCTTGGACTCCTTGTCCAGGATTTGCTGATCTCCAGCAGCCTGTCTGCTCTGGGCAGGCTGTGGAGATGTCACAGCTCTGGGTGCCCCCAGGGCTCTTGTGCAGACCACCAGAGGAGCGCACACGCGGAGCTCGGGACGTGCCGAAACGCGGCTCTGTGCTCGCACTCAAACCCTCCTGGGCTCCACAAGATCCGGGCTTAATGGAACATGTGCAGCAGGCCTGACTTTTCTCACAAACAGGTTATCTGCATTTCATGTCTGCTGTTGCTCTGAGGTATCCCAGATGCATCAATTTCTCTGCGTTTGCATTATCTGGGCAGAAATCCTGGACAGAAATATGGGAATCCTGCCTTTAATACGAGCAGCACCAGGGGAAGTGGAAATGAGTATGACACTACATTAGCATGCAGTATATTTACACTAAATTGGCTGTTGTAATCTGAGTTGAAGTCATTATTCCTGTACTGGCTGGGCATCACTTTATTATAACGTTATTTTAATTCTGCAGGTTGTATAAGCTTGCTTTTTTTTCCTCTGCTTTCCAGCTGTGAGATGTGTTGCAATTGGATTTTCCTGCTGTCCCCATCTTTCCACCCCTCCAAAATGAGAGATTATTGAATGTATGCCCCCTTTCCTATTTCTAGGTGCCTATGCAAGGTGAAAGATAGCATAAACAGGAAATACAATTCATACTTCCTTATTAATACTGTATCTCTGCTATCATTTGTCACCTCCTTTGTTACTGTAAGTGTTGTGCAGAATCTCATTAGTGGTCATGCTTTCTGGTTTCTGCTCTCTGTTTTAAATCTGTTTCTCATTTCCTGGCTGTTAGTTTTTGCTTGAGGGTTGTTTTAATTTATGGTATTGTCATTCTGGCTCCTATTTGTGGTGTGAGATGATGATCTGTGTGCATTTCTAACAGTTCTTGTAGCCTTTCACGTTCATGTAATTCTTTCTTTCAAGTACTCTCAAGTTCATGTTATTTTGCATAATGTCATTGCTGTCTGGGTAAAAATTACTGCACTTTAGGCATCAGTAAAGATGATTATCATCTGATTTAGAGTATTTTGAAGTTTGCATTTTAGGTGGAATTTTTTGACACTGGGCTTTTTCTATGCAGGCAAATGAGCAATTAAACAGCTGCACAGATGTTACTGATGGTCTTTCATGAACATTTCATTGCAAGCTATGGGACAGTGCTTTTGAAGAGAGAGATCGGAACATTCAGGTTCAGCTCAGACAAAGGAAATAAATGGCTCTTCTCTGTGCCATCAGGAAATAGAACCTTTACCATGAAATAAGAGAAATTATTTTAATAAATTGGCCCAAACCTTCTTTTTATCTCTTGTTATTATAATTGAGTAGCAGCCATCATCCATTTAAAAAGGAGAACTGTGTACGAGGGCTGTCAATGTCTAATACCAGCTAACCATAAACTCCTCTTCCCAAGCACAAAAGTGTCTTGAAGTCATGAGGTCTTGTGAAACACTGAAAGGGGAAGTATTTCCTATTTGGCTTCCCTGCTTTTGGGGCTTATATTCACATGATCACATTTTATCCCATAATCACATGGGATGAACACATACTCCAGTTTAATTATATGAATACACAGATTTAAAGGCTCTGGATGTAAGAAGCATGCACTGCTTGGAAGTCTTCAGTAATGCAGAGATGCTGATATGTCTGGTGGGTTTTTTTTTTTTTTAATTTCTTCAAGAAAATTGTGTTTCTGTCCTGGTTTGCAGAGTGAAGTTCATTAATTTAGTGTTTTCTAGCACATGCCCACTTACCATGACGGTTTTCTTAGGCAGCACAAAAGCTGCCAGAATATGCATCCCTGAAGTATTTCCAAAGAGGAGTGTCTGAAATCAGCAATTTCAGGTAACAATTCTGAGAGCATTACAGGTAAAAGCCAAAATTTGTCTCATGAGCAACCTGAAAAGATGCAGATTGGTACAGAGTACTCGTTTAAGGTTGATGTCTGTGATCATGCAATATACATATTTAAGTAATTTTGATATGACCTTAGCTTTGATGATGTTCAGATGAGGTAATGTTGGGTTAGATCAGTCTTCTGAACACTGTGCTACTTTTATTTGGGCCCTTAAGCACTTCTGCTGAGAAATATGACTTAATTTGACTGATCCAGGAAGCACATAGTTTTTCTGGTGTTTTTTGCACCCTGTGAGCATTAATGGCATAACCTTGCGTTGGTTTTGGATATGATAGAAAACTTTTTAAGGCTTTATATATTTATTAAATATTTTTTCTATGTTGACTTTCATTTCTGTCTTTCCTAATTTTTTCTCAGGAACAGTATTTTCCAACTTAAAGAACTAATCCACTGTTTGTCTGCTTTGTCCTGAGCTTCTGTTCCTTTCACTTGAGTCTAAATAAAATATTTTGCTCCTTTACTCTGTCTGAGACAAACACTGGGCCCGGGGGAATACAAGAGATATTCCCCCTTGCAGCGGGTTTGGTTTGCCTTCCGAGTCATGGCACCAATCCCTTCTCTTTCAGGCCAGAAACCTGAACCTGCCAGTCAGAAGTTACCAATGGGGAATTCACCAAAGGAAAAGATGCCAGAAATTTTAATATGAGTAAGATGAAATTATGCAACCACTAATTTTCTCAGAAGAGGAAGTTGTGTGTTGTCATGTCCTTCTTTGGACTTTTTCTCTCTGGAGATTGCTCCCCTATCTTTACCACAAAATAAAAATCTTACAGCAGAATGCCAGCTTGGGAAGTATAATTTTGATTGCTTAAAAATTGATAGCTGTAAACAGCTGGCAACCAAACCAGCTGTATGCAATGAACAGTGTCTGGTTTCTTTGGCAATAGTGGAAGAAAGAGTTCAGCATATCCATTTATCTATTTTAGAGGAGCTGATGAAGATGCTGGGTGGAATCCTGGTCTCCCTGATAGCAGTGGAAATTGGATATTGAAGCGTGGTTCCATTCTCTATTGAGATAAGTTACTACTTCATACATGAATGTTGGGTTTAGAAACTGATGTGACTAATTTAAAAACTCTATGTCAGAAATATCTAAAGAGACAGTCACAGATGAACAGTGAACAAGTGTCAGTTTGTTAGAATAAAAAAATCTAAAAATTGTAGCTCAAGCAAGCCTATGTTGTGTTGACAGATTATTGTAGCTAGGCAGCTCCTCAAACAAAACCTGACAAATTCAATTTCTTATATTATTTTACACCAAAATAATCTACAAAACATTGAGAACTCAGCCTTCTTTTGATTTCAGTGGTCACTGACTTTGGGCGTTTCTCATACTCAGACCAGCACAATCTAATTTAGTAATCCTCTTGTTGCATTATCTGATAATTTTGTAAATGAGGAAGAAACAGAACAATGTTACAAATTATGAAACCCGTGGCAATACAGGAGCAAAGGCATGAAGTTATTTAATTAAAAAGGAGAAAAAAATGGGACTCCATTGATGACACTCTCTCTTTGGACTTGCACAGCTAAGGAAACAAATTTATTCCAGAAGTCATGAAAGGGTTCTCAGGGAATGACAGAGTTACTGACCAAAGAAAATACTCAGTTCACATACGTTCTTCAGAGGGTTGTTTCTCCTCCTGGCTTGAAATGTTTTATTGCAGGTATCTGGCAATTCTGCTGTAATGACAGTGACACAGTGCTCAAGCAAAAAAAACCAACAAAAAACCCGCAACATTAAAAGGATGACTGTCTAAAAAACTTGACCATGAGCTACAAAGCAGTTAAAAGGGAAGAAATAACAGCAAGATTATTTTCAAAGTCCATTAAAGATTCTGATATTAAACTATCAGCAAGAGAATTCAGGTTTATTTCTGCTGTGGATACTCTCAAAGAACAGGAACAGAGTCTGACCTTTTTTTTTTTTTTTTGGAACTACTGAGCATTTGCTTCTCCTGCTGACTTTAAATAGAAGCCTTGGGGACTCCATGCTGTTAAGAATGAGGCCTGTGATCATTAGCTGAAGGACCTGCTCATAAAAGGGATTCTTATCTGAGTCCCAGGGCCTCTTTGCATGGGGCTTTTCTTGGAAGAGAAAGGAAATAGATGAGAAAAGAGACAGTCCAGACGCTACTTCATCAGCCTCTGGCTAGACCTGATGGTTTCCATGACCATTGTTCTGATCTCTTCTTTCCAGTCTTTCTCTCATCTCCACCACCTGAGACAAATCCTGTATATGACTCTTTGTTCTCTTCCTCACTTTCTTGTCTTTCCCACCAGTCTTTTCCCATGCATTTCACTTGACATTCCTCTGATAATTATTCTGCTTCTTCCCTACCCATTTCTGCCCCTCTGCCAAGATTAAAAGAGAGGGAAATGCCCAGCAATACCTCACATATCCTGGGAACTACGATTATATTCGTTGTTAGCTGTTCTGGACAAAGGGATGGGCAGAATCCAATGTTTCATCCACTGGGTTACCATGGACTGGAGTCCTGCTGGAGAGGCACATTTCCAGCCAGTTGTTTGCATCCTACCTAGCACAAAGACAGTCACACACACAGCTGGTTTTCCATTAGGTCCTATCACAACAACCATAGCTAATATCATAGTTAATCAGTTGACCATATTTTTTTGGCTTCTGTAGCTTGCAAAGATGAGTGCATTCAAAATTCACAAAATTAATTATTACATCGTTCTGTGATTACTTTGAATTTGCAATTTCTTTCTAAGACACGAAGATTTAAATAATCCATTTAGTCACCGTTGTTCCATATTAATTCAGTGTTTGGTTAGACTCTGGGCAGGCTACAATGTTAGGGTCATTTTAACTCCTGTTTTCATTAGCCATTATTATATCTGCTCCTGAAGTGTATGCAAATGAGGAGTAGTATGAATTTGTCAGAATTATTGTAACTTCATTCCGTTTGTCAGGCATAGCGGGATCCTCTCTAGTTCATTGTTTTGGGAAGGCTGTTCTGCATTTGTCTCTTTAATTTCATTTTGCATGCAGGGCTGGTGGTTTCTGCACTGTAGTCCGTGCTTCCCATGGGGGTTTTGTGTGCTCATGGAATTACCCCTGATGATAACACCACGCTCCAGGCCTGCCTGGGTATTCCTTTGTGTCATTGTGCATGACCCATGTGTGTACCCTACATGGCTACATCCCTCTAAGAAAACAGTGTTATTTATTACCACAATAACTAAAATTCACTGTGCAAGCTGAGGGACAGAAAATGTTCTCTCTCTCCAGAGAATGCCAGTCTGCATGGAAAGCAGAGTTGATATAGAATGAAGAAAATCTCAACGGATTATTTTTTATTCCTTTTTACATAAATACATGATAAAGAGAAACTTTAATATGGGCAACACGATTTTTCCTTGTAAGTGCATAAAAATACTAGACATAACTAAAGAGTATTTTGTGTTTTATTGTACATGCAGAAATTTTTATCTGGCTTACTGATTAATAGGCTACAGAGAGGCTGATGATAGCACAATGACACTTTGTCTGTAATGGTAGTTTATGTGCTTCCCCCAGCTCTTCCTCACTGCTGGGTTGACTGAATAGAAGAAAACAATGGATTTTACCCTGGTTACAGTGTTCCAGGTACTTTTCTTCCTCCTTCTTTTCCCCATCTCCTGACAAAAAAATGGTAAGTCAATACTAAGCAAAGAGGTCATTATGGTGGCAGAAATGTCAATGCACCTGACGTCTTGCTGACAGACCTCAAATGCTCTATTTTTCTTTCAGGTTTTTACAATCATTAACTTTACTGATGTTTTTCCAAATTTCTTTATACAGATATAAGTTAAAGTAGAGTGATACATTTCTCCATATATGCTTGCACCAAAATATTGGGAAAAAGAAGTAAAAATCCCTAATTAATAAGCTTTTGATAGAAAAGGAGAACAGGGTGTGAGTTTGAAGAAATCTATCAAAGCAGCAGGGAAAGCAGCAAGGAGAGCAGGCAAGAACACCTTTGCTGTTTGGGGATTTCCTTCATTTCCTGGTCTGTGATGGTGGATTTCTGCTGCCTGGCCAGGCAGGCATTGTACCCAGGTGCAGAAAGAGAAGAGGGGGGTCTTCCCTCTATCCACAGTCTCTCCAGGAATCCAGATCCTGGTACTTCCCAGAAAAATGTTGGCTTTTTTTTTTTTTTTTTTTTTTTTTTTTTTTTTTCTTTTTCCTTTTTCCTTTTTTTCTTTCCTTTTTTTTCTTTTTCTTTTTCTTTTTTTTCCTTTTTTTTTTTTCCTTTTTTTCTTTTTCTTTTTCTTTTTTTTTTTCTCCTCAAGATTATTTAAAGAGTCTACTGTGTAGGTTGACAAATTTTAACATAAATTATTTAGCAAGTGTCTTAAAGATTATTACTAAAATTAAGAGACCCAAACGAATTTGTTCATTTTGCTTTAAGACATCCAAGTTTTAAGCAATCAATGTTTCATAAGCCCATAATGGACCAGGTCAAAAAAGCTTTATGCACTCAACAAAATCGAAGAGATTCTACTGCAGTCTTCCATTAAGGTAGTATTTATCTACTGTTTCCACCTTTGTTCTGCATTAAGAAAAGAGTTTTCTATAAGTAGGACCTATTTCTTCCTGGAGTGAAATAGGGTTGAAAGTTTTATGATCCAGTCTGAAAATGTTCATATAAGAATTTCCATTTTGAAGCAAATCAGGAGTCTAAATTTCTTGGGTTTCTGTGTGCTTATTATGAATGTCATATGTAGTCCAATAGAGATTCACTTTCTGTCTCATAGGGTACCAGATTGAAGTCTGATGGGTTGTTTTTGAATTTGTTTTGTTTCTTTATTTCTTAGTAGAGGGCATGGATTTCTTCATCCAATAGTGAAGGAAATATCAGGTAACACTATTGCCTCTTTCTTCAATACTTCGTACACACTTTTTATCTTGACTGATAATGTGTTTAAATAAAGAGTTTAAAATATCTGAAGAACAGATATTCAGATTTTAGTAAAATTCACAGATATTTGGTTTTCTGCTATTGAAAATTGTTTCTCTCATATTTTCATTATGATTTGAATGGCAGATTTTATTTCTTTTTCTTAGAAGGAGAAGCAACAAAACAAAAACAAACACTGTAAAAAGCTTCCCAGCTTGCTGCCAGTTAATCTTATTCCAACCATACCATTTCCAACCTTCCTCCAGGCTAAAGGAAGGAAAAAATGTGCCTTGCAATACAGACAAACGTTGGCAAATGGAGGCTGTTCCAGTGCAAAACAGCACTAATTTCACCTAACTTTTGGCATGTAGAAATTATCTGAGTGTGCTCTCACTGTAGCAAAGAACGAAATCTCCTGGACAATTCATCAGAGCAGTGCAAGGGCAGCTGGTCCTGAGGACTCAGTGTCCTCAGGATTTTAGGATGGGGAAGAGGTTTTGGACTAACCTGAGTCTAAACAAGAACCCATTTGCTGTTGGGTGCTCTAGATAGAAAGCAAGTTCCAGCTCTGCCTCATCAGATGTCACTGCTCATGGCTGCTCCACAAGATCAACCAAAGGTGACCAAAGTTTCTCAAGGGCCTCCCTATCATTGTGCTAATGTGGGGTGAATTCCTCCACAAGAAGTTTTTGCTTCCAATTTTAAATATTTCTAGGAATTTATCTTGACATCAAAGTTTTAGGTAGTTAATATTAGGTGTAAAAAGAATCTTTGGAGTATGAAAGCCGTTCTCAAATATTGATTCTGAAGAAGTTTGTCTTCTGTGCAAGCATGTCTTGAACCTAAAGACTTTCAGAAGTACCCATTTCTCCCTCTCTGAATTTCAGATATAAATTGCAAATTGTCAAATGAAGAGCAAGGGGCCACATCCAGCAGCCAAATCAGCTGCCCAAAATGTTCACTGAGCCCTGCAATGAGCTCTAAAGTTTTTGGTTCTTTCGTAGGGCACAGGGACCCATACAGAGAGGAAGAACAGAGCCTCTGATTCTCACTGAGGGCACAATCCCTGAAAGAAGCCTTGGGGAAGTTTTCATCACCTCCAAGTTTAAAAATGAAGAAATACTGAAATTGCTGAACAAGACTCAATGTTCAAAGTTCAGCCCTCACTGTTTATACCTGCAGTTTTCAGAAAAGCAGAGGATCTAATTTTTCTTCTTTTGTGCCATAAGTAGTTAGGTCATTTTGATTTTATCATTCTCATTGTAGCTTTTTGATTTTAGCATATTTCCCCATTAAATATGAGACATAAAAATTACTTCTAATATTATCAAGATGGATTGTCTGTCTTACCAACTGGTGAGTTGAGATATTTATGCTAAAGTTTCTCTTTGTAACCTTTCTCCCCTAAGAAATCCAAGTCTAAAAGGTGAAAAACTCTATAATGTGTTTTGTATAGGTTTTGCTTCACCTTCTTCATCCTTCTCAGTTTATTTTCTCTCTTCATTTCTCTTCTTTCCAATGCTGCAACATTTTTAATGCATTCAAAACATTCTCAAGCCAAGAAATATACTTAGTGCAAAAAGCAAAACAGGAGTGAAGACAAGTATTTTAAAAATTAACCTCTCCTGTGCTGCTCAGTAGACTGAAAATGTAGAGTGTAGTTTAAGCCTTTAAAGCAAATTTAAGATCCTAACTACTGAATTATAAAATTTTAAAATACAGTGAATACAAAGGGGGAGGAGCCAGTGTGACAATACAGACAACTAAAGCAAATCATGAATGCATTTTGCAGAATCAGGATATAATCTTTTTCTTTGACTTATATCAACACACAGAGTCTGATGATTCATTGCCCTCTCTTGCTTTCACATTCAGATGCATTTAATCTCATGTTAAAGTTGATGTACTTGGTATTTACAGACTAAACCAAGAATTTGTCCCCATCCTTTGCAGTTGAATTTAACTTTCTCAATACTCACTGCACAGACTGACATAATGCATGCAAAGTCTTAGAAAAGCTGTTTTGACAGTTTCCCTAATAGGCCCTAATTTGAAAACATGGGTTTGTCATGGAAAATAAGCTGTAGAAACTAAAACAGGGCTTGATGAGCACCTGTAACTGAAACCCAGCAGATCCAGTGTTTCAGCTGTGTGGATTGTATTTAAATCTACATCTTCTGACTTCCTGTGTCAAGTTCTGTTAAAGTCAATTCTGTGCCTGTCCTGCTTGCTGACTAAACACTTAAAAGCTTAAAGATGATGATGATCATTGCACACAAACCACCCTCTTTTTTTATCTCAAAGTGATATTCATCCAAAGTATTTTAAAATCCATTTTGAGGAGCACTGAGGTTTTACAGATCACATGTTAAACACTGTGATGAACTGATTGTTTACCTTCAAAAACAAATCTGCAGAGACATTTGATTGAGAGAAACTGCTCAGAGGAAGTCTGAGAGGAAAGAATGCTTTCTGCTTGTTCTTTTCAGGAAAAGTGAAGAAGAAAGAGATTACCAGGGTAGTTTCCTGTGAGAAAGGAAGAAAATCCTTCAAATCTTCTTCTTCTCTTGGTTTTCCCTTTATAAGAATTTGTTTTACTTTTGCAAGTCCCTACAAATCAGTTTGTTCTTTTGAACATAACCTGGGTGTGAATTAGATCTCACACTTTAACAAAAATCTTATTTACTGTTAAAAGTTCAAATCTTTCTTAGGGAATTTTTTCCTCTCTTTTTAGTAAAGGCCTTTTTCCTTTGGAAACTCCATTGGAAGCCTCCATTGGAACTTTAAGTGTGTCTCTTTTCAGACAACAAATGTACAAAAATCACCAATAAATTATATTGATTGAGCTTTGAAATTTTGTATGCTATGCAATGCTCTTTTTTATATGGAATTTTCCACTATTGCACACATGTAGATTTGGTTTCTGGGATAACTTTCTGTCACTAATGTTTCTGCCTGTTATCACGCAGATTTATTAAAACAGTACTTTTCTGAAAACGTTTGCTTTTTTGATGTTTGATATTTCTCTGATGTCAAAATCACTGCAGCAGCTGCAAACTCTGTGAGCTTTCAACATCACCTTCCACTTTTGTGTATTGGCTCTGACAAATTTGGACCTCAAGAATGTGAAATTGTCCATGCAATTACTACCAGAAGGCAGCAAGATAAAAACTTGAAAGTTCTATGTGGGCACAAAAAAGTTTTGTTAAACTAATAGATACTTTTTTTTAATGAGGAACAAAATTTTGTGATCCCAATGGTGACAGAAAACAAAATTTTAAAGCAAATATGCTGCCATTTCAATCCCCTTTGACCCATATTCCTTAGTAATATCACCGAATGTTAATTTTGAACAGGAGCATTAATTGCCTCGCTGTATCCATGCCAGAATTATTTTTAGATTAATGAGAGATGGCCTGAATTATAGAAACTGGATCTAGAATGGATTTTAATAAGCAAAAATGTAGGTTGGTTTAGCCAGGATTTTGGTTTGGACAGTTAGAGAGAAAGGACATTTGTGATCCTGTCATTAAGGTCCTCCTGTACTTTCCCAGATGCTGAAGAAGCTGCGTTTGGAGCCAAAAACCAGCTCAGTGTCCTGGAGAAGTGGCTGCTGGAGGCCTGGGGCTGCCTTCACTCATTATCCCAGGGGTCTGACATGAGAGGTCAGTGGCACTCAGGACTCCCTAAGCAACTCTTATTTTGCTCCAACTTTACTTTCTCTTACTCAGGGAATGGGCTCCTCCTTGGAGGAAAGCAGAGCTATCAGGGCTATGGAACTCTGCAGTTCATTCCCCATCTTTCTGTGGTCCAACAAACTCACAGTGACAGCAGCCTGGGTCAGTGCAATACCATGGTTCAGGGGCAGGAAGCCTTGAGGGCTGAGCCAAAGAAACTGTGACCTAGAGATCACTGAGAAAAAAAAAAAACAACTTTGAAGGCTTCTCCTCAGTTTTCAGAAAGAGAAGATACTTCAGAAGCAATGAAAAAGAACACTGCTGGAAAAAAATAATCACATAAAACCTGAAACAGAAAAGTTCATTTTAAAAAGCTTTTTGTGTTTTACAGAACAATTTGCATTAAAATATCTACTCTTAAAAAAAAAAAAAAAAAAGAGAAAAGAAAAAAAGAAAAAAGTTTTTTGGGTATTTTTAACCTGCTTTTCAATCTGTTATTTTCAGTCCCTTTAATTCCGGTGATCTCAGCAAACAGGCATTCACTGTGCTCCATCCACATCTTTTTTATTCATTTTTATTTCTTACCCCCTCAGATTAACTAGTGGAATGGATAATATAAACATTCCCTGAATGCTTCAGGACCAGATTAATTCAGCACACATACACATACACACACACACACTGGCAGCTTGCACTAATTTCCCAATGCTAGAAAAGTTACTGCAGAACTGTTCTGGTTTTGGGTTGTCACCAGTGAAAATGAATTGCCCCTTTGGCCCTTTGTCTCACAGCATTACAAGCCAAACCTGTACAGTTCAGAGGTTTTCCCTGGATAAGTTGCTAAGAGATTTCTCCCTTATGAACCAGGGTTTATTTGGACTCTTAGAACTGCCAGTGATTTGAATTCTCTCCCCTGCAGCTTCTTCTGAGAAGACTAATCAATAGACTGAAATGATTTATTTGTAGCACATTAGTTACTCTTGAGATTTGTCCTTGCTTAGACATCTGCATGCTGAAGATGATTACAAGACAGACACAGTAAAATCTTTAAATATAATAAAACATTTCATTTAAGCTGGTTACATAGCAAAATTGCAGGTTTTAAGGGCCTTAATATCTCAGTTTGGTTTGTAACATTAAAAATAGCTATATCACATTCTCTTCCTTTGGTTCATGATCCGGTCTGTTGCTAAGAAACCCTTCCTCAGGTGGCTTTGAACTTCCTCAGCATTTTCATCTGTAGCTGTGCTACCTTGCCGAGCCATAGGATCCTGCTGCTGCCTCGCTGGAATTTACATTCCTTGCTGAAACTGGTGCAGCCATTTGTGCAGATAAGAAGCTAATTCACTGGTGTGTCAAAGCATTACGCTTTGATCTCCAATATTTCTTGTCTCGTGGTTTTTAAGTGCATCATTTAAGGTTTTGTGCAGAGAAAAAGTGTGCACAAGACAGAGTCATGAAATACTCCAATCTATTCTGGACCCTCCCTTTTTTTTTTTGGGCTTGTGCCATAAACAAATGAGCCTCTTCATATCCCCAGCCGTGTGCCTTCCACAGAGCTATCAGAGACTCTAACATGGCAGTCTATTTCCTTGCTGTAAATCAAAATGTTTGGAGGGGGTTTTTCCTTCCTCTTTTTCACGCTTCAAATAAAGCACCTCTCAGGATAGTGGCAGCGACACAAAAAGCAGCCAGCCTGTCAGAGGGAATGGTTTCTTTTAAATATCCTTCCACAGAATTTAGGTGCACTGTGTTCAAACTGGGAGCTGTTGACTGACAGCCTCAGAAATAGGTTAAGCTGAACACTGTGTTCTAAACTGCACATGGGATACTAAATAAAGTAATTTACACACACCCATATGCGTTTAGGTGAATGCACAGTATCCTTATTCATTCAAAAAGCACATTCTGTGTGTGCGATGCCATCATTGCTTTAATCATCACTTTTTTATCAGTTTTAACATCTGATAAACATTGCAGTGTTCAGCACATATTGAACTAGAAATAACTCTGAGGGAATATTTATGAATTGTCAAGTGAGAGTTTGTTTTTCAAATTAGTGAACTTCAAATCAGCTCCAAAAGAAAGCAGTGATGAAGGAAAAGCTCTCCACTAGGAAAAATTAAGTCAGCCAGAAACTAGAGGATAATTTCATAGGAAAAATAAATCTGACCATTATATTAGGAAATTGCCTTATTAAGTGTGTTTGTGTTCTGAGATTTTCCTTCTTCCTTCTCCATTGTCTCAAAAAAAGTCTTTTCTTCTAGCGCTTTATACTTTAATATGGATGTATGTTTATATTGCCATTTTTCTGGCAAAATCATATGTTCATCTAAACCTATTTGCATCTGAGAATTAACATTTGCATAACTTGTATTTGTGAATATCGGGTCATACTCTCAACAGGTGGAAAATGTGTCTTCTTTGACTTCAAGGCAACCGTGCCAGGTGATTTTTTTTCCATTGTTCCATTCCATCTGGGTTTTTGAGTCCTTCCAAAATGCATACCAATCTGTGAACGTGGTTTTCAAAAGTACAAAAAAGAAATCAATATTTTTCAAAAAACTGTAGATGTCTGAATAGGCCAAAAATATCTTAGCACTGTAAACCCAAATATTCTCTGCTCCTCCAAAACTTTGTTATATAACGTTGTTGTGCCGCATGACAGTTCTTTGTCTGGAAGGTTAAGGCAGGCTTTAAAATATGCTTAGCTTGCCATACTGTGTTTTTTGTTTTCAGAGAGCTAATGTGGATAAAGAAAAGAAACTAAAGTGCAGAACAAAGTTAGCTTGGGTTTCCTGTGACCTTGGGGTGTTTGGTGCAAATATCTTTGATTTAGGAACTGAATAAAAGACAAATAATTTGTGGTTGATCTGATAGTCAATTAATACTATGAAAAGGTCAAAACTTTATGATATTTAGCCATGAAAATCTCATTTCTTCATTTGTAAAAAAAAAAAAAACAAACAGTTGCCAAAGGTAATTCAGTATCTACAAACATTCAGATTAAAAGATGGCTGAAGTTTTGAAACTGAGATTTCCTCTTTGCTGAATAGCTAAAGAATATTATTTAAAGGATGGAAAAATCACTTAAACTGAGCAGGGAGGTGAGGCATTGACTTAAGCCAGAAAAACTATATCTGAAACCAAACTTTGCAAGAGATTTCTGGATATTGTGTCTTAACTAATTACTTAGACTACCCTCACAAAACTTAAATCTAAATGAATGTTGTCCCAAAGCTTTTGAGAGCATGAAAAAGATGGAAGAAGAGCAGAATCTGATTCAGCTTTTTTGTATTTTCTCTACCCATGAGGCATTTTGATAGAGTCAACAGTTCCTCTGTCACATTCTGTAGAGGTTTTCTGTTAAAAGAAAAACATTTAGCAGATACTTTTCTTCTCTCCATATCCCACAGCACACTGCAGTCAGCCCCAGTGCCTGGCCTCCTGAGGTCTGGGTTTGCAATAACAATTTTTTGCCATTGTCTCTCCTCACAGGATCCAAAACTCTGGCATCTCATGGTCACTGCAGCAGATGTTGTCTCTGTGAGAAACCACCACCCTCAGGTCTATTAAGTAAGAAAGTAGGACACAAATCTGACCTGTCTCTGTGACAGAATATGTTCAAGTTTTTTGAAAATGATTGTGATGGGGCCTTTGGTCTTTTAAAACCACGAGAATTAATCCTTTGGGGCCAACATTATAATGTTTCTAGAATTTGCTTTTTATAAATTATTTCAGGGCAGGAGGTGAGGGTGAACGGGGAGGAAATGGTTTCAGAGGATTCATAGGGGAGCCATAAGAAATCTGTGTGTGAAGGCCAGCTCACAGAGCAGGTCCTGGGTGGGCCAGCTCTCTGCTCCCCACAGTTCTCACAGGCAAGGAATTCTTCCAGTTACAGGCAGTTCCCACCCATTCTCTGCCTTAGTTCACAAAAGCCACATTCCCGGGGAGTGGAACAGGAGGTGACAGGATTAGGACAAGACAAGCAGTGGCCTCTGCAGTCTTGCCTTTTCCCAGACTGAGGCCAAGTAAGATGCAGCCACTGACAGGTCTACACAAAACTCCTTTTATTTCAAATTTTTAGCAGGTTCAAGACAGAACCATCTGAGGGATACATGAACTAATTTTGATGGAGATTTCCTTCTAGCAGAACTACTTTTCTTAAAAGATGTATAAAGAGACTCAAAGGAAAGGTGCAGTTTACTTCTACTTACATGCTATTAAAAATTCTTGGTATGGAGTACTACAATAATTCATTTGCAGATGTAAGAATTTATGCTAAGAGTCTTCCTTGGTTTTGGTTTATGTAGCAGGCTTGTTATAACACACTGATGAGGAATTTACTACTTAGAATAAAAATTTTATTTCAAATCAGAAAGATAGTCTTGAGAAGAGAAAGCAAAATTTTAATTGGGGCATATAAAAATGTTGTTAAAACTGACAATATTGATGCAGAAAAAAAATTCTAGGGGATTTTTCAAGGAAATTTTGCAAAGAGATAGGTCCATGAATAACTTTTTCTCTTTTGTTTTCATAACGCTCTTGCCAAAAACATCAAGAAGTACTGGAAAAACCTTGTAAAATCATTTAGCCCATTGTTCAAACCCCTGCCAGTGCAACATTATTCCTCAGAGTGCATTCTCCACTGTCTTGTCCAAGCCCAACTGCATATGGCTCAAACAACAGGTTTCCACCACTTCTCTTGGGAGATATTTCTACACTAGAATAGATCACATTGTTAGGAAATTTTGCTACATGGTCCTTCAGTGAGTTTTAATCCATCAACTTTACTGACATGCAACTGAGTCATCATAACCAGCACACTTTTTTTTTGCTGGTTTTCTAGTCTTCAATTATTTGTAGATGACCAGAGCACACTGTCTTTCCTCTTGGTCATCACTGACCTTAGGTAGCACACCAAGGTTTAGAACTTTTCTTTTTTTACTATTTTTTACAAGATTGTTTCTGCAGTTCTTTTCATTGCTTTGCCAGTTAATTGACTTTGTTTGATATTCTGGTTCTTTTCCTGCCCATTTCTGATGTTGTATCATTTCATCTGGAAGGGACTAGCATCAAATTGGAATTACAGCAATGAATATTTCTGATTAGTTCAGTCAACTTTCCTCCTTCCTGCTGAAGGAGGTTGTTAAGACATCTATAATATATCCTGAAAGACAGGTTGGCATTTTGCTTGCAAAATATTCTTCGCTGTTGTCAGAAATAAAGGTTATAATTCAAAATGCCATTTAATATTTTACATTTCATGATTTCATATTTCAAGTGACTTTAATTTTCTGTTGCAGGAGACATTAAAACTATGAATAAAACCTTTCTACCTGGATTTAAAATGCTTCCTCCCCAATTATTTGTTCATGGTCTTCAGCCAGTCTTTGTCAGGCCATGAGAGGTAAGAAGAAACCATGTTAATACAGCAATAATTTGTTTCTTTTCTATTTTACAATGTGCTGCACTCTCAGGTGACACATTCAGAGACCTTGAAGGATGGCTCAAGTTTTGTCAGACATCAGTTTGTCCAGAGATCTTTTGCATGTTCCAAAAATTAATCCAGCTGGGTTCAAGACTCAGTAACCAATTTAGCCACTGTAGAGAATGGACATGACTTACACTTTAATTGAGGTTTTTCATTCATCCCAGATCACATAAATGTGGTAACTATTAATGAATCTGTCCTCTAGTTTCTTTTTCAGCAGCCATCCATGGCAACTCTCATATGAAAGGCATTTTCATATGTGTAAGAAGCTGTGAAAAGATAACCCAATTTTAAACTAAAAATATGTTTGATTTTGGAGTTCTTATGTGTAAAAAGTAATAACAAATTGAATTTCTGCAACATTCATATAAAAATTCACAGTGAATCATGTAATTCCATGTGTAGCTAATTCATTACTGAATTATAAAAATGTGAGTTTTTTGCTTTTAATGGAGAGAAATGTAGAAAGACAGAGCCTTATTTTCTGCATATGGTTTAATCAAGTTTTCTAGTGGAAGATGTCCTGTCCACAGTAGGGGTGTTGGAACTAGATGATTTTTAAAGTCCCTTTCAACCTGTCTATTATATGATTCTATGAAGTGGACAGTTTCTAATGCTTACAGGGCTTTTTAAAAAAATTCTTTCATTTATGTTTTTTCCTTTTTTTTCCTAATGTAAAAGACTGCACTGAAAGAGAGGAGCCAAGCAGAAGAGAAGCAGTGACATGCCACTTCTCAGCAAAATGCAAAGAAATAACACTTGAATGATGACATTTGGGTGGAGAACGCACTCAGTTCTGTCTCGTGTAACACTTGAAAACTTTGCCATGTGGTGATCACCAGCAAAGCTCATTGAGAAGGGAAACCTCAGTTACCTGATTTATGAACTATGCCTTGCAATCCACAGAGACAATGCTTTCCATATACTGGGCTTTCCTTTTGTTTCTCACTGTTACCTTTCCTTTCATCAGTGTTTTTGTAAGGATACAGCTGCAGGCTCAGAACCCTGACTAAAAGAGTTTTTGGGCAATGTCCTTGCCTTTTGTTTAATTACAGTATTAAGCACATATACATTGCTTTATAAACAGGAAAAAAGTGTTGAGAATCCTTAATGAGAACTGCTAATCACAGCTTTTTATGTGTGTTTATTCAGAAATGCTAGGTCAGTTTTTACAGTAATTTAAATCTCTTGCACCCTCACCAGTTTTAACAGAAAAGGCAAGAGTAGCGTAAGAATAAAGGAGGTTGGGATTTGTCTCCAGAGAAAAAAATCCAGGTCTGGCAGTTGAAACTATGCTATAAAACATTGGCTCAGTTAAGATTGACAAACTTCCTGAAGATTTACGCTGTAAAATTTACAAAGAGGGAGAGATGCTAGAAACATAAGCAGCATTTCACAGCTGTCAGTCTGAAGAGAGGAATCACTGACACAGCCATTGAGAGATGTGTCAAAGTGAGGAACAGGTGAAAGAAGAGCATCTGTGGTTTGACAAAGTACTTGACTAACCAAGCCAAAGATGGAGGCAGTTTCAATTGCTGCTTGTTATTATGATACAGAAGATTTCCATAGATCATAAAGACCCAGAGCAGATCCTATTTTTATGGGGCACTTTATGAAATTTTACTGAGAAACTGAAAGGATAAACCTCACTAATTGTGTATAATTACACAATTATGGACAGGAATAAAATGTCCCTGGAGTATTTGCAATCGTGTTATGATTATCTGGGCTGCAGTATATTCACTTTGATCACTTGGACTCGGTGATTCCTCAGCTAAATCTGCTACTCTATTGGAGTAACAATTCCATAGGTTTCCTTAATGTTTGCCTCTTCCATTAACCTCTGTGACAACAGGCAAGATGACTTTTTCTTATGGATTTACATAGGTTGGCATCACCTTTTTCATCTCCTGTAGCTAAATAGAGTCAGTGAATTACCATTTCCAATGCCATAACAGTATGTAGCCAACTATAATCTTTATATATTCTCCTTATCAGTTATTCTGAGTTATCCTGCACTCCTCTCTCCCCAGATTTTGAAAAAGACTCATAAAAGCACCAAGCTATGGAATATGTAGCTCCCAGCACTTTAAAACAGATGATGGGAGTGTAATTATCTTCTGAAGATATGTGGGTGATGTGGAAGGAAATTATCCTGGGATCTAAATCCTAGTGTATATACTATTTTAAGGGAGTTGTGAATGACAAGGAGTCACAGTATTTGTTCTATTCAAAGAAAAACAGTAGTGTTTTCACCTCAGTTTCATTATCTCTGGTTTCTTATGCAAGGAAGCATAGTTTTACCTAACATTTGAAGTCCTTAAAATTATTTTTCTCACGTAATTGATCACATAATTTTTTTTTTTAACCCCTGCTGGTTTTGGATTGCCTTATCTTACACAAATGCTTATAGCTCAGCCCTGACTTCAGATGTACAAGCACCATTCCCAGTGAAGTCAATGGAAGCTGCACTTGAATATTTGAGAGAGCATTTGGGGCCCTTTGCCTTAACACAACCAAATATGCTACAAATTATTTTTAAATTATATTAGCAGAGATCTAGCATTTCCCCTGTGCAGCTGATTCTGTTTGTACTGTATCTATCACTAATTTTTTCAGGAAATGTTTACAAGTGGAGTCACATATCAAATCTGATTAGCTGAATTGTAACTACAAAAAATAACTGGCTTAGAATTAGGTAGCAGAGACTGGAAGTGCCTTTAGGAATTCAATCAAATTTATGCCCTTGTATGTGGAGAGCAATTTAGCTTTAAAATTTATGCCACATGTAATAAATCCAATTTAATTTTCAAAGACCCCTTTGTTTAGCATTGAGTTTAAATATAGCATAAGCTATTTCTCCCTCTACCTATAAAAAATGTAAATTATTCATGTTACCTGTATTCAGTGACCTCTAGATGAACCTTCCTAAACCACAAATGACCTGCTACAGCACAAGTTCATTCCCAGACTGTGTGCACAGTGTCTAAATTAATCTTTCAAAGCTACAATTACAGGTTATGTTACTTTCAGTTTGGCTGCAGCTGATGATTGGCTGATAAATATGACATTTTGATTGGTCTGAGAAAAATTCTTAAATTACAGCTTTTAGAACCAAAGGACTTATAAGTTATCTTTGTATGCCTTGGGTCAGATTGTCAGAACATTTCTGTGGTCCTCATTGCTGGTGTGTAAGATCTATTTTAGTTACTGTCTTAAGATTCTTCTTCTGTTTTTCATAATAGACAATATTAGTACATTCCCAGAGGTTCAAATAATGTTGTCCTACTGGCCACTTAGCTCCTTAAAAGATATTTCTATTTTATCACTGAAGTTTTTAAATTTTCACAACTAGTTCCTGAGAAAAGAAAGTAAAATTCCTCCCGTTTGTCCTCTCTATGGGGTAAAAGGAAGCTTGGTTTTTTCCTTTCTTTGGCTTGAATGTATATGAAAAAAAAACTGCCCAGAGAGATGAAATTGGCAAAACTATGGATCTTTGTTGAAGGTTCTGGAGAAGGGAAAATACTACAAAACATAGATCTGATTGGTTGTGTTGCAGTTGCATCCAGGAAAATTACAAATTATTTTGATTTAATGACGAAAACCTAAGTTAGACCATATAAAATTGGAAATCAACTAGCGTAACTTATTGATTTTACTCTTGCAACCATTTCTCTTATTTCTAATTCAACCATTTGACATGGTGTGGGCCCCCTTTGCTCTGCCTCAGTGGCTTAAGGCTGTGAGATATGAATAGTGCTGTGATCATAACCATGTCCTCAGTTTCCAGTCTATTGCAGCAACATTTCTTAGCAAATCTGCATCTCTCCCTCTCATCTTTTTCTTTAGCCTCAGCTTTAGGTTCTCATCCTTTGACTTCCCCATACAGAGTCCTTGTCCAGGCCTCTGTGGATGGCACCTCGGCCTTCAGGTGTGAATTAGGATTTCAGTGCTCTAGAATTGATAAATTTTTTTGCCATCTGGTTAGACGACACCCCCTTTCCTTTTGGCTAAGCCTTTTTTGGGCACTGGGCTGCCTAAATTGACATCGACCACATGGAAAAAGTACGAATTATTAAATTCCTTAAAAGAGTGGAAAGTGAGAGACACAACTGAAAGGAATCAAACTGATGGATCCACCAGAAGCCAGTAAGAGATAAATTCTTCTTCTTTGTTTGTCTTCCCTTTTCCTCTGAATATTAATACACTTCTTTTAGAGGCAGGGAAAACAATGTAGAAAGGATAAGAATCAATCCATGCACCAAAACAAAACAGCCAGGGTAACTACAGGTTTCTGGGATCTGGCAAAAGATCCAAGAGTTTCTACAGGCTTCTGGGGTCTGAACGGATGCCTGGAGCATTTTGTACTAATATATCTGGAAAATACTCAAGTCACATAGGTGGCCCAGTGAGTGTGAGCTGTACTGAATGCATTATAAATCCTTGTGCTCAGTCTGAGTTGTTAGTTTCTTTTACCCTGTAGGCTTTGGGGGCTCTAACAAGTGCTGCAGACTGACTGCGGCTTCAGAATTCTGTATAGGTGCCTCAGTCTGCCATTAAAACAAGCCAACTAAATGAAGGCTGGGCATTTTTGGCAAATGGTGGTATATTTGCTAACTTTTTTATTTGGGCAGTTCATTAGCATTAAATCAGTACAGCTAATACAGTACAATTGTCAGTAGCAGGGTGACTGTCTTTATCATAAGCCCATGTGAGTGACACATATATCACTTTGTCATTAGAGACGCAAAGGGGTGGCTTGTAGATGTTATCCTTACTGATGTGATTCCAAGGTATGTAAAAAAAACCCCAAAAACCAGTTATGGTAGCTCTCTGGATCCTTAGTATTAGATTTCAAAAACCACAGGCAATTCAAACAGCCCTCTAAGAGCAGGGGATTATTTTTTGTTCCTTAGGATATCTATTACCTTTTGGGTTTGTGTAGCTGTATAGCTGCCCAAGGAACTATAAAATGAAGCCAAAGGACCTAGTAAGTAAAAAATATCATGTAAGTGCTGTCACAACTCACTTTAATTTGTTGTATAAAGTGCAGGTAGTGACTTATTCCACCATTGGAAACTCTGATTTAAGACCTCAAAATTTAGAACTTTCCAAAGTCAGCAGCATTTGACCCAAGACCTCTCCAGTTAAGAAAAGTCAGAGTGCCAGGCACTCCAAAGTGCCAAACACCTTAGTTACCTTCCTTGGATATGAGAAGTTGGGATCCTAAGGTCTGTTTAGACATCCCAGTGGCTCCGTTTCCAGAAGTGCCAAGGGCCAAACTTTGGACCAGGCTCCAGTACAGGGCTTTGGTTTAAGAGTGTGATTTTGACCCTACAAAAAGAGGTAGAGGGACTTTTTTATGAGAGGATGTGGTGACAAGACAAGGGGTAATGGCTTCAAACTGGAAACAGGTAGAGTTAGATTAGAGACTGGGAAAAATTCTTCCCTGTGAAAATGGTAAGGCCCTGGCACAGGCTGCCCAGAAAAATTGTGGATGCCTCATCCCTGGAAGTGTCCAAGGCCAGGTTGGATGGTGCTCTGAGCATCCTGGTCTGGTGGAAGGTGTCTGTGCCCATGGCAGGGGGTTGGAATGAGGTGGTTTTTAAGTCTCCTTCCAACTGACAGTCCTGTCTTTCAGCCACTGCTCAGGGAAGGCCACGGGGCAGTGAAGTTGCTTTGCCAAAACTGCAGCTGCAGAAACACTGTAGATCCTTGACCTTGGACTGATGGAGCTGCTCTTGAGGAGCTGAGCCTGCTGGGAGGTAAAACTGTAATACAAAGAGACTGGTAGTCCAAAAAAAAAAAAAAAAAAAAAAAAATTACTACCAGCACACCTATTGATGAAATACTGTTAAAGGGATGCTGGCAGCATTTGAAAAGTGTTCCTGGTTGTGTTTTTAATAACATTGGCCCAGAGAATGAGAATGTGTACTCTGAGTTGTAATAACACTGAGGAATGCACTAGACCACAAACTGAGCATTGTAAAACTGTTGTTTTCACATTTTCCTAATAAAATGCCATGGCATTGTAAATCTGGTTTTATTCTATTTGTAATGGCAGAAATGTGTTTATCATAAAATCAAACCCTGTTTCAAACTGTAGGCCACAGGACAGTGATATATTTCATCCTGTTCAGGATCATGGTTTGCATCACTCCAGTCTGAACAAAAAATTGCAGTGTGCTACTAAAAACCCCATACTTTTAAAATGCATTATGACACTAAGTGCTCACTCAGGTCTGTGCTGACACTGCAGTTTGTGGCAAAATAAATCAGAAAATTATAAAGCAGTTAAATGGCAACGTGTGGAGTAAAGTATGACTGTCTGGAATAGTGGTAACAAAGGCTCAGTGTGAAATGGCAAACACAACTGATAAGCCATGGTATAATTAAATGTGCTCAAGTTTCAGTTTATCAAAGATTCCTTTCCTCCAAAGTGCCAAACACCCAAGTACTTAATAATTACATTTAAAATCATGCCTCGGTCTATAAATCATGAGGTTGTGACAATTGACTTCCCTCTAAACCAGACTACTTTATTTTGTGGTATAAGTATGCATGAGCCCTGCATCTCTACAGCAATACAAATGTGTGTAAATTTGCAAGGAAGAAATTAAAGTGATTAGATATATGAAAGCAGTCTTCAATGTCTCAGTTGTATCAAAATTTCCCACATAGATAGAACATTCAGCAATAGAGCATACCAAATTTAAAAAAAAAAAAAAAAAAAAGCCCTACAAACTCATTGCGAATTGCAACATAAATGTTGTTCTTTAATAAATTATGACAAAGAAAGCTTTTTAGGAGATAATGGGATTCACAGTCACATCCAAATAGAAGGTACCATGCAAAAAACTATTATTTTCTCATTTTCTAGTCCTCTTGGTATGATGCCTGAGGTAAAAAGTGTAGGGCTTTGTGGATCTAACGTAAATTATGAATGGGAGATTCTGTAATTGTAAAAAAATAGAGCCACAAATGCCTGTATTAATAGACCATTTTGATCTGTACACTTGATTTTTCACTTGAGAGGGCAGCAGCTTCATCTTCTTCCACTCGAGAGGCCTGATCCCTTCATAATAAGTACCCACTCCACTGTAAGCCATTGAATACCAAGATCAAGCACTCACTCCTTGTGGCTCTGCTGTTCCCTTCTGGGAACCACCTAAAGCAATTTGAGCAGAGAGGTGGAAGTGGGAGAATCATCCCAAAGACAAGAGGAAAAGACCAAACGCACTTGAGATCAAGAAAGGAGCAAGCTTAACAAGGCTCTGAGCTGAGGCAGCCTCTCACATTTTCATTACCTTTTATTCATCTCCTGCAGTTCTGCCAGAAAGATGATGTTGCAGGATTTTATTGAGAGTAAGAGGGGCTGTGATGAGATTGCCTCAACCCGTTTAAGAAGCCGAGGATACAAAATATGATTTAGGATACAAACTGGAACATGCCATGGATACAAAATTTATGATAAAATTACATTACAGCGGCTCAGTCTGAACAGATCCATGTTTCTCCTTTGTATAAAACATATTGTACCAGACTCTCTGTGGGGATACATTTTCAGAGCTCATTCACTTTCACAGAGCTACACAAATCTGCACCAGGTGAGGATCTTGCCTAATATTGATTTTCTTGATAACATTTCAGCAAGGGATTTAATTCAGGATTAAATGTGTATTTCCTCTCTTCCTGCTTATATAGCATTCTCTGTGTGTTCTTAAGATATCTATAGACAAATGAAACAGAGGTTATGCATTGATCAATACTAGAAAAAGAAAAAAGTGGACAAATCTAGTCAAACAAGGTTAATCAAGGTAGTAGATGCAGCTCTGAGTAATAAGACGTGTTTCAAGGGAGTACAAACTAGTGAGAAAGACTTGTGGACATCTAGGACTTCTAAAAATCTGGGAATGTTTATCCCAATCCATCTTTAAAATGAGACATCTCACTGTTGAATGTCTCTAAGCAGAAAATACAATCGAAGAGGAAGATAGCCCCAGGTTGAAGAAGATTGCTAAAGAATAAATCAGAATTTGTTTTAAAAGCAACTGAAAAAGGTATCCTTCAAAGTATGAGGGTGGTTTTTTTTTAAAAAAAAAATCAGTCTTCATGTTATAAAAATAACCTGAGGATGTTTCAAAATGGGACTAGGAAGCCAGGAAGCTACTGGAGAGGGCCCAGCAGAGGCTATAAAGGTGATGATAGGTCTGGAACATCTCTTATGAGGAAAGTCTCATAGCCTGGTTAGTCTGGAGAAGAGAAGGCTGACATTATTGCACACAAATATCTCCAAGGTGGGTGCCAACAGGATGGTGCCAGACTCTTTTCAGAGCAGCCCACTGTACAGGACAAGGAGCAACAGCCATAAACTAAAACACAAGAAGTTTCATGAAGAACTCAACATGAAGAACTTCATACTGAGGGTGGCAGAGCACTGGAACAGCTGCCCAGGGAGGGTGTGGAGTCTGTCCCTCTGGAGACACTCCAAACCCACTTGGACACATTCCTGTGTCACCTGTTCCTGGTGACCCTGCCTTGGAGTGGATTATTCCCAGAGGGCTCTCCAAAAATTAACTATTCTGTGAATTTTACTTTTCTAACTCAAGCACCTTTGTAGAAGTTATTCATTATTCTGTGAAATCACTGGGGGTCTGCCACAGGTAAATTCAGAAAACTGCTTGGGAATAAAGTACCCATGTGGGTGCTTGAAATAATTTTAGAAAAACATCTACATCAAATATCTATAACTACTTGCAAAACCAAAAAGGTTGCTTAAATTCCCAATAAACTTCCAGCATCTCCCTGGATGTGCTGCAGATTGGACCTTTCATCATACACTAGAGCACCTTAGCAAGAGTTTAAAAGGAAGATTTACCATAGGGGATACAATTCAGCTAGGGAATTTATCCCACAGAGGAAAAAGAGTCTTCATATTTCAGAACTGGAGCTACCAAGAGGTATAATGAGACACTTGCAGGTCTATGTTAAAGTTTTCAAATTAATATTTTCTTTACACAGCTTTTAACTAAAAAAATCCAAATACACAAAAAATACCAAGAAAAAACCAAAACCAACCAAACAAACACCTCCCAAAAAAACCCCACAAATCCAACACATATTAAATCAGAAAGCTTTTAGATAAACCATTTTTATTCAGTCAAAACTGCCAATGTCATAAAGTCTATATTCTAGTCTGCTCTAGTAAGTGGTGAACCTGATGTAGTCAGAGCATTTCTCTGTTCATTGTTACAGAATTGTAGTGGAAACAAGAGACAGACTTCCATAAATAAAAGAATGGAGATAAAGAGAAGACCCCTCATTTTCCTCCTGCAGGACTTGAAAGGAAAATGTGATAAATGTATTTATAGGTCTGACAAAGTATGATAATATTTGACATCTCGCATAGTGTGTTGTTGTTAGCTACAACAAAAAAAAACAACCAAAGATGATTAACAAGTAAAAGTAATGGTTCATCTTTAGTAACTGTTAGTGGAACAGACTGCAAGGAATCCAGAAATTAAAGACTGAAGAAAGGAGTTGACTACAAAAATGTGGGGCAAGGGCACATGTGAGTTTCCATATGTCAGACAACTGCAGGTCTTCTAAGCAATAACAACTAGAACGCCTGA
The DNA here is from genome assembly GCF_021018805.1 of Prinia subflava. Taxonomy (NCBI): domain Eukaryota; kingdom Metazoa; phylum Chordata; class Aves; order Passeriformes; family Cisticolidae; genus Prinia; species Prinia subflava. The sequence goes on along the minus strand of NC_086249.1, from coordinate 8,660,684 downwards.
GTAGATATATTTGATTCCTTAAAAATTCCACCAGCCTACCTAAATCTACTGGGAATTATGTTGGGCACGCAATCCTCTGCACTGGATCTCTGAAGGACTTGGAATGTTCTCCTCTCTCCAGTGACCAGCAATAGGATACGAGGAAGTGGAATGAAGATGCATCAGGGGAACTTCAGATTAGACATCGGGAAAAAGTTCTTCACTGAGGGCAGTTGGTCACTGGAACAGGCTCTCCAGGGAAGTGGTAACAGCATCAGCATCTGTGTGACATCCTGCTTAGTGACAGGCAGCCCTGCAAGGAGCAGGGAGCTGGGCTGGATGATTCTTATGGCCCCATTTCAATTCAAGAAAGTCTATGATTCTACAGGGTTGTATCTCACATGTGCGTTTGAACATGTAGATGTCATCTCTTTCCTTCACCATGTTTTTAATTCTCTGAGCATTCAAAAGTAATTTTTTATTCCTTCCTGAAAAATTAATTACCTTGCTTGACAACTGTGGCTGTACAGGAATTTGCCAGCTCTCTAAAGGTCTCTCTTTGATTTATTATTTAAGGTTTTTTATGTGCTCAACACAAAAGCTCTTTCCCATCTCATCTGTTGAACTGAATGGGAAAGCCCCTTCTTCTGGGAAGTCCACCAGAAATTTCTCAGTGAAACCAATGCAACCTGCAAAACTCCCAACAGTGCCTGTGCAAGATTCCCTTTTGAGGCTATTGTAGAGAATTCTCAGTATGAAAAGCTACACAGGTCACCTTTCAGTATGTTCTTCAGCAGAATGTACACCATTATTTTGAAAATATGGCCTTGGCTTCTCCTCATCTCTCAGCCATGGAATTGACTGTGTTGGCCATGTTTATTCATTATTGTCCCTTGGGAAAGCATGTAATAGGATCTCTGCTTTGCTTACAGTTTTGGGTGAAAAGGCTCACTGTTCTGTTCCATGGGATGACTGCACGTTGTCCTCTCCTGCTGGGTGCAACCAGTTCCCCATCCATTACTGGATCTCCAGGGACTACTGCAGTATAAATAATATATAAATTCTACAAAAAAATGCTTGTCTTCTGAGAAAGATCTGCCAACAAAGTGTCTCCTTGTCACAGTAGGTAAATCTAGAGGAATACACTTCAAATTACTGGAGTTGAACTTAGCTAAAACCAATACTACACCAAAGGGTACCAGCCTCAAAGGTTCTGTTTTAAACTTACCTCTGTGGTTTGGAAACAAACCCTTGTTGAGTTTCATGTGTTTTCTCCTCATATTTGCAAGAAAATTTGGCCAAGGAGTGTGATTGTGCTTGATGTACACTGTCCTTAATGTATGGTCAATGTAGGTAATGGAAGGGTGCTAGGAAGCTTGCACTTAACCACTTTCTTTAACCACATTATACAGTGTTATGGCAGTCTAAACAGAGAAAAAAAAGATCCAAATGCATCTCAATTGCTGTGTTTCATTTTGGGCTAACAAAGAGAATTATTAAAGGAAGCGTTTCTGTAATCCAACATTCCTCAAATTAAAAAGAGAGAAACAGAAAGAAAGAGAATGAGAGAGAGAAAGCAGGAAATCAATAAAGCAAGCAAGAAAAAAACAAGCAAGTACTGCCTGTTAACCCAGAAATACTCTCTTCAAGACACAATCATAAATTCTGATTTAGAATTTATGCTTGTTAACGAAAAATATTTATAGCTAAAGAAAACGTCTGATAACTTTTAAATATGAGTGAGAATGAACTAAACAGTGATAAAAATATTAAAAGCTCTGATATAGAAAGAAAGCTAATAATAATTAATTTTTTGTTGAAAAAATAATAGAGTAGCCAAAAGATAAAGAAAACTGGGTTTTTTCCTGTCTTCCTAGGGCTAATCTAAAGTTCAGTATTTTGAAAGGATTCAGTAAAGAAATCTAAACTGCAAAAGCAGCTGTAAATAAAAAGATTTTGAAAAGAGAAGAAATTTCAATTTGTAGATGGATCCTCATCACCAATATTCTCTCTTATCTTATGGGGATGAAGTGTTTCATTCAAGAATATACACAGGAGAGTGTGTTTTCAGATTTTAAAAATGGAGATCATACCTTCGGAGACCCCTTGCACCTCATGTTTTATTTTGACATGGAATGCTGACTTTCCATCCTCTCTGTGAACTCCTCCCATTGGCTAACTTCCCACCTCATCACATTATTATCATTTTTTCCTGCCCTTCATTGAGGCCTGATTCAAGGTGCACTTTGATACATGTAGATAAGTACTCATATATTGACAAAGGTCATGGGGCACATTCAATTGAACTAGTGTTGGGGATTTAGCATTTAAGTGGAATATTTTCAAATGGGAAGGACTCTGCCTAAAATCCAGCCCTGACTGCTCTGTAAAGGGCAACAGTTTCCATGCACCAAGGAGAATTCAAGTGCAAAGGCTCCTGAACTGAGAGTCCAGCCTCAGTTTTGTGATGGACCCCTTTGTCCCTTGGGTCCAGGAGGATCCCAACAGCTGGGCCTCACATCCTCCTCAGCTGTTCAGAGTGGGGGCTCAGATCGTGGTTCTGTCATTCCATGCCTTTGACCCAGCTTCTCTACATAGATCTTAATTTCATTAGGTTACAGTCTGTTTGAAGGAGGAGAAATCTGGGTTGTATTTCAAACTTTGTTGGCTGACACTTCATTGCTATAATGGAACATGACTCATGGCAGGTTTGAGCCAGCAGCTTTAACTATACACATGAAAGTCTTATTTAACACATATTGTGCCCACTGTGTCTTTCAAGGTCTTTTCTTTTCTGATCTATTATTTTTCTTTATACTTAACAAACTGAGGTGATAAAAGAAGATAGCTGCATTGCAAACAGATTATGCAAGATGCTGTATAAGCTCCTACTTATTCCCACGCAATGCCCACCTTTTCCTGTGCACAGCCTGCTTTATAACTTTAATCATGATGAAACACATGATGCAAGTACGAGGGAAAAGTCTGGAAGAATAATGGGCTTCTATCATTAGAGCTTGACTTCATATTGCAAATAAGTACTGAGAGAAACACTTACCTGTTTCACTGAGACAACTTTAAATAAGTGGACACTAGACAAACTGTTCAAAAGCTGAAAATAATTAATCTCTTCCAGCAAAGTTTATTATTTTGAACATAACTTTCCATAAATCAGCAAAATGTGTAAATAATGAAGCTAAATGATTTGACATTTACAGAAATGCAGAAATCTTTTCAAGAAAACCAGAAAAATTTGGCTCTGTGATTTATTCACATGCTGTGTCGTATAAACTGGTTGCTGGTGATTTATCTTTTGGGATTGGGAGGTTTTTTGTTTGGTTTTTGTTTGTTTGTTTGATTGGTTGATTCTGGTGTTTTTCTTTGTCCTGGTTATGGTTTCTTACAATTTCCCACCAGTAATTTCATTGCATGCGTAGGTCAGAAAGAAAACTTGTTTTGAAAAATTCTTTGCTCATGGTGTGCTTGTGAGTAGCTTACACAATTTGCTAAGCCATTTTGACTTAAAATGAGTCACGTGAGACGAATCTCCATAGTGATTGGATAAAAATAATTCATAAAAATTTATTTTAATAGGATCATAGAACATTTTGGTTTGGAGGAAATCTCTGTAGGTCACTTGGTCCCAACCCTTACTGAAAAAATTTTATGCACAAGCACTACTGATCAGTAATTTAAAATGTAACTTTCATGACTATGCATTTTAAACTCTCCTTTAAACATATCTGTAATACATTCTTGGTGATGACACATGTGCTGATGGGATGTGCACATTGGCAGTCTCAAAGTTCAAAAAATGTAATTTATACAACCAGATAAATATAAATGTTTGTGTAAAATACCTCTTTCTATCTGTTTAGTTCTAGTTACAGCCTTGGGGTTTTTTTTCCTCCAAAATGTGTAACATTTTGTTTTAAAAGAAAGTGTTTCAGGAGGGTGAAATTTGTGTCACAAGAGCAAAATTATTTTTGCTTGAAAAGTGAGATTAAAAATGTATCAAAATATGGAAAGGTTACGCTGACCTGAGCAGTAATAAGTACAAAACAACTGATTAGTTCATTTCTGGTTATGCTCCATTTAACTGTTTTCTGCTTGAACCAGCTTTGAAGAACTGCACGAACATGAAAATTCCTAGGATGAGATGGTCATTCACTTAACTCGCTGTGTCTTCTCCATTTTGAGCGTGCCCTTGTGCCCCTCTGCCCTCATTTTACTTCACTGCTCCCTGACTTCTGCTTTCCAGGCCATTTTGCATGAACTGCTAGGAACACGAGAGGGAATGAGAGACAGGAATGATTATCTTCAGAACAGAATCTTTATCTGTATCTTAAGAACAGAATTCCCTCTTCAGTGTTGCTTTTTGACTTCAGTTTTTTTCAGTGAATTTATTTACAGTGGAAGAAGTTGAGTGGCAGGTTGATTGAATAAACTCATATTTGCAATGCACAGCAGGTAATCAAACATCACTTTCAAACCAAGAATTTTTACCTTCAGGAAAGCACATCTGTGGAAAGTTAGTATTACATACTAGTATATAAAATCCAACCAATTTCCATAAAAAGGAAATAAAAATACCTGTTTTACTGTAGCAAGGCTCATAATCTATATTTATTCCTTTTCTATTTTCATGTTTGAGATATTTTGGATATTTATTTTAGCTTTTTATCTCATTCTAGTATTGATTGATACATCTCTTTATTCACCCAGTAATTATTTCAGGTTCAAAAATTTAAAGCTCTTATTTAGATTAATATAAGTGATTTTTTAAGAATGAGATGCTTGATGGTACAAGCAATATGGGAAAATTCTCTTGCTGTAGGAGAAGACAATAATTTGAAACATTATTTCAAGTTCCAATTGCTTAGATCAATATCAGCATCAATTTTTTGGAATTTGTTTCTTGAAGTTACCTAAGCTTGAGACTTTTCAAAATAACCAAGCTATCTGTACTGGAAGCTCTTCTCACACCTAATAAAATACATTCACTTATTTTAGTTTTGGTAATTTCATCTGAGTTCACTGAGTTCTTGTAAAGGATGATTGTCTGTCAAAATGGTTTTTCCCAGCAACAAACATTCACAGGACTCATGGAACTCCTGGTAGTTTCATGGGAAAAAAAAATCCAAGTCATTGATCAAACCTCATTTTACCAACATTTCTTTCTGTCAGCTCTATTGCATCTGATAAAACTCTCTGAGCATGTGGTGCATCAGCTTGATCTCTGATTACTTTTCTTTATTTTTTTGTACAATAGCAGCCAAAGGACCTGAGTTCAGAACCACTTGGTCGGGCGAGCTCTGTCCCCCCACACAAGTCCAGACTTCCACCAAAAAAGCTTTCATTGCAAGTGATAAAGGCAACCCATTTTTATCCCCTTTTTAACTCGCTCAGAATGGAGTAGAGGGAGATTCAGTGATTTGGCCAAGGCTCCCCAGGAAATCTGAGTCCAGAAGTCCTCAGCATTAATCCACAAGACTGTCTTTCCTGTGCTAGGAAACAGATGTTAAATTGGAAGTTAATTTTGCCATGAAAGTTTTTTTAAGAATTTTGAAAGGCAAATAGTCTCCAAGAACAATTACTTAGCAGGCTACCAGCTCTGCAGTCTTGCATCTTAGAAGTAATTCGTTCCATCTTTGCTGGCAGGCTTTAAAAGGCCTTTTGTTTTCACTTACTGATTAGTATAACAATCTATTTTGAAAGATATGTGGGCTGATAGGGGTTCTCATTTATTTGCTTCAATGGTAGATGTTTGCAGCAAAATATACAAAGCTTTTAAGTGTCGCAGATTGAAGCCTCCGATGTCAAAGACAAACGTTGGGATTATAAATACAGATCTTCTAAAGTACTGTAAGTACTGTAATCAGTAACAGAAACCTGCATCATTCACTTGCCTCCTTTAAAGTGCTGAAGGCTTTTCCTTTTAAAAACCACAGGCACATATATTACCAGTCAAACACGAGGCAAACGTAACCTGAGTTAATTCTATAATTTCTGTTGCTATATATAAAATTCCCATTTAATGCTAGGCTGCAGCACACTGTGGGTTAACTTAGAATTCCACTTGGCCTTCCTCTCCTCCTCTTTTCTGCTATTCAAATCAGTCTTCTGGAAAATTGGCCTCAGTACCAGTGACGTGCTGCTGAACTTACAAGCTCTCAAGACTATCCTACCAGATTTCATTCCTTTGTTGTAGAATTGTTTCCATCTGGGGCCTAGATATAAACTTGGAAAATGTAAAGACTTTTCCCTCTCACCCTGCCTGCCTTCAAAACATTGTCAAATAACCCTCCTTGTCAATGCAGTTCTTATTGCATTAAAACACTGGAGTAAATTATATTTCTGTGGGTGTAAGAATTAGCAGCATTTATTGGAAGTTTAATGTACTGCCTAACAATCCAAGAAGCAACAATATACTTTAAAATCAGGTGAAAATTAACATTGAACATAACAGAATAGAAGAAAATAGTAGTAGATTCTGGAAAGAAATATTGGTCACACGAGACCAGATCTGCTAAAGAGCAGAGTTACACACATTTGCAAGTGCTTCATTCGTGTAGAGTCTCAGTGTGTGAGCATAACTCCCTGGCTTGAGTCCACATAGCTGCTTTACTAAGCTGGAGTAGCTAAGCTGGGAACAGAACCACTGCTAGCTCCTCTACACTCAGCAAGGGCAATGGTGACTATAGATCTAAAGCTGTGCCTCATGCAAAATTAAATTCATGTTCTTTTTTTTGCTCTGTGCTACCATGTCTAGTGAAAATGCTTTTGATACAAATGTCATCTTTAAAAATATTGGTACTAAGTTTATGCTGGGGAACTAAGCAAATAAAAGGCATAGTTTGCTGGAGGGGAGCAAGTTACTTCAGACTTTTCAAAGTGTCTGCTTGGCTTGTGTTTCCTGGTGTATACAGCAAGCTTTAAGTGTTCATCATTTGACAACACTGTCACTGCCTCCAGCCTTTGTGCTAGACACTTGTACATAATGTGTGGGGGTGTGTTTCTGTGCCTTCACCACTGTTAGTGCACCAAGAAACATTCTCATGGCTTCTACAATAAAAACTCATTTAATACTGAGAGGACTTTTACAACGATAACTGGAATTTGAAACGTGCTGTCCTAGGCACTCTAAACTAATAGTCTTTCTTTCTTCCTCCCCATCTCCACAGAGCAGCAGTAACTCTGCAAGTTATGACCAGTTTCTCTGATTTATATTTATATTTATATTTATATTTATATTTATATTTATATTTATATTTATATTTATATTTATATTTATATTTATATTTATATTTATATTTATATTTATATTTATATCTAAAATCTGTCTGTATAGCTACCCTAATATGCACACCATTTTTTAAGGAAAATGTAATCTCTGTAGTCCTGACTGGCAGATATTTGTTATACTCCTTTCGTCAGCAGCACTGATAGGATCACAACCAAAAAAAGAAGTCTGCTTAGAAAGAGCACAAAGACCCTCTCTGTACTCAGCACACTGACATCTAGTTTCATTGGTGTCCACAGCCCACAAGTGAGGGCTCTGCTGGTGGGGGCAGCTGTGCTGGGACCCCTCTCAGAGACACCAGGGATGCTGCCTGCATTACTGAGCACTGCAGAGCAGCAAGGGTGCCTCTGCTCGTCACTGCTGGGGACGTGACACCCTCACACAGTCTCTCCCTGCATGGGAAATGGCTTTCCAGGGCAGCCTGCTCCCACAGGCTGAACGCCACTTGCAGCTGCAGTGCACTGGGGTCGTCCCTAGTTCACCATTTTCAAGGATTTGGGGTCACTGGTGTAGGCATAGTGTTGATGGCCTGAATTATGCTATAATGTGTCATTAATATATTCCAAGGTGTAGGCCCAGGCCAACTATGGCCCTCAAAAATCTCTAATACTACTCATCTACACTTTTCCTTCCAGATGTAACAGCAGTTCCACTTTTTACTTTCCCAAATATTATTTACTTTGCCTTTGTGTCCCTTGCATGTGAAGTGAGAGATATGGCTACGTTTTTCCACAGCATGCCTTCCAGAACCATCATATTTTTTTAAAAAAAAAGAAAGAGATATCAGTCTTCCTCTTAAATATTGCTTTTCTGATTTACTGATGCAGTAAATCTGCTTCCTTCAGTATCGATAACCTTGTAGCTCTGAGTCTTATTCATGCATCTCTTCCTTTCATGTTAATTTTGTTAATTTTGGAACTGATGAAGCAGCCAGTCCTACTTACTAGTTGTCTCATTTGCTTTTATAATTATAAAATGGATTCTTATTCATCTCCTGCCAGGGGGTTCTCCACTGGCCTTGCAGCCTCTGGTTCGTGGTGCTGCTGTTTTCCTCTGTGCCAGTGGCGTGTGATCTCAGCTGTGCCTGGTGTCACCCACCAGGTCAGGCAGCTCATTCCACGTGTGTGGCTCTGGCAAGGCAGGCACCAACCAGGGCAGGCTGTCACGGGCTGTCACTTCTGAGTGCTGAGTGAATCACAGCAGGATTTTGGTTGGAAAGGACTTCTGGGGACTTATCTCCAGATTCCCACTAGCACTAAACTACTAGTTTATTTCTTGTGGAGCAGGTGGCTCCTTTTGCTCAACAATTTGTTTTCCATTATTTGGGATGGACTTCTGGAGGTGTGTGGTTCCAGAAATTTCCCTACTTCTAGGAATTTGGGAGGTATTGGTACCTAAAACTTTAGGACTGACTCCTCATTTTGAAATCAATTAGAAGCTTTTTTGTCCCTCTCTCTTTTCTAAGAAAAGGAAATTCTTTTTTTAGTACCAAATTCTTTAACAATTTCATAATTATCTGTGCAAATTTAGGGGGGATGAAAGCTGTTACATTAACCTTCAAATAAAACACTGATATTACTCACAGAACCTAAGCTAACTTATTTCTGTCTTCAATTTTTGAAACTTTTGGTTTAAAAATGCAGATCATTAAGGTAATTAAACTTTCCCTGGTAATTTTAAGCATTTTGATAACAATGCTGAGAGTTTTAACTGCCCAATTTTTTCACTGGCTATATCTTTAATTCATCTTGCTTGTTTGTTTAGAGTTCGGTCCTGGACAAAAATTCTGACAGACATGATCTTCATTCACTGTATAAGCACAATGAACCTGTAAAATATAATAAAAGGCCTTTTAATAACACAGGATCTTCTGTGAGTACATTGGGGCTTTTTGAAGGCACAAAACTCTCAAGCCTTGTTCTTGCTTGTCAGATACTTGAGCTGATGGATAGAATTGCAGATGGGAAACTGAAGAAATCCATCCACCTGAGAGCTGAACAGCCATAGGAAAAAAAGGTAATTGATTGCCTTCTATGGAATCATAAAATCATAGCATGGGCTAGCTTGGAAGAGACCTTAAAGATTATCTACTTCCTACTCCTGTGCCATGGGCTGAGACACCTTCCCCTACACCAGGTTGCTCAGAGCCCCATCCATCCTGGCCTTAAGCACTTCCAGGAATGGGACAGCCACAGCTTCTCTGGGCTGTCAGGATTCCAGTGCCTCACCATCCTGAGAGTCAAGGATTTTTTCCTAATCACTAATCTAACCCTGCTGTCTGTCAGTTTGAACCCATTCTCCATTGATTTGCCACTCCAGGCACTTGTCAATAGTCTCTCTCCATCTTGCAGTCTCCCATCAGGTACAGGAAAGCCACAATTAGGTTACCCCAGAGCCTTCTCTGTTCCAGGCTGAACAATCCCAGTTCTCCCAGCCTTTCCTCCCAGCAGAGCTGCTCCATCCCTCTGATCCCCTTGGTGCCTCCTCTGGCCTGGCTCCAGCAGGTCCCTGTCCTTGCTGTGCTGGCCCCCAGAGCTGGATGCAGCCCTGCAGGTGGGGTCTCAGCAGAGGGGCAGAGGGGCAGAATCCCCTCCCTGCCCTGCTGCCCACGGGGCTTTGGCTCAGCCCAGCACACGGGGGGTTTATCTACACTGTGCTTTGCTGTGGGAAGTGAGGGAAGTCCTGGAATTACAGCTGTCAGCAGCAAGCTGAGGAACTGGAGAAGAAGAGGAGGTCACATCTGTTTGCAAGTGAACTTTTGTCTGTAGGTATCTGCTCAGCAGGAAACACCAGGTGGCAAGAAAAGATTAGTTGTCTATGTCTAACATTAATTAGAAAGAAGAAATCATTCTGTTATTTTGGACAGATCTAGACAGTAAAGTAGAACCAGTGAAGAATTCTGCTGTGGCTTCTGAGTTAGTACAAAGTGACTTGTGGTAGCTCAAGAATGACAAAATTGCAGAAAATTCATATTGGAGTCACTGCATACCCAGAGCAGGGACAGCATCCAAGTAAGCTCCAGCGTTTGTCCTTCTGGTTTCTGTGAAGGAATCTCTGAGGATGGAGCCATCTCTTTGGGAACCTTTGAAGAATTTTCCATCTTTATAGTAATATGTTTTCCTTACTTCCAACTACAGCTTTCTTCACTGTAATCTATGAGCATTGCCTCATCTGTACTGTGCACTTCTGATAAAGATTTTACTTTGTTTTCAGTCAGCTGAAAAAAATGCAGGCTGTGATTTTTCCATTGTGTAGAACTCCTGCTGGTACCGAGACTTAGGCAAATTCCACAAAACAAATGGCAAAAAGTGGAACTCTTCCTGTTTTCCTGCTCAAACTGAACTTGGAAGAGGGATATGGTGTTGTCATCATAACTATATAAACCCATGCTGCAGTTTTGGATTCAAACAGCAAGAATCCTTCAGGAAGGAGGTGGGGGGAGGTGGGGACAGAGTGTCCCATCCTCACTGTCTTTGGTGAAGCTGGAATTTCACCCACAGAAGTGATTACCCAGTTTTACATCATTTAGGATTCAATGAAAGACTGTGTTGCAAACAGTGGTTGGCCGTTCCTGTACAATGGTCCACAAGTAATTGTAGGTGACACTAGGCCATGCTGGACAAAGTTATAAAGCAAAGCAGTTTTCCACTGACAAGACAGCTCCTCCAGAGCTGAAATTAGACATCTGGGGTTTACTGTCCTAGCAGGAGCAACACTGTAGGGAATTGTAAGGAATTCCTACTTATGAACATTTTATTGTTCCTCCTGTGTCTCTCAAGAGTCAAAAGGGTACAAAGTCGTCTTATTTGAAGAAAAACTCTTCCCTATCTAGATGAGAAGTTTGAAGCTTTGGCACAACACAGACAATTACTCTGTAGTATGTACATTACATTGCATATTGTCAAAACTAGACAAGTTTGAGAAGCAGCCCATGGGAATCTCATGTGGTTCAACAACACCAGGTACTGGTGCTGCACTTGGGATGGGACAGCCCCTGGTACCAACCCAGGCTGGGGATGAGCAGAGCCAGGGCAGCCCTGGGAGAAGGACTTGGGGGTGCTGTGGGTGAGAGGCTGGAGCTGCCCCGGCCGTGTGCGCTGGGAGCCCAGAACCCCCCTGGGTGTGCTGGGCTCAGCCAAAGCCCCGTGGGCAGCAGGGCAGGGAGGGGATTCTGCCCCTCTGCCCCTCTGCTGAGACCCCACCTGCAGGGCTGCATCCAGCTCTGGGGGCCAGCACAGCAAGGACAGGGACCTGCTGGAGCCAGGCCAGAGGAGGCACCAAGGGGATCAGAGGGATGGAGCAGCTCTGCTGGGAGGAAAGGCTGGGAGAACTGGGGTTGTTCAGCCTGGAGAAGAGTCTCTGGGGTGAGCTAATTGTGGCTTTCCTGTACCTGAAGGGAGACTGCAAGATGGAGAGAGACTATTGACAAGTGCCTGGAGTGGCCAATCAATGGAGAATGGGTTCAAACTGACAGAGAATAGGGTAGTTTGGATGTTAGGAAAAAATCCTTGAGTGTCAGGGTGGTGAGACACTGGAACAGGTTGTCCAGAGAGGCTGTGGCTGTCCCATCCCTGGACATGTTCAAGGCCAGGGTGGATGGGGCTCTGAGCAACCTGGTGTAGTGGAAGGTGACCCTGAACTAGATGATCTTTAAGGTCTCCTCCAACCCAGGCAATTCTATGATTCTTTGAAAACTAAAATGGAAGAAAAGCAGATATTAAACCTAAAACTTAATTTAAAATGTGGTTAACGTATTTTTGAAAGGGTGGCATCTCTAGAAACACTTTTACTTTTAAACCCCTATCTAATCACATCTCAAAAGTAACCAACAATTTAGAGATCTTCTTATAATACCTGTAAGGTTATTTTGATGTCATTATTATGAACTTTTAAAGAAGTATCTCCCTCCAAGACCAAAGTCAGTAAATATATATACATTTTGCCATCATGTGAATGTCAAAATCTTTGTTTCTGTTGCAAAAGAGGAGAGAAAGAGTTCCAAGTATTACTGATCAAACCTGCCTGCGTTTATCTTGACCACAGCAGTGGAATAAACAGAGTGAAGGAGTTTATAAGGAAGCCAACAAGCATTTTTCTGTGACATTCCTGTTTAACTTTTTCTTTTAATATGGGATTTTAAATGCATGTTATTTTAACTGCTTGGAATGCTGACACTTTACAGTCTCACTTGTGCTGTGGATTTAACACATATTAAAAAACAGAATCACAAGTAGCTCTTTTATCTCCCTATGTAACACTTAAAAAGGTTTACAATATTACCTACACAGGCACCTGCAGAGTTACTTGGGATTCTTCACACTTTAGAGTATTATCTGGAAAATGTGTTTTTTTCAATGTGAAACACAAGCTAAGAGACATGATATTCAGTTCTCAAGTCCTTGTCTAATTTGCATAACTTTTTTCACTCTTTCTCCAGGTTTAAGCTATTAATGAAATATCAAGTGCTGGAATTAAGGACATACAAGTGCAAAACCAGATGAATGGCAGTATTTTTTAAATCATTTTCAGATGGGATGCAGGACTTGTTGCTTTAGAGTCTATAACATTTCCACAAATTAAAACCATTCCACTAAGCTGATCTCAAAACTTTTGAAGAAGTTCTTCTCAGAACTAAAATGTAAGAATCAAATAAGCATTTCCCTAACTATTGAGTCAGCAATTAATTCTACAAAATCCATACCCTGGCATCAGTATAATGCAGATGTCAATACATCAAAGATGCCTTTGCTTATAGACAAATGTGCATTTCATGTGATGAATCATTGAGTTGTTGGAAATATTTTCTTCTGGTGAAAAGATGATATTCTTTTTCCACTCAGAACTGAAAGCATTTTGAAAATGACAGCTAAAATCCAAACCTACATTTGGGGTTGGGTTATCTGGGATTTTTTTTTTTTTTTGGAAATGTACTTGCTGACTTTTTTAAATTAGATTTTAAAATAAGAAATGATTGATAACACTGTAAATCTTAGTCAAATTAAACCTGGAGAGAAGTAGTAACAGGGTCCAGATACTCACACTACTTCTAATCATCTGTTGGAAATTTCCCAGGTCTAGCTCAAATGAAAACTAAATCAACACAAACACTAATCTGATCTGAAATAAATGCACTGAAAATCTTCAGGATGTATTCTCAGACAACTACTGGATCAGTTTCTGAGACCAAATAGCTTCTGAAGATACAAAGAGACATTCATTAGTGTGAACACTTCCCTGAAGCAAAGCCCCGAATACATCAAAGGTTGTCCACTCTGCAATTCTATTTATGGGATGCTCACACCATTAAGCATTCCAGACCTCAAGCAGGAGGTTCTCTCAGCAGAAGGTGAAGATATTTCCCATTACTTGTGCTACAGATCTCGCATAATTTATTGCTGCTTGGTGTAATTATTGGGAGCATGTGCCTGGGAAGAACTGTGTGGAATATCTAATGCAGTTCCTTTAGCCACTTACAACGAGCCTCAGTAAACTTCTTTGGAAGGTTCTTGCTAGAAGCAGTTAGTTCATTGCTCATCACTATTCTGTTTGAAAGGTCACCTGAAATCCTTCTTCTTTTTTGGTTAGGAATCTCCTAATTTCCAGACTAACTTGGTTTGGGAAGGCTTCTTTATCCTGATGTTCTGCTTTGGCTTGAATAGCTCTGTCTCTTTGTGATCATTCTGACATACTTCAAACATGCTGAGACTTGCCTACAGAATAATCAACACTCCACAACCTTCCCAGCCTTGCCAGAGAGGCAGCTAAGCATGGATAGGGTTTGCTGTGAAGGCTCTGACATGGAGCTGCACTCCAGTGGCTTTAGGATAAGATGTGGTGTCCATCCAGGCAGAGGTGGCTTGGGGCTATCTATGAAAGGTAAAAGTGTGATACACGTGTATGTTCAGACTTATTTCTAGCTCAGAAACATACCTCTCCTAAGGAAAGATCTCCATTCCCCAACTTTTCTGCTATCCACTTCACTCTACCTGTTCCACTTTGCATTATCCTCTTGCAAATGCATGTCACACATGGCATTAATGGTTATGTAATGAATTGCATTTCAGCATAACAGGGTTGTTACTTTTACCCACGGTGTCTCTTTGCAATGCCACTGCATCATAAAAAATTCATATCACTAGTCTGAGAAGAGTGATGTGATTGGATCAGCTCCACATATTACTGCTAAACGTGAAATTAAAAAATGCTAGTGGATTAAGGAACAAGCAGAGATTCTAAAAGTAATTTCCTGTCTAAGCTCTAGGATAAATGGTAAACACATCCCTTGGGCAGCTACTAGACAAAAGCTATGGAAGTTCTACACTTTTGTTCAGAATGTTGTTGGTAATCTTAACTCCAGATTGGAAAGCTACAAATGTTATGAAATAGTGTATTAAGGAGTATTACAGTACTAAAAGAAAGTGAGTGACCAATCTGCAAGTTCTCCAGCATCTCTCATGTCAGTGTATTAATGCTGACTCTTAGAATAGTCCACTTTGATTTAGTACAGACTTTTACCTGTCTCTGTGTGTTGGAAATGGGAAGGGCAAAGAATCTTTTTATTAGTGAGAAATAGTCTTTAAAGATAAAATACCACCAGTTCTTGGATACCCATAACTCCTTTCTAATGGATACTATTTCACTTTCTTTTAAGTTGATGGGAATTTTGTTCAGTAGAAACAGAACTGAACCTGTGGTCAAGCGTTCATATGTGTGTAGAAAATATAAATATTCTCTGGGAAAACACAAGGGCTATGATTCTTTGATAAATCCTCATGTGACTACAAAAGGAACCTAGGAAAAAATCCCAGTATACTTTATCCATTAAGTCTGTTTTATCTGTGACTAATGACTCTTCAAATTTGCCTTTAATATGTTATGCTTTGAAACTTAATTTACTGTATATTTTAGACTTTGTTTCTCTGGTTTATATTGTAAGCCTTTACAACAAAGTGGAAAAACAGAACATAGAATAGTTGATCATGCTCAAGTTACATTGCAGTTCACAATATGGGAAGCTGTAAATAGTGAAGTTTTGATTAATATTTAAACAGTGATTTGAAAACTGTCCTTTGGTATTGGAACACAGAAGAAAGTCTTCATATTTCAGAACTCATACAAAGACTACTAAAAACAATTA
Organism: Prinia subflava; assembly: GCF_021018805.1. Lineage (NCBI taxonomy): Eukaryota > Metazoa > Chordata > Aves > Passeriformes > Cisticolidae > Prinia > Prinia subflava. The sequence goes on along the minus strand of NC_086249.1, from coordinate 8,645,265 downwards.
TAATCAGACAATATCTCTTATTCCCCAAGGAACTCGCAAATTACTTGAATCACACATATATAATAAACTACAAAACTGTTTATTCAAGAATTGTTAGGACCAACTGGGAAAAATATTTTCGCAAGTGTTTCACTTTCCAGTCCTATTGGCAAGGTCCCTTTGAAAGTGGAAATCAACACCAGTCCCTAGAAATAGATTGGATCTTTATTTTGATTTATGAAGATGGAAAGCAAGTTTTGTTCGCCTGTTAAATTTAATTAAGATATATGTTCCTAAATCTTCATCTCGATCACTATCCTGGGTAACGGGCCATAGAAACTGACACATTTCCAATTAAACCAGTCACAGGTAGAAGTCAAACCATGGCCTGCACTTAGCTAGATCAGGACATGCAGGAGTGGCAGGCAGGTATTTAAGCAGCAGGCCATGACTTCATTAATTAAATTCCATGGGGAACCATCCATTCATCCTTTCTCACACACCAGATGTTTATCAGGGCCCACTGTGTGTTTGCTTGGTTCCCATTCTTGATCTCCTAGCTTGGGATAGGCTCTCTCCATGCCTGCCTATCAGGTGATGGAGACTCCTGCAGGTGCAGCTGAAGGGGAATATCTGCTCTGGAAAAGCTGCAGGTGTCCCTTCTCTCCTCAAGCAGAAGATATTTGGCATTTGGGCTGCCCCTTTCAGTCTTTGTCTCCTCTGAACACATTCAGAAACTGTGAAAAAGCATTTTTACCTTTCTTCAGTTTTTTTCTTTGAACTCTCACCTTTTCCTGACTTGCATTTTCACAAAAAAAAAAAAAAAAGGTGAAAGACCTCTGACTCTTTGACTCACTTGGACTCAGATCTTACCTTATTTATAGCAGGAAACTGATCAGAAAAATCAAAAATAAAGTGTGAAGCAAAACATTTCCTGAAAGTCAGATCAGACATTAGAGTTTGAGTGCTACAAAGATCTCTAACCTCTGTGAATAGAGAAAACAATATCCTACATTTATATATATGCTTCTCCAAACACTCCATTATAAAATAAGCCTATTTCAGTTTGCCAGCTGCCCTCCACTTAAAGCTCTGTTCCACATTTCTCCCGTTCACCCTAGGAACTCACAAGTGACAGGTGAAATTGTACCTAGCTTTCCATCAGGGATGATACTTTAACTTGCTTTGCTTCCGTGGTCACGGGACAATATGATGGGATAATCCAGTATTAGAACCTGCTGTAGCTTTCATGTGTCTCTCACCTACACCTAAAGCTCAATCTAAATTAGATTTCGAGCAATATAGTTTATGTGGGAACTCAAAAGCTGTTTTACTTCACCAACTGAATCTCTGTAGCTGAAAACTTAGCAGGAGCTCTAGATGCTTTACATAATTTTACATATCTTTACATTTTCCCTTGACTATTGCAATACATTTGAATCTGGCAAGTTTGCAATTGGACATGTTGGGTGAAGTTATAAGAGGTGTATATTTACAGTCCATCACAATAAATTTAACACTTGATTTGGTATCTATTTACTATTTCATGTCCTCTTAGCCTTTGTCTATTTCAGGCCATAAATTATTCACGTTACAGCACATCAGCTTTGCCTGTTCAGTACAGATTTTCTCCTGAACCTGAAAGGTGCAGAAAGGTACTCCCTGTTTCTGCACCCCAAAGTGTAAGCAGGGTCAGTTGTTTAATGCTGTGCCTGCCAGATTATTTCCTCTATTATAATTATCTATCCCCTACAGCATGAAATGTGACTGTGGGTGATATAGCTACACAGGAAATCATTGGACATGTCTTAAAATTCAAACTAACGTATTTAACTTTCCTTAGCAAGGATCACTGCAAGTGGGGACACCCTGCCACCTACACTGAACTTTACCTTTTGATTTTTGAAAAGGTCTGGAGATGGGGATTGGGGCCATGTGGAAAGAAAATCAGCTCAGGAATATTTTCCTCCTGTAAACTTTTTTGGCATGATTCATAGACCATTTAGGGTAAAAAAAAAAAAAAAATTAAGAGCCTGGAACACATGACACTGGAATACCCTGCCAACTACACATTCTGGTTATTTTCTGAACCTGCAAGAAAGAAAAAGCTGGATAGAACAGTAAATCTATGTGGCCTTGCTTTTGTGGTGGGACACTATCTCAGTACTTGAGAAAAAATTCTTGTTTCAGGGCTCCCCATAGAAAAAACTAATCTTTGAGAGAGTTTTTTTCCTTCAGAATTCATCTAGGTTATCAGGTATGTGGACATAGAAATGTCATCTTTTTATATGTGTTTGTGAATGTTGGAAAATAAAAGTTATAAGAATCCAGCTCTGGGTAACAAGAGTATCATGGAGGATTCTGCACTTGATCATATATTAGAAAGATATAATTATGAAAAATATCACAGTGACACATCTTGTGCCACAGGTTCCAGCAAGGGATGTGCTTAGCAGAGGCCCAGTTGTGCTCTTGGTGAGGTCTTACCCTGCCCTTTACCCGTTGCTTTTACCACACTACTGACACTGATGTTTTCAGGTCCCAGGAATATGTGATCTCTGCAACAAAAATGCACAATCACATTGCCAGCTGCTGAATTATCCACCTTGGATATTGATTAGCGTGAGCAACAGGGATGATGTGAGGTGAGCTCCTGTGCTTTTCTGTCTTGGGTTGTGTGGAGAAATGTGAGTAGTACATATTTTGTGATATTTCCCATCAGTTGTTCCCATAGAGGGTGCTGCTCAGAAAAGCAGTGCTACTGATCATGTTCATATCACATTTATAACAGGGATGGTTCCATGGTATTTATTGACAATAATTTTTGATTAACATCTTCGATTTGCGTAAATTTATTTGCTGTAAATTTTAAGAATGACCATTTCCCCTGGCTGTCAAACTAATACAGATCTTATCTGGTTGCGTGTGAAGAATGAAGAATTAATAGGAACAAAAAGTTGTTGGTAGAAGAGTGTGCTTCCTTTACAAATGCATTACATTTTCAGTTTAGTATATCTCTTTTCATTTGTGACAAATCCCCCAAACCTGTAAAATTTTAGAGGTGTTTATTATAGATGTTTTCTGTCAAGCCTGTTCTAATTGTTACTATTATCCATGCAAAAATTATGAACTGGATTACTTCGCCACCCATAAAACATTAGTAATCTAAATTACATTTTGCAGTGACCTGCTAATTTTTGAGGTCAAACATATACTGACAGTAATAGGAGGTCAGACCTGTGTTAAGCACATTTGGAAATTATGCCACTAAAATGTGGCATTCTAATCTTAAATAGCTCTTTTGAAGCAAAACATATTTTTCACATCCAGGCCAGGTATAAATTTAAGGCAGAGGTATGAAAAGGGACTTTTTTCTCATTGTTTACACAGAAAACCTGGGGAGAAAAGACAATACTGTGATACTTATATGTGTTCTAATAATGTCTATATATACACACTTGTGTGTACATACATGTATGTATAGTATATATAAACCTATATTGGTATTCATGTAGAAGTTGATCAGGAGCTTTAGGAGCAGGAATGATCTTTGCATCATATCTCTTTCTAATACCTAGGAATTTAATGAAGACTCAATGCTCCAGATCAACAAAGCCAAGGATATAATAGAGTTTTTAATTAGCAGGATGATAACACCTATGAGAACTTGCAATGAGATTATGGACAGGATTTTCTTCTGGGGTATTCTCTTGTTTTTGCCTGTGAAATAGAAGAAATTACTGGTAAATAGGCTTTTGTCATCTAAGTAAGTAACTTATGCCAGCTGAAACCACTGAAATTTCTCCATCTAATAAGAGTAAGCTACCAAGTCAGGGAGCAGAAAATACCTAGAGTGCATGGTGATTTCCTCCCTCCATACATGCAGCATTAGGAAAAGGTTTCTGGCTTATTGTATTTAACACTTTGTCATTGTTTAGTTTGTGATTAAAATAACTTTACTGACACAATTTACTTTTGGTGTTTAGGTCAAGCAAGCCAAATATTTAGCCAGATTCCTAGACAGTGATATATTTTCAGGTGATTAGATAAAAGAAATGTGGCAAGAAAAAACCGCTCACCAAGTTTTCAGTGACCTGGGTAACAATGTGGTAAATTATTACATTGATACATTTAGGAAGTGTTAGAGCATCTTTCCCTTTCTCTTTTCTCTTCCTTTCTCTGGTACCCAACAGCAGTTTGTCAGTCTGGTGCACTCTCTATATAGACTGTTCTGACCTTTTGTTATGACAGAGATTAAATACCTACATAGAAACAAAGGAAAGCACATCAGGAGAGAATTTCTTGGGTTCAGAATGACTCAGAAGGACGCGGTGTCCCATCTGACAGGGCAGCCCATGGCTCAAAGCAGTATCTTGCTTCTCAGCTCTGAGATGGCTCTGAGCTGTTCTGCCAGCCAAAGCCTGCCAGACCCCAGCTCCCGTCACATCTACAGCAACACTTCTACATCTACCTCTCACTGGAGGTCAGACAGAGAGAAAAGAGCACTTTTCTCTCCTCTCTCACCTCTCTCTCACCTCCCTTGTGGGTGACCCTGGCTGCTGCCAGCCCTCTGGGTGTCACGCAGGGATTGCTGCTGCAGAACAGGCACCTGAGCAGCCCCAAGGTCTGCTGCTGCTGCAGCTGAACTTTGGCAAAGCTGGCACCAGGGAAGGCAACATTTGTTTGGTTTGTAGGTTTGCTTGCTGGTTCCTTAAGTTTCTGTGGGCATGAGAACTTCGATAGAAGAGCACTACAGTGTTCTGGTGCAGAAATTGGGGTGGCACTAACTTGTCAGAGGGCCAAGCAGGCAGCCAAGGTGCGGCACAGGGAAGGGGGTGGCACCAAGTCATACCCGGCTAAAACTCGCGTTTCAGCTCTGCATCTAAAGCTAATGGGCAGAAATCTGCAAACAGGTAACACCCGGCCTTCGGTGTGATTTGCAAAAGAAGGCTTCCCAACATTTTCATGTCAGAAGGGTACTCAGTGAGATTAGGATCTCAGAAATCTCTGTGCTAAATGTACCTGTAATGAGATGCTATCACCTCCTCAAGCAGTTAGCTGCTAAACAGGGGAGTCTTTTAGCAAAGACTGCAAAGGTAGTCTTTTATCCTTGTTTAATACATTAGGAAACGAGGCGATCAAGTAATTTTCACCATAGTCTTTAAGAGCTTTCAGGGAAAGGAAAGAACTGAATGCAACTCATTTCAAACACAGAGTTCCTTGACTCTAAGGTCATCCTTCCTTTCCTCTTCCCTCTTAGATTTTTATTACAAAGACTGCAATCACAAAATGTATCAGCTTTTACCTTTTGATGTAAATACTCCTAAAGCTGAAAGAAGAGCAAATGCTTGATAAGAATAGTCTATTTTTGCAGGGGGGCTCCAAATTTTGTCTCCCCTGCAGGCAGATTTTTTTGTGGTGTGTGAAGCTGCAGAATTCACGAGATTATACTGGCAGGAAGGGGAGCCTCCCTGCTGCAGCTGGAACTGAAATCATTTACTCATGGTACTGTTTTTAGGGCTGGTAAAACACAGAGTCATGCACTCACTAAAAAAGAGAGGGTTTCAAAATCAGGAAATACTCAGAATACATGATTGTTAAAAGCTGTATAACCCCAAGATTTTGAGACAGGTTCTCAACTTTGGGGATTGATAATACACAGAGACACAATGTCTTTCACTCATTTAAGTGATGAAATTCTATAGCTTTTTTCCTTTTTCCTTATTTTATTAGTTAGAGTTGGCTGATGTATTAACTTTGTAACAGTTTGCACAGTGTCCATTTTTTTAGTGAAGTATTTTGAAGTCTGAATTACTGAACTGCTCATATTTACATTTGCAGATCCAGTGATAACAGGACTGAGGGATTCATTTTTAAATTAGATATTCCCAAGTTTATTAAAATACATGTACAACTAACTTTGCCTGATGAGATACAGTCACCAAATTTGGAACAAATCCAAACTTTTTTATCTGATGCAGTAAAGGTGTTATTTATAAAGCTGTTGTAGTACTTATTTGTATGAAATCTATTTTATTCTACACATAGCATAAATCAGTTTCATTCTACTACAGTGCAGAAAAATAAGCTTTTCAGAGTCCAGCAATAACAAAAGTGTCAAGGTTTGAGTGGGCATTACCTCTCCATACTGAAATGGCTTCCTTTGCCCATATGTAACAAATAGTATCCATTCAGCATATGTGTTATAAATGCATCAAGTGTACAGCAGTAGCTTTATGTGTGTGAGTGAGCCAGGGAATGTGTGATCAGCAAGCCATTGTGAGGTGCTGGGAGAGTACACTTCATGAAATGGATACCTCAACATGGTTGCCAAAAGCCCCAGATGATCATTTTAAAAGTGTTTTCAAGTATTTATGGGTCTTTGGGGAACCTATAAAGACCATTTACTTTCCAGAAAAAAGACCAATGTAATCTGAAGAAAAAATTATTTTTCTGGCCACCCAGCTGCACCAACTAGGTGAGATATATTGATATTACTTGCATGTAGATAAGTCAAAGAATGATTTCCTTAGTACATTAGGTTTGCAAATTTGCAGTGGAATATATCAAAATACAAATTTAGTACTGGAAAGTTACATTTGTTTAGAAGTACTGTAGTCACTGAGGAGACACAAACTATTTCACAGCCTTCCTTGAAGCAGGGATAAACAATTTCAGACTTTAAGTCTCTTGAGCCCCTTTGCTTTCTCCAAATGAAAAAGTCAAACATCTATATATCTCAAGAATGAGCAAAACCTACTATGAATCAAAAGTGTCTGTTTCATAGAGAATACTTGTGTTTGAATATAGGAAATTACAAGCAGCATATAATGATCTCCAGAATTTTTAGCATGGGAATTCACTTTCCCATGCTAAACCCATTTTCTTTGGTTTCAACAGCTGCAAGTAAACACCACTTTCTGAGGCAGCATGAAAGGAGAATAACAGGTATTTTAGTGTTTGAAACTAAAGAGGTTTTAATGTGCTCAGAGCTGCAAATCTGGGAAAGAGCTTTCTTGCTCATCACATAATAAAAAAAAATTCATTTGTAGATACAGATGGAGAAACCTCAACATCAAAGTATTTTATTGGCCATGTACCATTGTTTTGCCTGCTACTGCAATAATGAATGATGTCACTACAGTTTACTGCCCCAATCTGATTTTCTCCATAGAGTACCAAAGGTGTTAAATTTCCACTTCCAAGATTTTTTTTCCTCCTTCATTCCAGTAAGTTGTTGCAATTATTTATACACAGATTTAACTCTTCAGTGGCATAGTATCAATTGAATTCAGTTTTGTTTTGCAAACAAAGCATAAAAGAATGTCTTCCTCTCTCCTGAGAATTGTTCTGCTACCTGATCACCTTGGCCTTATCTTTCCCTTCCTTTTCTGCTGGGCTTAAACATCCCCTTTCCTTTAGCACTTTCTATTTCTATCCTGAGATAAATATATTCTATCTAAGTCACAGAAAATGTGTGTCATCAGATCTGCTCTCTGATCTCATTTCTGTTGACCTCTATCCATCAAAGGTCTACCTACGTTCATTTCTCTGAAAGCTCTTTTGGCTGTTTTAGCAAATTTATTGCTTTTTCCTTTTAGAAAAATTGGAGCATCATGAATGAAAAGTATTCGTTTTCTGAACTAAAAGAAGAAACATACAGAATGTACTTCTTCTTTTTTACTCAATCAGCTGCTTGTCAACTTCCAGCAAGATAAGATGGTTATATGAAAAAGCCACAAATCTACAAATATAATTGCTTTCTGTAAAAGACAAGTGTTCTTTTCACTATGGCTGCAGAAATTATCAAATTATGAATTTCTGCATACTATATAGGAGTATAGTATAGGTCTAGTTTTTTGGAGGAGAGGGGAAAGAGCATTGGACAAAACCTCTAACAATCATCAGAAAATATGAGATAACTGGTTGAAATAAACATAATAAAGGTGTAGATCGATCATTTTCAAAAAAACACTGTTAAGTTTTGCATTATTTTTACTCAGGCACTGCTAAAACATACATTTTCATTAAAGGGAAAAAAACCCACAGAAAAAGAAAACAAGGGAAAAAAGTTTTTTCATCTCAGTTTGAGAAAAAGGGGAATCTATTATTGTCTACATGCTGCCAATTTATGTGGATAATTTCTATCATTTTCATGTTGATGAGATGTTTATTTAGGTTATATTCAGGATAATTTGACCTGGAATTTATGCTGTAAAGATAGGATTTGTTTTGTAAATTATATTTATTTATTGGTTTATTTATTTATTTATTAGCTTGTTTACTTAGTTATTTATTAGAGATTATTTTTAAAATGGAAAAATTATATCCTTCAGGGTTTTTTCAGCCAAAAAGTTTTAATAAGGTTGCAAATCTGCGTGGAATGGTCTGAGTTGGAAGGAACATTAGGATCATCCAGTCTGAGCTCGCTGCCAGGGGCAGGGACAGCTTCCATTGGACCAGGCTGCTCAGAGCTTGCAGGGATGGGACATCCACAGCTTCTCTGGGCAACATTTGCCAGGGCCTCGTACCCTCACAGGGAAGAATTTCTTCCTAATACCTCATCTAAACCCACACAGTTTGAAGTCATTTCCCCTTCTCCCCCACATGTGAAGAAGGAGTAAAGTCCATCAGCTCCTAGGGATTGCCTCAGTAATCAAAAGAAAGCAACAACAGGGGGACAATTTCTTTCATTTCTCCACCAGTGTCAGGTCTGAATCAAGTTTGCAGGTCTTTGCAGGGACACAAGGAGGAACATCACAAAACCTGCTCTGCCCTTTTCTGGATTAATCCACACAGAGATATTCCTCTTGTTGCCTTGCACAAACCCCTCTCACGACGTTGTGCTTTCCTCCAGGAGAGCAGTAGGACAATCTCTGCACAAGCCATGCCCAGAAGCAAAATGAAGCTCACGGGAGCAAACACCCTTGCAGCTCTCAGCCCCCTCAGCCTGGCAGCACCTTCCCTCTGGATTTGTGATCCAGCCTCTGATAATGTGTGAAAAGGCAGTGTGTGCACAGAGCTGGGCGATGCTGGTTAAATTCACTGAGCTGTTCACAGGCGTGGGAGCAAGGTGAGGACAAGAAGTTTGCTTTGGAGAAGTGGGGTGTCCAGGGGATTGTGTGATATGGTTGCCAGCTGTAGCAGGGAGCAGAATTCAATGACCAAGGAGGTCTCTTTTATCCTTCTATTCTCACATAAGTGTCAAATGGATTTAAGCAAGTCTTAGAAATTACTATATTTGATCTTACCCTGCCTGTCATGTCAGGAGTACCAAGAGGTAAGTCAGTCCTGCTCTTTATATTGCATGGTGCTTCAGTGATCACCTATCATGACATATTACTTGTCCTACAGATTTATAGACACATTCCAAAAAAGAAATTAGAATTTACCCTACTTGCCATTTGAATCTCACCATAGGCTTGCTCACAGTGAACACTTAAAGATTGTGCAGCAAAGAAAAGAAATAACTCACTAACAGAAAACAGATACACATATCTAACTGTACTTATAATTCCAGGAACACATTGTAACTCAAGACTGATTAAAAAGGGAAACAACTTTGAAATTCTGCCAGATATTTTCCAGCATGAATGACTGCCTCTCTGTCTCACACACAGAACACACCAAGAAGCTGTGTTGCATGCTGCAACAACCTCCTATTTCAGCACAAAGAAACTGCCACAGATAAGGCGAGAGATAGGCAATATTATAACCATTATTTATTCTAGATTAATGAAAGGGGGAAATAGCCCTTTTAGTTGCAGCTTGCATGCAGAAAAACATTAATCTTACAGAGCTCAGACTGTCTATTGTATTCACAATATATTAGCAGTTAGCTGATCTATCAGCTGAGTTGAATTATTACATTGGCTTACAGTGATATCAGTTTTCATTATAGGGCAGTTATCCAAGTCTTCTCCTACTCTGTTTGCACATCCTCATTTCTCTGCTTTTCCTTTACACTTTGGATCCTCTCTGGCCAGGAGGTACATAGGTTGAATATGTTGGGGATTTTTTTAATGTCTGAAATGCATAAAGAATTAGAAGATCAACCAATCTGGTTTTCCAGAGAATTTGTCAAGCTTGTACTTTTTTCAAACCTCCTTCTCCTCAGACTAAAACATGTTACAGCTTGGGTAGACAGGGGCAGAAAGGAAGGTTGGGGATGTTGGTTTGGTTGGCTCTTCTTTGTTTGTTGTTATAGTTTTTGTTTTCAGCTTTGTTATTCTGCTTTAATTGTTTGGTTTTGGTTTGGGGTTTTATTTGTTGTTGTTGTTGTTTTTTGTTTTTTGGGTTTTTTTGGGGTTTTTTTACTCCATGTAACACAGTATTGACTCTACCAGCTAAATAAAGGAAAATGTTCCAGAGAGAAATTTGCAGTCCTGGATTTACACAGTGCATGATTTCAGGACAAAAAGACAAAAAAGGTGGAGCAAGAATGGAAGGTTGGAAGGTTGGCTACTGTCTAATAGAGATGGCTCAGAAAATGCTCTCAAGGACAGATTTTCTAGCCTTGACATTGCAAAACTGCAAGCATTGCTTTGGACACAGTCTGAGCAAACCCACAGATTCTACAGGACCCTCATGGCAAAGTTCACTCCAGCATCTTAGCAGCTGTCCTCTAGGAGATCCCTGGAGCTTCTCTTTCTGCCTCCAAAGCTCCAGGTTTGGGACAGGAAGGCATGGGATGTGTGGGTGGGTTTCATATATTTACTAGACAATATTTTCGTGTTGAATTGGCAATAGCACTCGCCTGGCAGCAGTAGCAGTCCCTCCCTGATGTGGCTTAGTCTAAACCCGTGGGCAACATCTGCACCCATGAGTCTTTAAAATATAATTCTGCTTATATTTATACATAGACATACATGTATGTGCACATGTATTTTGCAAAAGGAGCTCTGGCAGGTTTTTTCCTTACTCAAAGCAATTTATTTCCCTCCTCCACCCTCCCTTTGCTCCCCTTAGAAATCACTGTCTCTCTCTGATGGCTTGCCTGCTTCAAGATGTATTATATGATTTTTTGGGGCAGTTTCTTGTACCTTGCCTTGTTTGAAGAGGAAGAGCAAGCACCACTTCAAGTCTAAATAATGACAGTAATCATTTCCAGCAGACAGACAATCTCTTCCTGGCTGGCTATAGTCTTCAGCCAGACTCTTCAGCCAATGTAACTGGCACTCCTGATTTTTCCTCTGAGCCTGGCACAGAGCTAGGATGCTTAGCAGTGTTCTAGATGCCAATTTATCAATTTATTCCCTAAAGCAGTTTGATTTTGTTGCATACAAAAATATACACTTATTTATTAAAGGAAATACAAGTGGAATAAACCAGGAAATATTAAAACACAGCAGGATGCACTGAGATACGGTGTTTCTTAAACAGTAGCAGTAATCCTAATAAAATGCAGATGCAATTGTGTTGAGGGAGCAGTGTGGTAATAAAAAGTGAAGAAAGGAGCAAGGTGCGTTAAAAAAAGGGGCAGCCCTCGGGTGGCAGAATGATTCTGAATTTAGCAAAGGCATAATGTGGTGCCTGTTACAATTGAACAGATTTGATTTCAAAATGTAAAGTCAGTGGGTGGACTGCTTTAATGCCTGGTGTAACTCCACCAAATTCAATGGAACTGTACCCATTCTGCATGCAGCTCTGCACAAGCAATAGAATATACTGTAGATGTGAATAAAGTCAGATGGACAGAACTGGGGAAAAAAGCATTCATGTGCATTTCCTTAAATGTATTTAAAATTCGTGGCCCTTTTTTTTTTTCCTTTTCCAAGAATATTCACAGCAATCATATTTTTGTCACGGAAAGCAAATATCTAGGAAATGCTTATTCTTTCAAGTCTTGTAGCTCTCCAGGAAATTTATTTGGTTTCTGTCTTATGTCAGATTTCCTAGTGGGGATTTGAAACCACACCATTTGACACAAGAAACCAGTTCCCGACCACCATCAGCCTTTTATTCTCTCTTTGTATAGTATCTAACACAATGAGAAATCTGCTACATGACATAGGATTGTCTCTGTTACAGATAATAATTATTATTATAACAGCCAAATAGGAAGATATATTCTTTAAAAGTAAATCATTTAAAGAATAATGCAATCATCAGACAGTCAACATGGGTTCTCAAAGGGAAAGCCCTATTTTACCTAATTTGATACCCATCCATGATAAGGTCATCTGCCTAGTGGATGAAGAGAAGACAGTCAACAGAGCTTTTCTGGATTTTAGTCAGAGTTTTGATACTCTCCCTCACAGCACCCTTTTGGATAGGTTGCCCAGCTGTGGGGTGAGGGGCTGGGTGAGGAACTGCCTGAATAGCAGTGCTGTGAACAGGGTGGTACTGAATCAGGATACACCTCATTCCCACAGGGTTCAATCTCAGGACCAGTTCTGCTCAATGTCTTTGTCAATGATCTTGGTGCAGGATTTGAATGCACCATTAGCAGGTTTGCTGTTCAAGCAGAGACAGGAGGTGCTGTTGGCTCTCTTAGGGACAAGATGCCTTGCAGAGAGATTTTGATAAATTGGATCATTGGGCTGTGATTAATGGGATGAAATTTAACAAGTCAAAATACTGGATTACACACCTAGAATCAAGGAATAACAGACAGTGTGAATTGGGAGAGGAATGTCTCCCAGGGAGGGCAGCCCTGCAGAAAGAAGTCTGGGGATGCTGCTCAGCAGCCTCAGTCTGAGTTAGCAGAGCAAACCCCATTCCAGGGGGCATCAAACCAGCTGGTCAAAAGAGGGATTATCCCCCTGTATTCGGTGTTGGTGCAGCCTCACCTCATGATGTGTTCAGTTCTGGGCTCCACAATTCAACAAGAATGTAAAGTCCTTTCCTGCAATATGAGGGAAAGATGAGAGAACTGGTTTTGTTCAGCCTTGAGAAAAGAAGGCTCAGGGGAGACCTTATCATCATGTTCCTGTATTCAAAGGGTGGCTACAGAGGAGAGGGAGATTCCCTTTTTACGAGGATCACATGGAAACTATTTGGGGTAATGGTACAAGTTACTCTTGAAGAGATTCTGATTGGACAAAAGAGGAAATTTTTTCACAATCAGAGAAATGAGCCATTGAAAGAGTCTCCCCAGGATGGATTCCCCCACATAAGAGAATTTTAGCATTTGACTGGACAGGGGACTGCACCATCTTGGCTTTTGCCAAAAAAGGTTGTACCAAATGATCTTTAAGGTGCTTTCCAATCTGGGATGTCATGACTCTGAAATACATCCAGAGGACAAGAAAGCTGGTGAAAGGGCTGTACAGGATGTCCCATGAAGGGCAGCTAAGGACTTTAGGCTTGTGTAGTTTCGATAAAAGGGGACAACTTAATTGTTTTCTGGGGAGAAGAAGTGGAGAGCGAAGGGCTCAGCTCTTCTCCAAAGGAACCAGGTATAGGAATAGTTCAAAGATACACCTGATAAGCCTTAGACTGTACATTAGGAAACTTTTGTTTTTGAGAGGGTGGTCAAACCCTGTAACAGGTTTCTAGAGAGTTCGATGCCCCAAGTTTGTTAGTGTTTAAGAGGCATTTGTACATTGTCCTTGATAAGATGCTTGAACTTTTGGTAAACCCTGAATCTGTCAGGGAGTTGGACAAGATAATCATTTTAGGTCCCCTCCAACTGAAATCACCTAGACATGAGTCTAAACATTTCCTAATAACCAAAACAAGTATGCAAAGTAGAATTATCTGAAAAAAACCTCATAAGAATCTTTTGACAGTGGTGAAAAGTTGTGGGAAAATATTTTTCATAGCATTTTACATGTGAAAGCATGTCAGTATTGCAAGAAAAAAGGAAAAGATGCATTCCTTTATGTATTGCACATGGGAATTTCATAATCAGTACATAGTCCAAATATATATGTGATTTTCCCTTCCTGGTCTAATGGTGTTTTAGTAGCTGACTGTCTAAGCTCAATACCTGTTGTTAGTCTACAGGGTTGTCTGAAGTTAGACCTTGACTGCTCTGTTCAGGTCCTCGGCAATTTTGGTTTCCAAACATTTCAAAATATCAGTATTTCTGGAAGACTCTTATTTGGCTGTGTATCTTCTTCACCTGCCAGTGGAGACAATGATCCAGGGTTTGTGAGGTAGCTTTGCTATCAAGGGAACACCTGACATGGTGGGTGACAGAACCACACTTGTTCAGGGTGGCAAAAGAGAAGCCTTAGCAGTCAGTGGCTGATGGCAGTCACTGACACCTTTCAAGGCCATTGCAAAAATTAAAAAGACAAATTCTTTTTGGTTGTGGCAGAATATAAAACAAGAAGCAGAAAAATAAGAATTCCAACTTGAAAGGTTCAAAATAGGCATTAGGAAAATCCTCCTTGCTGGAAAGGTTGTGCTGCCATGGAACAGGTCACACTGGGGCCCCGTGAAATTTCCATCCTCAGAGCCAGACAAAACCATAGTTGACCTGATCTAGTGCTGGCAATAGTCCTGCTTGTAGCAGGGATTGGGACTAAACGACCTCTACAGGTCCCTTCCAACCAACACTATGATTCCATCATTCTTGTGTCTTCTGGGTTCAGAGTTTTCTGGTTGTTTTTCATTTCTCTGGGCGCCTTTGGCTGACTTTGGGCCCTAAGGGGTCTTCTTCCACTCTCTGCTCTTAAATTGCCATGGCCTCACATTTCTGCACATTTTAACTCTCTGGAAAGCTGACCGTGAAATGAAACAAAAAGTTTCCCTGCTCATTGACTCATCCTGTGTCTGTAAGAATTTCTCACAAATATCAACTGGACACAAATACAAACCAGAAGGTCTAAATGGCAAGCCTGAGGAGTCACTGTCTTCAGTTGTGCAGTGGTTTACATGTTATGTATAAACAACCAAAAATCTCAAGTAATGTTTTGGTTTTTTGTCTTGGAAGAGGGACAGAAAAAGAGAGAAAGGGTAATAATGCAAACCATGCCCTCAAATGTCTTCCAAAGCAATTAAATTCAACCTCGGGGTATAATAAGAAATAGTCAGATGATTTACATATATAAAAATGCTCATTTATAAGAGATCTCAATCAGATTCTGGATAAGGCATATGCATTTGACTTTCTAGGGGTACAAGAAATAGGTATTTTTGTGCAGTCTTATAGTTGTCCCTTTTTTACAAGTCACGATATATTACAGTTTTAAAAGAAACTATAGCACTCCTACTCATCTTTATTTTGCTATGTCAAAGATATAAAGTCAAGGCTTCCTCAAACACATCCATATGTGCAATTGATGTTTTACAGGATGTGTATCACTGTTATTCTCTTGAAATATTCCTAGGAGGAAATTTAGTACTCTGAATAACACTGTTGTTCCGATTTAGCATGAAGAAAGAGGTTTTTCTTGAGAAGAAACTTCCTTTTAAAAAGAGATTCCTAATTGTCTGAGATGGTTCTAATAGAACTCACTTTTAATAAGCGTTCATCCCCCTCCTCTTTGAAGGCAGCACTACTATTACCTAGCTCAAATTTGTGAAAAGGTAAAAGACCCAAGAGATTCTCCTCAGGAAACCAAAAACCTCTGTGGTCTTGCTTGATGCTCCTCCTTAGCCAACTGTGTCTTGTTTTACTGAGGCTCTGTTGAATTTTCTTTGTCCTCTTTTGATATTAAATGCCTTTCCTCTGGTTCTGTACCTTTTTAAAATGAATAATGTGTTCAGGTGTCTTTATCATACACTCATCATTCTTTTTTCTCTGGGAATGGTTCAACTTTTGCATATTTCTCTGTCCAGAGAGCAATCTTTTGGAACTGCTCCTTCCAATGTAGGTCAGCCAGACTTCAGCTTCTCTCATGTTGTTCAGACTGGATGTTATAGACAAATTTCTACAGACTACAAGATTTAAAAATAGGCTCCCTGTGCCTTCAGGCTTCAATTCCATAAAGGTGATGCCTTTTCCTGCACTCCTATGAAAACCAAGGTGTTGTAATGGAATTCAGCATCGTGCAGGATCAGACATCCATATAAATGGTCAAATCCCTTAAAAATACCATTAACACTCAGATTTAAGATGAGGTCTTCTATAATTAGAGGAAATGATTCATTTCTGCATACATTCAATGCATTCATTTCAGTTTCCCATCCCAAGGTCTCTTTGTTATTCAGCACAGGGTGCAACAAGAAACAGGCTTGAATCAGAGCCATATTTTAATGTTCTGGTTTTCCCCATAGCTTCAGACGAGCAGTTGTATTCATCTCAGCCATTCTTCTGATTTGTAACTTCTCACCAATCAGACCCTTGCTCATGTAAAAGCTAGGAAAATCTACAGTGACTTTAGCATTAGGGATAGACACAACTCCTTTCTTGTTCTAGGCACAAGATCATCACTGATGGATATTAAGAACTTTCTTCTATTTATGAATCTGTTTTTACTTGGTTGTCTCATAACAATGACATTTCCAATTATCCTCACCTCTAAGTTCTGATACTGTAGTAAATTCTGTTAAAATAAAGACACTAGACCTGAGAAAATCTGGTCTGTGACCACTTAGCCTGCTGAGGTTATTAGTGATGTGAAGCAATAATCTCAAATTCCCCTTGGCTTTTCGAATGCTACTGAGCATAACTGTAGGAATGCACACTGGTCTGCAAAATGAGAACGTGAATAATGCAAAAGAACAAAAATTTGGGTGATGTAAAAAATCTTCTCTGACTGGAATCTGGCCTGGCAACAGAAAACCAGATTTACATGTTAACATGAAGAACATATACCTGTATCTCTAGAAATCAATTCTCCAGCTGATTTTCTTTGTTGTTGGAAGTGAGAGTAGTTTAAAAATGGGGAAGGTGAATGGAGAAAGTGGAAGGTAAAAAAGAATTTGTAGTTCATTGGCAAAAGTAACCCTTTGTCTATAATTCCTCTGAAAACAGGTAAATATGTTTAGGGTTTTTTTTTCTTATGCACTCATACCCAGAAATGGATAGAAGAGCCCAATTTTCTTAACATCAAACAAAAAAAAAAAAAAAAAAGGACATCTGGTAATAACCAGCAGTGACTGAGATGCAATAAAATGAATTCAGTATATGGCAAATGTTATTTGCGTTATCTATCACTCACAAAAATATAATGAAAAAAACCACACACACCAAAATCTAACATTGACCTTATGGTTACACATGGATCTGTATCAAAATCATCGGCCTGAATGCTCCATCTTTGGGAACATTCAGTGTGGATTGAAAGTTTGTGGTTTCCTGCTGTCTCCATAAAGAGATTCAGCCAAAGTTTTGGTTACAGGCAATCTTGAACACTGTCTTTAAAAAGTATTTTAGGCATTTATTATATGGCATGAAGAAACAAACAATAAAAAAGCCATATTTTAGATTTCATTGAATTTTTAACTCTATTGGCTGTTCTGAAAGACTCCAAGCACATATAGGTAGACTTACTGGAGCCTCTTTTACAAGTGCAGAAGTGGTATTTTGGTGCTCATATTTGTTTGATAATTGAGAATCCCTTTAGTGCCAATCTTTGCAAAAAGAACAGAAAATTGAGTCAAGTACTTGGTTGTTCAAGGTGTGAGTGAATGGTGAGTGGCCAGAATTTCAATTCCCCCTCTCATTATATCAGCAGATTTTACCCCCTTTTAAAACTATTTCTATTTCCACCCTGCCTCCACCCACCTCATTGCTTTCAAAAAATTCAGTAAGATTCTCTGGCTGCTTTTGCAAAGGATGAACCTAACTTCCTCGGAGCACAGTAAATGCTGAAGGAATTTTGCATATGGGGAGCTCAAGGTAGGCTGGGGTAGGGTTGTTTTACTGAAGGAAAAGGAATGAAGGAAAAGTGAGTGATGAAGCCACATGCTGAGGAGAGCCCTGGAGAGCCAGATTTTCTGCCCATTTAATACTTTTTGAGATGAGAGAGTTTGTGAAATCACTCCTGCTCATAGGAGGGAGTGTTGTCATCCCACATTATGGCTGCTGCTACTTCAGCTTAGCAGCAGGTCTGTGGCAACAAAGACTGGTCATTCTGCCACTCCTGGAGCCTGTTACCCTAGAAATTGTTCTACTTCACTGTGCCTAAAGCCTGACCTTGCTGGTAAGCCAAGAGCCTGCTAGAACTGGATTAGCACGGGTAAATGTGTGCTCACACACCCAGTGCAGCTCCCAGCACAGGCATTTCTTCACTTGTCTGGGTGGAACTGGACAAGTCTGGTAACTTGGTGTTTTCCATCCTCAGTAGCTTTGCCTTTCTGGTAGCCAAAGCCCTTTGAGCAAACCATTCTGCTCCTACATTGAAACAGAGTGGCCCAACCTCCTGGTTTTTTGAAGCAGTAGCTGGGAAATGATGTCCCATAGGATGTACTGCAAGACCACTGTTGTTTTGAAACACTGAATATATTGCTGCATATAAATCTATGAAAAATTATGAACCCAGCTGTGGCTATTTTCCCTCTAAAATTACTTCAAGAGGCCACAATTTCTCCTCTTCAGGCTTTTCTCATATTTACTGTAACATTATAATTTCATCTAATAACTGTGTAACCCTTTGTCAAAACCTCATTCTTCTGCTTGTCCTCTGGTTTGAGATGCCCCTGTTTGACTCACTGCCCATCCAATGAATGCCTCCTTCACAGTTTTTATTGGGGTCTATTTGAAGGCAGGGAGGTTTAAAAGATCCAAGATCCAAGTCCTCTTTGTGTCTCTTAGGAGATTTGTCATTTCCAAACTCCCTTGGAGGGCACCTAGAGTGTGCCACTTCAGTTTCCAGCTTTGAGGCTAGAAAGCTGGAGGTTCTTACTGAACAGATCTCAGTTAAAGCACCAGCAGACCTCAGCCAAAAGAAAAAGAAATTATTGACAAGCTCTGTCGTGGAATCATCAAAATGCAATGCAAATGCACAAGTGTCTGAATCTGCTTGTTTTGGCATCTCACCCTACAAATCAAAATTGTCATATGAAAGTGATCTTTTTGGATCTCCTGCCTTCCAGATGGCATTTTTCCCATGTGCTCCTGACATGCACTAGCTCTGTCATACCTGAGCAGTCCTCTGAATGAAGTTCCCTAAACTGGCAAAATTAATTGGAGGCTTATTTCCCGCTAGAGTAATGTGTATCTAAGACTATATCCTAGGGAGCTGTTGATTTGCCATTTAGTGAGGAAGAGTTTGTTTTTGGTTTTTTTTTTCAGTTGTCCTCAGACAACTGTGCTTCTTAGAGATTTTTAGACTGCCAGGGTTGATATGATCTGAGAAGCTTCTCAACACAAGCTCCAGAATGCAGCACCCCACAACCATGGGCAGTGACTGATTACTTGAAAGGGTGCTTGGACCACCCTGCCTTTATTTCCTAAACTGAGCTCTTGTGCTGCAATACAGTAGAGGAAGGGAAAAGCGTAAATTTCCAGAACCCTTTCTAGGCTTCTTGAGGGTCTCTTGAGACCAGCTGAGCCTGTTTTGCAGCTTCTGCTTGACTAAATGGAAGGGAATGATCCAGCTGCCATCCTTTGCATTTGATTTTTCTGTGTTTAGGGAAGCATGGTCTGAAAGGCCCTTGTTTCACAAAATGCCAGATGCCTACGTGTGAGCAGGTCCTCTAGGCTTCCTTTGATAGTCAAGAGGGAGCAAGAGACTTCCTCTCCTTCTAAGCAGGTACCTGTGGAGGATCAGTGGAAGTGTGCTGGTTTCTTTCCATTCAGTACACAGGGGATTCCAGATATCTGTGCTGATATGTGACACCAGGTGAGATGAATCCTCCCTGCATGTCTGAGTAATGCTTTGAGATGGTGCAGGGCGATTCTTTGAGACAAACTTTGTGTTAATACAAAGTTCAATTACTTCCAGCTCCATTAATAAACCCTTTTTCTCTCCTTTTTTTGTATTTCATATTGAAGCCACTTTTAAAGATGTGGCAGGCTCTCAGGGAAACACGTATCTTGTTGATGATGGACTGAAAAATGTATATTACATGTTAGCAACACTAGAGCTCATAAGCTATATGCTGGGAGGGAAAGCTACCACAGCATTCACCTCATGGCCATTTAAAGTGATTACCTGTAGGCTGAAAATTATTATGTCATTATTCTCTTCAACTGGAATGAACTGTTCATAAAATCACAGGTAATCGGGTTTCGAGCATCTGCAAATAACAAGAAGCTGACAAAGTAAAATCCCCTCCCCTCTTCCCCAGACTCACCTTTGTTAAACCTTTAGATCTCTGCTACTTGCCTGGTTATGTGGCTTATTTAAAAATGCCCTACTGTGTTATCTGTTTTTTTCAGACATCAGTAGGTGTGCTTGGTGTTTAAATGGGTCTAAATACGGAGAAATCAGTCCGATGTAAAAGCAGAAGGAGCTTACATTTATGCTGGTAGCAATAATGATGGTACAACATCACAGAACGGCTCCTGGAAGCAGACAAATGTCAAAACAGCATGAAAACCCCTCTTGCACACTGCTAAGGCTGCCCAGAATTCTCCCAGAATAACATACATAATCATTTTGATGAATTCAAAGCTAATATCCCTGTCAGTCCCTCACAAAGACAGCTAGTTTCAGACAGAAGCTAATTGCACTGTCTTGTTTAAAAATAAAGAAATCATCCCTTGCTTTAGCAAATTTTGTCTCTGGCATGTTGCTGTTCTTGCCTGGAAGCACGCAGTGTGTAAAATGGTGGTGTGAAAGGGTTAGCAAGCTGAGACACAGCAGTGGGCATGGCTGGGGAGAGAACAGCACTGGGCTGCCCAGGGGAAGGGTGTGGGAGCAGGCACGATCTTTGGAGAGCTAGCACACCTCAGTGGAAACTGCTTGTACTGCAGTGTACAGCGTTTTTTAACAAAATAAACCTGTGTTGCCTTAACAGAGACCTGTGTATTGCCGGGCTACTAAGGTTCTGATCTGTTTACTCTGCTTTGGTTCTGTTGTTGTTTTTAAGCTCTCCTGGTTTCCGTAATGCTCCATTCTCATGATAAGTGGAATTTGTCAGCACATTTCCTTTTAACTCACTGGGAAGAGTCCCTTTAGGAGGGTAATATCTCAGGCAGTAACACTGGGCCTTCTGCACAGCCTGCACTTTACTCAGTCACCTTTCAAGAGCAATCACTGACCCTGCAATGCTGCTGGTAGTTATGGGTTTCACTTTTTAGAGCTGTCCAGTCCCTAACACTCCAGATGAATTCAGTGGGAGCTGTGGATGGATACCCCTCCCGTGACTCAGGCCTTGTGTTTGCTGGAAATAGCAGTGAGCCCTCACAGTCTGCTTTTGCTGCTACCACAGATCCTGTGCCTTGCAAGGCTGCAAGCTCCACATTCTTCCCTGTTGGTTCAAACAAACATTTTCTTAATGAAATGGAATGGAATGGAGATGCACACACCAAGTAACCATGTGAATTAGCAGAAAATCCTGTTCCTGCCCAAAACCATGGTTGCTAGAAAAGCTTGTTGAGTATTGTGTTTGTAATTCATCACCTTACATTGCACATCTGCACTATAGTGAGGATGGATGCTATAAAAATAATAATGATTACTATGTGATGAAGATGACAATAATAATGGTCCTCAGAGTAAACAGAGGATCATTTCTTCCTTCCAGTTTCCACAATAAGTAGAATAAGGAACCAATATGTGAACAGATATATTTTTTTTTCTAATAGATTCACAGATATAATAATTATATGGGTAGGAGATTTGCTAGCAAATATTTATCCTTTATTTTTTTCATCTGATCTCATTGCTGTGTGTCTGGTTTTCAGTTCAGCTTCAGCCTTGACTAAGAATTCTATGCTATTATCTTCTTACAGTAATATGTTCTATGAAGTCCTTAATGACTGTGGGGTTATTCACTTGCCATTGAAATCCCATAGAAGCCTCCAGAAGTCTTCTCTTTCCCAATAATCCTTACAATATGACTTATCCCAGTGTATACAGAAAATTATTTTGACTAGTAGATGACTCTTTTAATTGTCTCACCTTTGAAGTTCTAATTGGCCAGTTAAGGTACAGGAATTGATGGTGAGGGAATTTGGGGGCCTCTGGTACTGCTGCTCCTGGACCTGTTCTGCAGGGAAACCCGAGGCTGTGTAGCAGTGATGGTGGAGAACATCTCAAGGAGGTTCAGAAAAACCTAAAGGACCTAATACATTTGAAAGTTCAAACTGTAATTAGTCAACAGGACACAATGCCTGGTGTGGTTATTTTTATTACTCCTTTTTTAATTTGTTGTAAAGAAATTGATTGATTACCTAAGCTCTTTTCCTGACATACACACACAAACCCACCCCACAATGAAACCAGGAATGGCAGGGAATACAGAAAGACAATGAGATTCATAGCAATGCAGACAGATGTGGAAATACTGACCATCTGTAGCACAATACAGAACATCAGGTTGAAATTCTAAAGTTTCAAAATCTACTATTGAAAAACAGAACCAGCATCTTTCTCCTTTCTTTTCAATAGTACAAATCTATCATATTCTTCCTTACCATTTCATCACCTTTAGGCAAATTTCAGCTTGGAAATCATTAATATGTTGAAGCAAATGTTATACACTTGGTCCCAAAAATGGCCACAATAAGGCCGAGGTCTGTAGTTTCTTGTGCTTCTTAAATGAGGCTCAAAAATGAAGTTCAGATACCTCTTCCTTCTTATTTTTGACACATCCATAAATATCCTTTTAGAAAATACTGAAGAATGTGAAAGGTGTCCATCTACACGTGGTATGTAGTTTTCATTACTGATTCCCAAAACTTGGAATAAAACGTGGTTAAGTTCTTCCTTACACCCAGTTGTTCTCTCTGGCACAATGACTACTTGACTGTTTCTTGTAGTAATAATTATTGACAAAGGGACAAAGCACGGAGCAGTCAGATTTTGCCCCACTGTTAGTTCCCATAATTTGGAGCTCTGATGTCTTTGAAATAGTAAAAGATATCCATAATAGATGTGATTTCTAAGATCTTCTGTAGGAGTTCTTTTCAAAAGCTGCATTGTTTCCATGGATGCTGCCGTATAATCTAATTATTCCTGATGGGTTGCCTATTGTACCACAGGATTCTTCAAAGGCAAGGAAAACAGCAAGGTAGATCATTTGAGCAAAAAATCTTTTATTTGTTTAGGACAATGTTTCACAAAAGCTCTATCTGGGAAGGAAAAGAAATCTCTTCTGAGCCTCCTTTCTTTCAGAATTCAAGTTGCTATAATCATATAAAGCAGCTCTGTGTACTGTATGTTTTATCCTTTCCTTTCATTGGATGATAGAAGACATTTCAGCCCCATGTTGGGATGGGGGGTTTTTCCCACTGAAAAATTAAATCATTTATATTGTAGGATCTACTGTAGACAACTAGGGTAAAGCAACCCCAAGCAGTCAGAGAATACAAGCCAGGCCCAACACCTGCAGCTTGTCAAAGGAATTATTCCACTCAACTCAGTTGGAATCTTTTCGTGGTAAGACACACAGTGGTGCAAAGGAGTTGATATTTACATCCACCTCATTAAAGTGAATCAGTTTCTTATTATCACTGAGTCACAAGTTCCTAGACCACATGATGAATCTCACTTGGTCTGTGGTGTGTGCAGCTGAACTGGATTTGACCTTGGGCATTGTGCTAACGAGTCCCATTGCATGTGCTGTTTCTCAGGACACCTTTGCACCTGCATAACTGGGCTCCAGCCAGCTTTTCCCAGGGAAAGGCCTGAAAATGTACTTTATCATGCCAAATAACAATATCCTGAGCACATGAGCATGATCTTGTCTTGCTGTGCATGAGTAAATAAGTGAATGCTTCCCTTACAAGCACTGTCATCAAGCTACCACACTGTAACAATATGGCTGTGTGGGGAACTAATGAGTGTTAGAGTGGGAAAGGATGGAAGCTCAGAACTGTTTCCCCCCATCATCCATTCCTGTCTTAGAGCTATTACCGTGGTGCTACTATTTTGCAAAGCTAGATTCTGTGTTTTGGAGTTTTGCTATCCTTTTACATATATGTGAAACGATTTACCACTATTTAAATGCTGTAGTCATTTCTATAGTCCACAAATAAGAAAAATCTTTATATATTTTCTTTTATGTGGCCTTTTGAGAGCATTTCTATTCCCAAAAATGAACCTATATTGCTCCTCTATTTTCATTATTCTTATAAGACACAAAGGTTCTGCTGAAACCCTACTCAGGGCTTATTTTTTCCTTACATGACATTTACCTGTAACATTTGGTGATAGCCTGCATCAATAAATGGTATTCAGCTAGTAAACTTCTGGTTTTAGGTAGAGGCAGCTCAGCTTTGTTTCATCCAGTGTTTACCAACAGAGAATTCAGAGCTCTAGTTTTAAAATCTGTTCAGGATCCAGAAGGAGCAGCAACAAATTTCCAGCCTATGGTGCTCCTTAGGGAAGGACTCTCTGAGCAGCATGGACCCAAACTTCTGGAGGAGGGAGGGGGGAAAGTGAGGAGTGGAATCAAAGCTGAGTATATCTTGGGAAAATTAATGGAAGATTTTGAAGTCTGTAGTCAGTGGAGCCGAAGGGAAGGCCAACATTCTTGTTCTACGCAGCCCTGAGAGAAGCTGATATCCTGTACATTTTTCCCTCCTCCCTGTTTTTCTACAATTTATTCATCTGCAATACAAGATAACAGTATTATACTACTTAAACATGTCTAATTTGAGTCTAGTTCCTCACAAACAAACAATATTCTCCAGTCTTCAATACTCTTACATTTAATTACAGATAAATTGTTTCTTTAAATCAAGTGTTTGGATTTTCCTTTGGCTAGGGCTTCAGTAATTGCAGGGGTGGAAAAGTAGTGATGCAGTGAAAAATGTGATGTGCATTCAGCCCCTGACAGAAGTACACTCTGCAGGGCTGAGTTCCAGAGCCCATCTCCTTTGAGGGTTCTCTCTCCCTTACAGAAAGAAACCACATTCTTTCCTCTAGTTCAGCCAGTTTCCTCTGATGTGAAGCCACGTGGAAAGGAGGTGATGATGCCTCTCCAGATAACACTGTTATCATGGAGGGATTCCATTCAGACCTTGCAGAGCCAGGACAACAGAACACCAAATCCAAGGTGAATTTGTTTCCAAGCAGAGGGGCTGCCTTCTACACCTAAATCTTCCAACATGTGTGTATGGAATGTTGTCTTCTCATGTATGTACTTAACCAGTGGAGGCTGAAAGTAGCCAACATCTGGAACAACATCACTGTAGATCTGAATCTATCACAATGAAAAACTCCAGCTCTAAATCTATTGTATCTAAACTTTATTTTTCTATGTTAGAGCACAAATTTGGGGTAATAAAGCTGAGGAGGTTACAAAGTAGTAGTAGTATGAAAAATATTGCTATATTAAACACTATTTTTCATGTACTAGGAACTTACAAGGAGGGATAAAATTATGGCTTGGTATCAAAATACAGGGAAACTGAAATCTGAAAAACTTCATTTTAAGAAGCAGACATCCTCTTAAGGCATGGTTTGTTTCTAATAATCCAAAGCAGTAGGAGATACAGAAAAAAAATATATGTTCTCAGATGATGCCATTGGATGACTTGATGTAGCCAGAAAGCATGGAATAATTTCATGGCATGGTTTGTTTCTAATAATCCAAAGCAGTAGGAGATACAGAAAAAAAAAAAATGTTCTCAGATGATGCTATTGGATGACTTGATGTAGCCAGAAAGCATGGAATAATTTCATGGCGTGTACACATCTTTTTGGATTATACTAGATTTCAAGTTTTCCAAAGGGACAATCTTTCCCTTTATTACCACCAGTAATATGTGCCTTACCTTTTAATTTTGTTTTTCCCCAGACAAGCACACTCACACATGGCTATATTGAGCCATGGCACAGCATGATTCAGGAAAGATGCTTGGAAATGCTTTGGGAAGGTTCTTTAAAAATTTGGAATAGATTTCCCACAGCATGAGCTGTAAACAGAGAATAACTCTACTAGAGTGTGGCATAACATTATAAAGAGGCAGAAATGCAGAATCCTGTAGAAGACACTTTTGGCTACTTGGGCTCAGAAATTATGACATTGTAAAACTTTTTATTTTATTAGAAACATAAATATATTACAAATTGGTGATTTTTAGTTGCTCATTTCTGTGTATTTCTGAAATATTTCCATTTGATACATATTCTCTTACTCACAATATCCTTGACTTCCCATTACTACTAAATCTGAAAAGAGTAAGATATGGTCACAAACTCCCTACAGATCTCCCTACAATCTCTCCTGACAGTTGCCATGGAAAATGGGATGCCTTGGATAAAGGTGCCTTTTTATCACACACTGTTAATGTGACAACAAATGATGTTTTAATTACCTGGAATCTTGGAATTATTTAGGTTGGAAGGAACCCTTTGTAGGACTTGAGGTCACTGGGATTGTTCAAAGCAGGGTCAAAGCCAAGCCAAGCTACTCTGAGGTTTCTTGTCCAGCTGGGTTTTTTATACCTCCATGGCTGGTGATTCCAGAGCCTCCTGAGCACTTGTACCAGTGTCTGGCCCATTGTCATTGTGAATAAGCTTTTTCATTATACCTAACCTCAGTTTCCCATGTTCCAGCTAGTCTGGGTTGTCCTTTCTCTGGGCACCTCTGACAATATTCTAATTCCATTTTTACCCATTAAGTATCTACAGAGAACAGCTAGATCTTCTGCTTGGCCTTCTCTAAGTTGAAAAAATACAGTTCTGTCAGTCTTCCTTCATACTTTATGTACAACTAAATATTTTTATGGAAATAGAGGAAGAAAACAGTGACAACTTGAAAATCACAGGAAGAGGAAGGAGAGAGAGGGAGGGGAGAAAGATTTAGAGGAAAAAATGTGACAGGAAGACTGACTTGATGTTGGCAGAAGATGAGACAAGGCGCTGAGGAAATCTTGAACAGACAGGAAAAAGAAAAAAGAGGGAGAGAAAAGAGGACATGAAGCTAAAAATGAATTATGTAGAAGAGACCTTAAAAGTTGAAGAGTTATAGAAGTGATAAATGGGTAGGAAATGGAGTGGCCACTCCTCTACCATTGAAGGAGAGGGTAAGGGCCGTGCCTTCTGAAAAAGATGGTTTTGTAAGTGGACTTACAGCTTCATTTTGACCACAAAACTAATTTCTGCCTTAGAAAGAGAAGGATGAAGAAAGGTGTTCTGAGTAGAGACATTTTATGAAGATGACATGACTGGTGCAAAAAATGAATGAGCACAGGAGCCTGCAAAGCAGACAGCTCCTTCATAGTTCTTGTTCCACTTGCAAGGTCTACAGAAGACTTTCTCTTTTTTTCTTTTCACTTGCAAAGTCTACAGAAGGCTCTCTTTGCCTCCAAAGTCTACAGAAGGCTTTCTTTGCCTCTTTCATGTCTTTGTCTGAATCTAGAAAGAATCATGACTAGAGGACAGCAGCCTTAAGTGACAAACTCAGCACCTTTGTTTCAGGGTAATAGCAAGTTCTAAAGAATATCATCCTCCCATCAACCTAGGCTGACGTTGATTAAATTTGTAGGTAAAAAAGGGCTGCAAATGTACCGGAACAAGGTCAGAATTCAAAGTGCTCTTGACATAATGGTAGAGTCAGAAAATAGCAGGCTCTTAACTTTTCTAGCCTTAAGACTATTCTTCTATTCTCTACCTCTTCACAAATTTTATGATAGTTTAACCCTATTCACTAATGAAGTTGCTCTGGATGGATACTAAAGTAAAAATAGCCCCACAGGTTCTGAATTTTACAGCTTCTATTTTTCATTCTTTATCTAGGTTAATATTCATGTTTCTTACAAAAAAAAAATAATAGAACATAAAGCTGAAGAATATAGAAGTTAAACTACAAAAGACATTCTTGCAATCAGGTAATAAAATATAGATTCTTTTGTGTCTTTTTAGAGGAAACATTATCCACATACATCTGAAAGGAATTGAAATACAGCTATTCTCAGTATTTGACCTTGAAGAGTAGATTCAAGCCCATTAATAGTTCTTAAGTTACATTGCTCCATGCTGTTACTTTTATTCCTCAATGATACATGTAAGAATATCAAATACACTCTGCCCTTAGACAAATGCCATTGGAAAAGTTGGGCTATTTTTCAGCAGCAAATCTTTCTTCTGGAAGAACTCTCCACAATTCCCTGGGACTACTCTAATAACTATTTGGAACAATTTACTAAATATATTATCTTGTTCTTTTATTTTTGACTTTCATTATTACCTCAGTGTTTTAATGTTGAAATTGCTGATGCCCATGTGAAAAAATCAGTGTAGTTTCTCCAAAGATTTTCCTGTGATATGTAAATGCTTGTCCCAGTTGGTGTGGAGGAACAACAGTGCCAACCGTGTGTACTTGGCCATGAGGTGGCCAAAATAATTATTTGCTAAATTCTTGATTGTTTCCATTAGTTTAGTATGTTCAGCACTGTCATAAGCAAGAGAGAAAAAAAATGGTTGAAGTGAACCACGGAGAAGAAAATTGTGTCAGTCCCCACGTAACTATTTGATCAAAACATTGTTACAGCCATCTCTGAAATTACTGCCAGATGAGTACTGAGAATGGAATTTCTGTGTTGGATAATGTGCAAACCTTTGCCAGGGTTGACATAGTTTGTAAATTCTTGGTGATTCTACAGCTACTTTGATAGTGTGCATCAAAGTGCAACACAATGCTCTGGATTAAACCAAGTATGTAAAAATCTTTAACAAACAATATAGTGTGCTGTGCTAAACCACTGATCACAACTTCCTTTGCTCATTCCTGGTCTTCCATTAGAAGAACAACCATTTAAAGGAATGGAAGTTGGTAGCAGTCCTTAGATTATTTTATAATAATTTTAGAAGGTGGAATCTCATTTTCAGCCATGGACATCTGGCTGTGAAAGAGGGTTCTTTTCCACAGGAAGAAAAGCCTGGCAACCCAATGTCTCAGGGCAGTTGAGAGGCAGCCCCCAGGAGGCCAAGGCCAGCCAGGGCCATCAGTCCTGGCAGCTTTCATCTCAGACAAATCCTCTGGTGTTCACAGTTCTAGGAGGCATAAACCAAATTTCAGCAAGGGGAAGATGATGGAAAAGGAGCGCTATTTCCTCTAGGAAAGAAAGCCTTACAACTCAGTGTCTCATAGGCCAGGCTGCCAGGAGTCCAAGGCCAGCCAGAGCTGTTGTTCCTGGCTGCTTTCATATGGGAGCAATGCAAGAAGGTTCGCAATTTTAGGAGTCAGAATCCCACTTTCAGCCCTGGCTCTTTTCCACAGGAAGGAAAGCCCAGCACCACAGTGTCTCATAGGCAGATGAGAAGCACTCCTCAAGAAACCAAGGCCAACCCAAGCCGTTGGTACAGGCAGCTTCCATCTGTGAGAAATCCTCGGAGATTCACAATTTTAGGAGGCAGAATCCCACTTTTGGCCATAGGCACCTGGCTGTGAACAGTGGCTCTTTTCCACAGGAAGGAAAGCCCAGCACCACAGTGTCTCATGGGCAGTGGAGAGCTGGTTCCCTGGAGTCCCAGGCCAGCCAGAGCCACCAGCCCCTTGTACAGATGGCTGGGATAAATAAAGTCAGTCCAATGATGTGCAGAACTCAGTCCACTGGATGGATGAGAAATACATGCTTCCTTTCTGTGTTGGATTTGTTTGTTTGTTTGTTTTCCCATTTGGATTTCTTTGTATTCTGGATTCTGTAACCATGTAGAGTATTTAACACGGTGTTGTGAGCTGGTGTCAGCCAGCAGGTGAACTTCTACCCAGCTGCCTGCTCCCTCCCAAGAGGGAGAGGAGAGGAAGAACAAGAGCAAGAAAGCTGATGGGTCAAGAAGAAGGCAGGATGATCACTCACCCTTTTTTGCCACGGGACAGACTGACTGCTCTTGGGTAAATTCCCAGTTAAAAGGGTTGCCCAGAGAAGTTGTGGATGCCCTGCATGACAGCTGAAGGGAAGATAGGAAGAGCAGCACGAACAGTCACAGAGCTCATCCTTCACATGCTTCGGCATCAGGCACCCTCTCACTCCTGCTCTCCTCTTTTCTGGGTGATTGTAAGGAAGACAAAGAACCAGTTTAGGCCAAGAAGTCCTTGATATCGAAATTCAAATCCCATAATCAGGTGCAAGGTGCAGGCAGCCACCAGAGGCATCTCCTGGAGGCACTGGTTGCTGGGAACAGTGAAAGGGGAAAGAGGACCCAGGAGCTGAGGTAGGAGAGTTTTGCTACCTTTTCTCTGCAGTTTCTCTCAGATAGGTACCTCGATTTTAGGATGAATTTCAACAAACTGTAGGTGGGGAGAAAAAAATACAGGTTGAAAAAAGGTAAGAGCAGGTTGAAGAAAATTTTGATGAATTAAACCTATTTAACTTGGCAGAACTTAATGAAATGTACTTAAGTACTTTGGAAACTAGCCCTAATATTTCTGAATCATCTTTAGGGATTTCCTAGAGGACTGGGGAAGCATAACCATGGCACACAAATTGAAATATGGAAAGTGGATGGAGCTGGAGAATTATTGAGCATGCATCCTTGTTAGAACAGTTGAGGGAAGATCTCAGATTGAAAGAATTTGTCAGAGCATAGCCTCTGTTCAATCTTGCATTAAATTGCAGATGACGAAAGGGAAAAATGCACAAAATCAGCAAGGGAGGAACTGAAATTTTAGAGGAAGTTATCAGAATCCAACACCTAGGGTGATGCTCAGAAGAATTAGGATGGAGTCACCAGTACACATGTACAAATGGAAAATAAACAAGAAGCAGGAGAGCACAAAAGTTTGGAAATCATAACTTCAGTGCAAGTTGTTCACATGAGCCATTCCCAAACACCTTACCCTAAGATATCCCTGTCAGGAGATCCTACCTCAACTAAAAATGTGTTGATGATCAGCATCTGTTTGCTACGACTACAAACAGAGCTCTGATCTCAGTATGGCACATTAGATGCAATGTGGGCAAACCAGAGAAGGTAACCACAGCACAGCAAGAATGAATGAT